>NW_024063200.1:540000-1740000 GCF_006381635.1 Hibiscus syriacus
GTGAAGGGGAGTCGTCTTGTTTGGCTTAAACCCGTGAAGAGGAGCTATCTAAAGAATCCTTCATTTGGAGGAATCATTTACTGTAACAACCCTAATATTTACAAAATAATATTTAATTGAAATTGGAGGTTAATTGTGAAAATTGGTAAATTGTTGGTGACTAAATTAAAATTTATGAGAGTTTATAGGCCATTTTAGAAGTAATGGAAATCCAGGGACCATGCCTTGAATTTACCCTAAAACTGTCGGCAGCTTTGGGTGATTATAAGCATGCATTTGGTTCTGATTTTCAGAACCAAAATGCTCCCAATTTTCCTTTCCCATAAGCCGTTTCCAACTCTGATTCCGACGCCGTCCAAATTCCGATCGTCATTTTAAAACCACCGTTGTGTTCATCATCGAGCGTGGAACAAATCCTTCAATTTAATTGAAGCGAAACGCTTCCATACGTCAGGAATTTATAGTCAAAGTCTCGACATTTTTGTTAGCTCTATCGCCGGGAAAATCTTAAATTCACCATCGATCGTTGCTCTGTTTACGACACCTCCTACACCATAGTGTTTCTTGTGCCATTTCGAGTCCGCCGGTGTTAACCTTGTTCGCCGTCGACGGCGGCGCGTGAGGAGGTGGAGCAGTCAAAGATTCGGCCGAGTTGAAATCGAGCTCTCCGCCGTTCAAAAATTTGAACCGATCTTTGTAAGTATCTCGAAATTGCTTAAAATAATTTTTAGAATTTTTTCCGTAATTTTTAGGGCCCCGGAGGACGTCCCACGCGCCGCCGCAGGGAGAGTGGAGGGCTAGAAAACCGGTATGACCGGTTTTCAACCGATTTTGACCGGTTCGAACCAGTTTTGACCGGTCTGACCCGACCCGACCCGACTGACCCGACCCGACCGTTGACCCGACCCGACCGTTGACCGTTGACCGTTGACCGTTGACTTCCTTTGACCAAAACTTAAAATGGCCTTGACCGACCCTTAAACGATCATAAATCTTTTCCGAGTATACCTATTCTGATAGTTTTCGATGTCCCGAATCCGTTTCTGAAGTCTGTTTTGTAAAATTCGAACCCGAAGGCCTCCAAATTGACGGTCAAAGTAGTTGACTTTGACTTTGACCAAGAATTTGAATTTTTGAAAATTCATACTTTATATTTTTTGACGTCCTGATTCCGATTCCGCAATCCGTTTGGCCAAATTTAGACTCGAAATACCCCAAAATGATAGTCAAACCCAACAAATGCTTATATACTTAAGAATTTTATCTTTGAACAATTAAGTAAGATTTGGGGCTGATTAATTATTATTGTTTGAAGGTACAAGAGACTCTCCAGATCGTTCGACAGCTCGACCCAGCTCTTCTAGATCAGTTAAACCATGTATACCAGTATTCACCCATTCGAAAACTGTAACAGAGCGTGGTGAAACCAGCAATCAGTAGATCTACTATCTGAACCCATTATCGAGGTGTGTTCCTGTTTACTACATAATGGTTTTATATGTTTTGAAATATGGTACATTGAAATCTATGGATTATTATTGTTGGTACACCGATTTATTGTTGATGATTTATGGACTTTGATGACTGGTATATGGATATTGATTTTTGGATGGATTGAACTACAATTGTATAGCTCTGATCAAGCTAATAAACGGGCCTAATGTGACTCTTGAGGGCCCCAAGATGTTTCATTAGGTCGGCTTTCCTTTGCTGTGTGCTTAGGGTAAGCTATATGGAATTATTGACATGGGCTTAAGGATACAAGTTTCATAGCCTATCCTTAAGGCAGCTTTCTTTTTGCTATGTGCATAAAGTAAGCTATATGGAAAATAATTTTGGGAACTACTGATGGTGTACCAGAAAAGGGTTTAAACTATGATTTTCAAAAGTTAAACTCTTTTACGAATTTGTGAGATTTACTGAACTATGATTTTGTTTAATGTACCTATTGTGATTTTATGGTAATGTTGGGACACACTGAGCCTAGCTCACCTTTCGAAAATGTTTTTCCCCTTTCAGATACTGTTGGTTAGATACCTCGGTTCGAGCACTTGGAGGATCAACATATCTCTTGAAGTATATCTGATTGTAATATTTTAAACTTGCAAGTTGACTTTATTCTGGTGACATGGACCTATTTTAAAGTATTGGATTTTATAATGATGATACTTTTGCTATTACTATTCAGTTTATCGTGGTTTTGATTTTTAAGATATGTTTTAAATTAATTTATTACTGATTGGTTTTATATTTAAGAGTTGAGTTTTAAAATTATAATTTGTTATAATTTCATGTCATGAATAATGTGGTTTTATATTGATTGGATAACGGTTTTGGAAAATGTCTTTGTGATCCACTAGACTTAGTCGAAAAGCATAGGCCGGGTCTAGGGGGTTACATTTATTGGTATCAGAGCCTTTGGTTTTTAACCCTCGGACCGTGTATGAGTCCATATTGAAAATACGGTTTTGAAATATTTTACAAAACAAGTTACAAAGGCCATGTCACAAAATTATTAAGATTTTTAAATTGTGTTCGAGACTCCAAGTGCTTATCTAACCCTAAGTTTTATCTTCTGTAGTAAACCTGAGATCCATCAAAATGAGTGCTAGACGTAGTCGTCGAACTAGCCGTGAACCAGGTCGAGTGGCTAGATTTGCAGATCCGATTGATGAAATACGGGTAGATCCCCCACCTCCGATAGGTGATCATGCTCCTACGACCCCAATGAATCTGCCTCATGCCGCTGGTATTTGGTATGACTACACCGATCATAGGAGCGACCAATATTGAGTCAGAGTCTACCGGAGTTACTTTGGATGAGAGTTTTGGTAGAAAATTTCTGCAGTTGATACAGGGAGCAGTCAGAGCTACTGGTGTTGTATCAGAGGTTCCTATTTCGCAGACTTTGATTGCCAATGGAGTTAGAACTTTTGGGGGACAGATTAGTGGAGCTCCTATTGAAGCTGAGGATTGGCTCCAGGATACAGAGAGACGCATGAATCAGTTGGGTTTAGGCTCAACTAAGAGATATCAGGGTGCTGTGGCGATGTTAGATGGTAATGCCTACACTTGGTAGGAGTCAATGATCAGTAGTGTTCCTACCGATCGTTTGACCTAGAATTTCTTTAAGGATCACTTTCGGAGTCGTTTTCTGGGAGAGCGCTACTTAGCTCAGAGACGTCAGCAGTTTCAAGACCTGGTTCTGGGAGACATGACTGTTTCTGAGTATGAGATCGAGTTCTTGAAGTTGCTGAAGTATGGTACCTACTGAGAGAGATCGATGTCGTAAATTTTCCCTTGGACTCATATACGAGCTGAGTAGGCAAATTGTAACCCATCAGGATGATATATTTGATGTGCTGGTGGGCAGAGCCAAAGATGCTGAAGAGGTGGAGGTTTTAGCTTCTGGTAGAGAGCGTGTTGAACAGGAACAATCTAAGAAATTTTCAGGCCCGATAGAGTCATCAGCACAGTCCGGGAAAAGGACTCGTACTTCAGTTCCTCAGAGAAGCAATACACGTTTCAAGCCTGCAGCATCCTTACCGTTAGTTGGCAGTCGAGGCGGTTCCTCGTTGTATTATCATGGGTTCCTCTGTGTGAGTTTTGTGGTAAACAACACACATGAGAGTGTCGTAAGAAGATGGGTCTTTGCTATCAGTGTGGATCTAGTGGTCATTTTCGGAGGGATTGTCCTCAGCTAGCTTCGTATGAGCAGACCGCTACTCAGACTCATGTGCGTTCTCAGACTACAGTACAGACTCCAATTAGAGATCGTAGCCAAGTAAAGGCTCGTGGTTCAGCGTCCAGGACTGACAGTAGAGCCTGACCTCAGCAAAATAGAGGGCCAACAGTTTCTGAGGCTAGACAACCAGCTTTGGTTTATGCCACTAGACGTCGGGATGACAGAGATGAGCCTGAGGTTATTGCAGGTACATTTACTATTTATTCTATCCCATACTTTGCATTACTAGACAATGGCTCCACTCACTCCTATGTATCGAGCTCGGTATCTCGAAACCTTCAGATTCTGATTGAGAACACTGAAAATACTGTTACAATTACGAGTTCAGTAGGACAAGAGGTATTAGTGAATAAAGTATTTTGGCGTTGTCCTCTCGAGGTTCAGGGAGAAATTTTTCTCGCTGATCTTATGGAACTTCCTTTAGAGGAGTTTGATCTAATTCTTGGGATGGATTGGTTGAATAAACACAAGGTAAATCTGGATTGCGAATACAAGCGGGCTACTCTAAAGACTTCAGATGGTCAGATCGTTGTGTTAATTGGTGAACGACGTGGCTATCTCTCCAATATAGTTTAAGCGATGGAAATTGATCGTATGATCCGGAAGGGGTATGAGACTTTCATTGCTTGTATTTTGAACACTAAAGGTTCATTGTCCACGATCGAAGAGATCCGTACAGTTAGCGAGTTTCCTGATGTCTTTCCAGAGGAGTTGCCTGGTTTACCTCCTGATAGAGAGGTAGAGTTCGAGATAGAGACTTATCTGGGATCTGCACCTATTTCTATGGCACCTTATCGCATGGCTCCAAAAGAACTTAAGGAGTTGAAGGTCCAATTGCAAGAATTATTCGATCGAGGATTTATTCGGCATAGTACTTCACCATGGGGAGCTCCAGTTCTGTTCATGAAAAAGAAGGATGGGTCGCTAAGATTATGCATTGACTAACGGAAGTTGAATCAGATGACGGTCAAGAATAAATATCCCCTACCCAGGATTGATGACTTATTTGATCAGTTGCGAGGAGCTACTGTATTCTCTAAGATTGATCTTCGTTCGGGTGTTCCGACCATATTTGGATCAATTTGTGGTGGTCTTTATTGATGATATTCTGATCTATTCTCGTACTGAGGCAGAGCATGACGAGCATTTGAAGATCGTTCTGCGGACTTTGAGAGAGCATTGTCTATATGCCAAACTAAGAAAGTGTGAATTTTGGCTTCAAGAAGTGTCGTTTCTGGGGCATATTATTTCTGCGCGAGGTATTCAGGTCGATCCAAGCAAGATTGAGGCTATTGTGAATTGGAAACGACCCAAGAATATCTCTGAAATCTGCAGTTTCTTGGGCTTGGCTGGTTATTATCGATATTTTGTTGAGGGTTTCTCGATCATTGCTTCTCCTTTGACAAAGTTGTTAAGGAAGAATGTGCCGTTTGACTGGGGTGAGGCACAACAGGAGAGCTTTGAGAAATTAAAGGCGGTATTGACTCAAGCACCAGTGTTGATTCAACCAGAGTCCGGGAAGGATTTTACAGTGTATAGTGATGCGTCACACTCAGGAATCGGTTGTGTTCTAATGCAGGAAGGTAAGGTAGTAGCTTATGCATCCCGTCAGCTGCGACCGAATGAGGGTAATTATCCTACTCATGATTTGGAGTTAGCAGCAGTGATTTTTGCCTTGAAGATTTGGAGACACTATCTTTATGGAGAGAAGTGTTACATTTTCACGGATCATAAGAGTTTAAAGTATCTTCTGACCCAGAAGGAGCTTAATTTGAGACAGCGACGCTGGCTAGAGCTTCTAAAGGATTATGATTACGTGATTGATTATCACCCTGGTAAAGTTAATATTGTAGCGGATGCTTTGAGTCGAAAGACGGTAACAGAGTTGAGATCTTTAATGGACAGGATGAATTTATATGACGATGGCACTCTGTTAGCAGAATTACAAGTTAAGCCGACTTTGGTTGATGAGATCAAAGCTAAGCAGCCCCTTGATAGCTCCTTGCTTTCCATCTTTGAGCAAGTAGAGCAAGGGACAAGCTCATATTACGCCGTTGATCAGGATGAATTTTTTGCTTCAAAGGTCGGTATTGTGTGCCGGATGATGCTGAGTTGAGGCATACTATCCTTACGGAGGCTCATAGTATTCCATATGCTATGCACCCCGGTGGAGATAAGATGTATCGGAATTTGAGAGAGAGGTATCATTGGGTCGGCATGAAGAAGGACATCTCGAATTTTGTGGCGAGGTGTTTGACTTGTCAGTAAGTTAAGGCGGAACATCAACATCCATCAGGTTTGTTACAACCTATCAAGATTCCTGAATGGAAATGGGAGCGTATTACTATGGATTTTGTTACTGGTTTACCTATGACTACTTCGAAAAAGGACTCAATTTGGGTGATTGTTGACAGACTTACAAATTCAGCTCACTTCATTCCTGTACGGGTAAATTATACGTTGGACAAGTTGGCGATGTTGTATATTTCAGAGATTATTAGATTGCATGGTGTTCCGTTATCTATCATTTCAGATCGAGATCCGAGATTTACTTCGAGATTTTGGAAGGCGCTACATACGGCTTTGGGTACGAGATTGGATTATAGTACCTCATTCCACCCACAAACTGATGGTCAATCTGATAGAGTAATTCAGATTCTGGAGGATATGTTACGGGGTTGTGTAATTGATTTTCATGGTAGCTGGGAGAACTTTTTGCCTTTGGCTGAATTCGCTTATAATAACAGTTACCAGACCATCATTCGTATGGCACCCTATGAAGCACTCTATGGGCGTAGGTGTCGCACCCCGATTTGTTGGACTGAGTTGTGTGATAGGAAGACTTTGGGACCTGAGTTAGTGCGGGAGACAGAGGACACAGTCAGATGGATCCGTGACCGTCTGAAAGAGGTATTTGATAAGCATAAATCTTTTGCAGATCAGAGAAGGAAAGATATACAGTTTGAGGTTGGAGATCAGGTCTTTTTAAAAGTTTCACCCTGGAAGAAAGCATTGAGATTTGGACGTAAGGGTAAACTGAGTCCGCGATTTATTGGGCCGTATCGTATTCTGAAGAAAGTTGGACCTGTTGCTTATCAGCTCGAGTTGCCTTCCCATCTTAGTCGTATTCATGATGTTTTTCATGTGTCTATGTTAAGGAGATACCGTCCAGATCCAAGTCACATCATTCAGGTTGAGGAAGTAGAGCTGAGACCTGATTTATCATATGAGGAGGAGCCCATTCAAATCTTAGAAAGAGATGAGCGAGTTCTTCGGAATAGGCGTATTCCAATGGTCAAAGTTCAATGGAGTAACCGAGGCCTCTCAGAAACTACTTGGGAGACATTGGAGTCAATGGAGGCTCAGTTTCCTCAACTGTTCTCATAAGGTAAATTTCGAGGACGAAATTTCTTGTAGAGGGGGAGAATTGTAACAACCCGAATATTTACAAAATAATATTTAATTGAAATTGGAGGTTAATTGTGAAAATTGGTAAATTATTGGTGACTAAATTAAAATTTATGAGAGTTTATAGGCCATTTTAGAAGTAAAGGAAATCCAGGGACCAAGCCTTGAATTTACCCTAAAACTGACGGCAGCTTTGGGTGATTATAAGAGTGCATTTGGTTCTGATTTTCATAACCAAAATGCTCCCAATTTTCCTTTCCCATACGCCGTTTCCAACTCCGATTCCGATGCCGTCCAAATTCCGATCGTCATTTTAAAACTACTGTTGTGTTTATCATCGAGCGTGGAACAAATCCTTTAATTTAATTGAAGCGAAACGCTGCCATACGTCGGGAATTTACAGTCAAAGTCTCGACGTTTTTGTTAGCTCTATCGCCGGGAAAATCTTAAATTCACCACCGATCGCTGCTCCGTTTACGACACATTCTGCACCATAGTGTTCCTTGTGCCGTTTCGAGTCCGCCGGTGTCAACCTTGTTCGCCGTCGACGGCGGCGCGTGAGGAGGTGGAGTAGTCAAAGATTCGGCCGAGTTGAAATCGAGCTCTCCGCCGTTCAAAAATTTGAACCGATCTTTGTAAGTATCTCGAAATCACTTAAAATAATTTTTAGAAATTTTTTCGTAATTTTTAGGGCCCTGGAGGACGTCCCACGCGCCGCCGCAGGGAGAGTGGAGGGCTAGAAAACCGGTCTGACAGATTTTTAACCGGTTTTGATCGGTTCAAACCGGTTTGACCGGTCTGAACCGATCTGACCCGACCCGACTGACCCAGCCCGACCATTGACCCGACCCGACCGTTGACCGTTGACTTCCTTTGACCAAAACTTAAAATGGCTTTGACCGACCCTTAAACGACCGTAAATCTTTTCCGAGTATACCTATTCTGATAGTTTTCGAAGTCCCGAATCCGTTTCCGAAGTCTGTTTTGTCAAATTCGAACCCTAAGGCCTCCAAATTGGCGGTCAAAGTAGTTGACTTTGACTTTGACCAAGAATCTGAATTTTTGAAAATTCATACTTTATGTTTTTCGATGTCCTGATTCCGATTCCGCAATCCGTTTGGCCAAATTCAGACTCGAAATACCCCAAAATGATAGTCAAACCCAAAAAATGCTTATATACTTAAGAATTTTAGCTTTGAACAATTAAGTAAGATTTGGGGCTGATTAATTATTATTGTTTGAAGGTACAAGAGACTCTCCGGATCGTTCGACAGCTCGACCCAACTCTTGTAGATCAGTTAAACCACGTATACCAGTATTTACCCGTTCGAAAACTGTAATAGAGCGTGGTGAAACCAGCAATCAGTAGATCTACTATCTGAACCCATTATCGAGGTGTGTTCTTGTTTACTACATAATGGTTTTATATGTTTTGAAATATGGTACATTGAAATCTATGGATTATTATTGTTGGTACACCGATTTATTATTGATGATTTATGGACTTTGATGATTGGTATATGGATATTGATTTTTGGATGGATTGAACTACAATTGTATAGCTCTGATCAAGCTAATAAATGGGCCTAATGTGACTCTTGAGGGCCCCCAAGATGTTTCATTAGGTTGGCTTTCCTTTGCTGTGTGCTTAGGGTAAGCTATATGGACTTATTGACTTGGGCTTAAGGATACAAGCTTCATAGCCTATCCTTAAGTCGGCTTTCTTTTTGCTATGTGCATAAAGTAAGCTATATGGAAAATAATTTTGGGAACTACTGATGGTGTACCAGAAAAAGGTTTAAACTATGATTTTCAAAAGTTAAACTCTTTTACGAATTTGTGAGATTTACTGAACTATGATTTGTTTAATGTACCTATTGTGATTTTATGGTAATGTTGGGACACACTGAGCCTAGCTCACCTTTCGAAAATGTTTTTTCCCATTTCAGATACTGTTGGTTAGATACCTCGGTTCGAGCACTTGGAGGATCAACATATCTCTTGAAGTATATCTGATTGTAATATTTTAAACTTGCAAGTTGACTTTATTCTGGTGACATGGACCTATTTTAAAGTATTGGATTTTATAATGATGATACTTTTGCTATTACTATTCAGTTTATCGTGGTTTTGATTTTTAAGATATGTTTTAAATTAATTTATTACTGATTGGTTTTATATTTAAGAGTTGAGTTTTAAAATTATAATTTATTATAATTTCATGTCATGAATAATGTGGTTTTACATTGATTGGATAACGGTTTTGGAAAATGTCTTTGTGATCCACTAGACTTAGTCGAAACGCATAGGCCGGGTCTAGGGGGTTACATTTACATCATAACTTAAGTCTAGAAGAGCTATCTGTCAACCAAAGTTTTCAAGTTTGATTCCATTCAAATCTAAAGCACATTGACCTCATGGTAGTAATGAGGAACTACCATCAAGTCAAAATTCAAATAAAGGTCTTTAAGCCAAGAAGAAGGCCTATGTTGGCTGTGATTTGGCAATAAAGAACCACTTCCTAGCAAGATTTTGACATAGCTTAAATCAAGAAGAGCTATATGTCGACCAAATCTTTTAAGTTCAATTTCACTCAACTCGAGAGTACCACATGGTAGCAACAAGGAACCACCTTACGGTTAAAATTCAAACCGAGGCCTTTAAGCCAAAAAGAATACCCAGGTCGAGACGAGAATGTAGGGCTACCAGAAGGACCTTTACGACAATGAGTTTAAGAAATTAAGAATATTATGAAGTTTATTAGAAGTTTTCAAATTTTCCTAATAATAGAAAATTGTCTTATTTTATTTCTCAAAGAGATACACAATTCCTTAAGATAGACAATTTTTTCATTCTCTATATTAGATAGTATACAAATAGGCTACAAACCATCTTTTAATAACACTAGTCTCTATCACTTTCTCATTCATATTATTCAACATATTAATTCTAAAGAGACCATCACATATTTTATTTATTATGATTAAATTTGGTATTATACTCAATCAAATTAATCTATACTCTTTTAACTATTACACTAAGTTTAAAGAGAGCTTAACTCGTAATAATATTTTTATAAAAGTGAGCACATTAAAGAACAATGCATGGTAGGTTACCATGAAAGAAAGCTAGTGCACTAGGCACATTTAAATACCTAGTCTTTCATATAACCAATCCTAGACATGCACTTTCATAATGTTTTTCCATAATGTATTGATTAATTTTCTCTTTCTTTAGTTACAATCTCTTAAAGAATTATGCTTGATACTTTTACTCACAACATTATCTTATTAAGTATACACCTTTTTGGCGCACTACTACCTTAGCCTTTTTCGCAAACGACCCTTCTGGGGAAAAGCTAACTAGTTGCAATGATGAATATTTTTCTTTTGAAATGATTTTATGAAATGTTGTGATTTCCACCAATCATTTTAAGGTGCGATTGGGACACCTAAAATTGGGTAATTTTAATAAAACATTTTATTTTATCAAAAAAACCAAAATTTTGTATACGGAAACCAAAAATTAGGTTCGAGAGTCGGTTAGGCGTGGGGAAGGATTAACATCCCACAACGCCTAAAAATTGGTACCTAGTCGATTACCTTACATTTAAAAATTGGAAATTTTGAGTTTTAGGTTTTATTTAATTTAAAAATCATTATGGATGCCAAGTTGGAAAATGATGTCGATTTATAAATCATGATATGGGGGTTTGAGAAAGATATCGATTTACTTCGGGAATTACCAATGGTCATGCCCTAAGCATAACACGGAGGATACACTATTAATTCCATGCTAAATGAACATTGCCTTATTATTTCAAAAAATCAAGATGCAATCAAACAACCATTTAAAAACCTAATTATGCTAGTTGAGTTAATTAAGGGAATCCCTAACTTAAAGTGTAAATTATGAGCTTTAAAGAACATAAAGGAGTAAACTTGAAAATGGAGGTTCTAATATTAATCCTAATTTGTTTTAACCAATTATTGAGTAGAATAATCGAAATGGTCCCTCGAGCATGTTAATGCGAAAGCCAATTCAAATTACTCTCTATATTAAAGGACAAAAGTGAAATTAGACCTAAATTGGAGGCTCTAATATTAATCTTAATTTATTTTAACCAATTCTTGAATCGAATAATTGAAATGATCCCTTGAGCATTTTAATGCGAGAGCCAAATCAAATTATTCCCTAAATTAAAAGTTTAGGAACTAAAATATGAGAAATCTAAATGTAGGGGTTAAAATTAAAGTCTGCATATTCACTAAGGACTAAATGAGGATTAATAGGTTGAGTTTACGAGAAATAAAGGTAAACACTAATTAAGAAAAATTAGAACAAAATTTAGAAACAATAATAAATGACCAAAATTAACAAAAAAAATATAATAAATTAAATCAAAATTAACATAAGAATATACCTTAATGACCATACCTGAAAAGAAATAAAAAAATAAAAGATTAGAATTCTAACTAAGGGGCTGCTTGATTAAATCAGAATGATTAAGGGCTGAATGATTCAAAGGCTCTGTATGAATTAGCTCTGAATGTGACATGTTGTTTGATAATGGTTCTGAATCATTCAGAATGTACTTTAATGTTGAATCATTCAACAATGTTTTGCTGAATCATTCAACACAGTCTTCATTCAGAGGTGAGAATCAAACACGTTGAATGTTGAACGGTTCAACATTCACAAACAACCCCTAAAACATCTTAAAATAAATAACTTAGAAGGAAAAAAATAATTAAAATAAGAAGGAAAAAAATTAAAGAATTGAATAACTAAAAAGTTGTAAAAGATTAAATTAAATAAATACAAAGTTGAAAATCTTGATTTGAGTAGCCTGAAAAAAATAAAAGTTAAGAAGTTACAAAAATAAATTAGAGCATGGACTAAATTGCATTAAATAAAAGAACTTAAATCGAAATAAAAAATCAAAGTGACTAATACAGAAATAATACAAAACATCGAGTCGGAATCAAAATAAATAAAAACATAAAAGACCTAAGACCCAATGACCTAACTGCACAAATACGGGAAATATTCAAGGACTGTAGCATGAATAATCCAAAAAGTAACTCTAACCAACTAATAAAAACAAAAAGGTAAATAGTAGAATAAGGACAATTATTTTGAATTAAAAATAAAAAAGGACCAAATTGTAAATACTCTGGCAAATATGTGGGATTAAAACGAATATAACTCTTAAATTTAACTAATAAAAAAAATCCAAAATAGCACCATAGAGACAGATAATTCGAAATATGAAAAAAAATATTAGTGACCAAAATAATAAGAATGAAGGAAGGGTTCCATTGATGCAAATATGTAAAATTATAAGGACTCTTTCCATGATTATATCAAAAATGTAATGAAAGCACAAATAACCCTAGTTTTTACAGGTGCAACTTCACTTGGCCTTCCTACTCAGTTCTGTTTCTTTCCAGCTGTGCTCCTGCCTTTTTTTTTTCTTTTCTTCTCTATTACAAACACTTCAATGGAAAGAAACAAGTTTTAATTCTAAAACCATGTTTTTCTCTTCCCATTCAACCGTTCATCTTCTTCTGCAATCTCTGACCACCACAACTCTTTACAACGACCAAAGATCTATTGACTTCTCACTTCTTAAGTTAAACGAAACCAAAATACAACCATACCATTGAAGGAAGATATTACCTTCAATGGATGCTCCTGGTGAGATTCACAAATTCCGATGATTCCAACGACTGAAGTGAATGACTCCGTCAGCAGTAGTGATAACGACAGTCACAATGATCCACAACAGCGGTGAGCTTTCTCTCTTTTCGTGCTTTTCTTTTGATTTCGTTTGATTGCTTGGCGTTGATAGTGGATGAATATTGTGGATAGTTGATTTTTGGGTATTCGTTGTTGATCCGGTACGTGGTTCCTCTTTTTTATTTGCATTGCTTTTTCTTCTCCAAAATCGAGAGCCTTTATTTTCATATATAGAAATTGAATGGGATGAGGATATGTATTGTCACTTTTTCATTGAGCGTGTAAGATAGAAGGGAAGAAGAGATATGTATTACTTGTGATTTTTAGGAAAACGAATCCTTTTTAAATGCTTCTGTGGTTGTTTACAGAAAAATGGGAATCCAATTAATGGGAACCCCTTTTACAAATTTTGATTTTGGGTTTTATACCCAAATTTTACAAAGGATAAAAATGAAAATCCCCTCACTAACTTCCTCTCCATTTTTTTCCTTCTTTTTCTGCATGTGTTGTTGGTGAATTGGAAATCTATTGAGGGATCTTTCTGGAAGTCAACTATCATGGAGGCGTTGGATGCATGTGTGATCACCAAATCCTAAAATTGCAAAGCCTTAATCCCACGACTAAATTTTCATCACCTTCCTGAATAACTACGAAATTTCATGAACAATTTTCCACCAATGCACCAAAGTCCTCAACGCTCTTGCTGACACAAATGCAAAGCTCTATGAATCGTTTTCATCCAAACCACTAATTTTGATCACTTCGAAATTCATTTTCGGCTACCGGACAAAATTAAGATACTACAACTGCCCCTCTTTGTTTGTTGTTGTGAAACAATAACGAAGAAAAGATAAGAGATATCCTAATTTTGTCTGATTTGACTACAACTCCAAACTTGGAATCAATATATTTGATCTTCTATTTATTTATGACTTCATCATTCCATCAAATGATCTATCCCAGGTTTCTGAAAATCCTTACTTGGTTGCTCCAAATCCTATATATGATAGACCTGTAAAAGATAAAATGAACACTTGTTAATATGCCTAAGGATTTATTTTATTTATTATTTTTTATTTTTTCTCTATCAATTAAAAATAATATTGATGCTATTCCAACTCCTTATGTGAAGGAAACGAGCGAAATGGTGATGCTGATCCAACTTCTTATGTGATGGAATCTAACAAAATGGAAATGTTCTAAAAGGTCTAGCAATTCAATATGCTAGTTGCTTAATTTCACCCGTATCTGATTGGAATGCTGAACCAAGATAGAGGGGCATGTCATGATGCTTGCAAAGATAGAGAAAAGAACGACTTCTTGATGATTGAAACCATAGAAAAGAAGCCAACCAAAAACCAACCCGTTGATCTTAACACTTGTAAAAGGGTTATAATTTCTAAAAATATTTTTTTATTTATTCGACATTCATTGAGCTGTTGATTTGTTTCAATTGTAAGCCTAAAACAAGGTGCTCCATTTTATAAAATTCTTTCATTCTTATGAATTCTAAAAATAAAAAAAAATAAAAATATTTTCAAACATGATAGTCTTTCAAGAATAAAGGAAGATCTTTGAAGTCGATGAGGCTTATTTGGCCTCAAATGAAGAAGTGAGACATCAAATAAAAGCCAAAGTACCATCCAAGAGTAATGAAGACATTCTCCAATTTTCAAGCAAAAAAGTCTGAAAGGTTATAAGACTCAAGAGTAAACTTTTTTGTGATGTTGTGAACATCAAGAAGCAGATAACCGCCTCAATATTAAGGAGCATGGTTTATTTTCATATTTTCTGATATCTCAATTCATTGCAAAGGTTCAAGGTATTTCTATAAAAAGTATTGATCACTTCTGGAGTGTCCATCTGATTTTGAGACATCATAAAGAGAAGCTCTTAAACTATTAGGTTAGAATAAGAAGGAAGAAAGACATTTGATGACACTTATGTTCTTCCAAGTTGATAGCATGTGATCGTTGATAAATAGCACGAAGATGATGCCATTTGAAGTTGAATTTCTTGCCATTCAAGTAAGATTGAGCTGTGGAATATTTACATTGGGCCATTTCCAAAAGAACATATCATGTTGAGATAACAAGATTCATATCAATAAGATATTGAAGATGAGCTTCACCGCTTGAGATAACACGATAGAATATGAAGACAAGATGAGCTTACATTGGAAAAACAAACCATTAATGCTTAGGTGGCAGAAGGGTCCTAAGGAAACAACTCTGATTGAGCAAATGAGTCAGGGAGAAAAAGGGCATTAAGACCATATACCTTACCATAACAAGAATTCAAGAGAATATTTCTTCTAAGATTTTAACGAAGAAACCAAAATATACTAACTAAGACAGTAACGCCCCAAATTACGAGTTATTAGTTTCATGTTTACCCAAGAGGCATGTGAACCTCGAAGAGTTCATAATCAGATTCGTTGGGTCAATTGGGCTTAATTGGATTGGAAATCAGCCTAAAAAGGTTATAAAAAATGGATTTTTGCATAAGAGGCAAAATACGAGGGACCTAATGCATAATTAGATCGTTAAAGAAAAGAAGATGATATCTTAGGCTTTTAATTGATGCATATACATACTGCTTAGTACCATGTCATTTAGCATGCTTATGTTTATGAGATTCGCATGCTACTATAGATTAACGATTATACTAATGGGCTTTGTAAGCTCAACGTTTGGATGTTTTTGTTCGTAAGTTGGTATATTGAGTCGTTCGAGGAGTAATGTCGCATCAGAATTTTCAACATTCCTCAAAGAGTATTGTATGGTTACTTGTAGTGGGCATGTGTATACATAGGACTCACACTTATGTATTTGGATTTGTATACTTTGAGTTGTATAAGTATTGTAGATGAAAAAAAGTAATGTAGAAATCATATATCATTGTGTAATTAGAATGTGCATATTTCTTGTTTTTATGTTGATTATAAAAAAATAGTGATTTAGACATTCTACCACTCATGAAAATGAAAAAGAATGTATGAGAACAAATGAATCTGAGAGAGGTAAATTATGCATACCTTTGCAACACCTGTTCCAGATCCCATGGCAATTCCGATATCTGCTTTCTTAAGTGCGGGGGCATCATTTACATCATCACCAGTCATTCCAACCTAATAAAAGTAGTTATTGTTACGAATCATTTTGATTTAAACTACGTGTCACGGAGTTCCATTTTGTAAAAGTATTTTATGATTAATATTGACTTCTTTTCATAAATATTCGGTGTTTTAAATGAAAAAGAAAATGGTTAACCACTTAGATGATTCTGTGTAATATTCTAATCTCTGGATTTCAGGTCGGATTGGATTAGGGTGTTTGCAAAGACAACCCTGATGATTATCCCTAGAGGTTTTTGGGTTTCAAGCACTAACAATTGTAGGTGTCGAAACGTCTTTTAAGCCGGGGAGGTGGACTCCCTTTTAAAGTACCACTTCGATAGGATATTGAAATATGGTTCAATGGAGTCGACACCAATATTTTTTAGGATGTGATTGGATCACCCGAAAATGTGTTAATTTAATGAAATAAATAAAAAATTTAAAGTCTACTAACTAGAGAAACGAATTCGGGAATCACTTACATGTGAGAAAGGATTAACACCCTACAACGCCTTTTCGATACCTAATTGATTTTATTGTTGTCTTAAAAATGAATTCAAACTTTAGTTTAATAAATGAACACTTTAAAAATAAAAAAAATAAGATTTGCTTCTTTAGAAAGAAAATAAAATTCATTTACGACAAAAAATGATATAACATAAATGAGTGACAGAACTAACCCACCCCGGAACTTCTAAAAAGATTAAAAAAAATATAAGTGAAAGTAATAAGTTAAATAAATTAAGGGTAAAGTATAGTAATGGTCATTGAACTTTTCTAAAGCTTTCATTTAGTTCCTCCAACTTTTAAAACTTGCAATACAGTCCTCCAACATTTAATCTGTTTGCAATATGGTCCCCGACCGTTACACTACCATTAGTACATTTGCAATATGTTATACCCCAAATTCCAAAATAATTCAATTATATGTTATACCCTAAATTCTAAAATACTTTAATTTAGGGTTTAGAATGTAATTAAAGTATTTTGAAATTTGGAGTTTAGAATGTAATTTAAGTGTTTTGGAATTTTGAACATGAATTTGCTACTTGATAGTGTTTACTTCAATATAAATTTGAGGTTTGATACATGCACATCTAACGACTGCTGCAATTTGAACATGAAAAGTGCATCTATCGCATTTATTGCATAAACCGTTGAAGTAAAAGTAACAAGATCAATTTGTCTTGTTCGTAGCTTTGGTATGACAATCCAATAGGTTTGGATGGAACTTTAGCATGCACATCCAATGACTACGAAAATAATAAAGAGTTTTAGTTCATAGGACTACAACATACAGGCAAGCAATAACTAAAATAAACCAAGAATATCAATTAATAACTCATTCAAAAGGAGGACTTAATAAATAA
This sequence comes from Hibiscus syriacus, assembly GCF_006381635.1. Lineage (NCBI taxonomy): Eukaryota > Viridiplantae > Streptophyta > Magnoliopsida > Malvales > Malvaceae > Hibiscus > Hibiscus syriacus. The sequence continues at coordinate 557,384 of NW_024063200.1, forward strand.
AGGGAAAGAGGTTCGGCCATAGTCACTCCAAAAGCTAAGGCGTCAAAAGGGTTGTTTAAAATAGACATTAGATGCCAAATACAACATTATCAGTTGCAAAGGCATTGATGACCTACCTTTTTAACATATAATTGCTTCCAATGCTCCATGTTTAATGTTCCTCAATAGCCAAACATGATGAGAATCTAAAGCAGATAGCGGAACTAAAACAATAAGACCCCATAATTCTTATAAATTCATGGCATGTCAGCAATAAAAGACATTGTAAAATATAGAGGACCCTGCAACAAACATATATATATCATAAATGAAGGTGAAAATGTGCAATGATCGGGCAACATATCAAGTAGTTGCTCTAAATATACTACCCTGTCATGATGCCTTTCGAGTTGAATGCATGTAGAATTGTCTTCTAAAGCTATAATTCAATACATATTCAATTGTAAAATTTCCAAAACATGTAAAAAAATCCAATTTGTTCACGATATATCAGTCCCATAATCAATATGAACTTATTAAAAAGAATAAGAGCTCACATGACGCCGAAAACCACAGGTCGGATCAATACAATTCCCAGTAAACTAGTACCAACAGTCTCTTGGATTGAGTCTGGCGATTTCACTATGTCGATACTCATAACCAATTTCACCTCGTATTTTAATTACATTCTAAACCCCAAATTTCAAAATACTTTAATTACATTCTAAACCCTAAATTAAAGTATTTTAGAATTTAGGGTTTAAAATATAATTGAATTATTTTGGAATTTGGGGTTTAGAATAAAATTGAGGACTGTGTTTCAAGTTTTAAAAGTTGGGGGACTAAATGCAAATGCCTGAAAAGTTCAGTGACCATATTGCAAACGTACTAACGACAGTGTAACGGTCGGGGACCATATTGCAAACAGATTAAATGTTGGAGGATTGTATTGTAAGTTTTAAAAGTTGGGGGACCTAAATAAAAGCTTTAGAAAAGTTCAGTGACCATTACTATACTTTACCCATAAATTAATTAAAAATAAAAATAGAATAAAAAAGGTAGAGGATGATAACTTTAAACCAGAAAAATAAACAAAAAATAAAATTTGTTAGACTAAGATGATAATAAAATTGAACAATAAATAAAATAAACGAATAAAAAATAATAAGATGATTGAATCTGCAAATAAAATTAGTTAATGATACCTTAAAAATGAAATCTGCTTATAACTTAAATGGAAATAAATTTCATTAGTAATATATAAAATACTATACTAAAATGTGATAGTCTAATAAAAAATAAATGAATATAGAATTAACTCACCTACCATAAAATCCCTAAAAAGATTCAGAAAATAAATGGTTAGTAAGAAATAATAAATAAGATAACATAAAAAATAATAGATTAATTTATAAACAAAATGAATAGAATGAGTAAACAAAAGGAGCAACTAGATGAAATTAAAGGCATGATTAAAGGCTCTAATAAAAACGGAAAAAAATTAAAGTACATTGGAAAATATAATGAGTTTGAAGCAAATCTAAGCAACAACGAAGTAAAGGAAATTAAGAAAATAAAATGGAAACTTAAATTAAAAATAAAATTTTGAAAAGGAATAAATAGAGGAAATAATGAAAAAAAATAAAACTAAAATAAGGAAAACTATATAGTCTTAACATAAAAAACCTGGAAAAAACGGCAATAAAAAGATTGTTAACAAAATCTATATATATAAAAATTTAAAATGTAAATAAAAATTAAATAAAATAAGGAGGGCCAAAGTAGAACATACGTAACCTGTAAATCATTAAAGATAGTCTAAGGATCAAATTGTAAAAAAAGAAAAAAAATTAAAGTTAAACGTCATAAATAAAATAAAGTACAAAGTTAAAGACTAAAGTAAAATAAATAACCAAATGGTACTTCTTAATCCAAAGAAACCTGAAAATAAAAAATAATATATTGTTATTAAAAATTAAATATTAATTAAATATTTAAAAATTAAAATAAAAAAATGATCAAACTAAAATAAAACATAATAATCGAATATAAAAACTAAATAAAAAGGACCAAAATGAATTCACAGAAAAGATGAAGGGACTTTGGCCACGATTTCCCCAAAAATCCTTGATAGGCGTGGATAGATGAAATTTTGAGTTTGAGGTTTTATTTAATTTAAAATCATTAAGGATGCTAAGTTTGGGAAATGATGTCGGTTTACTAAGACCAATAACAACCACCCTCGAGCATGTAACGCAAAAGCTTCGTTATTGATCTAAGTAAATGAACATTGCCTTAAAGTTTGAGAAATCATTATATGAGATTTTGAAAAGGATGTCGATTTACTTCGAGAATTACCAGTGGTCACCTCTTAAGCGTAACGTGGAGGATACACTCTTAATTCCTTGATAAAATGAGCATTGCCTTATTATTTTAAAATCAAGGTGCAATCAAACAACCATTTAAAAATCTTATTATACTAGGTGGGTTAATTAAAGCAATCTTTAACTTAAAGTGTCAAATTATGAAAATTAAAGAACCTAAAGGACTAAACCTAAAAGATGGAGGCTCTACTATAAACCTTAATTTGTTTTAACCAATTATTGTGTCGAATAATCAATATGGTCCCTTGAGCATGTTAATGCAAGAGTCGATTCAAACTACTCCCTAAGTTAAAGGACTAAAGTGATATTAAACCTAAATTGGAGGCTCTAATATTAATCCTAATTTATTTTAACCACTTATTAAGTTGAATAATTGAAATGGTCCCCCATGCATCTTCATGCGAGGGCCAATTCAAACTGCTCCATATATTAAAGGACTAAAGTGTGTGAAATCTAGATCTAGAAATTAAATTTAAAAATTTAAGAATCTAACTATGGACTAAATTAAAGAGAATTGAATCTAGAGGAACTATCCTAATATTTTAACTAATTACAACTTAAGGAAGATAGTTTAAAAAACAAGCATGCATTTAAACAAGTAAAAATATGCTAAAACTATACAAAATTAATTTCGAAAGGCTAATTAATTATTTACAAATTACCAAATAAATTTATTAAACAAAATTAATATTAGGGATAATTAATAAAATTATTAATCTAAGGGTTAAAGTAAAACTAGTGCATCTAATCATGGACATAATTTAATTAAATCAAACAAATTCTATCATGGTGACTAAATCAAAGTAAATGGAAATTAAGCATGAAAAATTAGAATTATGACATGGACCTAAAAGTCATATATCAGCTTCCCTTTTCTCTTCGACCACCACCGATGGGGATCAGACTATCATAACAAACTCCTTATAACCACAATTGAGGTATCAAATGAATTATTATTCATTAATTATTATTTTTAACAACAGTTAATAATGTTTATTCATTTTTAATAAAATTAGAATTTAATATTTATTTTATATTTTTAAAAAATTAATATTAGAAAGAATATTTTAAATAAAGAGGTGATATTTTTTAGCTTTACATTATGTTTTATTGAATTTTATTCACTTTTAATTATTTTTTATTGCATTTTTATTGATTTTTTAAAAAGTGAATATTAATTCATTTAATCTCTCAATTGTAATTAAAAATTTATTTTTATATTTTTAAACAATTAATTTTAAAAGTCAATAAACATTATTAATTGTTGTTAAAAAAGAATATCATATAAAAAATAAATAAATAAAGTTGATGTTTTTACAAAAATATCACCCTAATAAAAATTAATTACATATTAGGCATCATTTTAAAAATATTTACAAACTTAGCACCCATTGTTTTACACGTTTTACAAGGCTCGGGGCATGGGTTGCGCCTTCCTGCAAAGGGTGTTAGATCAATAAATAAAGATGAAAGAGTGTCTGACATGTAATTAAAGTTCTACAGGGTGATATTTTGGTGTTATCGCCATCAAGCTCACTGGTCTTCTAGAAGTATACGGACGATCAAATGGGGACCACGACAATGGTGACGTGAAAATAGAGGCATTCAACATAGCTGATGGAACATTCTAGAGGCTCTCAGAATTTTATGGAGAAGCTTGGGTTGTTGACGTTGAGAATCTAAAATTGGGACGGTTATAGCTTGATGGCGATAGTGTTTGAGAACCCCTAACCTACTCACAAATCGACATGTGGGCTCAAACTAGATTGAGTTTAATGGGATTTGAGTTTAATGGGACTTATCACCCTGCTCGAAAGACTTACAGATGACCCGAAGAATTTGATCATCGTGCTTGAAAGACATACTAATTGCCCGAATGACTTACTAATTTTGGAAACATTTTACTATGTAAGAAACTTCGGAAATCACTTCTTTACTTTTCAAAAATCTCAATTTTCAAAAAAGATTAAATAAGAAACTTTGAAAATCACTCTCATTTTTCAAAAATATCATAAAAAACATCATATCAGTTGGGAAACATGTCATATTTCAAAGTAATGATGGTTATGTAGATTGGGATCCTTGATTCTTGAGGTTCTTCCACTTTGAATGTAATTCCCCCAATTTGAAACTTGAATTTTGATTTTCTTTTATTTCTATTCTTTCTTTAGAAGATTTGTAATGATTATGCATCTATATATGAAAATATGAATTCAATCATATCAATCTAAATGTAATGCATAAATTTCTCATGTGCAGAAATGTTGATCATTAATCTTCTTCTGGCTTCAAAGTGGAGAACTCAATCTTCTTTCACTTGATTACTAATGAATAGAGCCGATCACAATATCAGTGTGGCAATTCGATATTTCATGCTTGCATCTTTTGGAGAATAAATTATTCATCTTGTGCAATCACATTTTTCTCATCTTCAATCTTTTGGTTTCTTCAATAAAGTCTTATAGGAAATATTCTCTTGAATTCTTATTACGGCCAGGCATATGGTCAGATGCTCTGTTTGTCCCTGACTCAATGGCTCCATAAAAAATGTTTCTTTAGGACCCTTCTATCAACCGAAGCATGGATGATTAACTTTTTGAGGTAAGCTCTTCTCGTCATCATATTCTACCCCTATCATTTCAAGTAGCAAAACTCATCTTCAATGTCTTATTGATATAATTCTTGTTATCTCAATGTGATCTAGATTTATAAATGCCCCAACATGAGTATTTCATGGCTTATCCTTAGCGCCAAAATTCGAATGGCTTTATGTTCGAGCCATTTTTCAGCAATTCATGTCCTCAACTTGGTCAATAGAACTGTTACCAAATGCTTTCTTCTTTTATATTCTGGTATAATAGTTTAAGGGTTTTTTTCTATAAGGTATCATAATCAGATGGACACTCAAAAAGTGATCAATTTTTCTAAAAAAAGTGCCATGTATTTTTGCTACGAGCTTATATACTAGGAAATCTCCAAAAATGCATCATGGCACATCTAATTCAGGTGATCGTCTGTGTAACATCCTCAATACCGGGTTAGTGACCAAATTGAAATGTTTCAAAATTTGGTGATTAAAGTAGAATAATTGAATAGTTCAATTATTTATATGGAAATATTTCCTAGAAGTTGTTAGTATTAATAAAGGAATTAAAGGGCAGAATGGTCATTTGACAAGGAAGATTTTTATATTCCTTTTATAAGATAAGGGAACCAGTGGGAAAGGAGAGAATTCTCCAGAGTTTTTTTTCTTCTTCTTCCTCCTCCCGTATCTCCAAGCTCAAAGGTGAGTTTCTTTGCTTGTTGATTAATTGTTGATTTTAAGGTTGGGTTATGATCATTAGATGATAATTAAGCTTAAAGAAAGCTTAATTTGTTCTAAAACAACAAGATGAAAGATATAGAAAATATTAAAGAAAATGAGTTTTTAGATGAATTTCTGCAAAAGAGTTAATAAGTGAAATTTGAGAAGGAATTTGACTTGTCATCACTAAGAATAAGAGATTTATGAAGTTAGAAAGGATTAATAACAAAGTTGAAAGTTTAGTACGATTCTTCAAATTAAGAATCATGATGAGATATGGAAGATAGAGATAGTTTATATGAATACAAGTTGGTTTAAGTAATGGTAGTTGAGTTTAATGACATGATAGGGGCTTAAAATAGAAGAATTGAATGAAAAGTTGATGATTTTCTAGCGTAAAATACAAATTCTGGGCAAAGTGTATCGATGCACATTCAATGTGTACCGATGCACTCTTTAAAGAAGAAATATCGAATGCCATCAGTGTATCGATGCACAAGTAGTGCATCGATGCACCCCCTTAAAATACAAACATCGAATGGGATTTATGTACCGATGCATAGATAGTGCATCGATGCACCCGTCAAGGGATGCATCGATACACGGTGTAGTGCATCGATGCATACGTTTATTAAGAGATGAAAATAGCTTTTCTTTTTGCCTAAGAAATGATAGTTTAGAATATATTAATTAGTATACTGATAAGTATCAATATATTACTATGTAGATACAAAGCCTAAACAAGTTCTGGAACTTGGCAAGTAAGATTGATCAAAGAAAAGATAACAGAACGGTATTGACTAGTGAGGCCAGGTGAGTGCGTATTATTAGAATATACGTATTGTATATGGAAATTGGACTTGCGACAAGTATGTTTCAAATATGTTGAATATATGATTGTATGATTAGAAGTATGATTATGTTTGATATTACGTGAATATGCTTAGTTTGTATTACATGTTATGTGGTATTAATTTATATGATATGTGTTATATGGAAATGATTTATGTATTATAGGAAAATGTTATATGAGTTATATGAACATGAGATATAAATTATAGGATCACGAACTATGTAAAATACCAATAACTTATGTGATAACAAGAGGAAGTGACTATATAAACATGTAAGATAAATTATATGGGAAAGATTTATAGGCTTAAATGAATTTATAATGGATAAGATATATAGTAAAAATCTATGAAGCCATAGAGAGATATTAAATGAGCTTTTGATGATAATTTTATTAGAAGACTTGTATATGTGATAAGCTATGTGAAATTGAACTAGGTAAATATATGAAATTAGTAAATAAACGATGGTAGATAAGTAATTATGTAAAACATGGAGTTATATATATATATATATATATATATATAGACTAAATGAAAATGTGTACATGAATACATGCATAAGTGATATATGTTTATAGGTTATAATATTTTACAGAATTTATGTGAATATAAAAGTATAAACCATAAGTTATATGATATGAGATAAGTTATTATATATACATAGTGTACGTTATAAAATGTGATCTATATGATTACCGGAGAAAGGATAATAGTTATATGAGTATATGAGTACGTTTATAGGTTAATGATAGGACATATAAGATTATATAAATGTATGATAATATGGAAAGTGAACTAAGTTTAATGATGTTGAACCTTATGAGTAACATGATTACATGATCATAAGATATGATACGTGAGATGAGATATATGAAAGAGAAAGTATATGTCATATGAAATATTATATAACTATGTGATTATATGAAAAAAGAATACAATTATTATGTGATAAGCTTTGTGATATGTGAATCATATGAAAATGTTCTACGCGTAAGTGAACCATGTGTTATATGTATATGTGATATATGATTTATATGACAATGAGCTATGTGAAAGAACTATGTGACTAGGTAAATATGTGAATGTGTGGTAACATAAATATTAATGCCCATGTTATGTGTCCTGAGAGTTAGAGGTATAGTTGGCATGCCAAGAGTCGAGGGTTTATGCGGTCCTTCGGGACATATATGTATTCCTTGGAACATGTGTGATGTCTTTTGAGACACATACTTGATCCTTTGCATATGTATATGATTCTTAAGGAATTTTCTACGTGGTCCTTAGGGACATTTTATATGGCACTTCGGTGCAATTCTACGTGACACTTTGGTGCATTTATACGAGCTGTGGTAACATCATTAACGCACAACCTCTAGAGACTTACATATCAATAGTTCTCACATATGTACATGGGCTAATCAAAAGATAATAACAAATATATGTTGTGATATGATAAATTTTATAGCAAGGACATGATGAGGTATAGGTATAGTATATGATTAAGAAGGTTAAGTATATGTTCTATGTGATTAAATGATAAGTGACTAATGATGATTTATATGCATGCATGTATTTCTTATTAGATAATATGATATGATTTATATGATGATGTATGTATTGCTTGGTTAATTGAATAATATGTTGAGTAAAAGAATATATATAAAAGGATATAATTATAAGATATAAATGATAAGAATATTTATAGTGGACTAAGGTTAGAGATTTAAAATAATGTGTGATATGTATATGATATATATAATGTTATATGGTTTTGATGTGGCATTATAAGGTGATATGTTCATGCATGTGTAACTAGTTAGAGTTCTTTCATAATTTAATGCCTCACTAAGTCATCGACTTAGCGTGTGAATGTTTCACACATAGGTTTCGAGAAGAGGAAAAAGGGATCGAAGATGAGCTCATCAGGTCAACATCTCCTTCCTGGAGTTCAGATCAGAAAAATCTTGAATTATATGCATTTTATGAAATGTATTTGGCATGTAAGATAAAACATTAGTGTCGGATACGCTCTGATAAGTTTTGTAAATCAATATATTTTACACAATAGCAATTATTTGGTTTATTGAAAATGTCGAACTGAATTTTTATTTAATTATTTTATTTTTGTCAAAGTAAATGATTTAAAAAGTCAATGTGACACCTCGGACTCGTATCCGGGTCGGATATGGGTTGGGGGTGTTACATTCTGCTTCTTAATTAATCATTGATGTTGATGATGTCATGAAGAAGTGTGAAAAGCTCTAAGTTCAAGTACTCTAATCGTTCAAACCTTATTGTTCAGGGATTAGAGAACATCTTATTTTTCTTGCTTTCAATTTTATTTGTTGTTTCACTTCTACATTTGAGGTAGAATAAACCTCATCATCTTTAAGGACCTCCTTCCTTCTCTAGAATGTCTTCTTTGAAAATGTTTTCGCCTTTCTTCATTTATAATATTCAAAAGAATGAATGAATTTTATAAATCCAAATGATGTCCCTTGCTTCAGGCTCATAATTGAAACAAATCAACAATTTAATGAATATAGAGTAAATCAAAAATATTATTTTTAGAAATTATAACCCTTTGACAAGTGTCAAGATCAATAGTTTGGTTTTTGGTTGACTTCTTATTTTCTATGGTTTCAATCATCAAGACGTCGTTCTTTTCATAATATTTTCAAGCATCATGACATGCCCCTCTATCTTGGCTCAGTATTCTAATCGAATGCAGACAAGATGAAGCAACTAACATATTCAATTGTTATACCTTTTAGAATGTTTCTATTGTGGTTCTTTGAAATCTTCCATTTGTTCAAGTTTTTATAGACTCCTTTAGCAAAGGCAGTGCCAAAATATCGGTCTAAAAATAAAATTCATGAGTGATTGTGTGAAGTTGACTATAACAAGTGTTTCTCAACTCCCTTAGTCCATGTTTCACCTAAACACATCATAAGCCTTAGGCATTACTACCTTTATTGGACTACGAACACTCATTTCACCTCAACATTGGGCATTACCACCCTAATTAAAATAATCACCCTCACCTTAGGTGTTATCTCCTTTATTACATTCAACATCCTCACCTCAGGAATTATCACCTTTATTACGCTCACCATCATTACCTTAGGTATTACCGCCTTTATTACACTCATCATCCTCACATTAAGCATTAGTGTTTTTATTACACTCACCCAATAATGGCTTTCTAAGTACTTAGCTTCAAGATTTCTTAAGCTTGTTAAGAAGAAACTATTATAGTCTAGGTGTCGTTGAGGGTAAAAAAATTATTTTTAGAGTTCAATTCCCAAGTAATTGACCTGAACTAAATTCATCTACTTCACTATTCCATTTATGAAGATTATGATCATCATTAAACATCCTCAACAGTAGTACAATCTAATCAATTTCACAATTTCATACACGAGTGTTACTTTATTTTGTCAGCTCCTATACAAAACTCAATGCATTGCCTTTGTATTCTTTGTCATGTAAAGAGAATGGTAATCCTGCAAGAAAATGGGTGTGCCATTTGGGTGTAAACTCTGAAGCATGATCAAGGTTATTATTTTACAAGGGTTTAATCTTACCACTTGTCAAAGGCTATAATAACGTTTTATTATATTCATTGAATTTCACAAAGAAATTTGGTTTATTGCTAATAGTCTAAAAATGAGTACTGTTTATTCTATTAGAATTTTTAAAACATCCAAAAACAAGGAAATATAGACAAACACATACAAACAAACAATGCAAATACAACAAAGCTTCATGGAGGGTGAGTAATGGACTCGCATATTGATCCCAGGATGCACTTGACTGTTCATCTAATATTGATGCACTTGATTCTCGAATGCTATATCTTGCTCTTTGATTCCTCATTTGAGTTAGCAGTCCATTGTTGGACTAATTCTCGAGTTAATGCCCCATTGCTAACAAGTATTTCTATCTCTTTCATCAATTGCCCAAAGTTTCTTGTAGAATGCCCAGGTGCTCCCATATGGAAATTACAAACACTATTTCTATTATAGCTATGAGCAGAAGGGTTTATAATCACTTTTATCGATCTTGTAGTGATGTATTAACCTTTAATCAAATATGGAAACAAATCCGAGATGGGTTTTTGGAACATTTCTAGAGTCTTTCTTACTCGAGGAATCTTCTTTGGTCGATCCAAGTGACTAATTGTCTCATTTCTTTTGCGACCATGAGGATTTTGGAAGTGATATTCATTCACCTGATATTCGTTTCATGTTTCTTGGTCGACTGGACCTTTGGAAGTGAATTCCAAGCTTTCTTTTTTTTATTACATCTTCTATTAATTCTTCACTTGTCACAAGATGTTCGAAATCATTTATTGAATTTACAAGCATTAACTCAAAGAAAGAGCTGAAAGGGTACTATGAAACATGTATGATATTTCTTCCTTCGACATAAAAGATTAAACTTTAGTTTTCATGCCTCTCCATCTCAGTGCATACTCTTTAAAGCTTTCAGTATGTTTCCTCTTCAATTTTTGGAGATCTTGACGACTCGAAGCCAAGCCATTAACTTATTAATATTGTTTCAAAAAACATTAGCCAAATCAACCTATGACTTGATTTGTTCAATCGATTATACCATACTACAGCAGGTCCAGTAAGACTGTCATGGAAGTAATGGATCAATAAATTTTCATAATTTAAGTACCATTCCATATTTCTACAGAACATCTTCAAATGGATCAGAGGACAACTAGTACCATCATATTTTTCAAAATCGGGCACCCTAAACTCTTATGGGGTGACCAAGTCAGAGACTAAACTGAGCTCTCTCGCGTCTAGATTTTTGTGGGAGATATCAACTCTTTTTATTGCTTTAACCAATTCCTCTAACTGCTTAAATTTATATCTGATTTTCTCGGGATTAGTGAGACTCTTCCCTTCATTCAAATAGGATGCCTCAAGGTAGGTTACCAACCTCGATGTGTCAATCTGATAACATTGATGTCCTTCAATAAACGTTTTCTCATTGTTAACAGACATTGTAGCCAACACTTCAGTCATTTGACTCAATACTTCTTGTTGAGAATTTAATGTTTGATTTATTATATGTTGTTACAGTGTAGTCAATTGATCTCATAAATTGCCTTGAGAATGATATATTGCTTTCAATCTTTTATCCATGATTAGATGAACTTGGTGTTACTGTCACGTAACCCTCCATAAATTATTTTCATATTTTTATAATTAATGGGTGTAAAATATTTAAATAAATATATACAATGCATGTATGCAAAAAGGTGTCGCTCCAGAGTAACCATTTTAAACGATTTTCATTGAACACAAGGTTTTAATACATCAAATAGTGAAACTATAGATAATAAAAAGCTTTAACTCCTAGCTTCTCTATCTCTTCCGGGAGCCAAGTTAACTTCCAAGCATGATTTGGTGCTGAGTTGTCAATCTACTTCAAATATCTTACAAAACCAGTTAAGTCAACCGACTTGTGAGTCACATCGCTTGCTTGAGTAATAGCCTCCTTCATTGAGTTATATTTTTCCTCCAACTTGTTATTCAAATTTCGAAGATGCAAACAAAATTGTTCATTTTCTCTCGTAAATGACTCGATGTGGTTATGAAGTTCTCATGCAAGATTTCTATAATCATGTAGCAGCTCTGTCAATGTCTTATTCTTGGCTCTATTGGCTTTTAGTTTAATATATATCTCATGTTGTAGCTTTGAAATGAAGCTTCTGTGTCGAAAATGATTGTTCTCAACATTTCATTCTTTGCTTGACATATCTCCAAATTGTTTAAGGTTGTATTACGTTTACCTTATGCAATCTGTAGATCACGAGATAATTTCTTAACTCGACCTTCAAGCACTTTACAATTCTTTTTCCATTGTTCAGCGTCATTATTCAATTAGTGACTCCTTTTTCCCAATCCTCTAGAGTATCACCTAAACCATCATTTTGAATGGCTTGGTTGATTATTTGAAAACCATCTTGCATGCGTTCATTTCTCTACTCTGGTCGTCCCTTTCATTTTGTAATTGACGTATTTGGCTTTGCACTTCAGTAAACGCTTTTCCTCTTGGGTGCCTCCACTGATGCTTTTATCCTTGTACACTCTTGGCTCCACCTTAACTAGCCCTTTAGTTATCGAACCAGGTTGACCTTCCATGTTATACTCCAAAACTCCATGTTCTAATAGGCACTAAATTCGGTGCTTAAAGGCAATACAATTCTTGATATAATGTCCTTGAGCTCCTACATGATATTCACAATTGTCATTGACATCATACCATTTTGGATATAGAGGTTGCCAAGGTTTCACATACTGCAGGGTCACTTCTTGAGCCTCTAATATATTAACATACAATTATCCATATAAGATAGAAACAAGATTGCAATGAAGACCACCACTTCCTAACTTTTAGTCATCATTTAGGCGTGACTCGATCGAGTGAACACATGCTTTTGAAATTGGCTTCGAACACTGAGTTACTATAGTTGGGTTCAAATTATTCTTCTTTTTTGCATTCTTAGATACTCTGATGACTACTAGACTTTTTGAGAACACGAATTTACCCTGCCAAAAAACTCAGTAATCCTTCTTGAATAAGAACTTTTCCTTTGTTTTTAATGAAACACAAATTTATGTAGTGTGTCCTGTGCTTCCTATGTGATATTTACATTTTCCATGAACATTATATCCCTTAGGATATGGGGCTCTTTTGTCTTGGACTGAAATGGAGTCACAAGGTTCCTCTCTACCAGCTTAGGGAGGAAATTCTCATATACTAACAAGTCATGATCACATGACTTCTCTTCATCTATCTCTTCTTTAACTTTTACAATCGTAACCACTTCTTTGGTACACCAGATAACATGTTGATACAAATAATGATGGTGCATGATTATTCGAGTTTGCTAGGATCACCTTGTTTTAAAGTATTCTCTTGTGTATTTGATATTACAAGATTATTATCATCAAGATTTTTAGCATTTTGTGTATAAACATCTTTTTCTTTGGCCAATGTAGCTAATTTATCCATCATCTTAGACATTTTGTCTCTCATCTCTTATATCTCTTATTACTCTTTGTCGGACATGAGATCCTTAGGCACATGGCTTTCTACTCTTCTTGGAGTGTCTTGACGATGCCACCTCCTAAATACATCATAGTCTATTGGATCATGAAGCCCCTTGTCCATTGTGAAAACCTTTTAATTGGTGACCACACAGAATTGAAACCTTTTATGTATGTTATGATCATATGATGTAGGGAAACTAAAAGCACAAAAGAAACAAGTTAGGACATATAAAACAACAAAATAATAAGTAAAGTGTAAAGGTAAATACAAATGCAAAGATGCAAATACATGATGCAAAGGTAAAATATATTGATCCTAAAATAACTATTCCTAGAACAATTCTTGAAGAACTGACAATGTCTTAGTACTATGGGAAAACGAAAGTCAAAGATTATAGATAAAATCTGGCCCTGTCTCTTAGTTGATCAACTCACGCGAGTAGATGGATGATACGTCGTCTTTCGTCCGACTTAGGTTCTTCAAAAATATTTAGAGCTTCTACTTCCTTTCTTATAGCGAGGGTTTGTCGAGTCGGTCCTTTAGCTATTGTCTTCAATGTTGAATCTTCTTGAGTCCAACTTATCTCCTTAGTAGGTAGGTTGTCTTTGATTCTTATTACTTTGTCCATTGAGGAATATTTGAAATTCTATCTAACTCAATGAAATGCATTGTCATTTCAAGAACCTTATAAAATGACCAGCTATTTAAGATGTCAATACCTTTAAATGATATGTGATGTTTATGTAATGATAATGAAGACACAACCAAGTACATAACAAGACAAAAGGAAATCGGGTTAGTGGAAATGATAATTAAAGTAATGTGAATCAATAAAAATAAATGAATAAATAAATACAACTCATAAATAAGACATCAAATAAGTATTGTGAATAAAATACACAAAGGAAATTAAAACTCTAATCGCATGCGTTCTGATTCTCCTAGGTTATCCACATGGCTCTAGTGGGGTGGGCTTACTAAATTCTCTATATGAGGTTTGGTACTAAAAAGGATTCTCAAATTGTATTTACAACCTGCCAAGGTTAATAAAGACTTCAATTCAGGCCCATTACAGGCTATCCGAATTGAATTCAGTTTAGGGGATCACACCACTAAATGTGTATCATAGAATTGTTATTTGGACATACACTTAGAATGTTCTCCAAAGGTACTTTGTCAGACCTATACGAGGAAGCTCGATGCTCCTCAGTGGTGTGATGTTTTCCCCTACTTAGGTGAAACGGGACAAAGCTCGGGTATAGAGTTTTGATATACAACAGTTCTAAATACATTCAATCTAGTGCAAACATTAACCAGAGAAATATTTTTTTCAATTTTTTTAAAAGAACAAAATGACTTGTAAATTGAATAAATTCAAAATATTTCCAAATTCCAATTATAGGGTAATCGACTCGTGGATCGACTCTCAAATTTTGTTATTTTAAAACAAAAGTCCCTACCAGAGTCACCAAACTGTCTCAACCGGCCCTTCGAGGTAAAAGCTAACTAGATGCAACGATGGGGTTTTTCTTTTGAAATGATTTTTGATGAAATGTTGGGAGTCTCCATCAATCATTTTAAGGTGCAACTGAAACACCTTAAATTGGGTAATTTTAATAAAACATTTTATTTTATCAAAAGTACCAAATTTTGGGTTTACGAAAACCAGTAATCATGTTCGAAAGTAGGTTACACATAAAGAAGGATTAGCACCCCCACAGTGCCTAGGAATTGGTACCTAGTCGATTACCCTATATTTAAAACTGAAAATTTTGAGTTTGATGTTTTATTTAATTTAAAAACCATTATGGATGCCAAGTTTAGAATGGGATGTCGATTTACTAAAACCAATAATGACTACCCTCGAGCATGTAATGCGAAAGTTTCATTATTGATCTAAGTAAACGAACATTTCCTTAAAGTTTGAGAAATCATGATATGGGATTTTGAAAAGGAAGCCGATTTACTTTGGGAATTACCGGTGGTCACCCTTTGAGCATAATGCGGAGGATACAATTTTAATTCCTTGATAAATGAACATTGCCTTATTATTTTAAAATCAATATGCAATCAAACAACCATTTAAAAATCTAATTATAATAGGCGGGTTAATTAAAGCTATCCCTGACCTAAAGTGTCAAACTAGGAAAATTAAAGAACCTAAAGTACTAAACCTAAAATATGTAGGCTCTAATATTAACCCTAATTTGTTTTAACCAATTATTGTGTCGAATAATCAAAATAGTCCCTCGGGCATGTTAATGCGATAGCTTATTCAAATTACCCCTTAAATTAAAGGACTAAAATGATAATAAACCTAAAGTGAGGCTCTAATATTAATCCTAATTTATTTTAACCAATTATCTAGTTGAATAATCTAAATGGTCTATAGAGCATGTTAATGTGAGAGCCAATTCAAATTACTCCTTAAATTAAAGAACTAAAGTATGGGAAATCTAAATCTAGAGGTTAAATTTAAAATCTAAGGCTCTAACTATGGACTAAATTAAAGTGAATTGAATCTAAAAGATCTATGCTAATATTTAAACTAATTACAACTTAATGAAAACATATTAAAAAACAAACATGTATTTAAACAAGTAAAAATATGCTAAAACTATACAAAATTAATTTTTGAAAGACGAATTAATTATTTACAAATTACAAAATAAATTTATTAAACAAAATTAATATTAGGGCTAAATTAAAACTAGTGCATATAGTCATGGGGCTAATTTAATTAAATCAAACAAATTCTAGCATGGAGACTAAATTGAAGTAAATGGAAAGTAAGCATGAAAAAATTAGAATTATGAAAGTGACATAAATGCAAAAAATGCTAAACTTAAAGGGATCTAAGAGTAATTATTCCACTTTAATTAAAGTTATAATACCCAGAAATAAAAATGTCAAATAGCACGAATAGGGTCTAAATTGTTAAACAAGTTCACAAAATCACTACAAGAAAATATACCTTTAATGACACACGAACGATGACACACGCTAATTTATGACTTGCAAAACATGTGTGTCATAAAAAAATGTCATGTTTTTTAAAATCTGAACGATTTATGACTTACAATGATGTGTGTCATATTTAATAGTCATAATCCAAAAAATTTACAAAAACACGGAGTATAGATGAATTTTGTGTGTCATCTTTAGGAGTCGTATTCTAATTCCCCCCTATTTTTCATCATTTCCCGCGCGCTTGATCTTCCCCCATTTTTCATCAGTTCACGCCGTGCTTCCCCCATTTTTCTCTGTTTTCCCTTTTTGTCTTTGCATCCTCCCATCGGTTTGGCCATTCACCACAACGCAGTCGAGGGAGTCAAAGATCAAGGTTTCCACAGGTAATCCTCGTTCTCTATTCTAATATTTGTGGGTTTGTTGATTTCTATTTTCTCTAATTTAATGGGTTTGATGCTTTTACTTCATATAAGTTTTTTTGAATCGAGATTTGTTGCATGCATGCTTGTTTTATTTTCTATTATTTGTTTAATCACTACTGATTTGTTCATTTCATTCTTCGTTTAAGTGGGTTATTTCGGTTTTTTTACTTCAGTGGACTCTTATGCTAGTTCTTGATCTCTTTTTGATTTTTGGGTTTTGATGGATTATGTATTTTGGTTCAAAAATGTTGAACTTTGATTGTCTTATGATATATGTTTTGTTATGCTTGTTGAAATGTTTACAAACATATCTTGTTTCACTTGACTTGAAGTATCATTGTCCGACATAAGGAGGGTATGGTGATATGACTCTCCAAGTACATGGACAAACCTCAAAAAGAATCCCGTATCCGTTACTCACTTCCGAGTCCAAGCGATATAGGTCTGAATGACCCTACAATAGTATATATTTCGAGGATTTTTGGAAGGTTATATTATGTTTGGGATTCTTTTGTTTAAAAAAAATGAGTGAGAGAGGTGCCTCTTCTTCCCAGTTCCCACATATGTATTTCATTTTGCTAACTAGAATGGTTCCAAGTTTTTACCTAATTGTCATGTTTCAGATGGATTTACTTTTGGTTGCTTATGGCTGTTGGTTGTTGACTTTTCATTAGTGAAGAGGCTTTAAATATCTGGTTTTGTCCTTTGCATTGGTACTTAATGTTTCACTAACACAACTTTTCCTGCCTTTTTCTGCTTTCTATGTTGTTTGGATTCTTCTTTTCATTTGAAGTATCGGTATCTGACATTTTGTGTCGGACATATAGATATGTGGAGATGACCTCAAAAGATCTTCTAAATGCATAGAAATAACTTTTAAAAATCTAATAATACATGTATTCGACACTCATACTTACGTTCGAGTAGCATAGTTTCCTTTTTATTGTTTTGCTAGTTTAACTAAACACTCGCTCTTGAAATTTAATTTTTGTTTTTGATAAATGTAGGTTGGCATAAGTTTGGCATGGATGCTATCATTGGATGGAACATGACATTCCTTTGCTGAGTCTCTCTCAAGAAATGCCCCATACATAATATCCACAGTTCTTTGGGTATACTGGTTAGTGGCATCTTATCTTATTATTTATTTTAGTCAAATTTTGTAACTATATGTCGCTCCGACTTTTCATTCTTTTCTTGAAGTGTTTATTTCTAACATTTTTGTCTATCATATGGGTACTAGCATATGACTTTTAAGAATCTTCTGTCCAATATAATCGTTTCAGACATGTACTCCAATCTGATGCTCACACCCGAATTCAAGTATCGTAAAATACGATTATTAACTTAGATTTAGGCAACATTCTTTGAATGATGATTACAAATATAGGCAATGAGGCTTTCTCATGTTACAACCATGTGCTTCAACTTAAATTACAACAAGCACAAGACAGAGATTTTGAGGCTAACACCAAGAACGCTAGAAGATATCGAATAGGCTAACACTAATAATTTATCTAACATTGTTAGGGTTTGTTCTAGTTTCAAATGGGTTTTTTAGATTTTATGAATGGGTCATGACCCTTGAACATTGTTCTATAGCATAGTACAAAATGAATTTGTTAGGGTTACTTTGTACTCGGTAATTTGGGGTAAACATTTTGTTCTTTATATCTTACATAAATATTTCATCAATCATCAGTTATAAAGTTGTAGTTTTGCTAATACTTTATAATTATTTAGGTTGGTAAGTAATGGTCGATGGATAAAGCATGGATTTTGTCTGATAGGTTATCTGATTCATATGAAGTGGGTGTAAACATCTTTCTAGACTTTGCACAAAGTAATGATCCAAATTCAGATCTTATTCAATGTCCTTGTATACATTGTATTAATTTGTGGCACCACTCAATTCAGACCGTGCGCTATCATCTGTTTGCCCCATGGCTTCGATGAAAGTTATAAGTTTTGGTCTTTCCATGGAGAAAGACAGCCCAAACTTGATTCTAGATGCCCTAACAAATCTATTTCTCCCGACTTTGATTATACAAGAGATATGCTACATGATGCCTTCAGAGATGTAGAAAAAGAACCCGATTCATTGAAGTCACTTCTTGAAGAATGTGAGAAGCCACTTTACGTAGGGTCAAAGTATAATGTACTTAGTGGATTATTGAAATTCCAACATATCAAGGGTCAATTTGGGTGGTCTGAGGCTAGTTTTGAAGTATTGTTAGGTGCCCTAAAAGATGTCTTACCATTAAACAATAGAATACCTTACTCCATATATGATGCCAAGAAATTTCTAAAAGGAGTAGGTCTACAATATGAAAAAATTCATGCATGTGAAAACGATTGTGTTTTATTCTGGAAAGAACATAAGGATGCTTCTCAATGTCTAACTTGTGGCACATCTCGTTGGAAGAAGAATACCAAAAACGTACCTTCGAAAGTTTTGTGGTATTTTCCTCCCATCCCCAGATTTAGGAGAATGTTTTCGTCACCAGAAATGGCACAAAACTTAACTTGGCATGCACAAGGTTGGGCTAATAACGGTATGCTAAGTCATCCTCGTAATTCCCCCTCTTGGAAGCTTGTAAACTGTTTGTAGTGTCCCCGTCAGTCGGGAGGTACCGAGTGTGGATATTATGTTTGTAAGTTCATGAAAGAGATAGTCGAGAACGGACTTCAAGTGCTAGTCAATAAGAATGTAAGCAAACTTTTCTTATACACATCTGTCATATCATACATACACATTAGTCACAACTATCATATGGACTTGAAGTAGGATGATATTATTGGAAATTCATCTACGATAACATCTTGTCTATTCATATTAATAAGAATTGTCATGCTCTTTTTATTTCTGCTGAAAAACTCATAGTTAGATGCTATTATAGACTTCTAGTTATCACCTTGTAGTTTGAAATGTTCTTTTATTTTGATGATTCACGTTTCTGTATGGAATGGAGGTTATCGTTTATAATTTGAAACAAACTTAAAAATATTGTGAATTTAACTTAGTGAAAGATTACATTGATGGTAAACTTCTTGTTATTTGCTTCTATATATTGATAGATTATGTTGTAATTAATGAGTGAATTCTTGAATCTAATTACACATTTTAAGCATGTGGCAATCAATACTATTTGTCGATATATGAATCAATGTCTAAAGGAACAATTTGAAATGTTCGGTGGAGTTGTGAAAGCATTTGACACGTAGTAGCACTTAAAATCCAAAATTTGATTTTGTCAAGTACTATAGACGTAACAGGGACTTTCTTTTGGTTATTATTTGTGATGATATTGTTGTGAACAAAGTTGGAATTTTTTATAATGCTATTGATTTTATGACTTTGCATAATGTTATTATGCTTCAAAGAATGCATATGTAAAATTGGTCATTTTAGTACTCTTTAATAGTTCATTATATACTTCACTTTAAATAAGTATAAATTATATACTTATTTCATATTTTTTACTTAGGTTGGCGATGGGAATGAAGAATACACGGATGATGACATTGATGATATTCACAAAGAATGGGTATCTTATGTGGCAAACTTTATTATGCCTTGATATTTTTTATCGACATATGATTAATACAATATTTTTGATAACTTAATGTAAATATATTGTATGCAAATGGATTGCTTATATATAATATGGTACATATATTTAGTATTATAAGGCATTCAATGTGATTTAGTTTGATTATTTGTCAATCTACAATATATATATATATATATATATATATATATATATAATTTCCGAAATACAATCACGACACACGAACATTTGTCGTCTTTTTAAATGACGTGTGCTTCAATGACACACAATGTAAGTCATATATGCGTGTCATAAATTTATGACACACAAATGTATGTCAAACAGATTTATGACGGGGGCTTCAATGACGCGCAATGTAAGTCATACATACGTGTCATAAATTTATGACGCACAAATGTGTGTCATCTTAATTTATGACGGGGGCTTTAATGACGCGCAATGTAAGTCATACATGCGTGTCATAAATTTATGACAAACAAATATGTGTCATATTAATTTATGACGGAGGCTTCAATGACGCGCAATGTAAGTCATACATACGCGCCATAAATGTGCATCATAGATTTATGACACACAATTGCGCGTAATAAAAAATTCATGTCGGTGGCTTCAACGACAAGCATTTGTGTGTCATCCGCACCCATAGATGACGCGCAATGCGCGTCATTAAAGGGTATTTTTCTTGTAGTGAATCAAACAACTAAGGACCATTTTATAAAAAAAACGCCTAAAGTTTAAAGGCCATACACTAATCACCCCTAATTAAACTATATAAATATATAATCATAGTTAACCTAATTTTAACCTACCTTAATCTCTTATTCTCAACTGCCTCTCTTTTAGGAGAAAACCAAATTCTCCCAAACCTTCTCCTTCTTCTCCAACTGAGAGCCCTAAATACATAAAGCTCCATCGTTCACCCGCCATACTTCAACTCTGATAAAGTCTCCAGCCACTACCTACGGTGATTGGCCAAACCCAAACTAATCCCTAATAAAAAAAAATCACTTTCATCTTCTCTCCTCTATTTTTTATATATTGAAACCCCTAAAAAGGCATTAAAGTCGTATATTAGCTTCCCTTTTCACTCCAACCACCATCGATGGTGATCAGACTATCATAACAGACTCCCTATAACTTCCTATTTCACTACCCTATCATAACAATATACCTCTGAAGAAAATAATTTTTTTATTAATCAATGGTTGCTAGGTTTTTTTCTCCCCTTTTACAATGTTTTCGTTTCAAAGTTTTATACCTTCTTTGTCACAGAAGATAAATAGGTTAAAACAAATGAAAAAATATAATTTTTCTTATTGTCAGAATCGTCTTTCGGGTGGGCCCGGAATTGGGCTTCGACTTGAGTGAAATGGGTTAGAGTCGTCACCGACCATTTTAAAATGAATTTAGGTAGGTCGGACACCATCCTACCTGATCTGCGTTGTACCAGAAACGTGTCAGGTTCGGGAGTCGATTACGGTCAAGGAAGGATTAGCACCCTTGAATCACCCTTTCGGTACAAATTAATTTACTGGTTGTCTTAATTACGAAAATTTGAAATTTAAATTGAAATTTAAAACATTCAATCCGAATTGTTTACCTTTGATTGAAAATAATACTGAGGAAAAAAAGTAAAAAAATATGTTAGATAATGGGATAAAAGAAATATCGAATGAAAACTAATTAAATAACATGAAAAAAAATAAACGATAAAAAATATTAAATTTCATAAAGAAAAAAAATAACAATGAAAATATTAAAAGGAAGAAAATTAAAAATGGAAAAAAGAATGAAAAAACATTAAACATATCATAATAATTAAGTGAGTGACTGAAATAAAAACATGGCATAATAAAACTCAACTTAAAAATGTCAGAAACTTGCATTAATGGTTAAATAGAGGGATTATAAAATAGAGGGACTAAACGAACCATTTCCCGAAAGTTTCAAAACACGGAATCAAAACGACATCGTTTTTGATATCTGCAAAACTATGTCGTTTTGCATTTCGTATAAATGCATAACTTAAGGCAAAAAATGTGGCCACTCTTCCATTTGCTCTCTTCTCACTCTCCCTCTATGATAAACATGCTCTGGCTTCTCTCTAGAGCCATCCCCACCGATGGGAAGCCGGCTACCTGCCGCCGCTGTCCACGGCTGCCGAAAGTGGTGACCGAAAAACTAAAACCCCTTAAAATACTCCTCTTATCTCCCTAAGCCCCGATTTGCAACCAAAACACCCAAAAAATAATCCCACCGGCGTAGATCTGAAGAAATCTGCTTGGATTTCTTACCTTTTTCGATGTGGTTTCGTCGTTTCATGGTGACTATTTGTTTTGCTTGTTGTGTATATTTTTCTTTTATGTTTCGATATGGTTGTGGCTCTGTGAGTTTGTCGTTATTTGTGGGTTCTCTGTGTGTTCTTGGTTTGCTACTGTCTGTGTGGTGTTCTCTTCATGATTTGTGTACTGTGTATTTTCTCGATGGGTTTACGGTTGATACTACGGTGTCCTCTCCGTTGGCCTCACCAGGGGCTTTTTATAGCCCCGATATTGGTTGTTTGGCTCCCGAAAATAACGGGATGTAGGTTGTTGCTTGTTACGATCTTCCCGTTCGTGGTACCGGCCGCCTCGGGATGGTTCAGTCCCGTTGGTGCGGCCAGAATGTGCGCTGGGCGTTGACTGCTTGGCTCCATTCTTCTGGAACCTCCTATGCAGCATTGTGACATGGTTGATCTGTTAGTTTTGTAAAAACCCTAAAGCAATCGGGCTAGTTCAGGCCCAATTTGGCTCTTTTTGGACTGCTCGAACCCTATTTATTTGGACCCTAAAACAAAAAATAATAATAATAAGTAATAAAATAAAAAATAGAAAAAGAAGGAAAATAATAAATATAAAAATATTTTCAAAACTATATAATACATATATTTGTTAAAAAAAATTGTTTTAAAACTATATATAATATGTTTCAAAAATATTTTCAAAACTATATATTATATAATTTTTCAAAAATATTTTCAAACTATATGTTATATAGTTTTCAAATTTAAAAAAAAACATATATTATATATATTTTCAAAATGTTTTTTTTAAAAAAACATATATTATATATATTTTCAAAATGACTTAAAAACTATATATTATATATAATTTTTCAAAATGTTTTGGAAACTATATATTATGTATAAATTTTCAAAATGCTTTATAGTTTTATATTAGTTTCCAAAATTATTTTAAAAAACTATATAATATATATATAATATGGACAAAAATTAGTGTCTATAGCTGTCCATGTTTGTCCTTTTTCGTGGAACGAAAAATAGGACAAAGATAAAAAGACACAAATTTACGTTCGATGGAGTTGAAGAATAACTCCATGTCGAATTGGGTTGCAGATGGCTCCTCCGTCACGAAGTCGAGTCCACCTTGAAATGAAGTTGAAGCCGTAGTTCGGAATCAGGATATAACTTCAAATTGCAATCCACCTCAGTCTTCTTCTCGATTTAAAGATCTTGGTTGGAAAATTCAACTAAAAAGTAGTACCTTGACTCTACCATGTGGTTGACAAGCCCTCGAGCTGAATGGAATCGAACTCGAAGGGTCTTCATTGACAGATAGCTTTTCTCGACTTAAGCTATGCTGTCGGAAAATGGTTTCTTACTACTAAGGCACGGCTAACCCAGGTCTTCTTCTTGACTTGAAAACCTTGACTGCCATCAGAAAATAGTGTGATTGATGTATCATCGAGCTAGATGGAATTGAACTCGACCAATTTATTGACAGATAGCCCTTCTTGCCTTGAGCTATGCTGTAAATGATGTGCCTTGGAGCTGAGCATAGTCGAACTCGAAGGTCTTTGGCAGATAGCCCTTCTAGCCTTGAGCTATACCCCAAATGATGTGTCATTGAGTTAAGCGTAATCAAACTCAAAGGTCTTTGTTGGCAGATAACCCTTCTAGCATTGAGTTATGCTACAAATGATGTGCCCTCGAAGCTGAGTGTAATCGAACTCGAGAGTCTTTAGCAGATAGCCCTTCTCGACTTAAGTTATTCTGCAAATGATATATTGGCTAATTGCAAGAGCAGGGTACAGTGTTTGAGGGTATATTCTGGGTAAGGTCAAGGTCCTTGTTTTAAATCATGTTACTTTGTTAAAGATCTGTAACTTTGAATCATTTACAGAGTTTCTTAATTCAGTTGATATTCAAAGAATTGCAAGTTTGCATATGTGATTCATTTCTCGTCATCATTAAAGTAACATAAATTTATTCAAATATTCTTACAAAAAACATGAGAAAAGATGAAAAAAACAAACTCAAATATAATGCCTCAAATTTGAATAAGGCCTCATCAGGATGCCTTATTTGCCATGACTCTTTTTTCTTTGGGAGTGCCATTGCTTTCATCATAAAATTCCAGCTCTGTTTTGTCCATCATTAGCTAGATCAAGGCTCTAAATTCGGCACATTCCTGTACATCATGTCCATTTTCATTATAATAACAGCAATGACGGCGACCTTTGGAACCTGATGTGCTAGGATGTGGTGCAAGAAACCCCATATTTATCATTTGCCTCCATACCCAAGCAAGAAGTGTCTTCACTTCGGAAACTCTGGTTTTGGCCTTTTTACCCTTTTCCTCAGTGATTGCACTGTCCTTATTCTCTTGATGATTAGGTAGAGGGTTATGTGCAACGTGGGGTGATTCTGAATTGTTAAAATGAATCCAACCCCTGTTACGCATCCTTTGGATAACTCTCTTAAAAG
Source organism: Hibiscus syriacus (assembly GCF_006381635.1). Taxonomy (NCBI): domain Eukaryota; kingdom Viridiplantae; phylum Streptophyta; class Magnoliopsida; order Malvales; family Malvaceae; genus Hibiscus; species Hibiscus syriacus. The sequence continues at coordinate 582,711 of NW_024063200.1, forward strand.
GGGAGGCAATTTTCAATAGCATGCCCCGGAACACCGCCATGATATTCACAGTGCACATTTTTGTCATACCACCTGGGGTATGGGGGCTTTAGAGGTATCTCGGGATAGGGTGACACCACATGTGCGTCAAAAAGTTATTGGTAGAGCTCCTTGTATGTCATGGGAATAGGATCGAAATGCTCTTTTTCTCTCCTTGGTTCTTGCCTAGAATAGGGTACAGCTGCAAACGATTTTGAAATGTTGATGATCTCTCTTTCTTTCTTCTTCAGAGGAGGTTTTCCACTCGTCCTACCTCCTTGTTTAATGGTAATTTCTACCCTCGTTGTTTTGACCTCTTCATCAAATTTCGGAATACGGTAACTATCCGATATCTTGAAGTCCTGGTAAGATTTTGGGTGAGACAACCACTTGTGGGGTAGGTGGCATGGTTACCCCTTCCGATGAGCCTGTCCAGGAGCAGTTGTCTGACGTAGGCCAGCTAACTTGGCAACGATTTGATCGACCAAGGACTCTTGGTCTTTCGTGATTGCATTTAGGGTACTCTGGCTATTATGATTTATCTTTTCTTCTAATTCTCTCTGGAGCTTCAACATGTTCTCTTCGATCTAAGTAATTCTGGCTTCCATCTTCTTTTCGGTTTGAATGAGGATAACACGTGTCCGATGCTTGTGGAGGTATGTCCAGTGTTTGTACCCTTCCGTTATGAAAATCTCTTGTTAGTTCGTGTGAATGCAATGAAAAAAAGAAAATTATGTGAAATATGCAAGAATGCATGATGCATGAAATATTCGAGGCATTGATCCAAAAAATGTGACTGTTATTTTGAATAATCCTTATTGGGGACAAAAGTGTTTTATCTTTTAAGAGACAAAAATATCCTAACAGCTTCTGACATGTTGACTAGTCTTCTGCCTTCGTTTGTCACCGGTTGAATAACCTGTCGGACCGCTCTAGCTTCTCTAGATGAACCATGCAAATATTGAGTTGCTTTTTGTACTGACCCAAGAAGTCTCGAATGCACCTATGGCATTTATCTTTTTTTGAACCTGTTCCCAACGAATATGTCATTGGAGCCCTCAATTGATAGGAACTATGTGAAGTTCATTTGTCTGTTTCTTGAATTCGTCACCATTGGTCTCCAATTTCAACTATCATTTTGTCATTGTTGCCTTTGAAGGGACTCCCGAGATTAGTAAACCTTCATTTTGCCCCTGCAACTTCTTCCAGTCAGTTCTTCAAAGATAGACTTTCATTGTGCTTGATGTAGACTCGGTTCATTCCGAGTCCTTTATAATGCAGCAGAGTGACATACTCTTCAATCGCGGGCACCACGTCTTCTGGATTGAATGTGACACATAGTCGCCTTGTAGATTGTTCTCTGTATTTTCATCTCTTGTATTACAACCCCTTTGTCCATTAATGCAGATTATTCATGTTTAACAAACACGTTTTTGATGGATCAACACCTCTTTTAAATGGTGCAAGTGATAAATAAAATGAAAGAAAATAATAAAAAGAGTTAGTGAGATAAATCAAAACAAAAAAAATCCTACCCCACATGCTTTAATTCCTACCCGGACATAATCTCTATCCTGCATGCTAATTTCAAACAAATCCTAACCACATATTTGTCTAGTTTGCATGCTTTGAACAGAAAATAAAGCAGGAAACAAAGCAGCCTAGGGTTTGGAATGAGGTCTTGGGGTGGGCTCTAATTCCCTGTACTCTCCCGGTTTAGGTTCTAAAAAAGGTACTCGAGTTCTCCTTGCTGGTGCCCCCTTGGGCTTACCAGACCCTAGTCCTAAACCCATCACAGGCTTGTGTGGACTAAGTTAAACTCGAGAGGATACATTCCCTTATGCCTATGCGGTGAATAAATTCACACGAAGACATAAGGTATATGAATCCCGAATGATACTTGCTAGGCCTATGCGGAGAATAAATTCTCACGAAGGCGTCGCTTTCACCCCCACCTAAAAGGGTTTGGAGCTCGGGTATAGAGCTAGAGATGAGAATTTTGAAAATCTGAAATCATTGAAAAAAATATTATTACAACTATTTATTTGAAAAATAATCAAAGATAAATAATTAGAATCGAATAAAATGAATTAAAATTAAAATTTATCATTTTTCGCATAAAAAAATAACTGAAAAATTAATTTTGGCCTAACTCACTTACCTGTCCCCACATGATAACTCACTTACCGAAAAATTTACAACTATTTTTGCTTTAAATTTCATCCGTAAGAACAAATCACGGCGAAACAATGCTGGTGGTGTCTGATAACTCTCGCCAATATCTTCTTCCTAGCATCCTCTACACTTCTTCCTCAGCCAAACCTCTCTTCGGTTTGGAGCTGCTTCGATCACCGTTCGTTACATCATCAAATGTGGCAGTCGGTGATGTAGGGGTGAGAGGGAGTAGAGTTGTGATAGCGTCGCCAGAGGAAGGGAAGATCGAGATGTTCTCTCCTGCTTTTTACGCCGCGTGTACCGTTGGCGGGATGTGCTGCGGCATCACTCACACTACTGTTACGCCTATGGTTCTTGTCAACTGTAATATGCATGAAATTATATTCTTTCAAATATATGAGCCTGCCTTTTACGTAATCTCTTCTTATTCCCTATAATTCACCTAGATTGACTCAGCAAAGTACAAGAGCATCTCATCTGGTTTTGGAGTACTGGTAAAATAGCATGGAGCAAAAAGGTTATTCAAGGGCTGGGTGCCAACTCTGTTGGGATACAGTGCTCAAGGTGCTTTCAAATACGGTTTATACGAGTTCTTCAAGAAGTACTATTCCGACATCGCCGGACCCGAATACGCAGCCAGATATAAAAACCTGATATATCTAGCCGGTGCAGCATCATCCTAGTTTATCGCCGATGTGGCTCTCTGTCCCATGGAAGCTGTCAAAGTTTGAGTACAAACTCATCCTGGCTTCGCACGAGGTCTATCGGAGGGTTACCAAAGATTGTGCAAGCAGAAGGTGTTTCCGGGTATGGTCTCTCTATAAAGCACTTTAATCTGGTATATTGCATATGTTTATGTACAGGTTGATACTAAAATATAATCTTTTGCTTGTATGTATAGGTTATATAGACTTGCTCCTCTTTGGGGACGACAGGTTCCATGTGATCCACCAACATGATTTATGTTTTCAACATATATATATGCATTTGAATTTTGGAATGAACTCAGTTGATGTACATTTTTGCAGACACGATGATGAAGTTTGTGTCGTTTGAAACAATTGTTGAGCTAATGTACAAACATTGTATCCCAACACCGAAGGAGCAGTGCAGCTTGGGGTACTGAGCTTTGCTGGTGGGTACCTTGGTGTTGTTTTATGTGCTGTATCACATCCTGCTGACAATCTCGTTTCTTTTCTCAATAATGCCAAAGGGGCAACTGCTGTTGATGAAGTAAAACCCCCTTTTCTTGCCTAGTGAATTTTTGTTAACCTAAACCGAACCCAACTCAATTATGATATTTGTCAATTGTTGATGGAAATAAGTTTGTGTGTCGGTCATTAAAGACTATGTGAAAGAAGAAGAGAAACATAATGTGAGAGAGAAGTTGAAAATGTAGACGAGGAGGATAATGACCTTTAGTTGACGATGTTAAGCATAGAGTTAGTGGTGGATGTAAAAATATTTTCGAGGATGGGTACATATATACTAATAATAGAAATTTTTCTTATGAGTAACGCAAATAAAATTTCAGAGTGAATACCATTAAGAAAATGAACAGCTAGCATAAAGAAATTTAAATTTTAGGGTGGTTACGTGTCCACCTTGGAGCCCGTTTGCATCCACCACTACATAGAGTAATTATAACTATTAGTACCTCGAAGGCTCTAGTGAACGGATGGGTTAGTCTTAGGGTCCTTGTTGGAGGAGAGATGATAGTTATCGAAGGTTATTTTATGAAGATATGATATGACATTAATATACAACGCGATACAATGATTATGATATTTTGGATGATTTATCTTTTCTAATGTGTATGAAGAGTCGTTAATTGATTACATATTTCAAGAAGAAAGCATGTTCTTTCCGATAAAAATTAATTATGTTACTTTTTCTTTGAATAGTCTAGGGTGATTATAAGGTAAAATCAGTTCATAATTTTTCTTAGTCATTGACAACATGCACACACTCGCAAACGGAGTTGCTTGAACTTAAAACTTTTAGGAATAACAACACTCTCTTTAACCATTGAGATTAAGGAGTCGTTAATAAATTAAATAAAGACAATAGATGTATGGACGGAATCATATCATGACTCCGGAAATGTGTATCAAGGGACTCACATCATGCAATAATATACTGACTGTGTGCTGTTTGCAGGCGGTGAAGAAGCTAGGATTGTGGGGTCTTTTAACTCGTGGCCTTCCACTTCGTATTCTAATGATCGGACCCTTACCGGAGCACAATGGGGAATCTACGATTCCTTTAAAGTTTTTGTTGGCCTGTATGTTTTCTCTTTTTATACTTTCAGTTCATATGGTTCTTGGTTAAGCTACCAAATGATTTTATAATTGGAGATTCAAATTTTAATATTTACAATCTCTTATTTATTTTTATATTTTGACTAACTGTAATATTATGTTTTTCCTCTCAATTTCCAATAAATTCATTGTGTTTTCTTTTTTCAGGCCAACCACCGGTGGTGGTGCTCCTACTCCAGCCACAGCAAAGGCATGAAGAGAACATAGTTCATTTAAAAGAAGGTGACAACCTTTTTTTTAGTTCAATTTTGCAAGGGGGTTCCCTTTATCTAGTGATAGAGCAGTAATAGGGTAGATTGATCAATGCCCACAAAATTAGCATTAGTTTATGCAATTTAGATCAACAATCTTATTTTTGTGGAGCATCACTCAGAGAAATCTACTCTAATATTTTTAGTACGAGTCACATGAATCTTCAACTTCACTACATTTATTAATTGTAGGCACTCCCCTGTTTTGAACATATTAGACAACCTTGATGGATTGATTGATAGAAAGGGATGAATATCGCAGTCAAATGCTCATGTATTTTATATACTCTTTATTGATAATTTATTTTTGTCTTCTAATATTTTATAAATTTGCTCATCCTAAACTAACATAAAATTATACGTTTGTCCCTATATAAAAATACATCAATCTCGTATATTAAGATACTTAACATACTAATCCATACCAAAACTAGATCATATTTAACATGAATTTCAAAATATCATAATAATTACATATAAACATGATACATATATATTAAGGAGTTACCAAAATGAAATATACACATCAAACCATTCATGCTATAAATCACAAAAGCACTTCACAGATACATACCAAACATATTCAAAAATATCGCTAGTTATATGCCACCAATTTTAAGAGTTTCGAAAACAGAACTTTTAAATATATAAATATCGAGATCGACTTGCGATTCCTAAATACAGTATGAACCAAATCTACAAAAAAAATTATGGAAAAAAATAATCCAAGTGAGAAGTTTGTTTTTAGATGTGCCATATTAATTACATAAGAAGAAATCAAATCAATAACCATATTAATTACATAAGAAGAAATCAAATCAATAATTATTTTTTGACCAGTTTAAGATGATTATAAGGTAATATATGTTCGATATCTTTTTTGGTCATTGGCAAAGTACATAACCCTATAGACGTAATTACTCTAACTCAATACCTCAAAAGAAAACAATACCCTTTTAACTACTAAGACCAAAAGTAGGTGTATCAAAAAAAACCTAATAAAAGTATATAAATAGATATTAATTATCTTGGATGTACCATATTAATTTAAACCACTAATAATCGAATTCAAATTTTAAAATAGATTAGTATTACGTAATAATGTTTAATAAGAAGAAATTTTTAAAAAACAGTGGATTAATTGTAAAAACCATATGAGGAAATTCCACAAAGTCAAGAATTTTGCTGTCATAAACTTCGTCGTGTTTGCTTCTTTGCATGCTTTCCCTATGGAAGCATGTTGAGTAAATTGTGGGATGTACTTTTCATGCATCGACGGCTGGCAATGCGCTGCAAATATGCATGCATCTTCTTTAATCGTAGTGCATTCATGGCTGGCAATCCTCGTGGCAGTAATTGTTTGATCGTGTAGAATAAATTTTTTTGAGTTATTTAAGTTGAAGAATACTATTTTATAATTCGAAATTGATTTTAAATTTTTTTAAATCGAGTTAGGTTTATAAAATTCAAGTCGAGATGAGTCGACTCGAATTTTCGAGTTTTTATTTAAATTTAATTATAAATATTTATAATATTATGATATTATTTTATTCCAATTTAAATGATTTTTTATAACCATATACAATACATATATATTTCTTCATATGTGATATACATAAATCATACAATGTCAAGGGACTCGACTCAAACTTGAAAAATCAATCCACCAATTACTACAAATTTTGAGTTATTCGAGTTACTGATCGAGTTATTCAAATTGTATTCTACGACTCGATTTGAACTTGAAATTTTTTCGAATCTACTTTATGAAAGTGCAACTCGAAGTCAATTCGAGTCGAATCGGTTCAAAAAATTAATATTTTTAATTGAGTCGAGTTTTGTTGACCCTAAATCTTGAAACAAGTATGTAAATTTATGATGAGTCGTGAATTTTAAATAGGATCTTATCAAAGTAAATAACAAGTATATAATCATAGACAAATGAGTCCCCCTCCTATTTGATCTAATATCATTTTAAGTCCTTGTCAAATTAAGTTTAAATAAAATTAAATTTTTAGCCTCCAATTCTTTAGATTAAAGATATAATAAATCTTTATTATTTTAAATTTAAATAAATTATCGTTCTGATTCTAATTCTGTCTTTGTATATTATAATAATATATATAATCTCAAAAGTATATGATATCAAACTTTGTACCTCCTCCCTTGATTGTGTTCATGATTAGCTAAATGAGAAGGAAAGCAGACATGATACAATCCAAATTAAGGTGCCGAAGAATTTGACAATCAATTTAGTATTTATGGCCAACCAAGTAAACGTTGCGTGGGTGAATTCACTTCATATTTAGCTGAAATGCCATCATTAAAATATACTGATAATTTTAATTTAACAATAAAATTATTTCAAATCTCAATTGAAAAATAATGATTTATTAAATGATTAATATAATTTTGATCAAAATAAATATATATTTTAAAGACGTATACAATTACGGATATAATATTTTATGTTAGATACCAATAACTAGTTGGTTTAGTGAGACGAGAGACTAAATCTCTTAAGTATAGTCACGAGTTCGAATTCTTGCGTTTGCAAATGGAACAACCAGTGGCTTGGGACTTGAGAGGGTCGTCCTCGCCTCTGTAGTATCTGATCCAAATTAGTCGATCAATAAATAAAAAATCGGTGGTTATACAAAAATAATATTTTATGTTAGGGATGGGACTTTTAAATTTTTAGAAGAGAGATAATTTATAAAATTTTAAGGGACCAAAACATATTATCAATAGAAAATACAAATTTAACATGGGTGGCTGCTCTCGTCCGCTCCTCTCTCTGTCCATTTTTGTATGTAGGAGTTGTAGACACTCGTTTTTGTCTGGGTCTTAAATTATTATTATTATTATTATTATTATTATTTATAACATTAATTTACATTCTTACAAGCCCAAATGAAGCCCAAATTACAACCCAACCCAGATACAACCCGAAACCCACAAGTTGCAAAAGCCCAACAGTATCAACCCAAGCCCAATGGAGATCCCTCAGCTCACCCAGATGACCCGGTTAAGGCCCGAGATCCGACCTGACTATAGCCTAACTCAGTAACCCATATTAATTAGGGTTTTTGAACCCTAATCCTTCAGCCGCCACATGCCATAACGGTTAGATCAGATTTGATCCAACGGTCCAAGTTGACCCAGATTAGGGTTTTTACCCTAACACCAACAACCAACCACCGCTCAAGCCGAAACTCACTCTCGCCACAGCCGCTATCGGAGCTGATCAATCCCGTCGTCATCATCAACGGTGACAGAAAGCATATACACCATCAGTCAGAAAATCCAAAGAAAATCATACCTTGTCAATTAATGAAAATAGGATAATAATATCATATCTCCTAGGCAACAGAGATCACCAAGTACACATACAACATAAAAAACAGGGTGGTTCGAAAAAGGGAATGGATTTTCGAGAGAGTTTTCAGAGAAACCAAAGAGAAAAAAACTAGATTCGAAGAGATCATTCAAACAAAAATAAAAAAGAAAAGAAAAGCATAAAAAAAGAGAGAGTATACCTTTGTTATTTTTCGGAACTGTGGTCTCCATTGAGACAAAGCTTTCGATTTTAGAAGGTAACCTCTAGATTCTTTTAGATCTAGGACGAAAGGTTGTGTTTTAGGGGATTTAGACTTGATTTTTGGTTTGAGAGCGAGGAGAATAATCTTTTGGGGGTGTTTGGCTCTCTCCGGCCACCATGAGCCGTCGTGAGCCGCTGAGAAGCGCCACCGACGAATGGTGGCCCTTCTCTTCCCCGATAAGGGAGTTGAGAGAATTTGAGAATTATCTCCCCTCCCTCTACTATTAAACCAAACAAAATTAGGAGAATGAAAGGGAAAGCCTTGGTTTCGGGCTTATATATCACCCACGAAATGACGTAGTTTTGATGGGACTAGTTGGTATTTTAACGCATGGGCTAATCACACAGGGAGGGTTCCATCTTTGTAACACTTACGTTTTGGTCACTTAATGAAGGTTTCATTATTTCCATTCCGGTTTCTTCCTTTATTTTATGTTTTATTTCAGCCCCTATAATTTGGTTATGATATTTGTTCATATTTAGACTCTTGACCTTTGATTTTACATAACCTTTGATTGTAGTCCTTAGTATTTACTAATGTATAAAATTGTGTGTTTTATGTTTTGAATCGTAAGTTTACCCAGTATTCATTTAAGTCTCCAGTCCATATGTTTGCTTATTTTCGAATTTGGTCCTAAGTTAGATGATTCTTTTGTTTTAGTCACTATTTAGTATGAATGCATTTAGGCTTAATTACTATTGGCTCTTTAATGCTTCTGGTTTAATTCATTTTGGTCCTCAAGATTATTTATGGATTATTTAATTCCCAGTGCCTTTGTTGCTTAATATGTTCGATTGTGGTTATGTCTTATTTTTTTTATTATTGTTTAGCCCTTCAAGTTTTTGATAGTACCATTTTAATCCCTTAAATTACCAAATATGTTTATTTGGTTATTTATGTTTTTGATGTGTTATGATTTCTTGTTTTGTTTTAGTCCTTTATGTATATACATATTTTGTATATTATATATTTATTAAATAAATTTCGTTAATCCCATTTGTAATAAATATTTTGTTCTCTATGTATATTATATAAATATATTCTAGTTCATGTTTATTTTTTTCATTAGACTCCTTTGATGTGTTAGTCGAATAGTTTCAAGAACGTTATTTGTAGAATGGGCGTGGAAAGCACCACTTGATATAAGTGATGTAATCCGATACGACGTTCGAACAGAATATGAACTTGAAATTACGAGCGCTTTTATGTATTTATTAAAATAATAATTTTTTTTATTTTTTGTTATTTTATTTTCATGTTGTTTTAATTAATGTTAGAATTAATAATTTATGTTTTAAAAAAATGAATCATAATTTATTTCATGCAAAAATTCAGATAATAATTCAATGTTTTAAAATAATTCGGAGATAGAATCTTCTTTTACGGATGAGAAATAGTCGAGATAGCTTTCTCGACGGAGGATTGTGAATTTCGAAATTTCTTATCAAGTCAAAAAAATTTCTTTAAATAATTAATTAAAAAATAATAATTAGACTTTAATAAATGGATCATTTTCTGACTTTATATTCGATTTATAATTTCAACCATTTTACGACAATGTATAAGCGACTAAGTATCAATTTTTGGTGTTGTGAGGGTGTTAATCATTCCCCACGCGTAACCGACTCTCGGACCCGTTAAATCGGATTTTTGGTAAACACGGGTCAATTTTTGTCTTAAAAAACTATTTTTTTTAAAATTATTTTAAGATAATTTTCAGGTATTCGACTTACCTAGATCAAAAGTCGATGGTGACTTCTATTCAATTTAATTCAAACTAATTCAAAATCTCCAATTTTTCAAAATAATGTCATAATTGTTTTTTTAAAACTTAATTGTTTTAAAAAAAATTGGTTATGACAAGAGTGCAAAACTCGACCAAAAAATTGATTTTTTTTTAATTGAAGCTTTGTAACTGTTAATCCTCGTGGTTCTTGTTTTCCTCATGTGCTTTAGCCTCCGACTTGTTAACCTTCGTCTTTCTTCTTGTAATCTTCTTCAAAAATTGGCTTTTGACTTCCAAATATGGCTTCTTTTCAGTGGGTTTTGCCCCTTTATAGTTTCCTTTTTTGTGGTTTTGAAACGAGTCTCTCGATTGAATCCCATTTGGCCGAATTTAGGGCTTTTTTCGATCGAATACAACCTTAAAGTTGGCAAATTGAACACACTTAGTTGAAAAAATATATGGGTTTTTTATTCGACTCGACTCATAATCTTATAAACTCGATTCGAAAAAATTTCAAATTCAAATCGAGTTATAAAATAGAACTCGAAAAGTAACTCAATTAACTTTTAATTTTTAGTAATGAGATGATTTATTTTTAAGTTTGAGTCGAGCCGAGTCCCTCAATTAAGTATAATATATTTGTATCGCATATAAAAATTAAATATATGTATTGTATATGATTATAAAAAATTGTTTAAATTGGAAACAAATAGTATTATAATATTATAAAATATTTATAATTAAATTTAAAAATAAACTCTAAGAATTTGACTCGACTCGAAAAGAATTAAATAAAAATTTAGTTATAAAATACGACTACTCAAATTAAATAACTTAAAAAATTTATTCAACTCGATCAAGCGCTCATCCTATTATAACTTTTATGTTATATCTGTTTGTATAATTACATATAAATACAATCTTAAACCTTAAAAATATTTTATTAATATTTAAATATTTCATAATAAATATAATAAATAAACTTTACGTGGCTGAATTGAGTTCATTGAAATGCATGCCGTAAACATGCGCGCACGTGTTTAAGTTTCGAATTCATATGGATACCTTTCTTCCTGCCACATTTATGTTTAACTTATTTTATATAAAATTTATATTTGTAATTCACGTTCATTATTCACGTGTTTAAGAAATTTGGTTTATTTTAACGATATATTTTGATTTTTTAAATAAAAAATGTAAAAAAATATAATATATATATATATATGATACATGTTAGATAACAATTTTTTTAACGAACATTACGATATAGACACATAAAAGAATAAGTTCCGAAATAATGAATACTTACTTCAAATGAAAAATACTTTAACCAGCTAAAGTGAACAAAAATATTGATTGAATACTTATTTTTTTCATTAAATCAAGTATCAATTTTATTATTTGTTTTAAGTTATTTTACACTCATAAATTATTAACATTGTACGAACTTATCAAATAGTTTAAATGGTAAAAGAGAATATTATTATCCTTAGAGATCCTGTATTTGAACCGTTGTATCTATAAAATATATGTATTGTTAATAACAAATTATTCAAAAAAATACTAACACTATACTATTTGAGACTAAACATGCCCATGGGCTCCTTAACAAAAAAAAATAACACATTATCCAGCATATAAAATCCCTAAACATAGTTGTATAAACAAATGCTTAAGTCACAAATAATTAATATTAAATAGTCGATGATCAAATTTAAAGTCCACTTACAACATTCAAAATTAAAAAGTAGAGTCTAAATTCCAAAATAAGTCCAAATAAGATGAAGTCTCTCCGCATGCTGATATAAAAAGCAGCGGCGCTTGGCATCATCGTGTCTCCTTTGTTTTTGGTTTGATGGCATCCTTTTCAAACCCATTTCTCGTTGGTCCCATCTTCTCACCAAATACAAGTTCTGGGTTTCTAGACGTAACCCAGAACATAAAATTTGATTGCTTCTCTGAAATCGAAAACTCAATGATTGTTGGTAGTGACAATGAGTACCTTTGTTCGCTTATTAAAAACCAGAGCACCCACCACTCAACTGCGCCGGAAAACCTTGAAACTGCCACTCTCACAGGCAACAAACGCTCCAGTTCTGCTCAGTCTAAGGTAATCTTCTGTTTTTTTTATTCACAAGGAAATTTTATAAAGCCATCAAATAAAACCTAACTTGATCCCATTTAAAAACAATTTTAACCCTGTAGGAAGAAAATGAGTACATTCAAACAAGAATATACTTGGATGTTAAAATTATCTTAAATATAGAATCTCAAATATTTATTTATATTTTCATTTTTTTCTTGAGATATTTTAATTTATATTGTTTTAACTTTTAGTTAAATTCACTTTTATTTTATGTGATGAAAATAAACTAATGATTAATATATATTAAAAATATACTTAAATGTTGATATGTTAAGTATCTTATCATTAATTTAGTTAACATGATACGTCATATCATCTAATGATGTATCACGTTTCATAACATCATTTTTTATGATATGATATATGTGACATCATTTAGTGACGGTATATGCTATATTATCTACCACCTTGAGTTTAAGTTCATATAAAAATGTTACTTTTGTAATATGTGTTGATCGTTAATAATTTTTATCAAATGTAAATTATTTTGACCAAAAATGAAATATTTTTTGAGTGTTTTTAAAGAATATAATCTATCAAGTAGCTTTAGTAGTAAAAGAAATTTTATCTTTTTCGGAAAACTTGATTTGAGCAGCTACGTTTGTTTTGACAACAAGTTAAAGAAAATATCTTGCCATCCCCTAAACTATTAGAAAAAATAAATAAAGAATTAAAATAATCATCAGACAAACGTTGAAGTTAGTTTTAATATTAAATCTTGTTTAATGTAGTTTAAATTTCTACGAATTTGTTTGGTTTACCCATTAGAGTGAAAAGGGAGGGAGAAAGAAGAAGATAAGGAAGATAAAGAAATGTGCTGGAGAGCCACCGAGTGGGTGCGTTCATGTGAGAGCAAGGAGAGGCCAAGCAACCGACAGGCATAGTCTAGCAGAGAGGGTATTGATTTTACGGATTTAAATCATTATCGGCTATGGCGTCGACCTTAATTATCGAGTTGAATTGCAGGAAAGAAGAAAGAAAATAAAAGAGAAGATGGAAAAACTGCAGCGTTTGGTTCCAGGCTGTGATAAGGTGCAGTAGTAATTCATCATTTCTTTCATTTCTACGTTGAATTTTGACAGCTTTCACTGCCTCTTCTTGTTGTTTTCCATGGAAATAGATAACCAGAAGGGCTCTTGTTTTGGACGAAATTATCAACTATGTTATCTCCCTCCAACATCAAGCAGAGGTATGATTACCAAACTGTTTTAACGTGTTTTTTTTCGTGAATTTCTCAAATCGATTTTTAAAATATTTAAATATAATATATATAAGATAAAACTTATATACACGTGCTGTTATTGTCATCCGACCAAATTGTGCCCATATGTGACTTTGACTCACACTACATAATGTCAGCGTGGAATAAATCATCTAACAACCTATCACGTAAGTAAAAATATGCCTTCTAAAATATACCTTTGGAAAGTCGATTCTACGTGGGAATACCTTTCCGAAAAGAATTTCATTTTGATCATTATCATAATATTTGTCTTTATGTCATGTTTTTTTCTTTAGTTTCTGTCGATGAGGCTTGCTTCTTTGAATCCCATGTTTCAAGATTTTGGAGTTGAGCACGAAGCCTTGATGGCCAAACCATTCCCATCACTGCAACAATGCAGCCCTGCTCGGGCTATTCCTTTTGCTGATACATCCGCCGCCGCCGCTTCTGATAATAACATTGCCCTTGTGGATACTTCAGCTGCATTTATAATTGACCAAGATTATGGTGGTTTATTGTGGGATGGGGAAGACCTAAGACAACCATTTCTAAATCCATTCTATTGGTAATAAAGGGATTTCATTGAATCATTGTTTAGTTCTCATCAAATTCTCAACTCCCAAGCAACGGCATTACGGAGACGTACCGTAATGATGGGATAAAATTTTTATTCTCAAATTGTTATTCCAATTTTTATACATTTTCACACTTTTTTTTGGATGATATGAATTTCGGCAATGACAATTGGAGAATGATTTACCATCAATAGCAACAATCATGTGCATTGAACTTTTTTTCTTTATTAATCTGGGTGTGCATTGAACTTTTTTTCTTTATTAATCTGGGTGTGCATTGAACTTTAAATAAATGCATGGAACACAAACACTCAAATTATCGACTAGGTTTTTAAATTTTTAAAAATTTTAAGCCATCTAGAAATAAAAAATTTAATTCTGTATTCTTGATTTCTCATTCGTTTTAAATATTTTTTTCTATCAAATTGAACCATATGATTATAAACCCTTGTAGAATATTTGTGTATCTTCGGTTTCTCTTTTTGATACAAATTTTCTATTTTTTAAGTTTAATCCATCAATGTTGTATGCTTTTCTCATTTCTGAATTCATCTTTTATTAAGTCTATTTTTGACCAAAATTCAACCATATTCTTTTATACCGCTGTCGTGGTCGTCTTTCGAGTGGGTCCGAAATTCGGCTTCGACTTGAATAAAAATGTTAGAGCCACCACCGATCATTTTTATGAAAATTTGGTTGATCGGACACCATCTTACCTGATCTGCATTTTACTGGAAATATGTCGGATCAGGAGTCGGTTACAGTCAAGGAAGGATTAGCATCCTTGAACTGCCCTTTGGGTACCGTTTTAATTTGTCGGATGTCTTAATTGCGAAAATTTAAAAATAAAATTAAAATTTAAAGATTCAATTCAAATTAATTACCTTTTATCGATTGAAAGTATCTATAAAAAGTAAAAAATGTTAGATAAGAAATAATCAATAAATACTAAATAAATCAAAGGGAAAAGAAAAAAATAAAATAAAACAAGAAAAAATATTAAATAAATCAAAAGGGAAAAAATAAAAAAGAATAAAAAAATATTAAATTGCGAAATATATAAGTATAACAAAAAAATAAGAAAAAAAACAAAATAAATAAAATAAAGATAAATAAAATTGAGAAAATATTAAAATAAAAAAATAAAAAAAAATAAAAAAGGTAAAAATTTTGAAAGTAAAAAAATGTTAAGAAACTAAATATTAATAAAATACAAAACAAAACCGAAAATTAAATAAACACATAAATAGATAAAAATCAAATTGAATTAAATTGGAATTTATGGACTGAAATTAATGTTAAAAATGAACTGCAATAGAAAAAAAATTCGGGGGTTAATTCGTAAAATATGAAAAATATAAACAAGGATTAAATTGAAATAATTCAAAATTCAAAGGCCAATTTATAACAGGTGACCAAAATGAATTACACTTCAAACTTACAAGGGCTGGGAAAATAATTTAAAACTTTGCTAATTAAAATGTGGTTCCTTTGCTATAAATAGCCCATAACCGAAAAAAATCATTTTCACCCAAAATCAAAAAAAAACCTCTCCCTTGAAAATCAATCGGCCGAAGGTCGACCACCATCCCAGACTAGCACATCGCCCAGACCGTCGCGAGTGGCAGCCGAAAAAAACAAACTCACCAAAAACGTCCTCCTCTACACCTTAAACACGAATCTGAAAACTGATTCCTCTAAAAGAATCCCAAACGACGTAGATCTAAGTTCCAGAGCCTCGAAATATACCTTTTCCGACGTGGCTCTTCGTTTCCCAATTCGACCTCAGATGAAAGCTACCGGCTTTTTTGCGATATTCTTTCAAAAATACTCGAATACTTTTCGAGTTTTGCTTGGATTTTTCTATGTTTCTGTTCGATCTTTCACTTGTTGTGAATAGGTTTTTTGTACACGATGCTTCTTCCTAATTTTTCCAGTGTAGTTGCTTTGTCTGTGTTTTGGCTGGTGTTTGGTTGTTTTTTGGTCGTTGGTTTTTCTGTGGTTCAATGTGTTGTTGCCGCCTCCAATCCATGTTTCTTGGGTGTGC
Source organism: Hibiscus syriacus (assembly GCF_006381635.1). NCBI lineage: Eukaryota > Viridiplantae > Streptophyta > Magnoliopsida > Malvales > Malvaceae > Hibiscus > Hibiscus syriacus. The sequence continues at coordinate 598,794 of NW_024063200.1, forward strand.
CTCACCGGAGGTATTTATACAACCCCTTTGAGGGTCTGTTACCGATCTTGAAGGGGTTGTTCTCCTCGTTTCGAGCATACCATCGTTCATGTGGACGGGAATCCCAGGATAGTGAAGTTTTAGTTTTCTCGGCCGGTCGATTCTTCTTTGACTGAGACTTTGGTTGCATGACTGTTGGATTGGGTCAGATCCATTAGTCCAGATCTGACGGCACGACCATGCATCTCTATAGGGTTTTGTTACCCTCGGTATACTTCAACCTCGGTCGTTCATTCGTGCTTTGATCGCACGGTTCCTGTCTGTGTGACATTGTAGCTAAATGTGGAAAACCCTAATTTTAGATTGGGCTGCTCGGGTTGGCTGGGTATTTTGGCTTTACTCGTCCTTGGCCTGCTGGGTCAGGCAGGCCCTAACATGGACCCTTATTGGACCTTAAAATAAAATAAAAAATATTAATAAAATAATAAATAAAAACAAATAATAATAATAATAATATATTATAATATGTATTTTTTCAAAATTATTTTAAAACTATATATGATATATATATTTTTTAAATGTTTTCAAAACTATATATTATATATGTCTTCAAAAATATTTTCAAAACAATATATTATATAAGTTTTCAAAAAATGTTTTCAAAACTCTATATTATATAAGTTTTCAAAAAATATTTTCAAAAACTATATATTATATATATTTTCAAAATGTTTTCAAAAAACTATATATTATATATATTTCAAAATGTTTTCAAAAAACTATATATTATATAAGTTTTCAAAAAAATGTTTTCAAAACTATATATTATATAAGTTTTCAAAAACTATATATTACACATATATTTTCAAAATGTTTTCAAAAAACTATATATTATATATATTTTCAAAATGTTTTCAAAAACTATATATTATATATGTTTTCAAAATGTTTTCAAAAACTATATATTATATATATTTTTTCAAAATGTTTTCAAAATCCGCTTTCTAAATACTAAATAAATCCCGGACGAAAATGGGTGTCTACAGCTGCCCTTCTTTGTCCTTTTTCGTGTAACGAAAAATGGGACAAAGATAAAATGATACAAATTTTCGTTCGGTATGAAGGGGTCCTTGAGTCTAATATCCTCCCTTGTGGAGTTGAAAATTGACTCTGGTATTGCAATTAGGAATAACTCCCTGTTAAATTGAGTTACGAATGACTCCTCCACCGTGAAGTCGAGTCAGTATTGAAATGAAATCCTTCTTCATGAAATTGAAACCGTAGTTTGGAATTGGAATCGGAATGTGGCTTCTTGTCGCCAAATAGTAGTCAACCTTGGTCTTTTCCTCGGTTTAAAGACCTCGATTTAAAAAATCGACTGGAAAGTAGTTCCTTGACACTACCATATGGTTAATGGGCCCCCGAGCTGAATGGAATCGAACTCGAAAGTTTTTGTTGATAGATAACCCATCTTGCCTTGAATTATGTTGTACTTAGCTGAGAGATTGCCCCAGATCTTCCTCTTGACTTAAAGACTTTGGTTTAAACTTCAACCGAAAAGTAGTTCCTCGCTGCTACCATACGGTTGATATGTCATCGAGCTGAATAAAATCGAACTCGACAGTTTTTTGTTGTAAATTTGATATGTTCTTGAGCTGAATGGAATCGAACTCGAAGTTTTTTGTTGGCAGATAACCCTTCTCGCCTTGAGCTATACTGTAATAGGCTAGGAGATAACTCTCTATTGTTCCAGATAACTCATTTGCTGTGAAACTAAGTCAATCCACTTGGGCACTATCCTTCGTCGTGAAGTTCAAATCGTGGATGGCTACTTTGATGTGAAGTTGAGCTTTGAATTGCATGCCCTTCGTTGTGAAGTTAAAATCCAAAATTGCAATGCTTTTAAGTTCAATATCTTTCGCTGTGAAGTTGAAATTGACTCTGAATGATACTAGAAATGTTTGTTGACAGGCAGTTTTTCTCAGCTTAAGTTGTGCTGTAAATTTCCTCTAAATGAAGGATGGCCCTCCTTCAAGGGTCTAAGTCAATCATAATTCTTTAAATGACTTCCCTTTTCGGGAAAGTCAAGCAGTAAATTTTGTCAGTCGGATATCATCCGTTGTGGAGTTGAAATCTGGCTTTGAAAACGTTAACTGGAAACTAGCCACTCATCGTTGAGTTAAGCTGAACTGGATTCGTTCTAAATTGGCTCTCAAACCCGTCCGAAGTTGATTCTAAGATCTAACGATCTTTCAATATGTCAAGTTGATTGAGGTGTAGCTCCTCGCCACTGAGTTAAGCAACCACCATCGATTTTCTGAAGGTGCTTTTGAGTCGAGTATCTTTCGTCTTGAAGTTGAAACTTGACTCTAAAGTTACAAAAATCATATATGTGAAAAAAAATGATAAATGTGATGCTCTTAAGTATATCTAAGATGTATGCAACATGAATTAATTCTTGTTTTATCTTCTGGATGGAGTCTCATTCTTTGTCTGCCGATCTGGACCTAGGAATCGATCATGCCCCATTTTCTTCTTGGGTTGCAGCCTTTCACATTTGAGACTGTCCTGTTTGAAAACATTTTTCTCCTTTCTCTTATTTTAGGAAAAAATATATGAATTTTGTAAAACATTGCCCCTTAATTCAGGCTCAAATTCGAATCAAATCAAATCATAAACATGAGTTCAACGAAAACCAAAAGAATCAATAGCTCTTTAATGCTTTCAGAGTTGTAACTCTTTGACAAATGTCCAAATTGATGAGTTGGCTTCAGGTTGGCCTCTTATTTTCTAAGGTTTCGGCCATCATAATGTCGTTTCTTTCTCGGTCCTTTTGAACATTGCAACATGCCACTTTTCCTTGGCTTGGCATTTTAATCGGATGCAGACAAAATGACGCAACTAGCATAATCAATTACTAGACCTTCTATTTCGGTTCTCTGAAATCTTCTATTTGTTCAAGCTTTGTAGACTCCTCTAACAAAGACAGTGCCAAAATATCAATCTAAAAATGAAATTACCGAGTGCTTGTGTGAAATTGACTATAACATGTGTTCCTTAACTCCCTTAGTTCATCTCTCTGTCTTATACATAAAGCCGGGGCGTTTAACCAATTGCTCTAGAGGTACAACTCAATATTATAATCACCTTTATTTGGTTAACTGAAGGGTTAATCTCATCACAAAGTCTTTGACCTGACAATTGTAGTGGAGCAGACACCGAATTGCCAAGTGTCCGAGGAATGTCATGGTTTGAATATAATATATTCAGGGCTTTCGAGTTTCCTCTATAACCAATTGTCTTAGTGGAATAGCTCAACTTTACGGATTCAATTTCTTAAGATTGTCAAGAAAAACCTGTTATAGTCTAGGTGTTGTTAAAAGTCCAGCAATCTCATCCTTAGAGTTCAATTTCTGAGAAACTGACCTAAACTAGATTTTCTTACTCGACTATTCCATCTGTGAAGATCATCATCATCATTGAACGTCGTCAACAAAAGTATGGTCTAGTCAATTTTGTAATGTTATATGCAAAAGATGCCCCATGTTTTCCGCTCCTACCGGAATACCAAGCCTCTTGTTATTTCCCTTATGAGAGGAGAAGGCTATATCCGTTCTTGCAAGATAAGGGTATGGTGTTCTGGGGTAAGGTCAAAGTCTTTGTTTTATCAGTTTTCAATCTTGATATTTTGTCAAAAATCTATAACTCCAATCATTTACAGAGTTCTTAATTCAATTAATATTCACAGAATGTCAAGTTTGCAAATTTGATTCATTGCTCACCATATTTAAAGTAACATGAATTCATTTAAAATATTCTTACAAGAAAAACAGAGAAAATATGAAAAACAAATTCAAACAAAATGTTGCAAATGGAATAAAGCTTCATGATGGAATGAAATAAAATTCTTCCTTATTTGGATGCCCCCAAGTTGTTAAAGTCGATACAATTCTTGTTATAAATCTTCTGCACGATTCTCTTGAATGCAAAGCAGTTCTCGATAGTGTGCCCTGGGACACCGCCATGATATTCGCAATGAGCGTTCTCATAATACCACCTGGGGTATGGGGGCTTCATGGGTTCCACCGGGTATGGTGACACTACGTGAGTGTCAAAAAGTTGTTGGTAAAGTTCTTTGTAGGTCATGGGAATATGATTGAAATGTTCCATTTCTCTTTCTTTCCTGGGTTCCCTTGAATCTTGTTTAGAAGTACCTGACGGTACAACTGCAGTTGATTTTGGGTTGGAGATTGTAATACCCTTACTGGCGTTGTAGGTGTTGATGTTGTTAATCTCTCCATCCCTCTTCTTTATAGGAGGTTTCTTACTGGCCTCCCCTTCTTCAATTTTGCCTTGCTTTATGGTCATTTCTACCACCCCCGGCAATTAATAAGTCCAAAAAATTACTGGATGGGATTGCAACCAGGTGCCCGAAGTAAGGAGCCTTTAGTGTTTGCATGAAGAGCTTCCAGGTTTCTTTCTCGTCCAAGAGTGGATGAACTTGCATAGCTAAATTCCTCTATTTCTGTGCATATTGCTTGAAACTTTCATTATGCTTCTTCTCCATGCTTTCTATCATAACTCGATCTGGCCTCAGGTAATTGACATGCTTGTATTGTTTCAGAAATGACATGGCTAAATCTTTCAAAGTCTTGATATGGGATCGGCTTAGCTGATTGTACCACCGGATGACAGAGCCAGACAGACTCTCTTGGAAGCAATGGATCAGGAGTTGGTCATTTTCTATATATCCTGTCATCTTTTGACAGAACATGGTAATGTGGGCTGACGGGCAACTATTCTCATCGAACTTGTCAAATTCTTGGGATTTGAACTTCAGAGGAATAACCAAGTCCAGGACTAAACTGAGTTCCACGACATCGACTCCATAGTAGTCATGGTCTCCTTTAACTACCTTCATTTGGTCGTCCATTTATTTGATTTCCTCATCCATCTTCTTTGCCTTGTCGTCCTCTTCAAAATCTGGCATAAGGTAATCACCCGGATTATTCTCAGGGTGGAATACAGAAGTTTGTATCTTTACAGCAGATAAGGTTTTCACTTTTGTAGTGGATGAGTCCTTTTGAAGTTATGGTAAGATTCCAGGTGAGATAACCACCTGCGGGGTAGGTGGTACAGCTACCCCATCAGGCAAACCTGCGCCAGACACACTTTGATGTAAGCCAGATAACTTGGCAACAATCTGATCGACCAAGTATTCTTGGCTCTTAGTGATCGTATCCAGAGTACTTTGATTGTCCTGGATTATCTTTTCTTCTAAATCTCTTTGCATCCTCAACATGTTCTTTTCGAGTTGGGCAATTTTGGCTTCCATCTTCTTCTTCTTTGAGCGGGTGTTATATGGATGGGGTGTATTAAATGCTTGAGTTGATATATACATAATTTGTTCCTTTTTTTATGAGACATTCTTCTGTTAGTTAATGTGAATATAAAGAAATGAAAATAACAAAATGCAAAATATGTTTAAATGTATGATGCATGAAATGTTCAAGGCATTGATCCAAAAACACATATGTTATTATTATCCTTATTGGGACAAAAGTGTTATTTCTTAAGAGACAAAAAACCCCCTAAAGGTACATTCTGACTAAGTCTTATAGACCACGAACAGCTTCTAACAGGTTGACTAGTCTTCGACCTTCGTCTGTCACCGGTTAGATACCCTGTCAAACAGCTCCGGCTTCTCTCGCTAAACCGTGCAAGTGACGAGATGCTTTTTGTACTTGTTCCCAGAAGTATCGAACAACTGCATCTCTGGATTTCATCTTTTGCTGAACTTGCTCCCTAACGGAAACGCCATTGGAGCCCTCCATCGATGGGAACTATCCGAAGTTCATTTGTTTGTTTCTTGAATTCGTCAACAATTGCCTCCAATCTCATCTATCGTTTTGCCATCTTGTTCTTGTTGTCTTTGATGAGACTCTCCAGGTCAATAACCTTTTTCTCGTATTTCCCCTGCAACCTTTGCCAACCCATGTTTGGAAAGTTGACTTTTGATGTACTTGATTGTGGGCAGCACGTCTTCTTAATTGAATATGACACATAATTGCCTTGCAGATTGTCCTCCTTTTTCTTCTGAGCCTTTTCTGACCATAGTCGGACCTCTGTATTTTTTACCTCTTGTATTATAACCCCTTTGTCCATTAATGAAAATTATTTATGTTTAATAAACATGTTTTTGTAGATCAACACCTCTTTTGAATGATGTAAAAATAAAATAAAATAAAAAGGGAAAAATGAAAAGAAAAAAAGAAGTTAATGAGATAAGAATATAATAAAAAATGAAAATAAAAAGTCATACCCTAAATATTTATTATTCCTACCCGGACATGATCTCTATCCCGCATGTTAACTTTGAACAAGTCCTAACCACATATATTTCTAATTCACATTCTTTGAACAGAAAGTAAAGTAGGAAATAACTCAAGCATCCTAGGTTTTGAAATGGAGTTTCGGGGTGGGGTCTAATTCCTTGCAGTCTCCCGGCTTAGGTTCTAAAGAAATGTACCCAAGTTCTCCTTGCCGGTGCCCCTTGGGCTTTCCAAACCCTTAGCCCTAAGCCCATTACAAGCTTATGTAGACCAAGTTAAACTCGATAGGATACATTCCCTTATGTCTGCATGGAGAATAAATTCACAAGAAAACATAAGGTATATGAATCCCGAATGTTACTTGCTAGGTCCGCACGGAGAATAAATTCTCACGAAGGCGTCGCTTTTACCCTACTTAAAAAGGGTTCAGAGCTCGTGTTTAGAGCCTTAGATGAAAACTGTTTCAAAAATATGAAATCATTGAAAAACGTCAGTACAACTATTTATTTGAAAAAAATAATAAAAGATAAATAATAAGAATCGAAAAGTTAAATTAAAATTTAAACTTACAAATTTTCGCTTAAAAAGACAACCGGAAATTAACTCTGGCCTGACTCAATTACCCTTCCCCAGTAAAGTCGCCAAGTTATTGAGGCCGTCTTTTGGGTGGGCCTGAAATTGGACTTCGACTTAACAAAAAATGTTAGAGCTGCCACCGAAATATGTCGCATTCGGGAGTCGGTTACAGTCAAGGAAGGATTAGCACCCTTGAACTACCCTTTCGGTACCGTTTTAATTTGTCGGTTATCTTAATTGCGAAAATTAAAAATTTAAATTTAAATTTAAAGATTCAATTCAAATTAATTACCTTTGATTGATTGAAAGTATCCCTAAAAAGTAAAAAATGTTAGATAAGAAATAATCAATATTAAATAAATCAAAAGGGAAAAATAAAATAAAATAAAATAAATATTAAATATTAAATATTAAATTACGAAATATATAAATATAACAAAAAAAGATAAGAAATAAAATAAAATAAAATAAATAAAGATAAATAAAATTGAAAAAATATTAAAATAAAAAAATGAAATAAAAAAATAAAAATAAAAAATTGAAATTTTGAAAGTAAAAAAATGTTAAGAAAATAAATGTTAATAAAATACAAAACAAAACCAAAAATTAAATAAACACATAATAGATAAAAAAATAAAAGGATCAAATTGAATTAAATTGGAATTTATGGACTGAAATTAATTCTAAAAATGAACTGTAAGAGAAAACAATTAGGGGGTTAATTCGTAAAATATGAAAAATATAAACAAGGATTAAATTGAAATAATTCAAAATTCAAAGGCTAATTTATAACAAGTGACCAAAATGAATTACACTTCAAACTTACACGGACTATGAAAATAATTTAAAAATATGCTAATTACAATGTGATCCCTCGGCTATAAATAGCCCCTATCCGAAAAAATCATTTTCACCCAAAACAAAAAAAATCCCTTCTCTCCCCAAAAAAACCTCTCCCCCGAAAATCAACCGGTCGAAGGCCGACCACCATCCCAGACTCGCACCACCACCCAGACCGACGTAGATTTAAGTTTTAGAGCCTCGAAATATACCTTTTTCGACGTGGCTCTTCATTTCCCAATTCAACCTCCAAAGAAAGGAACCGATTTTTTTCGATACTCTTTCGAAAATACTCAAATACTTTTCGAGTTTTTCTTGGCTTTTTCTATGTTTCTGTTCGATCTTTCACTTGTTGTGAATGGGTTTTTTGCACATGATGCTTCTTCGTAATTTTTCCCGTGTAGTTGCTTTGTTTGTGTTTTGGTTGGTGTTTGGTTGTTTTTTGGTTGTTGGTTTTTTCGTGGTTCAATGTGTTATTGCCTTCGATCCTTGTTTCTTGGGTGTGCCTCACTGGAGGTATTTATACAATCCCTTTGGGGGTCAATTGCCGATCTTGAAGGGGTTGTTCCCCTCGTTTCGGGCTTACCGTCGTTCACGTGGCCGGGAATCCCAGGATGGTGTAGTCCCAATTTTCTTGGCCGACCGGATCTTCTTTGACTGAGACTTTGGTTGCATGACTGTTGGATTGGGCCAGATCCATTGGTCCAGATTTGACGGCACGACCATGCATCTCTCTAGGGTTTTGTTACCCTCGATATGCTTCAATCTCGGCCGTTCATTTGTTCTTTAATCGCACAGTTCCTGTCTGTGTGATATTGTAGCTAAATATGGGAAACCCTAATTTTAGATTAGGTTGCTCAGGTTGCTTTACCCGTCCTTGGCATGCTGGGTCAGGCAGGCCCTGACTTGGACCCTTGTTGGACCTTAAAATAAAATAAAAAAAGAAAAATATTAATAAAATAATAAATAAAAACAAATAATAATAATAATATATTATAATAAAATTTTTCAAAAATATTATATATTTTTAAAAATTGTTTTCAAAGCTATATATTATATATGTCTTCAAAATATGTTTTCAAAACTATATATTATATAAGTTTTCAAAAAAATGTTTTCAAAACTATATATTATATAAGTTTTCAAAAAAAATGTTTTCAAAAATTATATATTATATATATTTTCAAAATGTTTTCAAAAACTATATATTATATATATATTTTCAAAATGTTTTCAAAAAACTATATATTATATATATTTCAAAATGTTTTCAAAAACTATATATTATATAAGTTTTCAAAACTATATATTATATAAGTTTTCAAAAAATGTTTTCAAAACTATATATTATATAAGTTTTCAAAATGTTTTCAAAAACTATATATTATACATATATTTTCAAAATGTTTTCAAAAAACTATATATTATATATATTTTCAAAATGTTTTCAAAAACTATATATTATATATATATATTTTAAAATGTTTTCAAAAACAATTTTATAAATACTAAATAAGCCCAGGACGAAAATGAGTGTCTACAACTACTATAAAATTAACTTCAATTACTATTTTTAACTATAAATTTAAGTTTTTTTTTCAATTTAATCTCTTGACTTTATATTTTATTCAATTTGATTTCTCGACTATAATTTTTTTTTAACTTTTTATTCTGTCTCCTTAATACTATCATCAATACTTTATCCTCAAAATATTTTCTTTATAAAATAATACTCTTTATAATTTTATACTGTATTTGGTTTATTAAATAATATTATAATGTGAAAAATACGAAGAATATATATATATTATGGTTAGAGAAAGTCGATAAATTGAAATCAATCTATACCATAATATTATAAATGCTTATAATTAAATTTGTATAAAAACTCGAATAACTTGATTTGATTCAACTCGAATTTCATAAACTTGAGTCAATTAAAAAATTTTAAATAAAGTTTGAATTAATTTCTTTAGAAAAGGAATTGGTTATCAAATTTAGCGAATGAAGTGGTTCGAAAGTTAGCAATGATTGAGGTGGCTAACATGTCAAACAATATGGAATTATTCTACTTAGACAGTAGGTGTTTTGATGAATCATAATGGGGCTGGGGGATATGCAAAGGAATCGACAGTTAGGTAATGACTAAGGTCACAGAGGGTGAAGATGTGGTTTTGCAAGATTCAAAATTGTTTCGATGATTGAAGGTGTGCTAAGGATTTAGTACGTCGATGGTTTCAGTTTCGTTTTAGCATATGTTGTGAGGGGTTACAAGAGGTGTCCTAAGGTGTTTGGGATAATAATTATTTCAGTTTGGAAATATAGACTTTTTTAGCTTAAGATACATATTAGCTAGTGGTAGCAAACGGGTCATTCGAATCGGGTTTGGGTCGAGTCATTTTGGGTCTAGATTATATTTGGTTTAATTTGTTTTGGGTCGGATCGAATCTGGTTCTGATCTAGTTCTGGTGTACGATAAACTGGATTGGGTAGGGTCAATTTTCAGGTCAAGTGATTACCGTATAGGTTGTTTTTCGGTTTGATCAATATCGGATCGATTGATTTTTGGGTTGGGTCAATATTGGGTTAGGTCAATATCGCATCGGTTGAATTTTGGGTTGAATTAATACCGAATCGATTAGATTTCGGGTCGGGTCAATATTGGGACGGGTCAATATCGTATCATTGATTTTCGATTTGGGTCAACCTTTAGATCAGGTCAATTCGGGTTGAATTGGTTATGAGTCTAATTAAGTATATATAGAATTATTGATATATTTTTGTAAAAAAAATGTCTTCTTATTTATTAATCATATCATTTAGGCCTAATTTCAATTCTTAATCGTTCAATATCTTGATTTAAATCATCATTTAGAGATGATAAATCGATAGTTTAACACAAATACGGCCCTGTAATGCGTGTTAGAGCTTGTTATCAAATTTTATATTGATATTGTATGGAAAGTTTATAATGAGAACTATTTGATAAAGAAATAAAAAAAAACTTATTAAAAAAATATTTTCAATTATAAATTTAATATTTTTATTAAATTTTAAAAAATAATACATAATTTTATTTGTTAAGTTTTAGTTGTAATATAAGTAAACTTTATATTATTTTTATTATAACTCTAATATTATTTCTTTTGTTTTAGTTATTTTCTATTATTTTTATTATAAATATGATATTTTTTATTACAAGTAAGATAAGTAAACTTTATTTGCCACTATTTTCAATATTACAATTAGATTTTTACTTTTATATTCCTCTTATGTAATATAAGTAAACTTTCTATTATTTTTTATTATAAATCTAATATATTTAATAAATTATCAATTTTAGTTAAATTAATTTATTATTCAAAGTAACTTATATCTTTTAAATTAAAATAAATCTCCTTATATATATATATTCAAAATCAAAATAGATTTCAATATTTAAGTTAAAGTATAATTTTTTATATAGAATTTCTTTTATGTAGATTAGTAGCTACGTATCACTTTTGAATGAGAATTTTTTATTTGTGTCACAACCGTCTTTCGGGTGGGCCCGAAATTGAGTTTCGACTTAAATAAATGGGTTCGAGTCGCCACCGATTATTTATCTTTAAAAATAAAAACTAGGTTGGTCGGACACCTCGGTTTATTTTCTTACCTGATCTGTGTCTTACCAAAAATATATCGGGCTCGGGAGTCGGTTACATTCAAGGTAGGATTAGCACCCGTGTACTACCCTTTCGATACTAATTTAATTTCCAACTGTCTTAATTACGAAAATTGAAAGTTTAATTAGAAGTAAAAATTCGATCCAAATTACTTACCTCCGACCAATTAAAATTGTCCTAAAAATCGAATTAATGTTAAATAATAGAATAGAATAAAATAAAAATAAAAATATCAAAAAAATATTAAAGAGATTAATGATCAAATTGAAGTTAATTGAAAGCTGCAAGGAGAAAAATAAAAGTTAAGGTACTAATTTAAAATAAACAAAGAAATAGTAAAGCGGATTAAATTGAAATAAAAAATAAATTCATGGACCCAATTGAAAACAGTGACTAAAATGAACATAACAAAATAGCAGGGATGGCTGGCACAATTTAAGATTCTACTAATTGCAAAATGACCCTCGATATATATATATATATATATATATATATATATATATATATATATATATATATATATGTGTGTGTGTGTGTGTGTGTGTGTGTGTGCGCGCGCGCGCGCGCGCGCGCAAAACCCCCTTTCATCTTATTTTCTCATTTCCCTCAAAACCAACTCTCCACCTCTCCCCAATTCTCTCAACACAACCCGACCGTCTTATATTCGACCATCCTCCAGCAAAACTCCTCCGCTGCTAGCCGTCGCGTCGGTCGTCGGTGAATTCCAAACCACACCTAAAAGCCCCTCCTTTACTCTCCTATACCGAAATCGAACCCCAAACCTCTTATAACACCCCCAAATGACGTAGATTTAGGATTAAAACTTCGATTTTACCTAGTGACTTTTGCACTCCGGCGTCCTTGACTCCTTGCGATTGTGCTTCCCTTCGTGATACGAGCCTCTCATTGAGTTTTGACTTTGTGATGGGCATTCAAATAAACTTTGTTTTTGTTTGTGTGTTTTGGGTTGTTTCGTTTTTCTCACTGTTATTGCTTGATTGTTCCAATCGTTGTTTGTGTTCTTTTCGTGTTGTTGTTCTTCGTTTGTAGCTCGTATGTTCTTGCTCTTTTTTTTTCTCTCTTTCAACAGATTGGTGGGGGGTATTTATACCCCATCGACGATAGTTGTTCCTGATCAAACTGGGATGGTGCAGTCCTTATCATCGATTTTTTGTTGTTTTCTATTCGTGGCTTTTTGGTGTTATGGTTATGGTCGGCGATCTTGGCCGGTTGTTGTAAGTTTCTTTGACCTTGATCGTTGGATTGGGTGTAGATCCAACGACCCAGGCTTGACTGCGTCTAGATGACACTTTGGGGTTTAATAAACCCTAATTTCCTAGCCGTTGATCTTCTCCCTGATCTGACGGTATTCATTTGTGCGGTGTCTTCCCCTGATGCTGAAACCCTAATTCAATTTGGACATGGGCTAAGTCAGGCATGCCACCCGGTTGGGCTCCTTCATGCCCTCATTCTGGACTTGAACTTGGACTCCCTGTTGGACCAAATAACACAAAAGGAAAGAAAATAAATAAACATAATAATATAATATATATAATATAATAATACATGTACAATAAAATATATAATATACATATAAAATGTTTTCAAAAACTATATATTATATATATGTTTTCAAAATATTTTCAAAAACTATATTATACATACATATATATATATATATATATATTCAAAATGTTTTAAAAACTATATATTATATATATATTTTCAAAATGTTTTCAAAAACTATATATTATATATATGTTTTTAAAATGTTTTCAAAAACTATATTATATATATTTTTCAAAATGTTTTCAAAAACTATATATTATATATTTTTTCAAAATGTTTTCAAAAACTATATATTATACATATTTTAAAAAAAAATTATATTATATATATATATATATATTAAATAGCACCCCGGGAGAAAATGAGTGACTATAATTTGATATTTGTGTTTCATGTTAATTTGTTTTATGAAAAGGGAAAAATTATTTTAAAGTTAATTATAATATTTTATCTAAATAATGACAATTAATGTTAATCATATAAAACAAAATATTAGATAGTAACTTTATTTTATAATTCTTCATGTCAAATAATTTTTAATTGATTTTAGAAATTATCGAATCAAATATGAATATAATCTTTTAAACTAAAAATTGATATTAAATCATTAAACTATTATCAAAGTGGTACTTATATTCATTAGACTATTACCAAAGTTGATGGCTAACTAGGAGTATAATTAAAAAAGAGAATAAAATATGTATTGTTTTACTATTTATCACATTGTTAAAATATATATAATAACAATAAATCACTCTTCCATTTTTACTCATTTATCAAGTAAAAATTCAGGTCAATATTCGGTTCAGATTTGGGTTACTTTCGATTCATGTTACTTTCTGTTCTGGTTGCTTTCAGGTCGAGCTAAATTCGGTTCGGGTTGCTTTAGGGTCGGGTTAAATTCAATTCGAGTTGCTTTTAGACCGGGTTAAAATTCAGTTTGGGTTACTTTCGGTTCAAGCTAATTTCTTTTCGGATTACTTTCGGTTTTGCTAAATTTTGGATCGGGTATGACTCGAGTTGGGTGTCAAAACGAATTTCTAATTTGTTTTTAAATTTTTATGTGATTTAAAAAAATATTTGGTATTTCCTTTTAAAATAAAATAAAAAATGGTTCAAGGAGTCGCCACCTAGGTTGTGATTGGGCACCCAAAATGTTTTGTCATTTCAATAAAATTTAATTTAAAAATTATTAAAACAACATTTTTACAGTATGTGTTACCAAAATTTTGAATTCGGGTGTGGGAAGGATTAACACCCCACAACGCCTTAAATCGGTACATAGTCGATTAATTAATTATCTTTGCAATGAAATTTATGAATTCGAGTTTAATTTAGTTTAAGATCCATGTCAATAATATTATTTGAATTTTAGAATGAAACACAATAATATTTAATTATTTTCTATTGATAAAAATCGACCTCTCATGCCTTAAAGCAATCAAGTCCTCTTCCAATAAAAATAAAGAAATATTACAATTCCATTCCAAAGTTCATTATTAATTTCAACACATTCCTTAAATTTTTGTACGAAAAACAATAATATTTAATTATTTCCTATCGAGAAGAAAATACCTCTCATGCCTTAAAGCAATCATTTCTCACTCCAAATGAAAAAGAGAAATAATACTATTTCCTTCTAAAATTTATTATTAATTCTAATGCATAAAAAATAAAAATTAATTAAATACAAATTACCAATCATTTTAGAAAGAAGAAGGATGTTCGATTATTTACAGACAATGAGATCGGACCTTTTTATAAGTTCTTACAACATTTTCTCGATAAATTTAAATAGACGAACATTTCTCTTTCTCTCGTTTCTAAATTTTACGTATAGTCAATTTTTAGGGTTTCACTTAATGGGTACACTTTCATTTTAAAATTATTGAAAGTAACTTTCTTATACGTTAAGACATTCCCTTCACAACAATCTTAAAATGATCGAATATTATCCTTAGTCAAATTATCTCGATTCGAGTCAAGTCGTACTTATGAGGGTTTCATACATATCAATTAAAATAAAACCTAGATCTATATGCATCTAATTACACATTTACATACATAACATGCATAAATATTAATACAATTAACAATATATATAAGTATTCATTATTAAACTATATTATATCTAGTATGCAAAGGTTAATAATACAACACATGTGTACAATTATTTCCATGAAATGACAGACGAAATATATTTATTACATACACATACAGTTAGACATTAACTAAAACATATATATATATATATATATATATATATATATATAACATTAACCAAATAAAAGCAAAATACGTAAAGGCTAAATACACCAAGTTTAATATTAAAATCTAGGGCAGATAACAAATATAAACTATATGAAATAATTAAATAAATATTTACATACAAATTACCAAATAAAAACATGAATGATGAACAACACTACATATGAGAGTAAATCGAACAACAAATAAATAATGAAGTTAAAATATATAAAAAAAAATTAAAATTACAAAGTCAAATCACAAATGAGAAAACACATTTAAAGACGAAAATTAAATAATTATGACATTTATAGCCCAAATTAATAAAAACACACTCAAATAAGGACCAAAATGAGAGTTTTCAGAATTACAGGCTTGAAATTAAAATAAGCAAAAGCAAATAACTTAAGGTGGTCAAAACATAACATGCGTAAAATAAGAAGGTAAAATCATAAAATCAGAAACATTTAAACAGTGACTAAAACGAAACCTTCCAAACCCTGAGACCACACTTGAGTAGTTTACCCATGCGCAAAACGGTGGTTGCCCTAAAGGTCAAAACTACGTCGTTTGTCATCCCTTTATATAACCTATTATAGGTTTTAGGGAAAACCTAACCCTCATTTTTCTATTATCTCAGCCGCTCCCTCTTCCTTCTCTCAACATTCTCCTCCTTTTTTTTTATCACTTTCTTTTTTTCATTCTTCCTTTCTCCAGGCTGGCCACCATGGAACGTTCAACCGACTAGAGGTCGTAAGTGCTCTTAAAACTCACTCTCCACAAAACCAACTAAAAAAAAGACCCTAAGACCCCATTCTAAGCCTCGAATAACCGAAAAAGGGGACTTACCTTCAACCGACTAGAGGCTTATTTTACTATGGTGAAAGTGACGTTGGAACGTTCGAACAAGGTAAAGTTATTTTTCCAGATCGCTTTTTTTTAGCCGAAACCAACTCATCTTATTTCTATCGGATTTTTCGTTTTCCTCCCCTTTTTTCCGAACTGAAAACTCCCTGTTTCTTCTTTTCTTTCTATTCTCTCTATTTTTTTCTCCTCTCTTTTAAACCTGGGTCTCTTGCTTGTTGGATGAAGGAAAATCTAAATTTTTAATGCTCCCTGATTTTTCAGGTTTAGGTCTAGATTTGGTGGTTGAATTGGTTATTTTTTTAATTTCGTTTGACTGATCTTTTCTCACTATTGATGCGAGATGATGATGCTAAGTAGTTGAGGACGGCAGCTGATGGATGACGGGAATGGGTAGCCGGAACAGTGGCGGCGATGCGGGTCCTCTTCTGCTGGCGGCGGCGGTTGTAAATCCTAGGGTTTTGAAATCCTAGTTGTTTGAATTTTGCTGGGTTTGGGCTAGGGTTTGGGTCTGTTGGCCCTTGAGTTGTATTTGGGCCTAATTTGGGATTGTAATTTGGCCTGCAATAATAATAATAATAAAATAACATTAAAATAAAAATAAAATAGATAAATAAAAATAAAAGAACCGGGCGAAAACGAGTGACTACATCGGGTATGGGTCGGGTATCGGATTGAATTTGATTATTCGGGTATTGGATCAAATTTGAATATTTTATTCGAGTTATTATTGTGTATTAGGTCGAGTAAATCGTAATTGGGTTCGGGTTAAGTTTGTCAGATCCAATATTAGCATATGGTAAGAAGAGGGCTTTGAACAATATGTCAATATTTATGGTATGGTAAGCAGTGGTGCAATTGCATTCAAGTTGAAACTGATTCTCTGAGTTGAAGTTAATTGGATTCTAGTGAGATACGTTAGCTTGTAATTACGTGTTTTGACGTGGAGATGGTCCTTTGGAGTCAACATTAAGCATTGCTCAAGGGGTGTACGCTATGATGGAAAGGGTGGCAGTTAGGATGGACTGAGGGGACGGGCGGGAAGTCGTTTGTTGGAAATTTTAAAATTACTTTATATTTTAATTTTTTTATATAGTTTTTTATTAAAATTATATTTTAAATTTATCCTCAAACATAAAATCATGTGTAGGTTTCTAATGGCAGCTGTTAGTGGGAAACTAGGAGGTAGAGAAAAGAGCAGAAGGCATCGGTGTTGCTGTGCATAATTCTTCAGGTTCAATCTAGTGTGTGTCATTTACCCGTGTTAGGGGGCTCTACTTGCACGTGTATAAGGTTGTTAGAAAAATGTCCATGGAGTGCCAGTTTGTGCCAATCCTTATCCTATGCATCGTTACTTGTGCCAATCTTCAGCGTGGTGGATGCTTGTTTGATTTGTTTTTTCTTTGAGCGGTAGCTTTCTCCTGGGTTGCGTTGTACTATTTTCATATATTTAAGTGTAGGGAAGTTTTTGACTTGGCATTAGGGTTGTAAATGAGAAGAGATTGATCGTGAGTTATTCGAGATCGATTCGATAAATATTCGGATAGAATGGATTCGAGCTCGAGCTCGAGTTCAACTCGAGTTCTTAACTAGCCGAAACGAGCTATTCGATATTAGACTCGAAAAGCTCGTCAGCAGCTTGAAAATATAATATATTAATATTTTATTTTTTTTAAATAAATTATTAATAATATTAATATTTATGTATTGATTTTTTTAAAAAAATATAATAAGATTTCATGTATTTAAGGTTTATGTTTGAATTTGAGGTTTTAATCGAGTTAAGTTCAAGATTTTTTTTTTCATTTCGAGCTGCTTGCGAGCTTCAGCTCTGGATTTCGAATTCGAGTCAAGCTAGAAAATTTTAAGCTCGCGAGTTTTCGAGTCGAGTTTCATTTCAGAGTTATCGAGTCAAGTCGAGCTCAACAATACTCGAGCTCGAATCGGCTCAACAATACTCGAGCTCGAATCGGCTCAACAATACTAGAGCTCGAATCGGCTCGATTACACCCTTACTAGGCACACAACATAAGTTTTGGATTTGGTTGATAAAATCCTTAATAAAATAATATTTGTCCAGCAAAAAAAGAAACTTGACTAATTTAATTTTTTTAATTCAATTTGACTCGATTAAATACTCACCCTCCTGATAGTAGCTCTCAAACTCCAACTACAAAGCGCAGTAGTATGAATCTTGAGAAAATAAAACTTTTTACCTTTATAATTTAGGTCTATGTTTTTTTTTCAATCTTAATTTCTATATTTATAATTGAGACCCCTAAGTTTTTTCAATCTCAGTTATACCTTTATAATTGAGGCCTCTATTTTTTTTAATGTCGATTTCTACCTTTATAATTAAGGTCACTATTTTTTTTCAATTTCATAAAATTTTAAATTTCTCATCCCTTTCTCCATCTCTCACGTTAATTCATTTAATTTTGAATTAAATTTCATCATATTTGTCTAGTTTTTTTACAAATCTCATTTTTCAATTTACCAAATATTCTTTAACTCTTAGTCTTCTCCAACCTCAATCTAACGATAATATAATACGTTGTTCTTTATTTTTTAATAAATCAAGCACCGTATCATAATTCATACCGACATTCGATTTTTTATTCTCTTTGTTGTAATTAAGGTGTTTTCTTAACAAAACAATGAAACTCATGTTTGAAAAAGTTTAATCAACTTTCTCCATTATTGAATTAATTGTTTAGAGTAATAGAATATACTTTAGTTCTATAAGGCCCCCTCGAATGTTCGAAACGGCTCTGGATATATCATAGTGCTTTATGATTTCAGGAGTTTTGGGTTGAATTTGGTGAAATTTAAAGTGATTCAGGTAAAATATAAACCGATAGAATGGCAAGAAATAATGTAGTGAATATGTCGACGATATCTTGAGTGGTTGAAGAAGATACCAGAAAATGATAATTGAAGCACCAACATGAGACACATATGAAATTATAAACTTTCACATTTAGCAGAAGAAGAAAAAATCAAAAGAAAGAAAAAAGAAAAAAGAGAATGACGTGGATGACATGTTAATAAAAATAAGTTCGCATCACCACAACTATGTATTATATCACTTTTAGTTTTGACTTAAACTCCAAGTGATTAAAATAAGAAAAAAATCAAAAGTTTAGAGGGTAATTTTGAAAGAAAGAATTTAATGATCAAAATAAGAATGAGAAGAAAGATGAATGATAAAATTTGTAATATCCCTTTTAGTTAAAGATATTAAAAACCTTGATATTACTATTGATTTAGGAGATTGAGAATTCAATTCGTTCTGGGTATTGTGGCAAAAACTGATGGACCATTTAAACGAGAAGTCGATATCCAAACAGCTACCAATGTCACTTCAATCATCAATCTCCACCAACTCATTAGTCAAAGCATTAACTCCCCATTGGCTCATGCTCTTAGCATCAAGAATGGAAGGCAATCAAAGTCAATTTGTTTTTTTTGTATTTTTCTTATTATTTTCAATTCATATATGCCAACCATCTTACCGATGTACAGGATCTAGAGAATATTCCAAATTTTAATCAAATCCCGTTCTAAAATAACTTAATATGCTTTGTATTTAACTTTGTTGTACTACCAAGTATACGAGACGTCTCTGGAAACTGTACTTCCTTGCTCTTTGTCATTTAAAATATTGCATTACGACTTTTTAAATAACGATAATCCTATGATTGGATATCTGACAATCTTAATAATTCGTTAAAGATAAATTTAATAATTATTATATCATAAGCTTGATCATAGTCATTCTATGAATAAAATATGTATACCTCGAACGAGATAGATAAAAAAAAGGGACATATTGATTCTCTCTCACTTTGTTCTCCTTCAATAAAAAACTCCAATCTTCTACAAAAACAAATTGAGCCGACAGTCATTTTCTCATTGGTCATAACTCTCAATTTAAATCTAAAGGGATAAACCGCTCACGATGGTCAAACTTGTTTTCATCAATAAATTTCTTTTATAAAGATAAAAAATATCATCAAAATTTGCAGAGAAACTCATAATCATCTCTCATAATTTGTGGAGAAACTCACGTTCATTTCCCATAATTTATATTACTCATTAATTTTAGGGTGAATTACACAAATGATCTCCTGACTATATGATACAATTTTATTAAGCCATTCGATTATTAAAAGTTATAAAATGGTCCTCCGACTATAGAATGTTGCTTTGTTGAGTCATCTATCTATTAAAAATTAAAATGGTCACCCGACTATTCATTATGTACCATACATGTCATTTTTCATTAAAAATGAACGGTATTTTGTGCTAAATGTTAACATGTTGACTATGATATGATAAAAACTGATCATAGAATCTCAAATGATTATCATATCTCAGTCATCATGTTGATGTCTAGCTTAAACAACCATAAATTTTTAACGAAAAATGACGAACTTGGAATATAATAAGTAGTTGGGTGACCGTTTTGTAACTTTTGATAGTCAAAGGAGTTAACAAAACAACATTCTATAGTCAAAAAACCATTTTATAACTTTTATTAGTCAAAGGACTTAATAAAATAGTACCCTATAATCAGGAGACCATTTGTAGACTTTATCTTTAATTTTAATATATTATGTAATTTCTTTAACTGTAATTATAGATGAAACATTCATTTTATAATAAAACTAAAAAAAATTTAATATTGTTTATAATTTTTTATCAACAGTACCCTAATCTAATTGGTAAATGAAGCTTTGCCAAGCCCTTAATGGTCACGAGTTTGAGCATCCTCAAACTCTATTTTTTTGGTGTGATCATACCATCACTGATGCATCGGATCCCATCAAAATTCCGCAGTCAAACGTTTTTGGGCGAGTATATTACTAGGATGGGTGACCTCCTGGGAAGTCTTCATGTTGCACCCGTAATTTAACGTTTAAAGTTTAAAAAAATGATTCTGCTTAAAAACCCTAATGGGAACCCTACCATGAACCCTAAATTTTTACTATACTCTAGTCATGCGGTACGACCACCAGATAGTCTTAGTGTGGCGAAGGATATGCACGTCCTGGAGAGGTCAGAGTCTCCGATTGCTGACGATAGGAAGATAAAAAAGCTACATAATAATAGTTAGATGCATGCTCCTATTGTTAGAGATGGTGTTGTCGCCATGGACGCTGATATTTTGACAAAGATAGTGGAGGAGTAGAGGGAAGGTATTCCGAAACTACCTAGACAAGGTAAATTGGGTGGTGTGAAATTGATATATGCTCATATGGTGAGTTGACAATCGGAGCTTGGCAACTTCCCCACAGTTGTTTGCTTATACGCATGATGTAGAGGTGTTAGGCGAGGATTGTGTGGTCGATGAGACAAGCCCCACAACGACAATTAAGTTTTCAGAGAGGGTGTATGAGAAAATCGATTAATGCATAGAACAAGTGCTCTGTTGGGAAATAAAATGAGTACGAGTAATTTCCCTATAACCAGATTAGTGAGAATGCGAAATAAAAATGGAAAAATAATACCCGAAAAATTGATAACGGAGTTCAGCCAATTGTGCCTACGTCTCCGGACTGCTGCAGATATTTTACTAAGAGAGAAAATTTACAGGTGTTTACAAAACACTCACAAGAAAGCTCTCTAGTAATGGGAGAAAGAAATGATTTTTGGGATGGTTTTGAAGCTAAATGAGCTAGGGTATTTATAGTTGAAGATTAGAGACTAATATTTGAAAATATCCTAAAATACAATGACTAAAATTGCATTTTCCCCATTTTATTTCAAACAATGTGTGCAGCCACCTTAGACTATTTTAGCAGCCCCCATGGACCAAGCCGACGGCTGCTACTTGAATATTCAACAATCTCCCACTTGAAGATTGATTTTAATCTATCTTCACACCTCGATCGATGCAGCAACATTTCTGGTCTTGTTATTCTAGCATGCCAACTGAAGTTGAACACAACTTCAGTTTGTCCGTTGTCACCGTCTTTGTTAACATGTCTGCCAGATTTTGAGCTCCACTAATCTTTTGAAGTTTCAAAATCCCATCTTCCAGAAGAGACCGGATAAAATGATATCGCATTGTATGTGCTTCGTCCTGGAATGAAAAGACGGATTCTGTTGTCGAACCTCTTGATGTAGCAACAATGATCTGCTTGACATATGGTAAAACCACTGCTACTCATGAAACTATCAAACTTCTTGTACCATTATCTAGGAGTTTGTTTTAAACCATACAAGCTCTTCTTCAAACTGCATACCAAGTTTTTCTTGCCTGCCTCTATGAAGCCTTCTGGTTGCCTCATATATATTTCTTCCTCCAAATCACCATGAAGGAAAGCTGTCTTTACATCTAACTGCTCAAGATGTAGATTTTCTGCAGCTACAATTTTCAACACCAGTCTGATTGTAGACAGTTTCATGATTGGAGAGAAAATTTCATTGTAGTCAATACCTTCTTTTTGCTGAAAACCTTTGACAACCAATCTGGCTTTGTAGCGTTTGCTCCCATCGTGCTCTTCCTTGATCCTGTAAATCCTGGAATGAAAAGACGGATTCTGTTGTCGAACCTCTTGATGTAGCAACAATGATCTGCTTGACATCTGGTAAAACCATTGCTACTCATGAAACTATCAAACTTCTTGTACAATTGTCTAGGAGTTTGTTTTAAACCATACAAGCTCTTCTTCAAACTGCATACCAGGTTTTTCTTGCCTGCCCCTATGAAGCCTTCTGGCTGCCTCATATATATTTCTTCCTCCAAATCACCATGAAGGAAAGCTGTCTTTACATCTAACTGCTCAAGATGTAGATTTTCTGTAACTACAATTTTTAACACCAGTCTGATTATAGACAGTTTCATGACTGGAGAGAAAATTTCATTGTAGTCAATACCTTCTTTTTGCTGAAAACCTTTGACAACCAATCTGGCTTTATAGCGTTTTCTCCCATCGTGCTCTTCCTTGATCCTGTAAATCCACTTGTTGTGGAGCGCTTTCTTGCCTGGTGGTAATTCAGCTAATTCCCACGTCTGATTTGACATAAGAGAGTCCATCTCATCTTTCATGGAAGACTCCCACTTGACTGAATCCTCCACTTACATTACTTCATCATAGCACTCTGGTTCACCATTTCCAGTCTACAACAAGTAGTGCAAAGAAGGAGAATACTGCTAGGTTAGTTTAGGAATTATGGAGGAGCGTCTTAGTTCCAGTGTGCCTGGTTCTTCTTGAACTGCTTCAGGACTGATTTGAACATCATTTCCAAAAATCTCCTCAAACTCAGCAAATTTCTTTGTTTCAGCTTCGGTATTGGAGCTACTTGATTATATGGTTGCCTTGTCTTTGTACATCACATTCTCATTGAAAATAACATCTCTGCTTCTGATGATCTTCCGATTTTCATAGTCCCAAAATCGGTAACCGAACTCATCACCACCATAACCAACAAAGACACATTTGTTGGACTTGGCATCAAGGTTACTTCATTCAGCAGAATCTATGTGTACATAAGAAATACAACCAAACACTCTTAAGTGTGAAAGGTTTATTTCTTTCTTGCTCCAAACTTCCTCTGGTATTCTGTCATCCAAAGGAACTGAGGGCCCACGGTTGATCAGGTAAGCTGCAGTGTTGATAGCGTCAGCCCATAGAAATTTGGGTAATCTGACATGTATCCTCATGCTTCTGGCACGTTCATTCAGAGTTCTGTTCATACGCTCTGCTACGCCATTCTGCTGCGGTGTCATGGGAACTGTTGTCTCCATCTTGATCTCATTGTTTGCACAGAAATCTCTGAATCTTCTATTTCTGTACTCTCCTCCATTATCAGACCTCAACCGCTTGACTTTCAAACCAGTCTCATTTTCCACCATGGCCTTCCATTTTCTGAAGGTATCAAAGACTTCTGATTTCTTCTTCAGAAAATAAACCCACACATTCCTTGTAGAATCATCGATGAAGGTGACATAATATAATGAGCCTGTAAGAGATGGAACTGGAGATGGTCCCCATACATCAGTATGAACCAACTCTAACTTTTCAGCCTTGGGTGTCTTACCAATCTTTGCAAAGCTGACTTTCTTTTGTTTGCCAAAGATGCAATCCTCGCATAGTCCGACATCTACATTCTTTAGATCCGGCAACTTCCCTTTTGACAAAAGTGTCTTCATCTCTTTCTCGCTCATATGACCAAGCCTTTGGTGCCATAGGTTTGATTTTCCATCAGCATCTGTTGCAGCAATGATATTCTCTAAATTTGAGGTTACATAGAGAGTATCAGACTTCTTACCACGAGCAATGACGAGTTCTCCTTTGGTAATCTTCCATTCACAACCTAAAAAGGTTGTACTATAACCTTTTCCATCAAGCTGTCCTACATAAATCAAATTCCTTTTGAGGCCAGGAATATGTCTCACTCCTGTCAGCTTCCAGGTGGTCTGGTTTGGCAACTTTAGTCGGATGTCTCATTTTCTGATGATCTTCAAGGTTTCATCATCAGCTAGATGAACCTTCCCAAAATTACCACTGACATAGTTCTCCATGATTTCTTGGCATGGGGTGGAGTGGAAAGATGCCCCTGAATCCAAGATCCATGATTCAATCGGACTGTTGACGCTTAAAATCATGACATCACCTGTCTCCTCTGTCACGTTGGCAGATTCCTATGCGCCGATATTTTTCTTCGATGCTCGACAATCTCTTTTAAAGTGACCCTTCTTGCCACAGTTATAATAGGTAAAATCTTTCTTTCCCGTTCTTGATTTTTCCCTTCTGGATTTGGATCTTCCACGATTTGAATTTCTTTCTGAAGTTCTGCCTCTAGACTCTGTGTGTAAGGCTGAGGAGGTTGATGCTTCATCTGATTCTCTCCGTCGAATTTCTTCGCTCAGTACCAGATCTTGAACATCGTCGAATTTTAATTTGTTGTTTCTACTGTAACAGTAGCATTCCAACTGTCTGGTAGAGATGATAGGAGAATTAAAGCTCGAACTTCATCATCGAATTCAATTTTCACTGAACTCAACTGGGTTGTGATCGTGTTGAGTTCATTTAGGTATTGAGCCACTCATGCTCCTTCCGTCATCCGCAAATTGAATAATCGCCTCATCAAATGAACTTTGTTTGAGGTCGATGGCTTCTCATACAGGAGAGAGCCGCCATAAGACCCACCGTGGTCTTTTCCTTTGATATGTTGAAAGCAACATTACGGGATAACGTCAGTCGGATAACTCCGAGGGCTTGTCTGTCGAGAAGGGTCCAATCTTCATTCTTCATGCCCTCTGGTTGTTTTCATGAGAGAGGTTGATATAGATTTTTCTGGTACATAAAATCTTCAATCTGCATCTTCCAAAAGCCAAAGTTTGCACCATCGAACTTTTCAATTTTCACTTTCCCTTCGTCTGCAGCCATCACTTCCACTCGAATCTGGCTTCGTTTGGATCTTTTTCGACAATTCTTGCGAACCACCTTGTATTAGAACACCTCCGTCGACAAATTCGTATCGCCGACAAAATTTTTACTATTCACAAAATTCACTATTCATGTGAATAGTAATGAATAGTAACCTCACACAAAATTGACAAAATTCACAACCAAAAGCTTTGATTATCAGTTGTTGGGAAATAACCGAGTACGAGTAATTTCCCTATAACCAGATTAGTGAGAATGCGAAATAAAAACGGAAAAATAATACCCGAAAAATTTATAACGGAGTTCAACCAATTGTGCCTACGTCTCCGGACTGCTGCAGATATTTTACTAAGAGAGAAAATTTACAGGTGTTTACAAAACACTCACAAGAAAGCTCTCTAGTAATGGGAGAAAGAAATGATTTTTGGGATGGTTTTGAAGCTAAATGATTTTTGGGACGGTTTTGAAGCTAAATGAGCTAGGGTATTTATAGTTGAAAATTAGGGACTAATATTTGAAAATACCTTAAAATGCAATGACTAAAATTGCATTTCCCCATTTTATTTCAAACAAAGTGTGCAACCACCTTAGACTATTTTAGCAACCCCATGGACCAAGCCGCCGGCTGCTACTTGAATATTCAACATGCTCATTGTTAGGTTGCTTGATAAAACGATCGGTTATAAGGCATTAATGAACATGTTAATGACACTATAGAAACCGTTGGGAGATACTCAATTGGTTGACTTAGATAATAATTATTATTTGGTGAAGTTTAACAATGTTAATGACTATGTGAAAGTTCTCACAGAGGGTCCATAGACAATATACGATAGATAATTAACTGTTCATCCATGAATTCGATCATTCTCTACGTCCGAAAAGCATCCATCCCAAGTTCTAGTGTGGGTACAACTTTCGGGGATACCTTACCGATATTATTCCAAGGCATTGTTTCGTCGAATAACCGGTATAGTAGGATGGGTGGTGTGTGTAGATTATAATGCTCAGGAAGGAGAACGAGAAAAGTTTTCCAGGTAAAATATGAGGGCTTGTCTAATATTTGTTTTTCGTGTGGCATCTATGGACATTCAGCAGTTGCATGTGGTAAGGACAAGGAACTTGCAGTGATAAAGGAAACTTCGGTGGAAACGGTGAGTCCGACATTGGAATCTAGGGGTGATAGCTTTTATGGGCCCTAGATGGTTGTAGAAAATAAAAGACGTAAATCAATAGTAGTTGCGAAGATGAAGGATGTATGTGTGGGCCATAATGATGGAGTGGGCTCTTCACGATTTGGGGTGTTGGTTGATATGGGGAATGAGGAACCTATGGATGATCATAGGTTGGTTGCAGGTATGGGTACGAGTAATGAGAAGACTGGAAAAAGTGGGTCTGACCCTACTGGTGCAAAACAACCTGATCAACACTCTATGAAGAATAGACCGCTAGTGGTAAATAAATCTGGTACGGGTAGTTGAAGTTCATCGTACACCAAGGTCGCTGGTAGCGCTAAGGAGGTTCGACCATTGTAGCAAGATACCTCTAAAATGGTTGATTTCTAAGTGATGTCTTCGGTGGATGGACAACATACCAAAACTTTTATTCATTTCGAAACGCATCTATTAGGGGATCATCGAGCGATCTTGATACAGGAGAAGGGGAATGGTGTGAGACGTCAAGCTGGTAGGGCAGCGAAAATTTATAAGGAGAATTAACGACATGGTGGTTGAGATAGTACGAATTGGACTAAGGTCAGTGAATAGGTGGATAATTTAACATAGCATATTGTCAAGAAAGGACAAGCCACTGATCCACAGTTGCAGACGCAAATTGATGCTAGACTTATGGAGGCGGGATTAGTTAGCGACAATGAGATGATGAAAGAGAATCATGATATGGATGAGTCAGAGTAAGAGAACCAGGTCTGATAGTATTATTGGCATTTTAATTTTATTGATATTCATTATGAATTGTATGTTTTAGAATTGTCAGGGGGCGGCAAGGCCCATGTTTAGATGAGTCTTGGACTTTTATTCGGGAGTTTAGACCTAATATTGTTGCGTTATTTGAACCTAGTATTCATGGTAGGACATCTGATCAGATTATCACTCGACTCCAATTTCCTCACTTTTTTCGTATTGAAGCTCATGCATTTAGTGATAGAGTTTGGGTTATGTGGGATGATACTGTGGAATTTGAAATAATGACGGTGTTGAACCAATTTGTTCATGGTCGGGTTCATGGGGTGGATGAGAATAAATGGGTGTTCATGACGGATGTGTATGCTAGGCCAAACCAGACTATCCGACAACATTTGAGGCCTTACTCTTATCCTTGGATCCTATGCGAGACCAACTGTGGATTTTTTGAGGGGATCTCAATTCGATTCTTCATATGCACGAGCGGAAGGGTGGTAGTTGAAGGGTACGACATGGCAGTTTAGCTTTGCAGGATTTTATTTTTACGGCTGGTTTGGTTGATTTGGGATATACTGGACCACCGTTCACTTGGTCTCGAGGTAACCTTCATCAATGACTAGATCGATTCCTCGCTAATGGCAAGTTTTGTGCAGTTTATCCTCGTTTCTAGGTGATGGATCTGGACCGATTGGGATTAGATCATATATCAGTTTTCTTCAAATCAGAAGAGAAAGTTAATGTGATTCGAGTCAAAACGGTTTGATATCTTGGTTCTTGGAATGATCACCCTTCTTTCCAAGGTTTCTTACGAGTGTAGTGGAATGAGACCAATAGTCTCGGTACTAATTTGGAAAATTTTATGACAGATGTGAGGACGTGGAATATGGAAGTGTTTGGATATATTGGTAGGAGAAAGTGGATTTTGATAAATCGAATATGTGGTATTAAGTGAGCATTGGTGGAACATCATTCGAAATTTCTTTATGCTCTTGAGAAGGACTTACGAGATGAGTTAGAAGGGGTCATGGATCAAGAGGAGAGTTTATGGAGACAAATGTATATGCTCTTTATGCACCATATGCATTATTCTTTTATGCTGACAATGTACCCATATACATTTCAGCTATGATATCTTTTCATGCCAATAACACACCTATATGCATTATTCTTTTATGCTGATAATGTACCCATATTCATTTCAGCTATGACATCCTTTCATGCCAATAATGCACCCATATGCATTATTCTTTTATGCTGACAATGTACCCATATACATTTCAGCTATGACATCCTCTCATGTCAATAATGCACCCATATGCATTATTCTTTTATACTGACAATGTACCCATATACATTTCAGCCATGGCATCCTTTCATGCCAATAATGCACCCATATGCATTATTCTCTTACTCAACGGTACTTAACCGCTCATCTAACTGGCATAATTGACACCTTTCTATCAAATACACAGTTAGGCCTCAAAGGCACTTAGCCTTTCATCTAACTGGCATAATTGACACCTTTCTGTCAAATGCACAGTTAGGCCTCAAAGGCACTTAGCCTTTCATCTAACTGGCATAATTGGCACCTTTCTGTCAAATGAACAGTTAGGCCTCAAAGGCACTTAGCCTTTCATCTAACTGATATAGTTAACACCTTTCTGTCAAATGTACAGTTAGTCCTCAAAGGTACTTAGCCTTTCATCTAACTAACATAATTGACACCTTTATGTCAAATGCACAGTTAGGCCTTTAATCTTTTATTTGGAATAGTTTCTACTCTAATACTTACTTTTAATATCAATTAACTATCTTTTAATTTATTATAACCCTTATACATTTACACCCTTAGTGCTCACATGGTAATTTACCAACTTCTTATTCTTGTTCATTTATTAAGATGCACACGTAGTGCCTATACAGTAGTTCATCTAAAGATTCTTTCAATTCAATAAACACTCTATGATTTACATCGATAGTGCTAATACTGTTATTTATCAACCATCGCTAAAATCTGTGTGGTTTGAATACCCATTATCAATATAAAAAAATCCACTTCTTTATCAAGAATTTCTTAGGTTTATACATATATATTTCCCATACGAAAATTCATACACTTAGGATGAATTTCTTATTATTTTAGCACACAAGGTGCCCTATCTAGAAATTCATACACTTAGTATGAATTCCTTCCCATGTTAGCACATGAAGTGCCCTATATGGAAATTCATACAGTTAGTATGAATTCCTTCTCATGTT
This sequence comes from Hibiscus syriacus, assembly GCF_006381635.1. NCBI lineage: Eukaryota > Viridiplantae > Streptophyta > Magnoliopsida > Malvales > Malvaceae > Hibiscus > Hibiscus syriacus. The sequence goes on from NW_024063200.1 coordinate 628,448, forward strand.
AGCACACGAAGTGCCCTATATGGAAATTCATACACTTAGTATGAATTCCTTCTCATGTTAGCACACGAAGTGCCCTATATGGAAATTCATACACTTAATATGAATTCCTTAACATTTTGCACACTTAGTGCCATTTGGTAATCACCATACATACATTAATAATTTCTACAACTATGACTATTGTAGCATGTACGTACATAATTAAATGTACTAACCTGATTTTTCTCGCTAAGTATCCAAAACGTAAGGCTGACTACTCAGGTACTTCGCCTTTACCTTTAATTTTGCTTGTCTCGGGAGCTTGATTCCGATCTACTCAAGCATCCATTAAAACATGTATCATACTCAATGTTAGTATATTTCCTAATCATTATACTTAAACTATACTCAAAAAAACATATCATTAACTTTCCATACCAATATCAGCCTATTTTTAACATTTCTAGCTCCATAGTATCGATACTACTACCCTGGTACTGATACTTCTATGCTATGGTACCGATACCCCCTTTTGGTATCGATACCAATTTTAGGTTCGATGTTTTCTAGTATCGATACCTTACCATGGTATCGATACTACCATCCTATGGTACCGATACCCCCTTCCAGTATCGATACCAATTTTTAGATTCGATGATTCCTGGTATCGATACTCTTACCATGGTATCGATACTATCTCTTCGGTATCGATACTGATTGAATCAATATTGATACTACTCAACAAATTCATCCCATTTTATCCTATAGTATCGGTATTGTTCTATCAGTACCGATACCCTTGCCCAGATTTTCCAGTTTTTATCCCGATTATTACACAATTTAAGTCAAATTTCGTTAGGATTACCTCCCATAATGCTACTAAACTCTTCATTACTTATATATAGACTTTCCCTCATTTAGATACTTAAAGCATCTAGTATCCTTTAAGAACATTTGATTCTAAGAATCACACCAAAATTTCTAACTTGTTTTTACACTCATCCAGTGCTTCTAATCTTTCATTTACCTCTATGAAAAGTCAATTCTACCCATAAACCTCAATAAACACTCATATATTAACATATAATTTAAAAACCCATTTTCTTAAATATCTAATATTTTCTCCATTTCATAGTTTTAATCCTATATAACATTTCCTTAAGCTTATATATCACTTAAGGTTACAAGAACTACCCATATTCAAAAGGAAAATTTGATTGATTAAAAATTTACCTTTGGAACTATGGAGGAGAGCAACCCACGTGAGAGAAGAATACTTTGGAACTATGGAGGAGTGCAAATCACAGGAGAGAAGAATAAGAGGAAGAGAGAGTTTCTTTAACTTACTTTCCCCTTTTCTTAAATCTGTAGAATTAAAATGGGTTTTAATTTTATTTCACTTAAAAAGACCAAAATGCCCTTTTACTTTATCAATTGATACACTTTAGTCTAAACACTATTACAAATCATTCTCATCTTTTATTATTTACTCGAATACATCCTCATATTTTTAAATCATTTCAATAAAGTCCCTAATTTAATATTTGGGGTATTACAGTCACTGTCGGGGTAATCTCATGGAAATGAGATGTCCCCGACACATGGCAGGTAGGATTTTCAAGATTCCTTGGCAATTGCTCGTTCTTTGAAGCTGATCTATGGAGAAAGTATTTAGGTCTCAAATTTTCTTGGGAGCTAGGTACGAGATAGGTTATCTTGGAGTTTGATAGCTTTGAGGCTGTCATGGTTGTACGAAGCTTGGTGTGGGTACGGTTCGAGTCACTCTATTACAGCACATTACGGTGATGTGATCATGTTTTGCACCAACTTTCTTCATGACACACTCACATCATTGAAGATTCATCATGCTCAATATAAGGGAGTTATACCTTACTTTATATTTACTCATTTATGCACTATATATTATGAGCATACATTTGCATCTTAAACTATGCTTGAATAATCATATATTATCATTCACTTGCAACTATATGATTTTCATGCATAACATATGTTTTCACATCTTTACTTAGCTTTATATTATGTTTACATATGTTTTAGATTCATTTATTATGTTTTCTTTTCATTTAGATATCATGGCAGCATGTATTCATCCATTCATTAACTCATGTCATGTTATTCTAGCTCATGTTATGTTTACATTAGCTCACTAGCTTTAAATCCATGATTCTTTAGCTCATTTGCATGCATGCATCTATTTTCTAGCTCATATATGTTTTCTTAAAGCTCATAAACGTCCTATGCCTTTTATCTAGCTTATATACATGTTATCTTAGCCTCTAGATGATCATTCATAGCTTATATCACTCGTGCAAAGGCAAAACAATTCAGGGAAGTACTTTCTCATAAGTGCTTTAATATTTTTAAATCTTTTAATGAGAAAGAACCCTTAGATAATAGGTTGTTTAATATGTTACATATTGAATATTAAATAACCTATAGTCATATTTTTATAATATACACATTATATAAGTTTATATACTTAGTTTATTTTCTTATGTTATGCATGTAGGCACATTCGGCCAACACTTGGGAGCTGCATTGGAGCTAAATAGAGCATGTAACAGCAAGGAAACTTACATGGGATCGATTAGGATAGCACAAAGAACAATTGGTGAAAAGTTGTCCGGAGGCCGTGAGCTCATAGCTAGATTGAGCTGAAGATTTGAGCTACAAGATGACCTTATTTCAGCTGGGGAGTTGCAACATCATCATCACCACTTAGGACACTTCAAATATGTCCTAAGTCAAAATTTGTGAAATCGTACCTTTTCGCAAATAGTTGCCACCTCAAGAGGTTCCTTTTCACCAGGAGCTGCCCAAAAGTTCACCATGTTACAAGTCATCTAAGGCCAGCTCACCACCAGCTCATTCACACCCAAAGTAGCTCAAACATGAAGGGTTACCTTTCCAAACATTGTGACCTTTCATGAATGATGTTGCCCATGAAGATGCCTTTTCAATAAGGAACACGAGGATGAAGAGATCACACCTATTGGAAGCTTAAATCACCAAGAGATATGAGCTAAAGGATCCATGTCTATTCGGCCACATCACATGAGAGCCTTTGGCACCAAACATGAAGAGACACACCACCATTCGGCCAAGGGAAGAAAATGGCGCCAAGATGAATAAGCATGAACCATTCGGCCATGGGAGATGTCTCTCCACCCTTTGACCGAATCATTAAGGCCTTTCATGAAGATATAGCCGAACCATCACAATCCCAAAGGACTTATTCATTCATCTCAAGCATTATGTATTTTCCTAAAGACATGTATCTAGCCGAAACATCATGTAACTATTCGGCCAAGCCCTCTCATTTCCTATAAATAGAGTGGCTTGCCTTCATTTGTATTTTATCTCATCTCTGATATAAAACATACTCTTGTGAGTTATTTCTCTTCAAAGTTCTTTATGAACTTTATCGATTAAACAAGTATAGTTCCTATACTTGTGGCGTCATTCCTTCCATTTTGATTCCAAAATTCCTAGATTGATATCTAGTGGGTTGAAGACACTATCACCACCCCTCAAGCAAGTTTGTGAAGACCGGGATTGTGCTTCATAGCATAGTTTCCTCTTTGGCGTGTTTGAGATACAACATCACCACCATTGCCATTTCATCATCACCATCATCCATCTCTTCCATCAATTCCGCAGCCATCTCTATCCCTTTTCTTTATTTCATTTCATTTCATTCTTATTATTTCTTTTCATTACTTATATTATTATTCACTTTATTAAGTTCATTATTAATCATATTTCTTATCTTATTTTGCTGCCCAAACATATAAATTCAAGGACATCAGTACTTGTCAATCCTAGATCGGGACACAATAAGGCTATCTACTCTCTTCCATCAAAGCGTGTAGATTCGCCTTACATCAAGTGTTAATCAGAGTATAGTTGGATTGACAACAAAAGTGTCATTGTCGTGCAAAGAAAAAGAAAAAAAGACTCCTACATCAAAATTGGAGTGCAAAAAGAAAGAAAAGACAAAAAGAAAAAAAATCAGAATAGAAGAAAAGAAAAAAAAAGAATTTCAAAAAGAAGCAAAGCCAAGGAAAGTGTGTTCTACCATTGCAAGTACATCAAAGAGGTCATCTACACTATGAGAAGATAACCTTATTGTTTCTTGAGAAAGGTTATAGTAAGTGTTGTTTCTTGAATTGTAAGTCACCTCTTCCATTTTCTATCCTTTCATTTTCCTTGTCTTCAACCATTTCTTTCTTTTAATACCTTTGAATCATTTCTTCTACCTTTCCATTTTTTTTCTACTCTTTCTACTCTAACCTATTTGCAGCTGACGCACACAAGGAAGGAATTAACTTGTTATAATCTTGAGTAAGTTCCTCAAAGGACTTAACAAGAGAAATTGAGTGGAAAAAGGCTAATTGAGAGAGTGAGATCAGAAAGGAAATTGTTAAAAGCCAAGTTATATTCCCGAGAGTAAACACGAGTGTTGAGTGGAGTGATCTCTTAATTTTCTTTGGAGTGAAGATTGTGAGGCTTTGAGAGCATGCTGGTAAGGTTTTAAATTTTTTTTCTACTAACAATGTCTTATGATCTTTCATCTTTCCAAACATTGGAGAACGAACAACAAAGAATAAACACATTTCACACTCATTGCCATGTAAATGGTAAAGTGTGTCTTGTAGCTATTGACGGAGAAAGTTGTACAAACATTGCAAGTACATACATGGTGAACAAATTGGGGCTTATAACAATTAAACATTCCAGCCCATATGAATTACAATGGTTGCATGACAATGAAGAATTGAAGGTTACTGAACAATTATTTGTTCCATTATCACTTGGAAGTTAGAAAGAAGAGATTCTATGTGACGTGGTACATATGAATACAAGTCATTTACTCTTGGGGAGGCCATGGCAATTTGACAAGCGTTATGTTCATGATGGTTTCACAAACCGATACTCCTTCTTTCACAATGAAAGGAAAATCATCTTGACTTCACTATCTCCTAGCCGAGTAAATGAAGATCAAAATACCTTGAAGAAGAACATTGAAGCAATGAACGAGCAACTTAAAGACAATGCAATTGAAGGAGAACATTTGGAGGAAAATTCAAATGATGAAAAAGTTGGGATTGCAAATAAGAGAATTGAAAGAGATGAATTTGGAGATAAAGAGGAGAATGAAGAACAATTTTTATCTAACCTTACTTCTTCTCCTATTCTCTCTTTTGTTTTGCAGGATAATTCAAGAGACATATCTTTTCAAGGAGATGATTCAAAAATCATTGCTTTTGGAAAACCAAAAGATGTGACTTTTGAAGAACCAATAGGCATGACTTTTGGTGATTCACAAAACATGTCTCTTGATATTTCAAAGGTTATGCCATTTGAAGTTCCAAAAGAAGCATCACTTGAAATGCCAAGAGTTGTGTTCGTTGACATTCCAAGTACATTGCCAATCCAGAAAAGAATTCAGCAACCAACTCCCATTAAACATCCACCCTGGTTTGATATTTCCTTTCATCTTGTCAATAGTTTTTCCTTTACATGTTTTGATTTATTTTGCAGCAATTAAATTAATATCTATGGTATTATCTTATCACTTGGTGATGGCAAGGTCATTTGAGAATGCCTAAGGATGAAACGAAAGATCAAGGATGATTATTCTAAACATGTAATTACAGATATTTTCTTTGATTTTTCGAATGTTCCAAGCGACACAACTTGTCAAATTGGGAGGCTAGGGGACGTGACCTTTAAAGAGCCAAGAGATGCGAGGCAAAGGGAGACATTTTATCATCCAAAGGACGTGTCTTATGAGGATTCTAAGGACACTTCCATTCTAAGAGTTATAACCTTTCATGATTCAATGAATACATCTATTGGAGGACCAAGGAACATGACTTTTGGGGACATGATCGTTCAAAGCAACATATCTTGTGATTCAAAAGACATCACTTTTGGCCATCCAAAAGATGTGAACAGGGAGTATACCTTTAACTTTCTAATGATTAATACTTCCCATACTTATGAAAGTCTTCTTTCTTTTCAGGACATGGAGGTTCAAAGTACTTATTCAAGATTCATGACCTTTCATGAGGAACCTTTCATAGATCGTTTCAAAAGGAAATGTCTTGAACAATTTGCTATTGAATGGATACATTTTGAAGTCAAATCAGTAACATTTGAATGGAAAGACACTAAGGAGAAGTTACCATACGATTTGAGGACAAATCGTCTAAAAGAAAGGGAGGATGATGTGATCATGTTTTGCACCAACTTTCTTCATGACACACTAACATCATTGAAGATTCATCATACTCAATATAAGGGAGTTATACCTTACTTTATATTATATTTACTCATTTATGCACTATATATTATTATGAGCATACATTTGCATCTTAAACTATGCTTGAATAATCATATGTTATCATTCACTTGCAACTATATGATTTTCATGCATAACATATGTTTTCACATCTTTACTTAGCTTTATATTATGTTTACATATGTTTTAGATTCATTTATTATGTTTGCATTTCATTTAGATATCATGGCAGCATGTATTCATCCATTCATTAACTCATGTCATGTTATTTTAGCTCATGTTATGTTTACATTAGCTCACTAGCTTTAAATCCATGATTCTTTAGCTCATTTGCATGCATGCATCTATTTTTCTAGCTCATATATGTTTTCTTAAAGCTCATAAACGTCCTATGCCTTTTATCTAGCTTATATACATGTTATCTTAGACTCTATATGATCATTCATAGCTTATATCACTCGTGCAAAGGCAAAACAATTCAGGGAAGTACTTTCTCATAAGTGCCTTAATGTTTTTAAATCTTTTAATGAGAAAGAACCATTAGATAATAGGTTGTTTAATATGTTACATATTGAATATTAAATAACCTATAGTCACATTTTTATAATATACACATTATATAAGTTTATATACTTAGTTTATTTTCTTATGTTATGCATGTAGGCATATTCGACCAACACTTGGGAGCTGCATTGGAGCTAAATAGAGCATGTAACAGTAAGGAAACTTACATGGGATCGATTAGGAGAGCACAAGGAATAATTGGTGAAAAGTTGTCCGGAGGCCGTGAGCTCATAGCTAGATTGAGCTGAAGATTTGAGCTACAAGATGACCTTATTTCAGCTGGGGAGTTGCAACATCATCATCACTACTTAGGACACTTCAAATATGTCCTAAGTCAAAATTTGTGAAATCGTACCTTTTCGCGAATAGTTGCCACCTCAAGAGGTACCTTTTCACCAGGAGCTGCCCAAACGTTCACCATGTTACAAGTCATCTAAGGCCAGCTCACTACCAGCTCATTAACACCCAAAGTAGCTCAAACATGAAGGGTTACCTTTCCAAACATTGTGACCTTTCATGAATGATGCTACCCATGAAGATGCCTTTTCAATAAGGAACACGAGGATGAAGAGATCACACCTATTGGAAGCTTAAATCACCAAGAGATATGAGCTAAAGGATCCATGCCTATTCGGCCACATCACATGAGAGCCTTTGGAGCTAAACATGAAGAGACACACCACTATTCGGCCAAGGGAAGAAAATGGTGCCAAGATGAATAAGCATGAACCATTCGGCCAAGGGAGATGTCTCTCCACCCTTTGACCGAATCATTAAGGCCTTTCATGAAGAGATATCCGAACCATCACAAGCCCAAAGGACTTATTCATTCATCTCAAGCATTATGTATTTTCCTAAAGACATGTATCTAGCCGAAACATCATGTAACTATTCGGCCAAGCCCTCTCATTTCCTATAAATAGAGTGGCTTGCCTTCATTTGTATTTTATATCATCTCTGATATAAAACTTACTCTTGTGAGTTATTTCTCTTCAAAGTTCTTTATGAACTTTATCGATTAAACAAGTATAGTTCCTATACTTGTGGCGTCATTCCTTCCATTTTGATTCCAAAATTCCTAGATTGATATCTAGTGGGTTGAAGACACTATCACCACCCCTCAAGCAAGTTTGTGAAGACCGGGATTGTGCTTCATAGCATAGTTTCCTCTTTGGCGTGTTTGAGATACAACATCACCACCATTACCATTTCATCATCACCATCATCAATCTCTTCCATCAATTCCGCAGTCATCTCTATCCCTTTTCTTTATTTCATTTCATTTCATTTCATTCTTATTATTTATTTTCATTACTTATATTATTATTCACTTTATTAAGTTCATGATTAATCATATTTCTTATCTTATTTTGCAGCCCAAACTTATAAATTCAAGGACATCAGTACTTGTCAATCCTAGATCGGGACACAATAAGGCTATCTACTCTCTTCCATCAAAGCGTGTAGATTCGACTTACATCAAGCGGTAATCAGAGCATAGTTGGATTGACAAAAAAAGTGTCATTGTCGTGCAAAGAAAAAGAAAAAAAGACTCCTACATCAAAATTGGAGTGCAAAAAGAAAGAAAAGACAAAAAGAAAAAAAATTAGAATAGAAGAAAAGAAAAAAAAAAGAATTTCAAAAAGAAGCAAAGCCAAGGAAAGTGTGTTCTACCATTGCAAGTATATCAAAGAGGCCATCTACAATATGAGAAGCTAACCTTATTGTTTCTTGAGAAAGGTTACAGTAAGTGTTGTTTCTTGAATTGTAAGTCACCTCTTCCATTTTCTATCCTTTCATTTTCCTTGTCTTCAACCATTTCTTTTAATACCTCTGAATCATTTCTTCTACCTTTTCATTTTTTTTCTACTCTTTCTACTCTAACCTATTTGCAGCCGACGCACACAAGGAAGGAATTAACTTGTTATAATCTTGAGTAAGTTCCTCAAAGGACTTAACAAGAGAAATTGAGTGGAAAAAGGCTAATTGAGAGAGTGAGATCAGAAGGGGAATTGTTAAAAGCCAAGTTATATTCCCGAGATTAAACACGAGTGTTGAGTGGAGTGATCTCTTAATTTTCTTTGGAGTGAAGATTGTGAGGCTTTGAGAGCGTCCTGGTAAGGTTTTAATTTTTTTTCTACTAACAATGTCTTATGATCTTTCATATTTCCAAACATTGGAGAACGAACAACAAAGAACAAACATATTTCACACTCGTTGCCATGTAAATGGTAAAGTGTGTCTTGTAGCTATTGACGGAGGAAGTTGTACAAACATTGCAAGTACATACATGGTGAACAAATTGGGGCTTATAACGATTAAACATTCCAGCCCATATGAATTGCAATGGTTGCATGGCAATGAAGAATTGAAGGTTACTGACCAAGTATTTGTTCCATTCTCACTTGGAAGTTACAAAGAAGAGATTCTTTGTGACATGGTACATATGAATACTAGTCATTTACTCTTGGGGAGGCCATGGCAATTTGACAAGCGTGATGTTCATGATGGTTTCACAAACCGATACTCCTTCTTTCACAATGAAAGGAAAATCATCTTGACTTCACTATCTCCTAGCCGAGTAAATGAAGATCAAAACACCTTGAAGAAGAACATTGAAGCAATGAACGAGCAACTTAAAGACAATGCAATTGAAGGAGAACATTTGGAGGAAAATTCAAATGATGAAAAAGTTGGGATTGCAAATAAGAGAATTGAAAGAGATGAATTTGGAGATAAAGAGGAGAATGAAGAACAGTTTTTATCCAACCTTACTTCTTCTCCTACTCTCTCTTTTGTTTTGCAGGATAATTCAAGAGACATATCTTTTCAAGGAGATGATTCAAAAATCATTGCTTTTGGAAAACCAAAAGATGTGACTTTTGAAGAACCAATAGGCATGACTTTTGGTGATTCACAAAACATGTCTCTTGATATTTCAAAGGTTATGCCATTTGAAGTTCCAAAAGAAGCATCACTTGAAATGCCAAGAGTTGTGTTCGTTGACATTCCAAGTACATTGCCAATCCAGAAAAGAATTCAGCAACCAACTCCCATTAAACATCCACCCTGGTTTGATATTTCCTTTCATCTTGTCAATAGTTTTTCCTTTACATGTTTTGATTTATTTTGCAGCAATTAAATTAATATCTATGGTATTATCTTATCACTTGGTGATGGCAAGGTCATTTGAGAATGCCTAAGGATGAAACGAAAGATCAAGGATGATTATTCTAAACATGTAATTACAGATATTTTCTTTGATTTTTCGAATGTTCCAAGCGACACAACTTGTCAAATTGGGAGGCTAGGGGACGTGACCTTTAAAGAGCCAAGAGATGCGAGGCAAAGGGAGACATTTTATCATCCAAAGGACGTGTCTTATGAGGATTCTAAGGACACTTCCATTCTAAGAGTTATAACCTTTCATGATTCAATGAATACACCTATTGGAGGACCAAGGAACATGACTTTTGGGGACATGATCGTTCAAAGCAACATATCTTGTGATTCAAAAGACATCACTTTTGGCCATCCAAAAGATGTGAACAGGGAGTATACCTTTAACTTTCTAATGATTAATACTTCCCATACTTATGAAAGTCTTCTTTCTTTTCAGGACATGGAGGTTCAAAGTACTTATTCAAGATTCATGACCTTTCATGAGGAACCTTTCATAGATCGTTTCAAAAGGAAATGTCTTGAACAATTTGCTATTGAATGGATACATTTTGAAGTCAAATCAGTAACATTTGAATGGAAAGACACTAAGGAGAAGTTACCATACGATTTGAGGACAAATCGTCTAAAAGAAAGGGAGGATGATGTGATCATGTTTTGCACCAACTTTCTTCATGACACACTCACATCATTGAAGATTCATCATACTCAATATAAGGGAGTTATACCTTAATTTATATTATATTTACTCATTTATGCACTATATATTATTATGAGCATACACTTGCATCTTAAACTATGCTTGAATAATCATATGTTATCATTCACTTGCAACTATATGATTTTCATGCATAACATATGTTTTCACATCTTTACTTAGCTTTATATTATGTTTACATATGTTTTAGATTCATTTATTATGTTTTCATTTCATTTAGATATCATGGCATCATGTATTCATCCATTCATTAACTCATGTCATGTTATTTTAGCTCATGTTATGTTTACATTAGCTCACTAGCTTTAAATCCATGATTCTTTAGCTCATTTGCATGCATGCATCTATTTTCTAGCTCAAATATGTTTTCTTAAAGCTCATAAACGTCCTATGCCTTTTATCTAGCTTATATACATGTTATCTTAGACTCTATATGATCATTCATAGCTTATATCACTCGTGCAAAGGCAAAACAATTCAGGGAAGTACTTTCTCATAAGTGCCTTAATGTTTTTAAATCTTTTAATGAGAAAGAACCATTAGATAATAGGTTGTTTAATATGTTACATATTGAATATTAAATAACCTATAGTCACATTTTTATAATATACACATTATATAAGTTTATATACTTAGTTTATTTTCTTATGTTATGCATGTAGGCATATTCGACCAACACTTGGGAGCTGCATTGGAGCTAAATAGAGCATGTAACAGTAAGGAAACTTACATGGGATCGATTAGGAGAGCACAAGGAACAATTGGTGAAAAGTTGTCCGGAGGCCGTGAGCTCATAGCTAGATTGAGCTGAAGATTTGAGCTACAAGATGACCTTATTTCAGCTGGGGAGTTGCAACATCATCATCACCACTTAGGACACTTCAAATATGTCCTAAGTCAAAATTTGTGAAATCGTGCCTTTTCGTGAATAGTTGCCACGTCAAGAGGTACCTTTTCACCAGGAGCTGCCCAAACGTTCACCATGTTACAAGTCATCTATGGCCAGCTCACCACCAGCTCATTCACACCCAAAGTAGCTCAAACATAAAGGGTTACCTTTCCAAACATTGTGACCTTTCATGAATGATGCTGCCCATGAAGATGCCTTCTCAATAAGGAACACGAGGATGAAGAGATCACACCTATTGGAAGCTTAAATCACCAAGAGATATGAGCTAAAGGATCCATTCCTATTCGGCCACATCACATGCCATGCATATGAGAGCCTTTGGCGCCAAACATGAAGAGACACACCACCATTCGGCCAAGGGAAGAAAATGGCGCCAAGATGAATAAGCATGAACCATTCGGCCAAGGGAGATGTCTCTCCACCATTTGACCGAATCATTAAGGCCTTTCATGAAGAGATAGCCGAACCATCACAAGCCCAAAGGACTTATTCATTCATCTCAAGCATTATGTATTTTCCTAAAGACATGTATCTAGCCGAAACATCATATAACTATTCGGCCAAGCCCTCTCATTTCCTATAAAGAGAGTGGCTTGCCTTCATTTGTATTTTATCTCATCTCTGATATAAAACATACTATTGTGAGTTATTTCTCTTCAAAGTTCTTTATGAACTTTATCGATTAAACAAGTATAGTTCCTATACTTGTGGCGTCATTCCTTCCATTTTGATTCCAAAATTCCTAGATTGATATCTATTGGGTTGAAGACACTATCACTACCCCTCAAGCAAGTTTGTGAAGACCGGGATTGTGCTTCATAGCATAGTTTCCTCTTTGGCGTGTTTGAGATACAACATCACCACCATTGCCATTTCATCATCATCACCATCCATCTCTTCCATCAATTCCGCAGCCATCTCTATCCCTTTTCTTTATTTCATTTCATTTCATTTCATTCTTATTATTTCTTTTCATTACTTATATTATTATTATTCACTTTATTAAGTTCATTATTAATCATATTTCTTATCTTATTTTGTAGCCCAAACTTATAAATTCAAGGACATCAATACTTGTCAATCCTAGATCGGGACACAATAAGGCTATCTACTCTCTTCCATCAAAGCGTGTAGATTCGCCTTACATCAAGCGGTAATCAGAGCATAGTTGTATTGACAACAAAAGTGTCATTGTCGTGCAAAGAAAAAGAAAAAAGACTCCTACATCAAAATTGGAGTGCAAAAAGAAAGAAAAGATAAAAAGAAAAAAATCAGAATAGAAGAAAAGAAAAAAAAAAGAATTTCAAAAAGAAGCAAAGCCAAGGAAAGTGTGTTCTACCATTGCAAGTACATCAAAGAGGCCATCTACACTATGAGAAGATAACCTTATTGTTTCTTGAGAAAGGTTACAGTAAGTGTTGTTTCTTGAATTGTAAGTCACCTCTTCCATTTTCTATCCTTTCATTTTCCTTGTCTTCAACCATTTCTTTCTTTTAATACCTTTGAATCATTTCTTCTACCTTTCCATTTTTTTTTCTACTCTTTCTACTCTAACCTATTTTCAGCCGACGCACACAAGGAAGGAATTAACTTGTTATAATCTTGAGTAAGTTCCTCAAAGGACTTAACAAGAGAAATTGAGTGGAAAAAGGCTAATTGAGAGAGTGAGATCAGAAGGGGAATTGTTAAAAGCCAAGTTATATTCCCGAGAGTAAACACGAGTGTTGAGTGGAGTGATCTCTTAATTTTCTTTGGAGTGAAGATTGTGAGGCTTTGAAAGCGTGCTGGTAAGGTTTTAAATTTTTTTTTCTACTAACAATGTCTTATGATCTTTCATATTTCCAAACATTGGAGAACGAACAACAAAGAACAAACATATTTCACACTCGTTGCCATGTAAATGGTAAAGTGTGTCTTGTAGCTATTGACGGAGGAAGTTGTACAAACATTGCAAGTACATACATGGTGAACAAATTGGGGCTTATAACGATTAAACATTCCAGCCCATATGAATTGCAATGGTTGTATGGCAATGAAGAATTGAAGGTTACTGAACAAGTATTTATTCCATTCTCACTTGGAAGTTACAAAGAAGAGATTCTATGTGACGTGGTACATATGAATACAAGTCATTTACTCTTGGGGAGGCCATGGTAATTTGACAAGTGTGCTGTTCATGATGGTTTCACAAACCGATACTCATTCTTTCACAATGAAAGGAAAATCATCTTGACTTCACTATCTCCTAGCCGAGTAAATGAAGATCAAAACACCTTGAAGAAGAACATTGAAGCAATGAACGAGCAACTTAAAGACAATGCAATTGAAGGAGAACATTTGGAGGAAAATTCAAATGATGAAAAAGTTGGGATTGCAAATAAGAGAATTGAAAGAGATGAATTTGGAGATAAAGAGGAGAATGAAGAACAATTTTTATCCAACCTTACTTCTTCTCCTACTCTCTCTTTTGTTTTGCAGGATAATTCAAGAGACATATCTTTTCAAGGAGATGATTCAAAAATCATTGCTTTTGGAAAACCAAAAGATGTGACTTTTGAAGAACCAATAGGCATGACTTTTGGTGATTCACAAAACATGTCTCTTGATATTTCAAAGGTTATGCCATTTGAAGTTCCAAAGAAGCATCACTTGAAATGCCAAGAGTTGTGTTCGTTGACATTCCAAGTACATTGCCAATCCAGAAAAGAATTCAGCAACCAACTCCCATTAAACATCCACCCTGGTTTGATATTTCCTTTCATCTTGTCAATAGTTTTTCCTTTACATGTTTTGATTTATTTTGCAGCAATTAAATTAATATCTATGGTATTATCTTATCACTTGGTGATGGCAAGGTCATTTGAGAATGCCTAAGGATGAAACGAAAGATCAAGGATTATTATTCTAAACATGTAATTACAGATATTTTCTTTGATTTTTCGAATGTTCCAAGCGACACAACTTGTCAAATTGGGAGGCTAGGGGACGTGACCTTCAAAGAGCCAAGAGATGCGAGGCAAAGGGAGACATTTTATCATCCAAAGGACGTGTCTTATGAGGATTCTAAGGACACTTCCATTCTAAGAGTTATAACCTTTCATGATTCAATGAATACACCTATTGGAGGACCAAGGAACATGACTTTTGGGGACATGATCGTTCAAAGCAACATATCTTGTGATTCAAAAGACATCACTTTTGGCCATCCAAAAGATGTGAACAGGGAGTATACCTTTAACTTTCTAATGATTAATACTTCCCTTACTTATGAAAGCCTTCTTTCTTTTAAGGACAAGGAGGTTCAAAGTACTTATTCAAGATTCATGACCTTTCATGAGGAACCTTTCATAGATCGTTTCAAAAGGAAATGTCTTGAACAATTTGCTATTGAATGGATACATTTTGAAGTCAAATCAGTAACATTTGAATGGAAAGACACTAAGGAGAAGTTACCTTATGATTTGAGGACAAATCGCCTAAAAGAAAGGGAGGATGATGTGATCATGTTTTGAACCAACTTTCTTCATGACACACTCACATCATTGAAGATTCATTATACTCAATATAAGGGAGTTATACCTTACTTTATATTATATTTACTCATTTATGCACTATATATTATTATGAGCATAATTTGCATCTTAAACTATGCTTGAATAATCATATGTTATCATTCACTTGCAACTATATGATTTTCATGCATAATGTCGTAACCGTCTTTCGGTTGGGCCCGGAATTGGGCTTCGACTTGGATTAAACGAATTGGGTTGGAGTCGCCACCGACCACTTTAAAACGAATTTAGGTGGGTCGGACACCATCTTACCTGATCTGCGTTGTACCAGAAACGTGTCGGGTTCGGGAGTCGATTACGGTCAAGGAAGGATTAGCACCCTTGAACCGTCCTTTCGGTACCAATTAATTTGTCGGTTGTCTTAGTTGCGAAAATTAAAATTTAAAATTGAAATTTAAAAATTCAGTTTGAACCGCATTACTTACCTTTGATTAATTGAGATTATTACTGAAAAAGGAAAAAAATGTTAGGCAGAGAAAAGCAATTTATAAAAATAATGGTACTAAAAAAAATAAACTGAAGGAAAAATAATAATGAAAATATGTATACCGAAGAGAAAAAAAATACAATAAAATTAAAATCAAATAAAAAAATAAAGAAGTATTAAATGGATAAAAATTGGTTTAAAAGTAAAAATAAAAACCATATGAGGTAAAAAAATACTAATAATAATTAAAAAAACATGATAATAATAAATAAATAAATAAAATAAGAATTTAGGGATCAAATTGCAAAATATGTAAAATATAAATGAGGACCAAATTGAAACAATTGAAAATCCAACGGCCAAATTGCGTGTGGTGACTAAAACGAATTGCGACTCAAACTTACAGTGATCACGGAAAGGAATTAACTTTCCTGTAATTGCAACTTAGTCCCCCGTATATAAAAGGCCTAAACCCCCTAATTTTCCCTCATTTTCTCATTTCACTCATCTCTCTGAATTTGAGAGAAAAAAAATCTCTCTGAGGCTCTCTCGCCTGGGGTTGTCCGGCCCCTGCCCGATGACCCTTCCGTCGCGTCAACCACCGTGCCGGCCACCGCCGGCGGTGGCCGAAAAAAAACCACTTAGCCCGAAACACTCGCCTTGTCACTCTAAACCCCGATCCGAGGCCCGTTTCCCCTAAAGGGACCCCAAACGGCGTAGATCTACGCCTAAAGTTCGGGTCTTTTACCTTAAAACCAACGCCTTCTGGTTTTCCGATAGCTTCTCCGAGGCCTTTGGTTGGTACTTCGGTTTTGTGTATTTGGTTGTGTTCGACCTTTGTTGTTGGTCGATTTGTTTAATGTATTTGTGGGTTCTCGGTTGTTGGTATTTGGTGGTTTTTGTGTTGATGGTATTTGTGATGTTATGAGTTCTTGGTTCCCCGTGGCCGATGTTCTCTCGGTTCTGTGATTCTCGATGGTCGGCGATGTGGTTCTGGTTTGGGTCTTGTTGTGTACTGTTCTCGATCCTTGATGGGTTCCCCCCTGTTCCTGACCGTGGGGGGTATTTATACCTCTACTGGTGCCGGTCAGTTCCGATGGTCGTGGTAATAAACCCGTCGTGGGCCGAGGATTTCGGGATGGGTCAGTCCCGATTTCCTCGGCCAGAGATCTCGCGCCGTTGTGACTGTTGGCGCTCATGCTTCCTTGACTTGCGGCACTGACTGGGGCTGTGTGACTAGGGTTTCCAAACCCTAACCCATATTGGGCTAGATCAGGCCCAAACATGTTGGACTCGTTGGACCTATTAGACCCTGCAACAAAATAAAAATAAAAATAAAAATAAAATAAGTAAAATAAATAATAAATAAATAACAAAAGGTAAATAAATAAATAAAAAATAAACTAAAAAAAACATTTTCCAAAAATCTATATAATATATATTTTTTTAAAAATATTTTAAAATTATATATTATATGTTTTTTTAAAACATTTTCAAAATTATATAGTTTTTAAAAATGTTTTTTAAAATTATATATTATAAGTTTTTGAAATGATTTAAAAACTATATAATATATATATGTTCTTCAAAATATTTTTTAAAAACTATATATATTTTCAAAAATGTTTAAAAACTATATAATATATATTTTTAAAAAATGTTTTAAAAATTATATAGTATATTTGTTTTCAAAAATACTTTAAAAACTATATAATACATATATTTTCAAAAATATGTAAAAACTATATATTATATTTATTTTCAAAATACTTTAAAAACTATATAATATATATTTTTAAAAAATGTTTTAAATATATACATATTATATTTATTTTCAAAATATTTTAAAAACTATACAATATATAAATATTTTCAAACATGTTTTCAAAACTATATATTATATATAGGTTTTAAAAATATTTTAAAACTATAATATATATATATATCTATATATATAAGTGAGACGAAAATGAGTGTCTACAGCTGCCCCTCTTTGTCCTTTTTCGTGGAACGAAAAATAGGACAAAGATAAAAAGACACAAATTTTCGTTTAGTGGAGTTGAAGAATAACTCCCTATCGAATTGGGTTGCAGATGGCTCTTCCGTCGCGAAGTCGAGTCCACCTTGAAATGATATGGAATTGAAGCCGTAGTTCGAAATTTGAATCGGAACGTGGCCTCTCGTTGCCAAATTGTGGTCAACCTCGGTCTTCTTTTCGGATTAATGACCTTGGTTAAAATTTGACTGGAAAGTAGTTCCTTGACTCCACCATGTGATTGCCAGGCCCTTGAGCTGAATAAAACCGAACTCGAAAGGTCTTCGTCGACGTATGGCTTTTCTCGGCTTGAACTATGCTGCCGAAAAACAGTTTCTTGTCACTAAGGCACGGTTAACCAGGTCTTCTTCTCGACTTGAAAACCTTGATTGCAGCCGGACAGTAGTGTGATTGAGGTATCATCGAGCTGAATAGAGTCGAACTCGACAATTTTATTGACAAATAGCCCTTCTTGCCTTGAGCTATGTTGTAAATGATATGACCTCGAAGTTGAGTGTAATCGAACCCAGGGGTCTTTGGCAGATAGCCCTTCTCGACTTAAGCTATGCTGCAAATGATGTGCCGATGAGCTGAGCGTAGTCGAACTCAAAGGTCTTTTGGTCACAGATAACCCTTCTAGCCTTGAGTTATGCTGCAAATGATGTGCCCTCGAAGCTGAGTGTAATCGAACTCGGGGGTCTTTCGCAGATAGCCCTTCTCGATTTAAGCTATGCTGCAAATGATGTGCCGTTGAGCTGAGCGTAGTCGAACTCAAAGGTGTTTTGGTCACAGATAACCCTTCTAGCCTTGAGTTATGCTGCAAATGATGTGCCCTCGAAGCTGAGTGAAATCGAACTTGGGGGTCTTTGGTAGATAGCCCTTCTCGACTTAAGCTATGCTGCAAATGATGTGCCGTTGAGCTGAGCGTAGTCGAACTCAAAGGTCTTTTGGTCACAGATAACCCTTTTAGCCTTGAGTTATGCTGCAAATGATGTACCGTTGAGCTGAGCGTAGTCGAACTCAAAGGTATTTTGGTCACAGATAACCCTTCTAGCCTTGAGTTATGCTGCAAATGATGTGCCCTCGAAGCTGAGTGTAATCGAACTCGGGGGTCTTTGGCAGATAGCCCTTCTCGACTTAAGCTATGCTGTAAATGATGTGTCGTTGAGCTGAGCGTTGTCGAACTCAAAGGTCTTTTGGTCACAGATAACCCTTCTAGCCTTGGGTTATGCTGCAAATGATGTGCCCTCGAAGCTGAGTGTAATTGAACTCGGGGGTCTTTGGCAGATAGCCCTTCTCGACTTAAGCTATGCTGCAAATGATGTGCCGTTGAGCTGAGCGTAGTCGAACTCAAAGGTCTTTTGGTCACAGATAACCCTTATAGCCTTGAGTTATGCTGCAAATGATGTGCCCTCAAAGTTGAGTGTAATCGAACTCGGGGGTCTTTGGCAGATAGCCCTTCTCGACTTAAGCTATGCTGCAAATGGTTTGTTAAAAAAATGGCTTCCCTTAACGGGTCGAAGCCGGTCATGATTCTTCAGGTGGTTCCTCTGAGCAAGAATCAAGTAAGACAATCTTTGGATGACTCCCATTTTATGGGAAAGCCCGTTGATGAATTCTGATAGCCAAATATCTTCCGTTGTGGAATTGAAATCTGGCTTGAAGACATAAACTGGAAACATGTTGCTCATTGTTGAGTTGAGATGAACTGAATTTGATCTGAATTGGTTCTCGAACCCATCTGAAATTGGTTCTGAGATCTGTAGATATGTAAAGTCGGTTGAGGTGTAGCTTCTTGCTGCTGAGTTACACGATCATTCTTTAAAGGTGCTTGCAAGTCGAGTAGCCTTCATCCTGAAGTCGAAGCTTGACTCTGAAAGCTGCAAAATTATGCATGCTAAAATGATGGATGTGATGCACCTAGGTATGTCTAAGATGCATGCAATCATGAATGAATTATGTGTTATCTTCTGGGTGGAGTCTCATGCTTTATCTGTCAATCAGGTCCTTGGAATGGATCGTGCCCCATTTGCTTCCCGAGCTTTGGCTTTACAGTCCTTTCATATCTGAGACTGTTTTGCTTGAAAATGTTTTTCTCTTTTTCTTATTTTAGGAGAGAGACATGATGAAACTGTTGTAAAATATTGTTCGCAATTGAATCAAATTGTAAATGTGAGTTCAAAAAATATCAAAGGAATCAAGAGCTCTTTTAATGCTTTTAGAGATACAAATCTTTGACAAATGTTCAAATGGATGAGTTGGCTTTAGGTTGGCCTCCTTTCTAAGGTTTTGGTAACCCAAAATGTCATTTTTTTAAATATCGAAATATGCTTTGGCATTTCATTTGGGTGCGGACAAAATGACGCAACTAGAATGACCAATTACTAGAGATTTTATTTCGGTTCTCTGAAATCTTCCATTTGTTCAAGCTTTGTATGCTCCTCCAACAAAGGCAGTGCGAAAAATATCGGTCTAAAAATGAAATTCTTGAGTGCTTGTGTGTAGTCAACTATAACAGGTGTTCCTTAACTCCCTTAGTCCAACATTACCGAAAATTTTTTTTAGATAAATTTCATTTACTTTGCCATTGTCTGGCTAGCAAAATCCATAAAGCCGGGGCGTTCAACCAATTGCTTTAGAGGGACAGCTTAGTATTATAATCACTTTTATCAGGTTTAACTGAAGGGTTCGTCTCATCACAAAGTCTTCAGCCTGACAAAAGCAGTGGATCAAACACCGAATTGCCAAGTTTTCGAGCAATGTCATGGTTTGAACGTAATCTACTCATAAGGCCAGGGCTTTCAAGTTTCCTCTATAACCAATTGCCTTAGCGGAATAGCTCAGTTTTTACGGATTTAATTTCTTAAGATTGTCAAGAAGAACCTGTTACAGCCTAGGTATTTGTTGAAAGTCAAAAATTTCATCTTTAGAGTTCAATTTTCAAGCAACTGACCTAAACTGGATTCACCTACTCGACTCTTTCATTTGTAAAGATCATCATCGTCATTGAAAGTCTTAAATAAAAAACATAGTAATTGTCATATGCAAATGATGCCCCGTGTTGTCCGCATCTTATGAAAGGAAAAGGGTATATTGGTTAATTCCACGAGCGGGGTATGGTGTTTGAGGGTATATTCTGGATAAGGTCAAAGTCCTTATTTTTAAGTCATGTTACTTTGTCAAAGATTCATAACTTTGAATCGTTTACAGAGTTTCTTAATTCAAATGATATGCAAAGAATTACAAATTTGCAAATATGATCCATTGCTTGACATCTTTTAAAGTAACATAAATTTGATTAAAATGTTCTTACAAAAACTTGAGAAAAAAAATGGAAGAAAAACAAAGTCAAACAGAATACCTCAAATGATGAAATGATATTCCTCACTTGGATGCCCCCAAGTTGTTGAAGTCGATCCAGTTCTGGTTACGCATCTTTTGTACGACCCTCTTAAATGCGTAACAGTTCTCAATTGTGTGCCCTGGGACTCCGCCGTGATATTCACAATACGCATTCTCGTCATACCACTTGGGGTATGGGGGCTTTATGGGTTCTACTGGATATGGTGACACCACATGGGTGTCAAGAAGTTGCTGGTAAAGCTCTTTGTAGGTCATGGGAATAGGGTCGAAATGTTCCCTTTCCCTCCTGGAATCTTGTTTAGAAGTACCTAACGGTACAGCCGCAGTTGATTTTGGGCTGGAGATTGTAACACCTTTGTTGGAGTGTTTGATGTTGTTAACCTCTCCATCCCTCTCCCTCATAGGAGGCTTCTTACTGGCTTCCCCACCCTTAATCTTGCCTTGCTTTATGGCCGACTCAATCATTTCTCCGGCCATAACCAAGTCTGAAAAGCTTCCTGATGTGATCGCCACCAGATGCCCGAAGTATGGAGCCTTCAGAGTCTGCACGAAAAGTTTCCGGGTTTCCTTTTCATCTAACGGTGGATAAACTTGCACAGCCAAGTCCCTCCATTTTTGTGCGTACTACCTGAAACTCTCGTTATGCTTCTTTTCCATGTTTTGTAGCATAACTCGATCTGGCCTTATGTCATTGTTATGCTTGTATTTTTCCAGAAATGACTTGGCCAGGTCCTTCCAGGTCTTGATATTTGATCGCCTTAGCTGGTTGTACCACCGAATGGCTGAGCCCGACAGACTATCCTGAAAGCAGTGGATCAGGAGTTGGTCGTTTCCTCCATATCCTGTCATCTTTCGGCAGAACATGGTGATGTGAGCGGATGGGCAACTATTCCCGTCAAACTTCTCGAACTCCGGGGACTTAAATTTCGGGGGAAGAACCAAGTCCGGGACTAGACTAAGTTCCGTTGCATCGATTTCATGGTAGTCACGGTCTCCTTTGACTATATTCATTTGGTCCTCCAATTGTTTATTTTTTCCTCCATCTTCCTCGCTTTTTCCTCTTCGTCCAAATCCGGTACATGGTAATAACCCAGATTGTTCCCTAGGGTTAAATACAGAGGACAAGGGCTTTGATTTTGCAGCAGATGAGTCCCCTCGAATTTCTGGTAGGATTTCAGGTGAGATAACCACTTGCGGGGTAGGTTGTATAGTTACCCCTTCCGGTGAACCTGCCCCGGGCGCACTGGTCTGTTGTAGGCCAACTAACTTGGCAACGATCTGATCAACCAAGGACTCTTGGTTCTTTGTGATTGTTTCCAGAGTATTTCGACTATTCTGGTTTATCTTGTCTTCTAGTTCTTTTTGTAGTTTTACCATATTCTCCTCGATTTGTGTAATTCTGGCTTCCATCCTCTTCTTCTTCAAACGAGTGTTATGTGGATGGGGTGTGTCCAATGCTTGAGGCGGTGTATCCAGTATTTGTTCCCCTTGATGAGACATGTTTATATTAGTTAATGTGAATGCAAAGAAAATAACAAAATGCAAAGAAAATAAGAAATGCAAAATGTCTAAATATATGATGCATGAAATGTCCGAGGCATTGATCCAAAAAATGTGCCTGTTATTCTGAATAACCCTTATTGGTGACAAAAGTGTTACATCTGAAGAGACAAAAAACTCTCTTTGATGGTACAAATCTTGTACAGCTTCTGACAAGTTGATTCGTCTTTTTCACTAGTTGAATATCCTGTCGAACCATTCCGACTCCTTTGGCTAAAATGTGCAAATAATGAGATGCTTGCCCCCAAAAAAAAAAAGATCTCGAAGGACTGCATCTCCGACTTTCACTTTCTACCGAGCTTGTTTCTAACGAAAGTGTCATTGGAGCCCTCCATCGAGAGAAACTATCCGAAGCTTGCTTCTTGAATTCGTCCGTAATGGCATCCAACTCAGCTAGTGTTTCACCATCTTGTTATTGTAGTTTTTGAAAGGAGCGACCGGGTCAGTGACCTTTTCCTTGTATTGCCCCTGCAACTTTGCCTTTGAGTATTCTTTGACCACGGTTGGACTTCTGAGTTTTTTTTTATCTCTTTGTATTATAACCCATTTGTCCATTAATGCAGATTATTCATGTTTAACAAACATATTTTTGGTGGATCAACACATCGTTTTAAATGATGCAAACGATGAACACAAAATAAAAGAGAACAAAAAATAAAAGGGTTAGTGAGGTAAATCAAAACAATAATAAAAATGAAAAATGCTACCCCACATGATATCTACCCCACATGCTTATTATTCCTACCCGGACATGATCTCTATCCCGCATGCTAATTTCAAACAAAACCTAACCACATGTTTGTCTAGTTCGCATGCTTTGAACAGAAAATAAAGTAGGAAATAAAACAGCCTAGGGTTTGGAATGAGGTTTTGGGGTGGGCTCTAATTCCTGTACACTCCCGGTTTAGGTTCTAAAAAACGGTACTCGAGTTCTCCTTGCCGGTGCCCTTTGGGCTTACCAGACCCTTAGTCCTAAACCCATCATAGGCTTGTGTGGACTAAGTTAAACTCGAGGGGACACATTCCCTTATGCCCGCACGGTGAATAAATTCACACGAAGACATAAGGTATATGAATCCCGAAGGCTACTTGCTAGGCATATGCGGTGAATAAATTCACACGAATGCGTCGCTTTCACCCCCACTTAAAAGGGTTCGTAGCTCGGGTATAGAGCCTGAGATGAAACTTTTCGAAAATCTGAAATCATTGAAATAATGTTAGTACAACTATTTACTTGGAAAAATAATCAAAGGTAAATAATTGGAATCGAATAAATAAATTTAAATTTAAATTTACAATCTTCGCATAAAAAGACAACCGAAAATTAATTCTGGCCTGACTCACTTACCGGTCCCCAGCAGAGTCGCCAAGCTGTCGTAACCGTCTTTCGGTTGGGCCCGGAATTGGGCTTCGACTTGGATTAAACGAATTGGGTTGGAGTCGCCACCGACCACTTTAAAACGAATTTAGGTGGGTCGGACACCATTTTACCTGATCTGCGTTGTACCAGAAACGTGTCGGGTTCGGGAGTCGATTACGGTCAAGGAAGGATTAGCACCCTTGAACCGTCCTTTCGGTACCAATTAATTTGTCGGTTGTCTTAGTTGCGAAAATTAAAATTTAAAATTGAAATTTAAAAATTCGGTTTGAACCGCATTACTTACCTTTGATTAATTGAGATTATTACTGAAAAAGGAAAAAAATGTTAGGCAGAGAAAAGCAATATATAAAAATAATGGTACTAAAAAAAATAAACTGAAGGAAAAATAATAATGAAAATATGTATACCGAAGAGAAAAAAAAATACAATAAAATTAAAATCAAATAAAAAAATAAAGAAGTATTAAATGGATAAAAATTGGTTTAAAAGTAAAAATGAAAACCATATGAGGTAAAAAAAATACTAATAATAATTAAAAAAACATGATAATAATAAATAAATAAAATAAAATAAGAATTTAGGGATCAAATTGCAAAATATGTAAAATATAAATGAGGACCAAATTGAAACAATTGAAAATCCAACGGCCAAATTGCGTGTGGTGACTAAAACGAATTACAACTCAAACTTACAGGGATCACGGAAAGGAATTAACTTTCCTGTAATTGCAACTTAGTCCCCCGTATATAAAAGGCCTAAACCCCCTAATTTTCCCTCATTTTCTCATTTCACTCATCTCTCTGAATTTGAGAGAAAAAAAATCTCTCTGAGGCTCTCTCGCCTGGGGTTGTCCGGCCCCTGCCCGATGACCCTTCCGTCGCGTCAACCACCGTGCCGGCCACCGCCGGCGGTGGCCGAAAAAAAACCACTTAGCCCGAAACACTCGCCTTGTCACTCTAAACCCCGATCCGAGGCCCGTTTCCCCTAAAGGGACCCCAAACGGCGTAGATCTATGCCTAAAGTTCGGGTCTTTTACCTTAAAACCGACGCCTTCTGGTTTTCCGATAGCTTCTCCGAGGCCTTTGGTTGGTACTTCGGTTTTGTGTATTTGGTTGTGTTCGACCTTTGTTGTTGGTCGATTTGTTTAATGTATTTGTGGGTTCTCGGTTGTTGGTATTTGGTGGTTTTTGTGTTGATGGTCTTTGTGATGTTATGAGTTCTTGGTTCCCCGTGGCCGATGTTCTCTCGGTTCTGTGATTCTCGATGGTCGGCGATGTGGTTCTGGTTTGGGTCTTGTTGTGTACTGTTCTCGATCCTTGATGGGTTCCCCCCTGTTCCTGACCGTGGGGGGTATTTATACCTCTACTGGTGCCGGTCAGTTCCGATGGTCGTGGTAATAAACCCGTCGTGGGCCGAGGATTTCGGGATGGGTCAGTCCCGATTTCCTCGGCCGGAGATCTCGCGCCGTTGTGACTGTTGGCGCTCATGCTTCCTTGACTTGCGGCGCTGACTGGGGTTGTATGACTAGGGTTTCCAAACCCTAACCCATATTGGGCTAGATCAGGCCCAAACATGTTGGACTCGTTGGACCTATTAGACCCTGCAACAAAATAAAAATAAAAATAAAAATAAAATAAGTAAAATAAATAATAAATAAATAACAAAAGGTAAATAAATAAATAAAAAATAAACTAAAAAAAACATTTTCCAAAAATCTATATAATATATAAAAATATTTTAAAATTATATATTATGTTTTTTAAAAACATTTTCAAATTATATAGTTTTTAAAAATGTTTTTTAAAATTATATATTATAAGTTTTTGAAATGATTTAAAAACTATATAATATATATATGTTCTTCAAAATATTTTTTAAAAACTATATATATTTTCAAAAATGTTTAAAAACTATATAATATATATTTTTAAAAAATGTTTTAAAAATTATATAGTATATTTGTTTTCAAAAATACTTTAAAAACTATATAATACATATATTTTCAAAAATATGTAAAAACTATATATTATATTTATTTTCAAAATACTTTAAAAACTATATAATATATATTTTTAAAATATGTTTTAAATATATATATATTATATTTATTTTCAAAATATTTTAAAAACTATATAATATATAAATATTTTCAAACATGTTTTCAAAACTATATATTATATATAGGTTTTAAAAATATTTTAAAACTATAATATATATATATATCTATATATATAAGTGAGACGAAAATGAGTGTCTACACATAACATATGTTTTCACATCTTTACTTAGCTTTATATTATGTTTACATATGTTTTAGATTCATTTATTATGTTTGCATTTCATTTAGATATCATGGCAGCATGTATTCATCCATTCATTAACTCATGTCATGTTATTCTAGCTCATGTTATGTTTACATTAGCTCACTAGCTTTAAATCCATGATTCTTTAGCTCATTTGCATGCATGCATCTATTTTCTAGCTCATATATGTTTTCTTGAAGCTCATAAACGTCCTATGCGTTTTATCTAGCTTATATACATGTTATCTTAGCCTCTAGATGATCATTCATAGCTTATATCACTCGTGCAAAGTTAAAACAATTCAGGGAAGTACTTTCTCATAAGTGCCTTAATGTTTTTAAATCTTTTAATGAGAAAGAACCATTAGATAATAGGTTGTTTAAAATGTTACATATTGAATATTACATAACCTATAGTCACATTTTTATAATATACACATTATATAAGATTATATACTTAGTTTATTTTCTTATGTTATGCATGTAGGCACATTCGGCCAACACTTGGGAGATGCATTAAATAGAGCATGTAACAGCAAGGAAACTTACATGGGATCGATTAGGAGAGCACAAGGAACAATTGGTGAAAAGTTGTCCAGAGGCCGTGAGCTCATAGCTACATTGAGCTGAAGATTTGAGCTACAAGATGACCTTATTTCAGCTGGGGAGTTGAACCATCATTATCACCACTTAGGACACTTCAAATATGTCCTAAGTCAAAATTTGTGAAATCGTACCTTTTCACGAATAGTTGCCACCTCAAGAGGTACCTTTTCACCAGGAGCTGCCCAAACGTTCAAAATGTTACAAGTCATCTAAGGCCAGCTCACCACCAGCTCATTCACACCCAAAGTAGCTCAAACATTAA
Source organism: Hibiscus syriacus (assembly GCF_006381635.1). Taxonomy (NCBI): domain Eukaryota; kingdom Viridiplantae; phylum Streptophyta; class Magnoliopsida; order Malvales; family Malvaceae; genus Hibiscus; species Hibiscus syriacus. Next base: position 655,638 of record NW_024063200.1, read on the forward strand.
GGGTTACCTTTCCAAACATTGTGACCTTTCATGAATGATGCTGCCCATGAAGATGCCTTTTCAATAAGGAACACGAGGATGAAGAGATCACACCTATTGGAAGCTTAAATCACCAAGAGATATGAGCTAAAGGATCCATTCCTATTTGGCCACATTACATGCCATGCACATGAGAGCCTTTGGAGCCAAACTTGAAGAGACACACCACGATTCGACCAAGGGAAGAAAATGGCGCCAAGATGAATAAGCATGAACCATTCGGCCAAGGGAGATGTCTCTCCACCCTTTGACCGAATCATTAAGGCCTTTCATGAAGAGATAGCCGAACCATCACAAGCCCAAAGGACTTATTCATTCATCTCAAGCATTATGTATTTTCCTAAAGACATGTATCTAGCCGAAACATCATGTAACTATTCAGCCAAGCCCTCTCATTTCCTATAAATAGAGTGGCTTGCCTTCATTTGTATTTTATCTCATCTCTGATATAAAACATACTCTTGTGAGTTATTTCTCTTCAAAGTTCTTTATGAACTTTATCGATTAAACAAGTATAGTTCCTATACTTGTGGCGTCATTCCTTCCATTTTGATTCCAAAATTCCTAGATTGATTTCTAGTGGGTTGAAGACACTATCACCACCCCTCAAGCAAGTTTGTGAAGACCGGGATTGTGCTTCATAGCATAGTTTCCTCTTTGGCGTGTTTGAGATACAACATCACCACCATTGCCATTTCATCATCACCATCATCCATCTCTTCCATCAATTCCGCAGCCATCTCTATCCCTTTTCTTTATTTCATTTCATTTTTATTATTTCTTTTCATTACTTATATTATTATTCACTTTATTAAGTTCATTATTAATCATATTTCTTACATTATTTTGCAGCCCAAACTTATAAATTCAAGGACATCAGTACTTGTCAATCCTAGATCGGGACACAATAAGACTATCTACTCTCTTTCATCAAAGCGTGTAGATTCGCCTTACATCATGCGGTCTTAGGCGTGTTGCACAATGATACAGAAGTTGCTTAGTTTTAGTTGGTTGTACTGATATTCTTGTGTTATAAATAATAATAATAATTTAATGATATTTTTGAATTTTATCTGCATATAATTCATATAAGTAAAAACAGTGAATTTGTGGAATGATAAAACCCCATGACTATTGAATGTGGCTGGCTGACGGTGTCTTTCTTTGTCTCACAATAAATGCAAATTCTTAAAGACTTTCAGTGTGGTAGGTTTGCTCCATTTTATACATTTACAAATAATCTCATTATATCTTTCTTTTTCTATAAAGGACCAAAACTTTTCAATTTTCATAATCTTTTCCTTAGTATATTGTAAATGTACTCTTACTCAGGAGTTTTCTTAAATAAATTAATTTACCGGAACAAATTTTTTTATTACTTCATATGCTATACGAAAAGCTATGGATTTAATCATTCTATTATAATGGACTCGCTTTTAATTCTTATACTATTTAAATATTGAAATTCTGTTCATGGTCCAACAATAGTCTCGAAACTTGTTAAGTCAAATTATGTAATTAGTTTATGTAATATAGTTAAGTTATAGATTTAGATATCATTTTCAGTTTAATTATTCTAAGCTCCTATAATTTAGCTATATTATGTCTTTTATCATTTTTGAACAAGATTAAAATTTCAAATTTCAAAATATATAAGAATAAATTGATTAAATTTTGAGTATATAAACTAAATCTAGGGTAAACTACTTGGATGGCCACTCAACTATTTAAATTTCCGTAAATATGACCACCGAACTATTTAAATAAGTTCAATATAGCCACTAGCCGTTAAAATCTAATGGAGGGGTGACGTGGCACTTAACAAAAATTTGAATAATTACACATTTAATCCTCAATACTTGTGTATTCTATCAATTTGGTCTTAATTTTAATTTAATTCAAAAAATTAATCCTTCAATCAGGATGTATCACGTGTCGATCGATAATTGAGACATATTTTAATAGTTACACGTGTCATAAGATTTTTTTTAATTCATTTTAATATTTTAATTAAATAAATTTCTCCACCAATCAAGTGGTGACATGTCACCACCTGTTTAAAGGGAAAACAAACATAAGTACAATATTACTGCCAATAAGAATCAATAACAAAACCTTGGGCACTAGGTGGGCATGCCTCAACCATTGAGGCAAACCCAATATTTGTTATTTATTTGGCAAACCTTGTATATGTCTTGTACTAAATTATACATAAAAATAATAATATTTTAATAAATAAACTATAGGATAATTTATTTGAATGGCCACCTAAATAATATTCTAATAAATAAATTATTAGTTAATGCAAGGTTTAAAAATAAAAATGAGTTTGAAATTTTTATATGTTTGCTATTCATTTATCATTTAAAAATAATTATAAAATAATTAATTTTTAAATAAATTTAAACTATATATTATTTTTTAACAATGATAAATGAATAACAAACATTGTAAGAAAGATAAATATATATAATTTAAAATTGTTTAAAATAATTATATATATATATATATATAAATTTTTAAACTCATTTTTATTTTCAAATCTTGAATTAACTAATAATTTATTTATTATAATATTATTTAGGTGGTTATTCAAGTAGTTTATCATATGATTTGTTTATTAAATTATTATTATTTTTATGTATAATTTAAAACAAGATATATATACAAGGTTTGACAAATAAGTAACAAATATTGAGCTTGCCTCAATGGTTGAGGTGTGCGAAACTTGTGCACAAGTCCAAGATCAATTCCTTTAGACAACAATATATCACTTATGTTTGGTTTTCCTTTAAACAGGTGGTGAAAAGTTTTATTTAATTAAAATATTAAATTTAATTGAAAAAAATTCTTCAATCAAGTTATGTGACACATGTAACTATTAAAATATGTCTCAATAACCGATTAAAACAAGACATATCCTGATTGGAAGATTATTATTTTTTGAATTAAATTAAAATTAGGACTCAAATAATAGAGTATAAAAGTATTGAGGGATCAAATGTGTAATTAGACAAATTTTTGTTAACTACCACGTCACCCCTCTGTTTGATTTTAACAACTAATGACTATATCGAACCCATTTAAATAGTTCATTGGTCATATTGATGCAAATTGAGAATAATAGTCATTTCGATACCAACCTCATAGTTGGGTTCCTCTTAAGGACAATATTTCACTTATGTTTGTTTTCCCTTTAAACAAGTGGTGGAAAAATTCATTTAATTAAAATATTAAATTTAATTAAAAAACTCTCCAATCAGGTTATGACACGTGTAACTATTAAAAATATGTCTCAATAATCGATTGGCACATGGCACATCCTGATTGGAGGATTAATTTTTTGAATTAAATTAAAATTAGGACTAAATTGATAGAATATACAAGTATTGAGGGATCAAATGCATAATTATACAAATTTATGTTAACTTCCACATCACCCATTCGTTAGATTTTAATGGCTAAGGACTATATTGAACCCATTTAAATAGTTTTGCGGTTATACTGACGTAAATTTGAGAATAGTGGTCATTTCGATACCAACCTCATAGTTGGGTGGTCATCCAAGTGATTTACCCCTAAATCTACAATTTATGCACGATATTGAGACTAATATTAAAATTTTACCATTTATAATGGATGATATCAATATTGTACTAAATATGAAAGTTGACTAATGTTCGATATATATTTTAAGCAAATATTTTTACTTTATATTACAAGACTGTCCATTGCTTAAATTAGATTGATTTTTAAACAAATCAATTAAAATTTAATATGTGATATTTTTGGAAATATTTTAAACTTAGGTTATTTTAAAATTTAATAATTTAGAAATTATTTCTATTTTGAGTTCTAGTTAATTTAAAATATAAAATTTAATGTTGAAATTGGATTAAATCTTATTCAAAGTTATCATATTAATTAATTTGTATCTAAAAGGAAATTATCTCTTCAATGGGTAAATTATATCACATGTTTTTAGATAATGATTAAATGATTGTTTTGATGAATAAAAATTTAAAAATTATAAAATGATCAATAAACATGCACACAGTAAATTTTCTATAAATTAATGATTTTGGGATAACGTAATTTTATTAATTTAAAGAAGTATTAATTAATTGATAAATTAATAATTTATTAATTTAAAGAGAATTTTCTGATTAAAAGAACAAACATTATTCTTTGCTCATTTGTGGTGATGAGTGATGCAATTGTGTAGGAATTCATGAGTGCATTTGTTGCAGACAGCTTGATTGTTTTTCCATTGATTAGGTGTATTTTTTTACATCGTCTAAGTTTAGGAAGAGTTTTTAATGAGGTCCTTTCAATGTTTGTTTTGTATGATTTTAATCCTTTAATCATACAAAATTCCCTTTAAAAATACATTGTATTGACGAATGGAATGGTGTTCATATATAATGTGACTAATTAATTATAATACACACCATAAAAAATAATATTCATTGTCGTATGTATTATTAGTTAAAACTTAATGCAAGTTTATATATGGTAAGAAAATTAATCTATGAGTTCAATGTAGGGTGAGTTTAAATGCTCTCATGTAACTGGATTTAAGAATAATTAAGTTTTATTTATATAGCGACACTTTACAATTTTTTGTTACATTATATTAATACAACATTGAAACTTTTGGATGTAGTAAAGAAAATTAGAGATGAAATACAAATAAATTTCAATTTAAGAAGCAGTGTCTTAGTTATATTTGTAATTTAATAAAATTATTAATTTATAATATTGAAGGAACATAAATTTATATAAAGGTCTTACGAAAATTTATTATTTTACAGATGTTATTAATTTATAAAATTTCTATTGTATTAAATTGTTAGAAATTACCATTGTGATATTATAAAATAATAATTAAATTTATCAAGTTATTATAAAATAATTATTAAATTTTATCAAATTATTAAAATTCATTATTAAATTTATCAATCTTCACTTTTATTAGTATAACGTTACATTTATTGATTTGTAACATTTCGATAAATATAATAATTATTTTATAACTTTAAAAGTTTAGTGAATAAAATAATCATTTAATCATAGTTTAGAGATCTATGATGTAATTTACTCCTTTTTCTTGGTAGGTTTTGACTCTTAAAACTGCATGGTAATGTCAACCTTGCTTACCACAGTATGGTAATTACGTAATTATTCAAAATTCAGTGCCTTATTTTAGAATACAAATTTTACTTGCTTCAGTGTCTCTGGTAAGCTAAGCTATCTTTTCCGTTCTTCTTCATTGTTTCTTTTCTTTCTCTCTGTGTAAAAGTCGCCCTTAAACTGCAGTAACGTCTCCGTGTTGAGTTTCAGGCTTCCATTTGGTTACAAAACAGCTAGTGGTTTTCCGTTAATCAGATTACATTATCCTGTTGAAAGTATTGTTAAAATGATTTTCAAGTTTGGCAACCAACTTTGAAAAAATGGTTTTCAACGTTTGGTAAATGTTTCTTTGAAAACGGTTTTCAAAGTTTGGTAAATGTTTCTTTGAAAAATAGTTTTTCAAAGTTTGGTAGATGTTTGTTGAAAAATCATAATGAGATAATCACAATTAATCCCTAGGCTTTAGGGTATTTACAAGATTAAGTCATTAAGTTTCAACTATAAATACCCTAGCTCATTTAGCTTCAAAACCACCCCAAAAATCATTTCTTTCTCCTAATACTAGAGAGATTTCTTGTGAATAGTGAGTGTTTTGTAAACACCTGTAAATTTTCTCTCTTAGTAAAAGATCTGCAGCAGTCCGAAGACGTAAGCAAATTGGCTGAACTCCGTTATCAATTTCGGGTATTATTTTTCCGCTTTTATTCCGCATTCTCACTAATCTGGTTATAGGGAAATTATTTGTTTACTCGTTTATTTCCCAACAACTGGTATCAGAGCTTTTGGTTGTGAATTTTGTCAATTTTTGCGAGGTTATTATTCATTTCTATTCACGTGAATAGTGAATTTCATGAATAGTAAAAAAAAATTTGTCGGCGATACGAGTTTGTCGACGAAGGTGTTATAATACACGGTGGTTCACACAAATTGTCAGAAACGATCCGAAGAAGCCAGATTTGAGTAGGAGCGATGGCTGCAGACGAAGGGAATGTGAAAATTGAAAAGTTCGATGGTGCAGACTTTGGCTTTTGGAAGATGCAGATTGAAGATTTTCTGTACCAGAAAAATCTATATCAACCTCTCTCAGGAAAACAACCAGAGGGCATGAAGAATGAAGACTGAGCTCTTCTCGACAGACAAGCCCTCGGAGTTATCCGAATGATGTTGTCCTAAAATGTTGCTTTCAACATAGCAAAGGAAAAGACCACGGCAGGTCTTATGGCGGCTCTCTCCAGTATGTATGAGAAGCCATCGGCCTCAAACAAAGTTCATTTGATGAGGCGATTATTCAATTTGCAGATGGCGGAAGGGGCATCAGTGGCTCAACACCTAAATGAGCTCAACACAATCACAACCCAGTTGAGTTCCGTGGAAATTGAATTTGATGATGAAGTTCGAGCTTTAATTCTCTTATCATCTCTACCAGACAGTTGGAATGCTACTGTTACAGCAGTCAGCAGCTCATCAGGAAACAGTAAATTAAAATTCAACGATGTTCAGGATCTGGTATTGAGTGAAGAAATTCGACGAAGAGAATCGGGTGAAGCATCAACCTCCTCAGCCTTGCACACGGAGTCTAGAGGGAGAACTTCATAAAGAAATTCAAACCGAGGCAGATCGAAATCCAGAACGGGAAAATCAAGAACGGGAAAGAAAGATTTTACCTATTATAACTGCGGCAAGAAGGGTCATTTTAAAAGAGATTGTCGAGCACCGAAGAAAAATATCGGCGCACAGGATTCTGCCAACGTGATAGAGGAGACAGGTGATGCCATGATTCTAAGCGTCAACAGTCCGATTGAATCATGAATCTTGGATTCAGGGGCATCTTTCCACTCCACCACATGCCAAGAAATCATGGAGAACTATGGCAGTGGTGATTTTGGGAAGGTTCATCTAGCCGATGATGAAACCTTGAAGATCGTTGGAAAAAGAGACATCCGATTAAAGTTACCAAACCAGACCACCTGGACGCTGAAAGGAGTGAGACATATTCCTGGCCTCAAAAGAAATTTGATTTCTATAGGAAAGCTTGATGGTGAAGGATTTAGCATAACCTTTTCAGGCTGTGAATGGAAGATTACCAAAGGAGCACTCGTCATTGCTCGTGGTAAGAAAACGTGTACTCTCTATATAACCTCAAATTTAGAGAATATCATTGCAGTAGCAGATGCTGATGGAAAATCAAACATATGGCACCAAAGGCTTGGCCATATGAGCGAGAAAGGGATGAAGACACTTTTGTCAATGGGGAAGTTTCCGGATCTAAAGAATGTAGATGTCGGACTATGCGAGGATTGCATCTTTGGCAAACAAAAGAAAGTCAGCTTTGCAAATATTGGTAAGACACCCAAGGCTGAAAAGTTAGAGTTTGTTCATACTGATGTATGGGGACCATCTCCAGTTCCATCTCTTGCAGGCTCATTATATTATGTCACCTTCATCGATGATTCTACAAGGAAGGTGTGGGTTTATTTTCTGAAGAAGAAATCAGAAGTCTTTGATACCTTTAGAAAATGGAAGGCCATGGTGGAAAATGAGACTGGTCTAAAAGTCAAGCGGTTGAGGTCTGACAATGGATGAGAGTACAGAAATCGTAGATTCAGAGATTTCTGCGTAAACAATGGAATCAAGATGGAGACAACAGTTTCCATGACACCGCAGTAGAATGGCGTAGCAGAGCGCATGAACAGAACTCTGAATGAACGTTCCAGAAGCATGAGGATACATGCCGGATTGCCCAAATTTCTATGGGCTGAAGCTATCAACACTGCAGCTTACTTGATCAACCGTGGGCCCTTGGTTCCTTTGGATAGCAGAATACCAGAGGAAGTTTGGAGTAAGAAAGAAATAAACCTTTCACACTTAAGAGTGTTTGGTTGTATTTCTTATGTACACATAAACTCTGTTGAAAGAAGTAAACTTGATGCCAAGTCCAAAAAATGTGTCTTTGTTGGTTATGGTGGTGATGAGTTCGGTTACCGGTTTTGGGACTACAAAAATTTGAAGATCATCAGAAGCAGAGATGTCACTTTCAATGAGAATGTGATGCACAAAGACAGATCAACCATAGAATCAAGTAGCTCAAACATCGAAGCTGAAACAAAGGAATTTGCTGAGTTCGAGGAGATTTCTGGAAATGATGTTCAGATCAGTCCTGAAGCAGTTCAAGAAGAACCAGGCACACCAGAACTAAGACGCTCCTCCAGAATTCCTAAACCAACCCAACGATATTCTCCTTCTTTGCACAACTTGTTGTTGACTGACAATGGTGAACCAGAGTGCTATGATGAAGTAATGCAAGTGGAGGATTCAATCAAGTGGGAGTCTTCCATGAAAGATAAGATAGACTCACTTATGTCAAATCAGACGTGGGAATTAGTTGAATTACCACCAGGCAAGAAATCACTCCATAACAAGTGGATTTACAGGATCAAAGAAGAGCATGATGGGAGCAAACACTACAAAGTAAGATTGGTTGTCAAAGGCTTTCAGCAAAAAGAAGGTATTGACTACAATGAAATTTTCTCTCCAGTCGTGAAGCTATGTACAATTAGACTGGAGTTAAAAATTGTAGCTGCAGAGAATTTACATCTTGAGCAGTTAGATGTGAAGACAACTTTCCTTCATGGTGATTTGGAGGAAGAAATCTATATGAGGCAGCCAGAAGGCTTCATAGAGGCTGGAAAGAAAAACCTGGTATGCAGGTTGAAGAAGAGCTTGTATGGTTTAAAACAAGCTCCTAGACAGTGGTACAAGAAGTTCGATAGCTTCATGGGTAGCAATGGTTTTACCAGATGCCAAGCAGATCATTGTTGTTACATCAAGAGGTTCGGCAATAGATTCATTATTTTATTGTTGTACGTTGATGACATGCTCGTTGCAGGCTCAGACATGCAAGAGATTATAAACTTGAAGAAAAAATTGTCGAATCAGTTTGCTATGAAGGATCTGGGCTCTGCAAAGCAGATTCTTGGGATGAGGATCAAGAGAGACACAAATTCGGGGACTTTGATATTATCACAGGCTGAGTACATCAACAAAGTACTCTCCAGGTTCAACATACAAGATGCTAAACCAGTAAGTACACCTTTAGGTGTTCATTTCAGACTCTCCAAAGAACAGTCACCAAAGATGGATGAAGAAGTGAACACATGGTGAAGGTGTCGTATGCCTCAGCAATTGGAAGTCTGATGTATGCCATGGTTTGTACCAGACCAGATATTGCTCAAGCAGTGGGAGCTGTTAGCAGGTACATGAATAATCCGGGCAAGGTACACTGGGAAGCAGTCAAATGGATCCTCAGATATCTGCGGGGTACCACAAACAAAGCACTTTGTTTCAAAGGTAGAGATACGACACTGACAGGCTATGTAGATGCTGACATAGCCAGAAATGTTGACATCAGAAGGAGCACTACAGGGTATGTCTATACTCTAGGAGGAACCGCAATGAGTTGGGTTTTTCAACTACAGAAGATAGTTGCTCTCTCCACAACTGAAGCAGAATATGTCGCTGTTACGGAAGCCAACAAGAAGATGGTTTGGCTCCAAAGTTTCTTGGAAGAGTTAGGCAAGAAACAAGAAAACAATGTCTTGTATTGCGACAGTCAAAGTGCTCTACATCTAGCAAATAATTCATCTTTTCATTCCAGGACAAAGCACATACAATTGCGATATCATTTTATCCGGTCTCTTCTGGAAGATGGGATTTTGAAACTTGAAAAGATCAGTGGATCTCAAAATCCGGCAGACATGTTGACAAAGACGGTGACTACAGACAAACTGAAGTTGTGTTCAACTTCAGTTGGCATGCTAGAGTAACAAGACTAGAAAAGCTGTTGCATTGATCGAGGTGTGAAGACATATTAAAATCAGTCTTCAAGTGGGAGATTGTTGAAAGTATTGTTAAAATGATTTTCAAGTTTGGCAACCAACTTTGAAAAAATGGTTTTCAAAGTTTGGTAAATGTTTCTTTGAAAATGGTTTTCAAAGTTTGGTAAATGTTTCTTTGAAAATGGTTTTCAAAGTTTGGTAAATGTTTCTTTGAAAAATAGTTTTTCAAAGTTTGGTAGATGTTTGTTGAAAAATCATAATGGGATAATCACAATTAATCCCTAGGCTTTAGGGTATTTACAAGATTAAGTCCTTAAGTTTCAACTATAAATACCCTAGCTCATTTAGCTTCAAAATCATCCAAAAAATCATTTCTTTCTCCCAATACTAGAGAGGTTTCTTGTGAGTTGTGAGTGTTTTGTAAACACCTGTAAATTTTCTCTCTTAGTAAAAGATCTGCAGCAGTCCGGAGACGTAAGCAAATTGGCTGAACTCCGTTATCAATTTCGGGTATTATTTTTCCGCTTTTATTTTGCATTCTCACTAATCTAGTTATAGGGAAATTACTTGTTTACTCGTTTATTTCCTAACATATCCCTCCCAATGCATTTGCCTTGTGAGGAAAAATGGGTTGCGTCTTCGAAAAGCAGTCACGGGAATCGAAAACGGATTGCTGACTTCGGAGCAACGCCTCTGCTTCATCAAATCCTCCGCGTAATCTTCGTCGTCGGAGCTCCGGTGAGCCATCCACGGAAGTTTCATTCACTGGTGTCGTGGACGCGGTCGTGGATGTCAAAGACCGGGAGAGACATACTGGGGACTTCCCGATGAGATCTCCGTTGCCGGAGAGACGGCAGATGCCTTCGAACCTGAACCAGAAAGGGTGGCCGTCGTGGTTGATGGCGGTAGCTGGTGAAAACTTCCGTGAATGGACCCCAAGACGTGCTAACACCTTTGAGAAGCTTGACAAGGTATATCTATTCTTCTTTTTTTCCTTAAGCTTAATTGAAAGCTTCCTTTGCTATAACCATTTTAAGAATTCTGGGTTTCTTTGTTTTTTATTAGATTGGGCAAGGGACTTACAACAATGTATACAAAGCCAGGGATCTGTTAACGGGGAAAATAGTGGCGTTGAAGAAGGTTAGATTTGATAATTTGGAACCAGAAATTGTAAAGTTCATGGCTAGAGAGATTCTTGTATTGAGGAAGCTTGATCATCCAAATGTAATCAAGCTTGAAGGCTTAGTTACTTCAAGAATGTCTTCTAGTCTTTACTTGGTGTTCGAATACATGGAGCATGATCTTGCTGGCCTTGCTGCCTGCCATGGAATCAAGTTCACTGAACCCCAGGTACCATTCTTTTCATGAAATGGCTTCTTAGTTAATTGTTGATCAGTGCTGGAATTTACCTTTAATATTGATTACTTTGCTAGGATCATGGCTTCTTAGTTAATTGTTGATCAGTGCTGGAATTTACCTTTAATATTGATTACTTTGCTAGGATCATGGAAACCCCTTTCGGGAAAAGACACAGTAGAAGAGAATAATTTAACCTAATGTCGAAAAAGAAGAATACAAGAGGGTTTGAAAAAACAACTTAACTTCTAACATTTAGTATCTATTTACAAGGATAGATACGGTTGCAAAGGAAACTTGTAATATTCGAGTCAAACACCAACATTTCCAATTTTATCTTGCTTATCTATTTGAGATTTTATGATATTAGTATGTATATGATTTTTGTACTTTTTGTTTGTTTGTGCTGCTTGATGTGGAAATTTGATGTTGCTCTCAAGTATTTTAGCTTACTACTTGGATCCCATGGCTGATAATTTAGAAACCCTATTTTGCCTATTGAGCTTCTTAGATATCTTTGTTTTTGTACTGTTTTTGAGTAAGCAAATTCATGGAAATTTCATGCTTCACATCCAAATTTTCAAAAGTTAATAGTATACTTGCTTATTGATCTTTTGGTTGCTGGAAACAGAACGAGTTGCTATAGTTATAAACAGATTGTTCACTTCCATTTTAATTCTCTCATCCTCACTTACCTTTGCAACTAAATACGAAATGATGATTGATTCCTATTATAAGTTATTTGCAAATGAAATCTTGGATTTGCATATAAGCTTATAGACTAGTTGCTTGATTGTTTTAGAATGTTGGTTCGTTGCTGAAATTAGATAATTGTTGCTCAATGTTGAAAAATGCTGAGAAATGGCAGTAGTTTGTCGATTATGATGTTATATGTGAAGGTGATTCTAGGAGGGATTAGAAATAGTTAAGCCTTAAGAATGATTATCCAAATCAAATGCTTAACTTCAAGATAAAATCAAGATTATTTATTTTCGGAACGGTCCTTAGGATTAGGCTTGACAATTGCTTTCTTTTATGTTTCTTCCCTTTGGTAGGTGAAGTGCTATATGAAGCAGTTACTTGCAGGGCTAGAGCATTGCCACAAACAAGGTGTTCTGCATCGTGATATCAAGGGTTCTAATCTCCTTATTGACAATGGAGGGATTCTAAAAATTGCTGATTTTGGACTGGCTACCGATTACGATCCCGAACAGAAAAAACCCTTGACGAGTAGAGTAGTTACTCTCTGGTATCGTCCACCCGAACTACTTCTTGGGGAAACTTGTTATGGTGTTGGGGTTGATCTCTGGGGTGCTGGTTGCATTTTGGCCGAGCTACTTTATGGGAAGCCTATAATGCCAGGAAGGACAGAGGTATTGGTTTTTCTGTCTCTTTTGTCTATCTGCTCTTACAATCTGTTATGAGATCTTTCAGTTTTTGTAAATCTGATGGAACTATACTTAGAAATTTTCTTTTGTGGGGAGACCTTTGGTTTTATGATCATGATATGGAGTATCAAATCAAGGTGAATACTTATTCGAGGTAAGAAGTACACTTCACATCCTTTAGAAGGTGTGAAGAGAGTTGCTAATGCTAGGGATGACAACGGGGTGGGGCGGGGCAAACCAACTAGCGAAAGTACTTGGATAGCGGAAGCAGAGCTACAACGAGTTGATCCCGGAATTTATGCTAAAGTCATAAAAGGGTTCTCATTAGATTTGAGTAAATGCTGCAGTTTGAGTATGTAAATCTTCCATCTGTAACATCATGTTGTTTTTTTCTCCTGCTTAGGTTTAGCAACTGCATAAGATATTCAAGTTATGTGGATTCCCTTCCGAGCAATATTGGAAGAAATCCAAATTGCCAAATGCAACACTCTTTAAGCCTCAGCAACCATACAAATGCCGCATAGCAGAAACTTTCAAGCATTTCCCATTATCTTCTTTACCTCTCATCGAAACTCTTCTTTCGATAGACCCCGAAGGATGAAGTACTGCCACTGCAGCTCTTAACGGTGAAGTGAGTTGTATCAGCTTTGTTAATGCATAATATTCATGTTATCTATAAATTGGCTTGTGAATTACTTAGTTTCCTGTTTGCAGTTCTTTACCACTGAAGCATATGCTTGTGAGCCGTCGAGTTTACCAAAGTATCCTCCCAGTAAAGAAATGGATGTAAAATTGAGAGACGAGCAAGCCAGAAGGTTGTCTGGCTTTCCTTTTTCGCCTTTCGTTTTCGTTTCATGGTTTGGCTATATTCTGGCAACTGATACAAGTGTTTCCTATATAGGCAAAGAGGTCTAGCTGGCAAGGTTAATCCGGTTGATGGTGCAAGAAAACTAAAACTGGTGAACGTGCTAGTCGGGCGGTTTCTGCTCCCAAAGCAAATGCTGAAATTCAAGCAAACTTAGATGTGAGTGGGGGACTTTGCTCTTGTTCTATATGTTCATGTCTCTGCACTTGCCAAATGAACTTGTTTTTGGAGATTTCTTGCGAAGGAAGTTTCCGAGTTGATGCATATTATTTGCCATCTAAACTAGTGCGGTTTCGAATATCGATTTGATAAGGATAAATGTTTCATTGATGGTTTTCCAGAAATGGAGAATGATGACACAAACAAATGGCAATGCCAAGAGCAAGAGTGAGAAATTCCCACCTCCCCATCAATATGGAGCTGTGGGGCATCCATTAGATGTATCGCATATAGGGCCTCTATCATTTGCTGCAACTGAAACTTCTTTCAACTCGTCGATTTTCGACTCCAAGTTATCTTAATCCACTAAATGTCCCGGACGTGCCGGCCGCGCTTCTAGAAGAAGGAAAACCAATAAGGACCCCCGGGGGACTCCATCTCAGAAGTTCATTCGTGGTTTCAAACAGTCGTCGATAGGCATATCTATGGATTTTCTACTCCGGGGTAAGTCCAGGGGTGTTTCGTAGCTAGAATTAAAATAGTTTCCCAAGTTTATAACCCATTAAGCAACTTAAAGATGTAATTTACCATCACGTATTTATTTGTATCTGATCATATACACAACATTCCCACTTTTTGTTGTACAGTTTGACAATAAGCACAATTTAGTCCATTGGACAATTATTATTCAAATCATTTGGGTGATTTTTTTCTCAATATCCTAGGCAAGTAAATTATTTGGCCCAATATGTCATCAAAGAATTTAATTTGTAATCTACGACATTTGCTACAGTAAATGGCAAACTCATCACGTTAAGGTAACGAGTTTGCTTGAAAATATATTTTTAATGGTCCTAGATATGTGGGTTATATGTGGGTCAATATTTTAATATATTCATTGATACTTATTACCTCGACATTGCGAGTCTATTGAGAATTTAATTCTTTTTAAATTCATTAAATAATTTAAAGAAAGAATTAAAAAAATTTATCACATCGAGGTAATGAGTTTACCTTAAATTAAAAAAAAATAGTTTTTTTTATAGCCGTTACACAACAGACAGTTGCAACAGTCATATTGCAATGGCTAGTATGGAACTTGTCATCTAGGTGATGAGTTTGATGGGATTTCTGGAAAAAAAAATCTAGTTATTATTGTAGATGCTCGATTTGTCCAGGGTGTTATTCGAATTTAATTGGGTTATTATTATTATTATTGTTATTATAATTTTGGTTATTATTATAAGTTTGGTATTATGTAGTTATTAATATATATATATATATGCAAATAATTAAACAATTAAAAATTAAAACATGCACTTATTATTATAGGCCTACATCAAAGTTCAACCCAAACAGAGCCCAAGACAGAGCAGTCCGACTTGGAGGTTGAAGCCCATCATTACATCCCGTTAGGGTTTTCTATCATCAGCTCCCAACGCCGCCCGAAGCCTACATCGTTGGATCTGATGAGATCCAATGGCTCCCAATGCTCCTAGAATACCGAGACAGTGCGCGCAAATCCACTATACATTCCTCGAGACAGTGCGCCAACCACCCGCACCTGTCGGCCACTCACCGAAGCCACTATCGCCGTCCATACTCACTTTGCTCGAGCCCAAAACCGACAAAATTTGTTTTGTTTTCCAAGGATGCCATGGGGGTATAATACGATCAGTTGTCATTGAAAAGGGAGGGGAGTGAAAAATCAGTAGCCATCAACACAACGAAAAAAAAGAAAGAATACCAATCACAAAAACCGAGAGTAAAAACACATCAATATAAGGGAAGAGTACTTATCAACAGGAACAAGAGGTGATCATTCGAACAGGATGTGGTTTTCGATTTTCAACAGTAAAAGGAGAAGATTCCCAGCAACGATTGTAAGGGGTTAGAGGGGTTTGCTAGGCTATTTGAAACTAAAAAACAATGTAATCCCATAGTTAAAAAAAATCAAAAAAAGCAACGTAACTACATATTTTCGTTTCAAGGTATTCTTCATCAATTTCTTTTTTTTTTCAATTTGCTTTTGTATGCTATTATTATTTTAAAACAAAATAGACAGGGAGATAGGGGTAGTATTACCTTAGCCATGGGTTTCTGCTGAGAGATGAGGGAGAGTTTAAATATTTAATAGGGGTGTTAGGAATGGTTTGGTTTGGTGCCCGACCACCGTCGGTGGTGTTCGAATTTTGGTGAAAGCTGATTGACGGCGTGAGGGAGTCTAGAGGGTTTCGGTTTGGAAACTTGAGAAAGGATAGAGCGAGGAGAGAAAGTCGACTGAGGAGAGAAGAAGAGTTAAAAACACAAATGAATTAGGTTAAAAACGTTACCCTAAAAATCCCATATATTTGCCTAATAAAACGACGTCGTTTAGAATAGGGTCAAAACAACGTCATTTTGATTTTTGGGGGGAGATGAACCGCATGTTAGGCGATTAGGGGGTAATTAGGTGTGTGATCCAGTACTTCTTAGCTTATTATATTTTAGTCCTTGATTATAGTCTTTTCTGTTTTCTTAATTCAGTTCTCTTAGTTTACGCGCATTCTATTTTAGTCCTCAGTTTTGTTATTTTTCATTTTTAGTTTGTTTTCGCGTTTAGCTCGTGACTTTTGATATTTGATAATTTAGTCCTACGACAGACTTGAGTAATGTATTAATCTATTTGTATTTTGGTTAAAATTTTGGTTTCGCTATTTTCATCCTTTATGGCAATATTAAATTTAAGATTGCATAATTGGCAGTAGGTTTTTATTTTATTTTTGTGAATGAGTTTCTTTTTATTGTATGTATGCATGTATTGTGTAAGTGCAATTTAATTTAAGTAATATTTTAATGAGATAAATATCATTCCGGTTATTAATTAACTTAAAAATAAAAAGCCTTTGTTACATGTAAACATGAATATGATAGGTAAGGATCTTAAAATATTAGAAAATTTACTAATTCCTTTGGAAAATATGCAATCCTAGGTTCTTTTGCATTTAGTTATATTAATTAATTAATTTCATAATGTGATAGGTTTTTTAGGTATTTATAATTGTTTATTTGTATGTTCGTCTAGACATAGGTTTCTCTTTAACACTATTTTGCATAATATGTATGATATCCTCATGTGCATAACTCGACATATTTACATAATCGTATTAAGGGTAATACCCTTTTAATTTAAATTTGTTTTAAGTGGGCTGTCTTAACTTATTAGATATCCGCTTTTTGACAATTTTAAGTTAGAAGTGTACCCCATTAGTGACACCAAAAAATTGACTCTTTACCTTAAAATTTGGGAACAAAAGGAAAAGAAATGTTCGATTATTTAAATTTTTTGAGAAAAGGTCGTTAGAACTCATCTAAGATCTGGTCTCGATATTTTTAAATAATCAAATATTCTTTATCCTTTCTTTAAAGGCTTGGTAATTTTAATTCAATTTATTTTGGTATTTCTGAATGTTATAAAATTCATATTTTGTTATCTTAAGGGATCATAAATCAAGTTAAAATCGAATTTGTAAACTTCATTGCAAAGAGGTTAATTAATCGATCAGGTACCGATTTAGGGAGTTGTGGGGGTGCTAATCGTTCCCCATGCGTAACCGACTCTCGAACTCATTTTTTGGTAACGCGGACCTCCATTTGTTATTTTAATTAAAATTTAATTTTTATTTAAAATAACAAAAATGTTTTTGGGTGCCCATTCACACCCTAATCAAAGATTGATGGCGACTCATCGAACCTATGTTTTATTTTAAAGGAATCCCAAATTTTTTGAAACGAGATATTTTATAAGTCACATTACTCTTTAATTAAAAATCAATCAAAAGAGAATTATTAAAAAAGGGTGTTGGTTTTCAAAATCTCGCTTCGCTCTTAAGAAAAAAAAAGTGTTTCGACAGTTATGACTGTTGGATTTTGGGTTATAAATAGGGGTTTATGTTTTTTATTATATTTTGTTAAGAAAAAATTGAGAGAAATTCGGATATTTTGAAAATTTTCAAAAAATGTCTACCCGTGATGAAATATTACACCTTGATATTATTCACATTTCTTCGCTCGAGTTTTGTCTGGAATAGGAACTAGGCATTTGTCAACGAGGAATGACTCTTAGAGATCTGTATCAGTGGACTATTATATATTTGCAACAATCCAGACTGTATCTAGCGATATTTCTGCGTGGTTTTAAGGTGAACCCGACATTGATTACGACTTTGATTGAACGTTGGAGGCCGGAGATGCATACTTTCTATTTTTCGAGTGGTGAAGCGACAATTATATTCAAAGATGTCATTGTTGAGGCACAATAATTTCGACTGATTCAGAATCAATAGATCAGTTGGTTAGAGTCCAAATTTAATGTGACAAATGACTCTATCGAGGATAAGGCAATTTTTGCAGTCTGAGCGTAACTGTTCCAACTGATTGGAGGGATGTTGTTACCGAATAAATCTGGTAATTTGATGCACATTCATTATTTTCCAGTATTGGAAAATTTTACTAAGTGTCGCAACACTAGTTGGGGCTCGGTGATTTTGGTTTTTTTATACCGAGAACTTTGCAAGGCTACAATCGTCAAACAGAGTCAAAAAGCGGATGTAGTGGGTTGTCTAGTCCTGCTAAAATCGTAGGCGTGGTACCGGTTCATGTTTGTTACGCCAATTACATCAGCCTCGGTTGAGTTTCCTCTCACTGCAAGGTAAATTTTTAACATTATTTTTTCTAATAAATTTTATAATTTGGGATTTTTTAAAATTTTTTATATTATTTAGATGTTAACATAAAATTACTAAGACCAAGTTGTCAGGTGCAACTAAAAAAGACATATGAATGAGAATAGATATCGTTGGTTGACATGCAGTCAATATTAATTTTTTAAATTACTAAAATTTAATTATTTTTTTCACTTTATTTATACTAACTTTTATTATTAATGTTTACCGTTTTCTTGTATCCTGTTACAGGGATTTTTTGAAGGTCAGAGTTGTGGTATAATGTTACGCCTTTGCTACAGTTTGTGATTATTGAGATTCACGCTGCAGATAGAGTGTTACGGTAGTTTGGGTCTCATCAACGAATTCTTAGGCAAATATTTGATATGGACACACTTCATAGAATTGATACGTGTGGGAAGCATAAAGACAATTGGCTAATGAAGCATGCTATCTACATTGAGCAATGGAATCAACGTCATTTATCGGTCCCTATGCGTTACGATATTACACCCGCTAACCTTGATTTCGACATTTCTACTTACCTATGAAATTATGAAGAAAATGAGAAACCATATTTAAAAGACATTAAAAGAGAAGGAATAATTAGAACAAGGAAAGGCCAAATTCATAAATGCCAAGAAATCAATATCAACATCTTCGTCTTCTGCCGATTATTTTGCATCTCAAACCAATTTTGGTTTTTATCCTCCATATCATGCTGTAACTGAGACTCAGTCGAATTGGGTTGGAGGTTTATGGGATGCAATGCAAAGCATTCAAGCATTTTCGACCAAATATGCGGGTGAGGGTGAATGAGATCATATTGCATATGGTCAACAATATAGCCAAGTCGAGTCAATGACGACATTTATGACATCAAATAACATAAGTTCATCAATGTATTTCGAAGGTGAATCTCAAAGTGGAGTGATGTTCAGTACACCTCCTCTTCAAGAAGTAAACGAAGATGAAGACGAAGACAATCAAGGCAGACGAGCCACGCGTCATTATCATTCGACCTCCCCTATGCATCGCTAAGAACTACGAAAATATAAATAAGTTTTATTATGCATTTTATTAGTTTGTAAGATTGCAATAAAATTATTTTGTATTTATTTAACTTTTTTTAATATTATTTTAATTACTATTTTTTAAAATTATATCTAAAGAAACTCGTCACATCGATGTACCGAGTTTCAATTTTTTTAAATTCCAAAAGATGTTCGTTACTCAAGAATACTTTTTATAAAAAAAACACGGTAAACTCGTCACCTCGACGTAACGAGATTGATAATTTTTTAATTTTAAATTTATTTAATTAATTTAAAAAAATTAAAATTTTTAATAAACTCGTCATGTCGACGTGATGAGTTTCTCCTTTACTATAGCATTTGTCGTAGATTGCAAATTAAATTCTTTGTTGTCATATTAGGCCAAATAATTTGCCCGTTTGGGATATTGGTCCAAAAACCCCATTTGGGTGAACAAAATTCGTTTGAACTAAACAAATCAATTTTTTATTCAAAAGAATTATTCGAGTTGATATATAAAATAGAATTCAAATAACTAGGATTTTTAATAACTAGTGGGTTGATTTTCAAGTTCGAATTGAGTCATCGACTCTGAATGATATATGTATATCACATATGAAAAATTATGAAGTGATATAGGTATAGATGTATATCGTATATAGTTATAGAAAACCATTTAATTTGGAATCAAATAATATCACAATATTACAAATATTTACAATTAAATATAAATAAAAACTCGAACAACTCGACTCGACTTCAATTTCATAAAATTAGCTCGACTTGAAAATTTTCAAATAAAGTTGAAGTTATGAAATAGGACTTGTCAACTCAAATAACTCAAACTTTTTATTCGACCGAATCGAATACTCAAACCTACAAACCATCATTGCTTCAATCATCACAATATGATGGAAGGGGTTTCAATATTCTAAAAACTTGAGTTTTCAAACATGAAATTCGAACCTAAACCGATTGAATAAACTATAATTGTCGAAACAATTTTTCTTAAAAAACAAATTTAATTTTTAAAATATTATTTTTAATAGATCTCATTTCGAATAATTTAGTGACCTTTTAATAATAAAAACGTAGTTCGAGGAATCGTCACCAATATTTGATTAGGGTGTGACTAGGCACCCAAAAAACATATTGGTCATTTTGTTGAAACTCATGCAAGAAACTTAATGAGATATCAAGAAGAGAGATTAAACTTGCATTGAATCAAAGAAGTACACCAACATATTTATACAAGAAGACTTGCACAACAGCTTTAACAAACTCATAACCAACCTCTAACAACCTTAACCAATCTAACTAACTACTAGCTAACTCACTCAACACACACACACACACACTTCTAGCTATAACTGCTGACCATGCACGTACCTATGCAGCTATGCTTCAACATTCCCCCTGTCCTTCTCAGCTGTCTCCTTCTCTGCCATCTACACTTTCTGTCGAAACAACACATGTGCAGACTTTGCCTAGGGTTTAGTCAACCCATCATCAACTTGATGCTCTACAGGCACATAGTTAACTTGAACAGCTCCACAAGCCACTTTCTCACGCACAAAATGTGTATCCAATTCTATATGCTTCGACCGAGCATGAAACACTGGATTAGCACTCATGGAAATAGCACTCGTATTATCACTCCATAAAACAGGAATTGCAGCAACTGCTTCACCCATATCAGACAATAAAGACCGAACCCAAATCACTTCAGCCACTGTATCAGAAATACTACGATACTTAGCCTCTGTTGTCGAACGAGCCACAGTCTTCTGCCTCTTTTCACTCCATAAAACCAGATTACATCCGAGAAACACACACGATCCAGACACTGACCTACGGTCATCATGTTACTGGCCCAATTAGCATCAGCAAACACAGTCGAATAACAAGCTTCAGATGCAGAAGCCAACCTAAACACTAAGCCATAGTCAATTGTCCCACTCAAATAGCGCAATATTCTCTTAACAGTAAGCCAATGACAATCACAAGGACGATGCATATACTGAGCCACTCAATTAACGCTAAACACTATATCTGGCCTTGTATGACTCAAGTACAACAAGGAACCAATAATGCTTCGATACATCCATGCATCTATAAGTGGTTTCCCATCATCATAAGGTAGCTTGAGTGAAACCACCATTGGCGTAGGTATAGACTTATCATTAAGCATACATGTCTTCTCCAGCAACCCTTGAATAAATTTACGTTGGCTTAACACCAACTGTTCAGGCGACCGACTGACTTCAACACGAAGGAAGTAACCAAGCTCACCCAAGTCTTTTAAAGAAAATTTCTTACCAAGCAGCCTAACAACTTCATTAATAGCATCATTAGACTCACTTGTGATAATAATGGCATCTGCATACACCAAGACCAATGTACGAGCTCCACTAACTCAACGAACAAACAATGATGCATCAACTATCATACCACAAATACAAAAAATGCCATAGTTTGGCATACCACATGCGCGGTGCTTGACGTAACCCATACAACTCATTCTTTAACCTACAAACCAACCGAGTCCCATCACTATCCACTTGTTCAAACCCTGGCGGCTGTACCATGTACACTTCCTCCCCAAGCTCACCATTAAGAAACACATTATTAACATCCACTTGTCTTAAACTCCACCCACGAGTTACAGCTAGTGATAGCAAAACATTCACTCTGGTAGTCTTTAAAACCAGGCTAAATGTATCATTGAAATCATGACCAGGTACCTATGAATACCCTCTTTCCACAAGTTGAGCTTTGTGCCTTAGCACAGACCCATCAACATTATACTTAACCTTGAACAACCACTTACAACCAACCGCTGCTTGCCCTTCTGGTAATGGGTCAAGCACCCATGTACCATTCCTCACCAGTGCATCATACTTAGCAAGCACTGCCTCTTTCCATTTCAGATCTCGAAGAGCTTGACCAACTGATCACTTGTAAATGTATAAGTTAAGGCAAGATAATCTGTGCAAGTATACACAATCGATTCCAGTAATATAGGGTAAGTGGGTATTGTCTACATAGGGATTGGTCGAGAAATATATTTTTACCACAACTAGAACTAGTGTCAAAAACTAAGTCCTACTAGATTGTCAGCTTAAGAACTAATAAAATAAAGAAGTGATTTAAGATTACAGGAAAGTTTGGTCGAGGCAAAATAAGTATGCAAAATAATAAAATAAAACAAGACAAACGTTGATTCAAATATAATGCAACAACCTCACATATTCAGACATCACAGAGCACTGATGTTAAACTTTTTCTTTGACAACAATTATCCTGAGTCTAAAATGAATTATTATGACTTACGAAAGATGTCCGAAAAGATTACTAGGTATTCTTAGACTGTTGCTATGTCAATACTCCTCAGTGTTAACTACAACCCTTGGTTTGTCAAACTATTGTTGTAGCAATACCTCTCAGCGTAAACTATAGGTGTTGTCTATCCTACTCTAGCGTCTATCCCTTTTATTCGATTGAAACTCACTCCTTATCTTTAAGGTAACAAGTTAGAACTTCACCATCCCGGATTCATTCCATTGCTCACGTGGATCTATCTCAATTCTCTCGAATCTAAGAATCACTATCTAGAAAAAAGGCTATCTCTCGATGCTCTTACATTGCCAAGACATGTTTTACCAAAATCCCAGGTGATCTCTCAATGCTCTTATAGCGTAAGGTAAAATATTTAAACGATGAGAAAAACAATCAAACGCAAAACATAATTCGTCATTCATAAACTTAAGAATATTGTTTAGGCAAAACAAAGTTTAACATCAAGTAAGACAGTCATGATGCTATCAAAAGTCATCCAAGATTCAACGTTTAATGTAACCCCAAATAGATAAAGAGTTAAGAAGAAAGGAAGAACGAATCCCAAAATCGGGGGCTCTGTCACGACAATTCTGATCAACACTATGCATGCCTTGGTGATCAATCTCTCTCGAGACCTGATCACCGCTCTGTTAAAGTCTGGCTATGGAGGACACCAAGGAAGGTCAGTGGGTAGAAAGTGAAGAACCACTATAGTTGCTTGTTCACGCCTTGGGTAAAGCTCTTATCTCTTCTTCCTTCCTTCCCTTTTCTTTGGCAGGTACGACTGGTTATTTATAAGGAAAAATCTCCTAGGTCTTTGCATGCTTTTAGAGTTTCCTTAAATGGCCGTTATTAAATGTCCAGACTAAAAAAGGAAAGGTGGCTGTCAGAATAATTAAGGCTTGCTTGCATGTGAAGTAGGTCATCCAGTTGGCTTGTGACATAGGCGGTTTTGTCACACCTGCTTCAGATAAACCTTGCCTCGGTGAGATAAATCTGCTCCTCACGTTCTCATATGTTCCATTGGCCTTTGCAAATTTACGTTGTCACGACTGAAATATTCTTCCTCTGTAAGTTTCCTGCATAAACACAATCCAAACAACTTTTTCTCCTTAACAGAATCAGCCAAACTAAATAAATCTTGCCTAAGCAAAATTTATCCACCACAAGCTAATATAACCTATATGCAACTAAAATGCAGCTAAAATTCTATACATACTTTATTTAGACGAGCAATAACTTAAGTGAAAATACTGGAAATTAAGTCTTTTTACGAAGTTATCACACCCCCAAACTTAAGCTATTACTTTTCCTCAAGTAATGTACGATAGCTAGAAGAAAATCAAAATTGTCATGGCAAGTAGTGTTAAGAAAATCATATGGTTTGAGATTTCATCCCTCAGCAAAAATTATTTGGCCACAACATCTTCGACAGTCATATCAGTCAAGTCCCTTCCCTAGTCAGGATTCTTTTATATAGTGTGTGCGTGATTGTAACCAGTCTATGCATAAAGGTAATTAGAAAACTTAAGTAAGCACTTCTGGTTTGTCAAGGCAACAAATTATTTTCCAGGCTTAGTTTATACTCCTAGTTATTTATCAACTTTTTTAGGGGAGTCAGCTCATCACACATACTGTTCCACACTCTAGGTGAAAGGGAGCATACCTTCCAACCCCAAGCTAGTCGGGCAGAGTCATCCTGTTACTACTTTCATTCACTCGTATGCCTTGGCTACTCTTAATTTCTTATGGAATTTTTCTATTTAAGCCTTTGCACATAGGAATGTCCCTTCTTATTTTTTCAAGTTTTAAAACACTAGAGAGTTTCATTTCACCCTTAAAATATTTTTGAAGTCTAGGCAAATAGAAAGTTCTTTTCCAATTTTTTTTACTTATTACCTGAAGTAAAGACAACCTACAATCGTGTTTATGAATTTCAAAGAATCAGGCCTAAGGTTGGTTCTCTTCTTTAGATAGTCTTAACAATAATTATGGCCTAGGCAATTAAATTATGCATTCATCATTGGGCATTCCTAATTCATTCCTAATAATATTCTTAACCTGCTTATGTCATGACAACCAAAATTTTCAACCAATTATCATCAACTGCTTTTAACAAAGTATGACAGAATAGGGTACAATACCTCCCCCAAACTTGAGGGATGCATTATCCTAAATGCATGAAAACTAAAACTACATGAAGTTATATGCAGATGAAAAAAAATAAAAACAAAAATTGAAACTCACTGTGGTGGGGTGACTTGACTTGACGCCCTCATTCGGCATCGTTTGGGAGGAGAGGGACTCTCAGATCCTGAGTTTACTACTGCTGTTGTTGAGGGAGATGGCTAGAGTATACGCCTGCCGTTCACTTGTAGTGCTTCTTGTTGGTCGAGGCTCGTGCTGGAGTTGATTGCTTGATAGTAAAAGTTGGTTGTGCCAAAACTGGTGTTGGACTAGGATTTGCTTCTGGGACGGGTGTAGCTTGACTGACAGGGGACTGTATAGGATCGTGCTCGGGTTGCTTTGATGCTGGAGTAAAAGCTTCATCGAGGAAGAAGTTGGGTGGGCTATCTTGACTACTCTCGGAGGTGGAAAAGGAGGAGGAGCTGAGGAACTCTTCTTTGTCGCCTTGGCCTTCTTCTGGTACGTGTGGGACATGGGTTTCCAGTGGTGGCACATCAGTGGACACTTCTAGAGGGACATGCGATGTCGAGGATGAAATATACTGCCGCCCGTATTGTATTTGAGGATGACATTGGGGAAGGTCGACAGTATGGTGTTAGTGATCGGGAGAAACTCCTTGAAGAAGGCGTTGAGTTGTATGTCCCTTTGCCTTGACATACTCGAAGTAAATTTCCATGTGGTCCTCTAGGCGTCCGATCTTTTTACACGTTTCCCGAGTGTGCGTGACCACAACAACCATTATAGCCATGACAACCGATTTTACTCCCCACTCTAAACCTTCATGCGGGGCGTCGTCATCGAAGCTCATCAACTTGGGTACCTTCTTTTTCTTTCACAGTGTTGTTATCAAGTTGGGAAATAGTAAGTTACCCCGGTTCCTTTTTGCACATTCATGGATTTTCTTGAAGATGAGTTCTCCAATGTTGATCTTCCTCTCGTATATGATCGAGTGCAAGAGCATCAATCTTTTCACGAGGACAATGGTGTTGTGAGATGTTGGCATCAGGTTGCCTTTAAGAAAATGGTTCCACAACTTCATGTTTGATTTTAAGGCTCGGCGATCTACTATTTTTCTTGTTAGGGCATTCCCTTCGAACTTGGCCTACCCGAAGCATAAATCTTCCAGCACTCCATTGTACGTTTCTTGATCCGTCTCAACCATGAATCGCTTGTGTTTCTCCTCCACTTTCCCAACTTAAAGTATCTATTGAGTATTAAAGGGGAAAATTGAAGGAGCTTCCCTCAGACGTACACTGTGTGGTTGGACGGGTCTTCGAGATGGGCGTAGAACTCCCTTACCGTCGCCAGTGCTATAGATTTGGGATGGCAAGCAAACTTCTCCCAATTTTGTTTTCGTATCACGTCTATCACTTCTGGTCCAAATGGTTCCTCATCCACGGCTGGAAAGACGAATCCATCTTCAAAAATATACTTGACGTTTCTGAAAGATTTTGAAGTTCTGCTTCGGCAGTTTGGAAATGTTCAAAACTCTGTGTTGGGGCTGGGGCTTTTCTTGTTCTTACCATTGTACTTGGTTGGTTTTATGAAATCAGTGGTGGCGAAGGGGAGAGATTCATTGAGAGAAAGAAAGTTTTTCTTGTTTAGTAGAGAGAGAATGAGGCATGATGAAGAAGAAGAAGTTGTGAGGTTTTTTCTTTGGAAAGTAATAGTGGTTTTGGGGTAGTTTTGTCTTTACACGAAGGGGAAACATTTTTGCATTTAATGAAAAATATATGATTTGACATAAAGTGGGGGAAAATACCTCTTTCGCTCTTTATTCTGCCGCCAAAACCATGTATCCTAGGGTTTTCTTTTCTTCTCATGCATGCTCTAACTCCCCATGCTGCCACGTGTTCCTTGCTTGCCTACAATAAAGAAAGAAAATAACATAAAACAGATAATGAAAGCAAGAAAAATAACTTAATTTATTTATGTACATATTTCAAATTTTCGTTGCCTAGGCAACGAATTTTGTTAAAGTAAATATAGAAGACTCTTGGGCATCATGTGCCATCGATGTCGGTTTGTCGCGCATGACTGGGGCTCCTTTGTACTCCTCGAGTCTATGTCCGTTCACCTTGAAGATGGAGCCATCATTTTGGTTTTGGATTTCCATTGCTCCGTTGTCATGGACTTGGTGTACTATAAATGGTCCTGACCATCGTGATTTTAACTTGTCTGAGAATAACGTAAGACGTGAATTGTAGAGTAGTACTTGTTGTCAAGAATAGAATTGCCTCAACAATATTTTTCTATCATGCCATCGTTTTGTTTTATCTTTGTATATGCGGGCATTCTCATATGCGTGTGCTCTGAATTCTTCAATCTCGTTCAGTTTCAAGAGTCTTCTTTCTTCAGCAAGTTGTGCATCCATGTTTAGCTTTTTGATAGCCTAGTAGGCTTTATGTTCTAATTCAATAGGTAGATGACATTCTTTTCCATAGACCCATTTGAATGGTGACATTCCCATTGATATCTTGAATGTTGTGCGGTACGCCCATAGTGCTTCATCTAGCTTCTGCGACTAGTCCTTTCGACTTGGGTTGACCACTTTCTCAAGGATCTGTTTAATTTCTCGGTTAGACACTTCGGCTTGTCCATTCGTTTGAGGGTGATACACCATTGCAATCATATGTCATTTCAGTGCCTTGGCAATCAATTTATTGTCAAAATGTGTGCCTTCATTGCTGATGATAGCTCGTGGTGTTCCAAATCGGGTCAATATATTTTTGTGTAAAAACTTTAACACTGTTTTGAAATCATTTTTAGGTGTTGTGATGGCCTCCACCAACTTTGATACATAATCCACTACCAAGAGAATGTACAAATCTCCAAAAGATATGGGAAAAGTTCCCATGAAGTCTATTCCCCATACGTCGAAGAGTTCGATTTCCAGAATATTTTGCCATGGCATCTCATGTTTTTTTATATGTTTCCTGTTTGTTGACATCTATCACATGACTTATAGAATTCATGCGCATCTTTGAACAAGGTTGGCCAATAAAATCCATATTAAAGTGCTTTCGCTGCTGTTCTTATTCCACCGAAATGCCCTCCATATGGTGATTAGTGGCACTGGTGTAGAATATCTTTATGCTCTTCTTCTGGAATGCATATTCAGATTATTTGGTCTCCGCATTGCTTGAATAGAAATGGTTCATCCCAGTAGTAATGTCGCACATCATGTCGAAACTTCTTTCTTCCCTGGCTAGATAAATCAGGATGAATAATACCACTAACAAGAAAGTTAATTATGTCAGCATACCACGGCACAGCCGTGACAAATAATATTTTCTCATCAGGGAAATCCTCTTTAATTTTTGTTATGTCAAGACAATCATGTTTTTTATCTAGCTTAGACAAATGGTCTGCCACTTGATTCTCTATACCTTTTCTATCCTTAATCTCTAAATTAAACTCTTGTAGTAATAATATCCATCGAATTAGTCTAGGCTTTGCATCTTTTTTATTAATCAGATATTTAATGGTTGGGTGATCTGTATGCACAATTACCTTAGTTCCTATTAGGTATTACCAAAACTTATCGAATGCAAATACTACTGTTAAAAGTTCATTTTTAGTGGTGGTATAGTTTACTTGTGCATCATTAAGAGTATGACTCACATAGTATATGACATGAAAGATTTTACTTTTCCATTGCCCTAGCACTGCTCTGACTGCATAGTCACTGCATTGTACATGAGTTCAAATGGTTCGTTACAATCTGGTGGGACCACGATTGGTGCTGCCGAAAGCTTTTTCTTTAAATCTATAAAGGCATTCAAACAATCATTAGTAAATTCAAATGGATGATTTTGTTAAAGCAAAAGACATAAGGGTTTAGAGATTTGAGAAAAATCTTTTATGAACCGCCTGTAGAAGCTTGCATGTCTAAGGAAATTGTGTATACCTCACACATTGGTGGGTAGGGGTAGGTTAACAATCACGTCCACCTTGTCTTTATCGACTTCAATGCCTCAGCATGAAATTTTGTGACCCAACACTATTCCTTCGATCACCATAAATGGTATTTCTCCCAATTCAGCACTAGGTTGCCTTCTTCACATCGTTTCAGTACCTTGGATAGATTGCTGAGACATCGGTCAAAATCATCACCCGAGACAGAGAAATCATCCATAAATATTTCTATGCATTCTTCCACCATATCTAAAAAATATTGCCATCATGCATATTTGGAATATAGGTGGAGCGTTACACAATCCAAACGACATTTGTCTAAATGCATAGGTACCATAGGAGCATGTGAAAGTGGTTTTCTCTTGGTCCTCCGGTGCTATAGCCATTTGGTTATACCCTGAGTATCCATCGAGGAAGTAGTAAAATGCTTTTCCCGCTAACCTATCAAGTATTTGGTTGATGAAAGGGAGGGGAAGTGGTATGTAATCTATGCATATGCGGCAGCTCGTAACTATTCTTATGGTGAGGAGTTTGTCATGTTCGCCTTTAATCACGGTCACACCACTCTTTTTTGATACACACTACACCGGGTTGACCCATGAACTATCAGATATAGGATATATTACTCCTACGTCCAACCATTTTATAATTTCCTTCATGATTACCTTCTTTATGATTAGATTGAGCCTTCTTTAGGGTTCTACCAAAGTGCTATGGCTAACTTCGAGGTTGATTTTATGCATGCATATGGTCGGACTTATTCCCTTTAAGTCTGTTATTGTCCATCTGAGAGCTTTTCTGTGCTGTGACAAAATATTCAACAAATTACTCTCCTGTTCGGAGGTTAGGTTGGCAGAAATTATCACTGGTAGAGTTTCATCAACTCCTATATAAGCATATTTCAAATATGATGGTAAAGTTTTAAGTTCTAGTTTCGGTGCATGTTGCAATGATGACTCTTGAGACTTAACTTCATCATAATCTAAAGGTTCAAATTTCATACCTGATTTATTATGAAGAAGTCTCAATTAATCATTTGCCTTTCCTCCGTATCGTGCATTGGTATCGTTTTTAGGGTGTTCATTGTTTATATTTTTGTTGTCAGGGCCATGAATCTCTGATTCATCTTCTGAGCATAATTCAAATGTGTCTTGTTCGTGCATCTCGATTGTAGGGTCATGGTATAAAGCGCTGTATTCATCAAGTCTTAGCGATTCACCTCGTCTAAAGATTGTCTTCTCCTCTACTTCTCTAATCCATTGGCACTCTTCTGAATCGTCCACATATTTCATGGAATTGTATGCATCAATGGTGACGCTTTGCTCTCCTACTTGTATTGTGAACTCTTCCTTTTCACAGTCTATTAGGATTCTTCCAATGGCTAAGAAGGGTCATCCCAGAATGATCGGGGAGTTTTCATCGTCTTTGCAATCCAGGATAAGGAAATCAACTGAAAATAAAAATTTATCTACCTTTACAATGACGTCCTCTATTCTGCCCTCTGGCCGCACATATGACCAATCGGCTAGCTTTAAGATGACTGAGGTTGTACAGGCGTGATACCCGTCTAGTTTCATAAATATGGACTTTGGTATCAAGTTCACACTTGATCCCAAATCAACAAGAGCTCGTCCTATTAAGTCATTACCAATTGAGTATGGTATTATAAAGCTGTTAGGGTATTTTTGCTTTGGTAGGAGTTTGCTCACTGCTAAACAGATTTCTGTTGCCGTGGCAAGACGCTCTACCTTCTGTTTCTTTGTAACAATGTCCTTAAGAAACCTGGCATAGGAAGGCATTTGCTCGATGGCTTCTAGCAAGGGTACGTTGATACACAACTGATCTAACACATCAAAGAATTTCTTAAACTGGATGTCATCATCATGCTTCTTCAACCATTGAGAGAATGGTGGTGGAGGTCTCGCATTGTCTTTTGCTGTTGTTGAAAATTTTTTGGCCTCGACCATGAATTTCTCATTATTTGAGCGATGCCTTTCTAAACCTTCAGTTCTTTCCTTTTCTTCAGGTGCTTCCTTTTGTTCAACATTTTCAGCTCAATTCTCTGGTTGGGTTAGGCCATGGCAAAAACTATTTGAGTTTTCTCCCCAAACTTGTCATCTTGGTTGACCTGTTTTCCACTCCTTAGTGTAAGTACATTGCATTGTTCATTCCCATGATGTTTAGTGATCTCCGTATCACTAGGGAGGGTTCCTTGTGGGCGAGAATGTAATTCCGTAGTGATTTGTCCCACTTGATTCTCTAATGCTCTTAGGGATGAACTGTGGCTTTGCAAAAGTGTTGCTTGGCTTTGTAACAAATTTCCTTGATTTTTAATTATTGCATAATGTTCGTGCATCAAGGTCTTTATGGAGGCCATGAAGTCTTTTGTCAAAGCCATAAAGTCCTACAATAATAACTCCAATGAATTAGTATTGGAATTAGTATTGGAGGAAGAAGCTATACATTTATTGTTTTTCCAGGGCCGTTGATGATGTTGATTCTGAAAACGTTGATAATCATAATTATTTTGTTGTGGCCTGTAATTTGCTGCTTGATTTTTGTTGTTTCCTTGATTACTCCATGAAAAATTTGGGTGTTGTCTCCAACCAGGATTGTACGTGTTTGAATATGGGTTATTGTTGCTCCGATTTTAGTTACCCACAAAATTGGTTGACTCATGGTTTTTCGGGTATTCACTCTCATGATGGTTGCCGTGACAAAAATAAGCATGCGTTATTGGTCATCTTGACTTCTCTTATCTCATTAGGACGTTGTAAAACTTTCAACATATTGGTTATGGCAGAAAGTTGAGCGGCTACCGAATCCTTACCCTCTAATTCATATGCTCCAGATATTTTTCTGTCGGTTCCCAATCTTGTATTTGGAAATTGATAATCATTATTTGCTATCCTATCGAGGATGTCAAAAGCTTCATTGGGTGATTTGTCCAGTAAGGTGTCATTTGCTGAGGCATCTAACATCATTCGAGTTGGTGCATTGGCTCCGTTATAAAACATCACCACTTGCGTCCAATAATGAAAGCCATGGTTAACACACTTGCGAAGTAGGCTTTTTATACCAATCCCAATATTCGTATATTGATTCATCATCTCCTTGGTGAAAACTCG
The DNA here is from genome assembly GCF_006381635.1 of Hibiscus syriacus. Classification (NCBI taxonomy): domain Eukaryota; kingdom Viridiplantae; phylum Streptophyta; class Magnoliopsida; order Malvales; family Malvaceae; genus Hibiscus; species Hibiscus syriacus. Next base: position 687,722 of record NW_024063200.1, read on the forward strand.
CAATGTTATTGCGAAGCTGTGTATTCATATTGGGCGAAGTGTATCGTTGTAAGAAACTCTTGCATAAATCTGCCCATGACTCCATTGAACCGGAAGAAACTCCGCTGAGCCAGGCTTTTGCTCTATCGCATAGGGAGTAAGGGAAAATTTTCAGTTTGAGCACATCTTCATGTACTCATTGTTGCCGAAACGAGTTGCATACTTAAAGGAAAGCGCAAACGTGTTGCCTAGTATCCTCATTGGGTGAACTGCCAAATTTTCCAATAGAGTTTAGCATGTTAAACATCACATGTTTAAGTTTAAAATAAGTGGCTTGTATCTCAGGTGCCACTATGCCTGGATTGAGATCATCGAGAATCGGGTTCAAATGATCTCGTATCGATCTTCGCATTGCAACTTGAAGATTGATAGCTGCATCAGGTCCTAAATCTCCCATGTTGTCTTGCATTTGAGTTTGGTTTAATTATTCTCTAGTTCTTTGGGCACGCAACCTTTGTCTGAGTGATTGCTCAATTTCAGGGTCAAATGGTTCCAAAGGCTTACCAGAAGATCTCAAGGTCATGCAATAATAAAAACCTACAAAAGAAAATAATAAACTATGTTAGACTAAATAAATATAAGGTGACACAAAAAGCACTTGTTATGGCTAAAAATTTTGTCAGTTGCCAATCCCCGGTAACGGCGCCAAAAACTTAATCTCTTGTAAATGTATAAGTTAAGACAAGCAAATCTATACAAGTATACACAATCGATTCAAGTAATATAGGGTAAGTGAGTATCGTCTCCTCAGGGATTGGTCGAGAAATATATTTTTACCACAACTATAACTAGTGTCACAAGCTAAGTCCTACTAGATTGTCAGCTTAAGAACTAATAAAATAAAAAAGTGATTTAATGATTGCAGGAAAGTTTGGTCGAGGAAAAAATAAGTATGCAGAATAATAAAATAAAACAAGACAAGCGTTGATTCAAGTATAATGCAACAACCACACATATTCAGACATATCACAGAGCACTGATGTTAAACTTTTGCTTTGACAACAATTATCCTGAGTCTAAAATGAATTATTATGACTTATGAAAGTTGCCCGACAGGATTACTAGGTATTCTTAGACTGTTGCTATGGAAATACTCCTCAGCGTTAACTACAACCCTTGGTTTGTCAAACTGTTGTTGTAGCAATACCTCTCAGCATAAACTATAGGTGGTCTATCCTACTCTAGCGTCTATCCCACTCTAGCGTCTATCCCTTTTAGTTGATTGAAACTCACTTCTTATCTCTATGGTAACAGTTAGAACTTCACCATCCCGAATTCATTTCATTGCTCACGTGGATCTATCTTAATTCTCTCGAATCTAAGAACCACTATCTAGACAAAAGGCTATCTCTCGATGCTCTTACATTGCCAAGATAAGTTTTACCAAAAACCCAGGCGATCTCTCGATGCTCTTACAGCGTAAGGTAAAATATTTAAACGATGAGCAAAATAGTCATATGCAAAACATAATTCATCATTCATAAACTTAAGAAAATTGTTTAGGCAAAACAAAGTTTAACATCAAGTAAGACAATTATGATGCTATCAAAAGTCATCCAAGATTTAATGTTTAATATAACCCCAAATAGATCAGAGTTAAGAACAAAGGAAGAATGACTCCAAAAATTGAGGGCTCTGTCGCGACGATTCTGATCAGCACTATGGCTACCTTGGTGATCAGTCTCTCTCGAGACCTGATCACCGCTCTGCTAAAGTCTGGCTATGGAGGACACCAAGGAAGGTTGGTGGGTAGACGGTGAAGAAGCACTGCAGTTGCTTGTTCACACCTTGGGTAATGCGTTTCTCTCTTCTTCCTTGCCTCTCTTTTCTTTAGCAGCTACGGCTGGTTATTTATAAAGAAAAATCTCCTAGGGCTTTGCATGCTTTTGGAGTTTCCTTAAATGATTGTTATTAAATGTCCAGACTAAAGAGGAAAGGCGACTGTCAGAATAATTAAGGCTTGCTTGCACGTGAAGTAGGTCATCCAGCTGGCTTGTTACATAGGCGGTTTAATCACACCTGCTTTAGACTTCTTCAGATAAACCTTGCCTCAGCGAGATAAATCTGCTCCTCACGTTCTCATCTGTTCCGTTGGCCTTTGCAAATTTACGTTGTCACGACTGAAATGTTCTTCGTCTGTAAGTTTCTTGCACAAACACGATCCAAACAACCCTTTTTCCTCAGCAGCATCAGTCAAACCAAATAAATCTTGCCTAAGCAAAATTTATCCACCACAAGCTAATATAACCTATATACAACTAAATGAAGCTAAAATGCTATGCATACTTTGTTTAGACGAGTATTAAATTAAGTGAAAAGACTGGAAATTGAGTCTTTTTACGGAGTTATCACCAATCCTGCATGGCTCACTACAATTCCCTTGAACTTGTGTAACAAATACTTTTGGCTTAAAAATTCCTCACTATGAGTGACCATTGGATGTTCGTTATGAGTCAAGAGATATAATGGACCATCTTCAGACTATCTAGACAAACCAACATGAATCAACTCATCAACCAACAACTCACCATGCTGCTTTACTTGACCTTGCACCACACCTAACAGACTATCAACATCCTAACCTACACCAGTACTAATACTCTCAGTGGATTGACTCATACTACTACTGGAGGCCCTAACTTCATAAACCTCAGGTACTCATCCACTACATACAGGTGCACATCCAGAGTCTTGCAACACAGCTTAATTACGACCTGTAAATACTTGTGAGGAATTACCACAAACACGTTGAGCACCAGGAACCACCAGCAGTGAAGCCCTAGTATATGAGTTTTCTGCAGCTTTCATATTCTTCTTGTCCATGAGTTTAGCAAATGGAATTACCTGCTCATCAAAAATAAAATGATGAGACATATACACTCGTCCATTAGGTGCTAAGCATTGATAACCTTGATGATTCATACTGTAACCCAAAAATATACATGGTTATGATATGTATGCAAGCTTATAAGATTGAAACAACCATAAATAAGGAAAACATCTACAACCAAACACCCTTAAATTATTATACGTTTGAGGCTTCCCAAATAACCTCTCAAATGGAGTAAACCCTTGAAGTACCTTAGTAGGCAACCTATTAATCAAGTGAGTTGTTGTTACAATCGGAAACGACCAGAACTTTAAAGGTAGAGATGGTCAAGCTAACAGTTCCAATGTCATCTCAAATAAATGTCTATGTTTTCTTTTAACAACCTTATTTTGATGGGATATGTGAGGACATGTCACCCGATGCTGAATCCCATATTGTGCAAGAACAACTGATAGAGAACAAAACTCACCTCCCCAGTCACTCTACACAACTTTAATCACTTAACCAAACTGTGTATTAACTAATTGCTGAAATGCTCAAATGACTTGCCCTTTTTCTTTCAACAAGTACACCCAAGTATGTCTTGAAAACGCATCTACAAACAACACATAGTACCTAAATTCATTTGACACAATATGAACCGAACCCCACATATCAGTAAACACTAACTAAAATGGATGTTCATATTGAGTCTCGGATGCACTAAATGGGAGTTTATGGCTTTTACCCATATGACATGGGACACAAGTTGGAAGCAACTCTTTATTCATATTACTTGGAAAAGTAACATTACATTGTTTACAAACTTGCAACAACACTTTATAAGATGGATGACCTATTCGATCATGCCATAGTATATAGCTACTACTACTGGAATTATATGCCCCTTTTGCTTCAACATCTCAAACTCGAGCAGACAAGAAATTGACAAACTCATACAAGCTGCCAGACTATCTTCCTTACTGCAACACAACACCAGACTTTTTATCCCGAACCACACAATGATCAGCATAAAACTCTAAAACCACTTTATTATCTCTAGCAAGCTTGGAAACCGATATCAACTTCTTAGTTATTGAAGGTACATGCAATAAATCACTCAACATTAAAGAACAAGATGTAGTATGAATAAAAGCTTGACCAACTTTAGCAATAGAAAGACCAGTACCATTGCCTATAGTAAGCTTACCAGCCCCTGTATAGTCTGAGCCATCCACAACTTCTGTGGCATCAGATGTAATGTAATGAGTAGCTCCTGAATTTACAAACCACGAGGTAGGAGAAGAACTTGTTGCAGCCATGTTTGCAAGTGGCATGAGTCGATCTTGACCATCCAAACCAGCTGCACTTACACTCATTTTACTCCCCCCCCCCCCACACACGTAGTGGAACTGTAGTGACATATATTAGTTGTAGGCGATCGCTCCTTGAATGAACTTCTCATATCAGACTCATCTATACCGAAAAAACAATTTGTCAAATATGTACCAACACCGATTAATAATATGGACATTCTATCCACACAACTGACACTGAACCTTGGCATGCCCTCGACCACGACCAGCCTGATTATTAGGCTACATGCCTCTCTGACTTGACTTGATCTTGTTGAGTGTAACGATTAGGTCTATCATCCATAGCATTCTTCACCTGTGCTACATTAGCAGCAACTGACATATTATCAGAACGAGTAAAATTCTTCTGTTGGGTCTCAGCATCAATGAACACAGACACCACTTCTTCCAAAGTCAAGGCATCACGACTGGATGATAATACAGTACCAACCGTCCTATACTCTGTTGAGAAACCATTCAAGATCTTCGCAATATGTTCAATATCGGACACTAGGCTGCCACATAATGCTAAAGCATCACATATTTCTTTAACTTGAGAGATGTACACTCGCATCCCTAAATCACCTTAATGAACTACTCTAAGTTGATAATGCAAATTTATTACTGTCATTGTTGATTTACAAGCAAAGATCTTGTTTATGGTAGTTTATACCTGATCAGTCGTTTCCACCCCCACTAGATATAGCAGTAAGGACGGATTAACTGTAGACAAAATCCACGAGTCCAAGGCACTGTCTTGAGCCATAAAGATCTCATGATCTTCATTTTCAGCAGTCGTACCATCATCCAGCACAACTTTCGCAGGTGGAGGAACAACCGAACCAGAAAGCAACTTCTCAAGACGATGACTTCTCAATGTTAACAACACTTGTTATTTCCATAACAAAAATTTTTGATCATATAAAACAAGCCTAACCGCTTATTGGTGAACCCTTTCGAAGCAACTCCTAAGTAGTCATAACTGCTCACAGCACCACCAGAAAGTGGAGAGACCGAAGGTGCCATATTGCTAGTGTACGCTCAGCAGGAAGAATGAGAAGACTCCTACCATGCCACTAGATCACCAGCATCTGATACAATGTTAAAACACATGCAAGAAACTTAATGAGATATCAAGAAGAGAGATTAAACTTGCATTGAATCAAAGAATTACAGCAACATATTTATACAAAAAGACTTGCACAACAACTTTAACAAACTTATAACCAACCTCTAACAACCTTTACCATCTAACTAACTACTAGCTAACTCACTCAACACACACGCACACTTCTAGCTGCAAATGCTGACCATGCACGTAGCTATGCAACTATGCTTCAACACGTTTTAATAAAAATATTAATTTTAATTAAAACAATAATTTTACAGTTTGTGTTACCAAAACTTTGATTTTGGGAGTCAGTTACACATGGGGAAGGATTAGCAACCCCACAGTGCTCAAAATCGGTACCAAGTCGATTAATTAGTTATCTTTGCAATGAATTTTACAAATTCGAGTTTAATTTAATTTAAGATCCCATAGAAATTGTGTTCTTTGAATTTTAGAATGAAACACAAAAAATATTTAATTATTTTCTATCAAAAAGAATCGACCTCTCATGCCTTAAAGCAGTCAATTCTTACTCCAATCGAAATAAAGAAATATTACAACTCCATCCTAGAGTTCATTATTAATTTCAAATTTAAACACATAAATAATAATAAAACAAAACAAAACAAATTTAAGATTTTCTTTCTAAAACAAATTCTTCAAATTTTAAGAGGGAAAATGATAATATTTAATTATTTCCAATCGAGAAGAAATGACCTCTCATGCTTTAAAGTAGTTATTTATTACTCCAATCGAAATAAAAAAATATTACTATTTCATCCTAAAATTCAATAATAATTGTAGTGTTATTTATTCCGAGATCCCATGAAAAATACATACAAAAATAAAACAAAAATTACAAACATATATCCAACTAATAAGATTAATTAATTATTTTACCAACTATTAATGAGAATAAGGATGCTCAATTATTTAAATATATCGAGATAGGACCTTAGATTCGATCAAATAGTCTTTTCTCGATGAATTTAATTAAAAGAACACATTCTTTTTCTCAGTCCCCAAATTTTAAGTGTAATCAAATTTTTTAATGTTTCACTTGATGGAATACACTTTTTATTTTAAGACTATTGAAAGCGACCTCTTATTCTTTAAGAGAATCACTTCCCCTGATCTCAAAATAAACGGATATTCCCTTAGTCAAATTATTTTGATTCGCGTCAAGAAATGCTAATGAGAATTACATTAAAATAAAACCTAGACCTATATGTATTTGGATACACATATACATACATAACATGCATAAAAATTAATACAATGAACATATTTATATAAATATTCATTATTACACTATATTATATCTAGTATGCAGAGGTTAATAATATAACACACATATATAATTATTTCTACAAAACAACATGCAAAATATACTTATTATGAGCACATACGCCTTGACATGAACTAAAAACATGCACATATATATCTAATTGAAAGCATTAACCAAATAAAAGCAAAATACCTAAAGGCTTAATACACCAAGTTTAATATTAACATCTAAGGCAAATAAAAAACATAAATTATATACAATAATTAAACAAAGTATTTACATATCAATTACCAAATGATAAATAACACAAAAAATAAATAATGAAGTTAAAGTACAACAATATTAAAATTAAAAAATCAAATCATAAATGAGAAAACATAATTAAGGACGAAAATTAAATAATTATGACATTCATAGCTCAAATTAATAAGAACAAGATTCAAATGAGGACTAACATGAGAGTTTACAAAATTACAAGCCCAAAATTAAAATAAATAAAGGTAAATAATTGAAAGTGATCGAATTGTAACACGCGTGAAATAAGAGGCCAAAATCAGAATCTCTAAAAACCTTCAAACAGGGACTAAAATGAAACCTAACAAACTCAGAGACCCTCTTCATGTAATTTACCCATATACAAAAATAATAATTGGCCTAAAGCCAAAACTACGTCTTTTTGGCTTCCCCTTATATATCCCATTGTAGGTTTTGGGGAAAACCTAAACCTATTTCAATTCCCCTAGCCGTTTTCCCTCTCCCAAAACTTTCTCTCTTTTTTCTTTTCCTCTTTTCAACCGAGAGAGAAGAAGTTTTTTTCTCCGGCCGCCTTATTCGATGGCTCCGAAGAGGGGCTGGTTACATCCTTTTCACTCCTCTCTTTACCCCCCGAGCCAGTATAGTCATCTAGGACCTAGTTTTTGACCCCTCTCACTCCCCAAACATAAAACCTAAAAGAGAAAAAAGGTGGCCTTCTTATCTCCGGCGAGGCAAAAATGGATCGGAACCTAAGTGTAAAGCTCTTTTTTTCTTGAAAGATTTCTCTTTTTCTCTTTTTTTCGGATTGTTTTTTTAAAGCTTCTTCCTCTATTTTTTTCCTTTTCGTTTCTCTTTTTTTCTTCCTCACTGAACCTTCTCTTTTCTTCCCAAAAACCCAAATCTCCTTTTTAAATCTCTCCACATTCTTTTCGTGTTTGGTGTGGCTAAACCATAGGGAAATGATTTCCTTGAAAACCATTAAAAATTGGATCCCCAAATCTGACTAAATCTAATTTTTTTAACAAATTTAGTATTTTGATTGGATTTTCACTGTTTATGATGGTTTTTTGTTGATTCTGTTTTTTTATTATTTTAATTTGATTGGGTTTACTATTTTTTTGAGGTGGTGATGATGTTGGCAAAGTGACGACGATGTCGAAATAGTGGTGACAAGAGCAACAACGGCAGGAGAAGCTCATAGCGTGAGTGGCGACGGTTGGAACCCTAGGGTTTAAAAACCCTAACTAATTTGGGTTAGTATATCGGGCCTGGGTTTGGGCTTAGACTAATTAGGCTTTGGGTTGTTTGGTTTGGGTCAGACCAGTTGGGTCGGTTTGGGCTTGGACCAGTTGGGCCGGTTTGGCTCTTTGTAATTTGGGACTAATTGTGGGCTTGTAATATGTCCTGTAAGAAATAAAATCAAATATAATAATAATAACAATAATAATAATAATAATAATAATAACGGTCTATGGGCGAAAATGGATGTCGACAACTGCCTCTCTTTGCCCATTATTGTGTTAACAAGAATATGGCAAAGAAGAATACACAATGAGTTTTCGTCCGATCGAATATGTGCTTTTTAAATTTGATATAGTCTCGAGTGAGACTGGAAATAATCAACAATATCTCGAGTGAGATTTTTAAAGATGAAATATGAAAAGGGATCTGCTCCACTGTTCTTCAGGGTAGATCAGATTTGGAAACGTTGATTCATTCCACTACTCTTCGGGGAAGATTGAATCGAGGTAGATTTGTTCAACTGCTCCTCACGGAAGATCAAATCTGAAAAAGGGATCTGCTCCACTGCTCTTTAGGGTAGATCAGATCTAAAAACATTAATTCATTTCATTGCACTTCAGGGAAGATTGAATCGAGTTAGATTTGTCCCACTGCTCCTCATGGAAGATCAAATCTAAGAAAATGGATCTGCTCTGCTGCTCTTCAGGGTAGATCAGATATTAAAATTTTGATTCATTCCACTACTTTTCAGGGAAGATTGAATCTAGGTAGACTTGATCCACTGCTCCTTAGGGAAGATCAAATCTGGAAAAGGGGATATGTTCCGCTACTCTTCAGGGTAGATCAAATCTGGAAACGTTGATTCATTCCATTATTCTTAAGGAAAGATCAAATCGAATTCAATTTGCTTATCTTATCTTCAAGAATATCAAACCTAAAAATTAAACATTAGAACTTGTTAGTATATGTTTGAGGATTTGAAAATGTCATACCTGAAGGTTTAGAATTTAAGAGAATCTTTGACAATCGATTTCTCTTGTTGAAACTTGTATGGCAGTCACCAACTAAGGGAATTTGCCTCGAGTTGAACCTCTCCCTTTTTGAGACTTTGAATTGATTACTTCTATATTGAGTTTCAGCATCTTTAACTTTCAGTTTTTTTGGAAGACCTATAATTACTCAATTGCATTTATCATCATGCATTTTATGAATGTCATGATCATATTATGCTTAAAATGTATGCAATAATGTAATTTTAGTGTATTTTATTTTTCAAGTGAAACCCTCTTTTATAGACCGCCTTATGATTCTGACAAATCTTGGGCACAAAAATAGCAACAGTTCAACCCATCTGACAATCTTAATCAGATACTATTTGGTTGGACATGACTTTGATTCTCTTTATTCTTGAACCTAGGCATTATTCATGACCAGCTACTTGATCAGCGAAAAACATCTTGGATTATCCCACTAACTTACTGAACTTTTTATGTAGCCCAAGGTTTTAATTTCCTGTACCCATAATCATGCAAGCCTCATGCTAAAACCATTGTCAACTTCAGAACACCTATACTTTTTCAAAACTATTTGTATAATAATACACACTGATCTCATGTTTCCCAAGTTAATCTACATGTTTTTATTTTCAAGTTAGGATGCTTGCAACATGTTGTTAACAAGGAAAACATTTTTATTTATATAAATTAAAGAGTTTTTTTGGGTAAATACATGGCAAACTTTTAACTGGAAAAAGTAAAAGAAAATAAAGTAGGCATCCTCAGATATCAATAGTACGAATACTTTTGAACTGACACGCCGCATAATTACTCAAATGCAGCTTCTGCTAAACGGTGTGAATTTCGCCATGTACTACCAAATTCCCAAATGTTGGATATTGTAAACCAATATTGAACCTCATGTTCCCTCTATTTCTTTTCTGGTTATTCAAGCCTTTTTCAATTTCTAGTCCCAACCTTGATCACCATCTGATGTTATTACTCAAATCGAGAGTCCTTTCAACTGCAAAATCAATTCAGAACCTCCACCATGGACTAATACTAAATTTGAATGACAACTCAAGCTGCCCTTTGCAGGTTTTCAACTTGAGACATCTTTTGGTTTCAAGACGCCCTTTACGGATTTTCATCGTAAACCCCCTTTTTATTTAGTTATTATTTTTTTCGTTTATTTTCTTTTTCTTTTTTTCATTTTTTCTTTCTCTTTTTTTATTTTCTTTCTTTAGGCAAAGTATTTCTTGACAGCATCAAAGTTCACAGGGTTAGGTAAATCTAGTCCATCCATTTCGGTGAGGATTAAAGCTCCTCCAGAAAAGGCTTTCTTTACAACATAAGGTCTCTTCTAATTTGGCATCATCTCTAAAGTCGTTTTGAATTGGAAGAAACTTTTTAAGTATCAAATCTCCTTCATGAAACTCTCGTGGGTGAATTTTCTTATCATGTTCCCTCATCATATGTTTCTTGTATATCTGACCATTATAAATAGCTTTTAATTTTCTCCTCAATTAGATTCAACTGCTCATACCTGGCTTGTACCCATTCTGCTTTATTTAACTTAACCTCTGATAATACTCGAAGTGGCAGAATTTCTACCTCAACTTCTATCATATAGGCTAAAGAAAATAGGGTTGCCCCAGTTGATGTCTGTACTAAAGTTCGATAGGAAAACAATGCAAATTGTTATTTTTCATGTCAGTCTTTATAAGTCTCAGTCATTTTCTCTATAAGCCTTTTGATGTTCTTATTGGTTGCCTCTACTGTCCATTCATCTTCGGGCGATAAGTGGTGGAATTATGATGTTTTTATCTTGAACTGCTTACAAATTAATTCCATCATCTTATTATTTATGTTCAAGGCATTGTCAGTGATGATTCTTTCTGGTAAATCATATCGACATATGTTCTCTTTCTTTAAGAACTTGCAGACTGTTGACTGAGTGACATTTGCATAGGAAGTTACTTCTACCCATTTGGTGAAGTAGTCTATCGCCACCAAGATGAAATAATGACCATTTGAAGCATTTGTCTAAATTTGTCCAATGAAATCCATTCGCCGCATAGAGAATGGCCACGAATCAGTCATCGCGTGCATTGGATGAGGAGGGGTATGGATCTTCTCTCCATAAATCTGGCATTTGTGACATTTTCTGGCATAATTGATATAATCAGTTTCCATGGATGACCAATAATACCCAAATCTCATTATTTGTCTAACCATTGCATGCCCGTTGGCATGGGTACCATACACTCCCTCATGCACTTCTTCAATGACTATTTTAGCTTCTTTAGCATCCACACACCTCAATAGAACCCGTTATGGACTTTTCTTGTACAAGATCTCACCATCAAACACACACCTTGCAGCCATCCTTCTAATAGCTCTTTTGTCATTCTCGGTTGCTTGCTCAGGAAAACTTTGATATCTGATGTATTACAAGATATCATAATACCAGGGATTTCCATCCTCTTCATGTTCAATGCTATAACAATGGGTTGGATACTCATAAGCTTGCATCTCAATTGGCATCATATTTGCATGTTCATTTACATTAAAGGTTGCTGTCAAAGCGGCTAGGGCATCCTCCATTTGATTTCTTATCTGGGGAGGTAATGGAATGTCACTTTCTCAAATTCTTTGATAAACTCCAGGATCAATTTACGGTATTCCAATAACATGGGATCCTTTGTTTCCCATTCACATCTGAGTTGATAAATAACTAGAGTTGAATCCTTATATAATTTGAGTGTTTTTATTTTAAACTCAATGGCTGCTCTGAGACCCAAAATACACGTTTCATACTCAGCCATGTTGTTTTTGCAATCAAAATTCAACTAATCGGTGAAAGGATAGTTTTTCCACTAGGTAAGACCAATATTGCCCCAATTTGTGCCCCAAGGCATTCGAAGCACAATAAAAATTCAACTTCTAATGTTCATCGGTAGAAGTAAATGCCTCTTCAACTGAAATAGCCATCACATCTACATATGGGAAATCAAAACTCAATTGTTCATATTCTTTAGAAGCTCTACTAGCGATAAAATCTACAATAGTTCTCCTTTTAACTGCTTTTTAGCTCACATATTGGATGTTAAACTCAGACAATAAAATATGCTAACGTGCCATTCTTCCAGATAAAGTAGGTACAACCATCATATATTTCAGAGAGTGAAGCCTAGAGATTAACCAGGTGGTATGATACAACATATATTGCCTGAGCCTTCGAGTAGTCCAAACCAAAGCACAACACAAATTTTCGATCGATGAGTATCTTGCCTCATAATCAGTAAACTTTTTGTTGATGTAATAAATTGCTCTCTTTTTCTCAGTTTGTCATGCTACCCTAATACACGCCCCATTGAATTCTTGAAGATTGACAAGTAGAGAATTAATGGTATGCCTGAGATATGTGGCACTAAGAATGGGGTATTTGACAAATATCACTTAATTGCTTCAAAAGCTTATTAGAAATCATCACTGCATACCTCTGGGTTATTTTTACGGAGAATGCGACAAATGGGATCATATTTCTCGATCAATTTTGAAATAAACCAAGCAATGTAGTTTAATCTCCCAAGGAATCCTTGAACTTCTTTTTTATGTTTTTGGGGGTGGTAAAATTTGAATGGCTTTGACTTCATCTAGATCTACTTCGATCTTATTTTTGCTTACTATAAACCCCAAAATCTTCCCAAACATCAACCCGAAGGTACACTTATTTGGATTGACTTTTAGCTGTCATTCTCTCAATATTTGGAAGAGTTTCCTCAAATTCTTTACGTGTTTTTCCTCTGTCTTGGCCTTACGATCCTTTCATCGATATAAACTTCTATTTCTTTGTGCATCGTGTCATGAAACAGTGTTATCATGGCTCTCTGGTATGTTGGCCTTGTATTCTTTAGCCCAAACATCATCACCTTGTAGCAAAATATGACCCACATGGTGAAAAATATAGTTTTTTCCATATCTGCGGGGTACATCTTTATTTGATTGTAACCAGAGAACCCATCCATGAATGAAAACAGGGAATTTCCAGTAGTATTGTCCACCAATGTGTCTATGTGTGGTAAAATAAAATTATCTTTCAGGATCTCCCTATTGAGATCTCTGTAGTCAACGTATATGCAAAATTTTTTCATCATTCTTTGGTACTGGAATGATGTTTGTCACCCACTCAGGATACTTGGCTACTTTGAGGAATCCAACATTGAATTGTTTCATGACCTCTTCTTTAATTTTTAGTAGCATCTCAGGTCTCATCCTTCTGCTTTTATTGCACTACATTCTTACTTTATCGGCAATTTGTGTACTATTAATTCAGTATCTAAACCCAGCATGTCCTCGTATGACCAAGAAAACATGTCTTTGTACTCTTGAAGCAATTCAATCAAACACTGTCATCCCTCAATAGATAGGGTGATGTCAATCTTTACTTCTTTCTTGTTTTTTATCTGATCCCAGATTCAAAATTTTAATGGGCTCTTCATGAGGCAGAATCTGTTTATCTTCCCTTTCCACCTTTTTTAGCAGTTCTGAAGGTTAGTCACATCCTTATCATTATCACTACCATCTATTTCCTCTTGACATATAAGCAGCTCGAAATCAATCTCCAGGTTAGTGTCATCAGTATTCATACTATTGATAAATGAGGTCCTAAAAGAATAATGAATGAGAGGATATATTTACATATACACATACAGGAGAATCTATCCTATATCAAAATAAATAGAATGAAATAATATATAAATAAATAATAAAGAATTAAGAAATGCACGGGATAATGTTTACCACTTTGTGAATTAGTATAAATGCATCTTTCATTGAAGATTTAAAAAACAAGTAGACTAACCCTTAATAAAAGATCACCTATTACCCCAGGTTTAGACAATATGGAAAGTTTTCGTGTATTATTTTGAAAAAGTTTTTTAAACTACTGGTAACTCCTCTACAGTCCAATTGTTTAGCACAAAGCCTGGCGGTGCGGGATAAATGCCTATAGCTCCTCATTCTTCAACCCCATTATCCAATATTACATTTATGCCCAAATCTCCCAAGGCATCCTCAATGATTGATTCCTTAGCTGGCTAGCTTCCTTGGAATATATGGCTTCCCGATACAAATGTATCATGTAGTGATGGGAAAATCATTGGCTCCCACTTAATATCCTCTCCGACTAACCTTGCTCTTCTCTTTTCCTAGCTTTTCTGGATTCCCTTTAATATTTATCTCAGGGTTGGTTAATATCTCAAGCCAAAGTGATCACTTTTAGCAGTAGGAAAAATTGGATTAAAAAACTCCCTGTACGTGGCTTCCCAGCCCTTTTACAGCCTTGGTTCCCCTCCCCAGAGTCATCTTTAATTCCATCCGGCTACAATTAGACAATCTAGGCTTTGATATCTTCTTCCCCTTAGCCACGAATATGACATTAACAAACTCCAGGGAACTGAAGGAACATTCAATAGTTTCTTCCTCTACTTCAACATATGGAGCAGTAGTGGACACAGAAGCAATAATATCTTCCTCATCATTGATGCATACCAATTTTCCCTCAATCACAAATTTGAGTTTCTGATGAAACATGGATGGCATGGCCTCTGCCTGGTGGATCCATGGTCTTCCTAATAGAAAATTATATGTAGGCATAATGTCCATGAATAGAAACTCTACCTCATAAGTAGTTAGGCCTATGGTTAGAGGGATATCAATCTTTCCTAGCACTTCTCTTTTCGTTCCATCAAATGCTCAAACAACACTCTGGCAATTCCTCAAATATGTACTATCGATTGGCAACTTCTTCAAGGTTACCAATGGTATTACATTTATCGTAGAGCCATTGTCAACTAGCTCTTGGGATAACACATGCCCCTTGCACCTAATAGTAATATGTAAAGCTTTGTGGCTTCCAATCATCCTAGATGGGATCTCATCATCAGAAAAATAGATAAAATTATCAGCTTGAATATTTGCAACCAATCTATCTATCTTATCTACGGGTATATCTTTCAGCACAAAAGTCTAATTCAAGACTTTTTAACAAAGCTTTTCTGTGTGCCTTAGAACTCAACAAAAGAGAACGAATCGAAATGTGAGTAGGTAGCTTCTACAACTATTCAATAATGTTATATTCACTATGTTTCAAAAATTTCATAAATTCCACAACCTCATTTTCTATCATAGGCTTATTAATGACCGGCTCATCATCTTTTAGTAGTAATTCAACTTTCTTCCCTTTATCAGCCACAGTTCTTTTCTCAGCTTCTTTGGTCTGATTAGGAGAATAACATATCCCACTCCTGGTAAAATGGCCTACTTCATCCACCTCTTGTTTGGCGATCTCTGAAGTACCCACGTTATCCATCTTGCACTCGTATCTCAAAGGGACTTGTTTATTGTCCTTGTAAGGGAATGGAGACAGGGGTGTGATTACCACCTTAGTATTTACTTTCTCAACAATACGAGTTTTTGGTGTGATGAGTAGAGGATATTTGACATTGTAAACTCCCTCGGAAGAACCCTCTAATGCATAAACCTCTACTTCTTCATTTTCAGAAAAAATCTTTGTAGACTTTCATCTACTTGTCATCAATCATTCTTTGTACCAAAGCTTAGAATTCAGAATATTCTTGTATGGTGTGACCCTCAGAGTTGTGATATTGGCATGCATGCTTACTCTTATCAACCACGTTAGAGACCAACAAGTATGCCTTGATCATCTGACCCCATATCCAATGCATGGGTGACTTTACCTCACTCATTTTTTTATAATCTTCTTTATTTTTTCCTCAGCAATTGTATTGATCCCTGCACTTGCATGGTTTTGTAGTGGGTTCTAAGCCACATTAGGTTGTTCACTGTCACCAAATTTGATGACGTTCTTCTGCCTTAATCTTTGGGCAATCTTCTTAAAGGAAATGAAATTCTCTATTGAATGCCCAAGAACCCATGCATGATATTCACATTGGGCACTAGTTTCATACCATTTAGGGTAGAGAGGTTGCATTAGAGGTGTATAGTAAAGTGACACCACGTGTTTATCATATAAAATATGAACAATTCCTTGTAAAATATGGGGATCGGGTCAAATTGAAGCTTATCTCTCTTGCTTGGGCTTTATTGTCCCTTGCCTAGTAGAATTTTGTGTATATGATCTTGTGGCTTGAGGTCGAGACACAATATGTTATTGAAGTCATACTTTCTCACATTATTAACTTTGTTGTCCTTCTTTTTCACTGGCGGTTTCTTACTAGACTCTCATCCGTTAAGCTTCCCAATCTTGATTGCCATTTTGATCATCTTTCTTGCTGTGACCAAATCAACAAAACTCTTACATGAGTTTCCTATAAGGTGGCCAATGAAATGAGCTCTTAAAGTGTTTATAAAGAGCATGTTGGTTTCCTTTTCTTCAAGTGGCGAACGAACTTGTATAGCCATATATCTCCACCTCTGAGAATATTGTCTGAAGCTTTCATTAGATTTATTCTCCATACTCTACAGCATGATTCGATTAGGCCTCACATCTTTCACATGCTTATATTGTTCTAGAAAAGCTTTAGCTAAATTCTTCCAGGACTTAATATGAGTCATGCTCTACTTATTGTACCAACAGATGGCTAAACCTGTCAAGCTCTCCTGGAAGCAACAGATTAATATTTGATTATCCCCTATGTAGCCAATCATTTTTCTGCATAACATAGTGATGTGAGCTAAAGGACATCTCGTGCCATCGAATTTTTCAAAATCTGAAATTTTGAACCTGGGAGGTAGCACTAAATCAGGAACTAGACTTAGCTCTTTTACATCAATCCCATTCAGGATAATGTCCTCTTTCATAGCCCTGATTTCCTATTCCAGTTGTTTTTATTTCTCTTTTAGTTGCATATTCTGCTCTTTTCTACATCCTCATCGAAATATGGGACATCTTCAACTAAGTGTGGGTTTACAGAGGTGTCGGGTAAGTTTATGTGCACTCTTACTGGATGAGCAGTCATTTGTTGGGTTCTAATGTGCGGTGGTGTAAATCTAGGATAATATAGGGGTTATTCAGTGTACCAATATATGGAGCCTTTTTACAATCAACTCGTGGTTCAAAGCCCGGGCGATATACAGGTTCTTCGGTAGTAGTACCAATAATTGGAGTCTTTTCTCAACTTGTATTCCTTCCCAGTAACAAGCTTGCGATTTTTTCCATCAGATCATTCTGAGATTTCAACATTTGTTCACGCATATCCTCTTGTGTTTTCTTAAAACTCTCATGCATTTCGAGCTGGGCTCTCTCTATTTGGGTGATTATCTAGTCAATTGCCTTTTTTGGGTATGGTACGAATGCTTAGAAGTTCCTAGAATTCTGCCATATAATCATTTTATTAATATTCATATTTTATTAATGAACATGAAAAGTATGGCTATTAATGAATAAAAGGCAATGTGAAATGTAAATGCAATGCAAAAAATGAAAATGCACAATGCTAGGTGTTGATTCTGGAATGATTCCTTAGAAAAACTTTTTATATTAGAAATGAAGTTTAGTTACAAGGCTTAAACATATCATAGATAGATCTGAGCTATCTCCCTTAATTGTTGCATGTGCCTCAATAAATCATAAATTCTCTGAGCTTCTTCAGTCTTGGGTTTGTATCCTTCGCTTACAATAGCATCTTCATGTACTAAGTCAACTAAGTATTGAGCCACTCCTTGAGAATGTTCCAACTAGTTTGCTATGAGGTCATCCCTTTGCTTAAATCTCTACTGAGCATGTTCCCAACAATGGTGCCACTGTATAACATCTTTATAGGGTACTATCGGTAATTCACTTGCTCTTCTCTGAAAATATTGAACCATAGTCTCAAGTTCATTCACACGTTTCCTCATATTTTCAACTTCGCAACGGTTTGAACTATCTTTTTGACTTTGGTACCGTCGTAAATCTAACTCTAAACTTAAGACTATGCCTTTCACTTTCTCGTTTTGGGATCGACTCTCTTGTAGTTGTTTTTATAATGTGTTATTATCTTTTGAAAGTAGCTTCACCTGATGTCTACTCTGCTTGAGATCTTTGCTACTTTCCCCAACTTCTCTCTTTATACTCGCCACTTCTTGTCTCCATTCAGTAAGTGATTTACTTGAGCTAGTTTCTATTTGAGCTTTTACCATTTGTAACACCCCCAACCCGTATCCGACCCGGATCCGAGTCCGAAGTGTCACATTGACTTTTCAAAACCTTTACTTATATAAAATAGTGAGTAATTTAAAATTTATTATTACATATAACTTCTTCAAAACCTTTACCGAACTATTCAGAGCTTATACAATATTTTATTTTGAATACATGCCAACTAGAACTTTATATATTAAAATACATATTATTCACCTTTCTTCTGATCTGACCTTTGGTAAGGAGAATTGACATGTCTTGCTCCACATTGCTCTTTACTCTTCTCACTTCGGTAACCTGCATGTGAAACAATCACACGCTAAGTCTATGACTTAGTGAGGCAATAAACATAAAATATAGATTATAGCTTGTAATCATGCATGAACAATTACTACTATCACTCATACCCTTATTCATGTAACAAATCTCTATCACACATATGCAATATATCATTACATATAAGAACATATACACACATATATTCATCACTCATTATTTCCATCATTAGCCTTATTTCATTATAAATATTATTATCATTTATATCACTTAATAAATATCCTCTTATACCTAGCATTTTAACCAACATTTGACTCATTTAATCATACAATCCACATATCATCATATAAATCATATAATACCATTCATAGCAAAAAAGCATACAAGTCACATATGAGAACTATAGATATATGAGTCTATAGAGGTTGTGCACTAATACTGTCACCACAGCTAGTATAAATGCACCGAAGTGCCACGTAGAATTGCACCGTAGTGCCACGTAGAAATACACCGAAGTTCCATATAAGGTTGTCCCTAAGGACCACCTAGAAAATTCCTTAAGAATCATATACATATGCCAAGGATCAAGTATGTGTCTCAAAAGACCTCACACATGTTCCAAAGAATACATATATTTCCCAAAAGACCACGTAGACCCTCGACTCTTGGCATGCCAACTATACCCTAGCTCTCATGACACATAACATGGGCATCATCATTTATGTCATTTCACATTTTCACATAAACACGTAGTTCACTTTCACATAGCACGTAGATTATGTCACATATCACGTAGCTCATATCCACTTTTCATACTATTTCACATTTCTTGTCACATTGCTTATATCTTATTTTTATGTCTTATCATATATATATATATATATATATATATATATATATATATTCACATGTTCATAGAATCCAACATTTCAGAATCTAAATGTGTATTCATATAATTCATCTTCCTATATATATATATATATATATATATATATATATATATCATTTTTCCTATACTTGTATTCACATCATTTATATTCTCCTTCTCATAATCTCATATGTCCTGATTAATAGCTTATATCATATATGTATAAAATAACTTATATCATATCATATACCTTATACCTCATTCTATGATTTTCACCTAGATCATATCACCTCTGTCATACTCATAAACATATATCACTTCTATTATTTCATTTATATACTAGTCTAATCTATTTACCTAATTCAATTCATATAGTACCTATAACTTTCTAATATGACTACGTAGATTTCCATCATACAACCCATATATCATAATTTTATTTAAGCATATGTATCTTTCCATCTAGCTCATCTTATATGTTCCTATTATCACTTATGTTCAAGTCTCCTATTTGATCTACTATTCTCATTTCATCATATAGGTCAATATTATCTATCTTGTTTCAATTCTCATTCAATGATATAATTATATTTTACTATTTCACATAAATGTTCATACCCCTATTCACTTGCCCAACTCACATTCTTATTGTTTATATAACCTTTACATTTGATTACTTCATTCCTATCATTTCGTCTAAACTCGTTTTTTACCATATTCCCATATTATTACCTAATTTATCCCATATCATGTATTCGCGTAATCTTATATTACATTTCTATATATCTCAAAGATCTTATCACATAACTTCTCTTTTATATTCATATAATTTCTTATCATATCATATAGTTTATATCATCATAACATAGCATATATTCACATCAACCATGAAATACATATACAATAACATGTCAACACATATCATAACATATAACTCATACACTCATAACAAACACATGTTCATGTTCATACTTCATGCACAATACTATAGAAAATAGACTTGTCGCAAGTCTTATTTCCCATTAAACATTATATATAAAATAATGCGCACTCACCTTGGCCTCACTAAGTTTCAATCCATTTTTATAGTTTCCTCTCTTGCGATCGAATCACAACTTAATAATCGGTCTGGGACTTGTCCGTGCTCGATATCTATATAATCATACATTGATACATATTAGTATCCAATTGATATACACTAATATATCATTTCTTAGACCAAAAGAAAGGTATAATTCTATTTCCCTTGAAGTGCATCGATGCACTACCCATGCATCGATACACAAATCACCTTAGATGTTTTCATTTTAAGGGGGTGCATCGATGCACTCCTTATGCATCGATGCACTAATTGTATTCGATGTTTCCATTTTTAATGGGTGCATCGATGCACTTCCTGTGCATCGATACACACTGAACAATTTCTGGAAATTTACCCTTGATGCATCGATGCACATTGAATGTGCATCAATGCACATAGCCCAGAATTCATTTTTAAGCCCGAAAATCTACTCAAATCAACTCAATTGCTTCATCTTTCATCCCCTTTCATGTTCTCAACTCATATACACATGCTTAAACCAATTTATATCCATATAAACCATATTTAACTTCAAATTTCTATTCCTCATATATAACTAAAAAATTAAACCAACTTTGCAATATGTTTTAATTTCAATTCTATGGCTTATAACTTCTTAATTAGACCCTTGACAAGTCAAATTTAACTTCCAACTCTATTTATGAACTCTATTTATGAACTCTATTTCAAGATTTCACCCGAGAACCTCAAATCTTTAATCCCTCCTAACTCTGTCGTACTTTGATTTTAAGATAACTTAAGCTTTCCTTAAGCTTAGTTATCATCTAATAATCAAAATCAACCTTAAAATCAACAATTAATCCATAAACAAAGAAACTCACCTTTGAGCTTGGAGATACGAGAGGACAAAGAAGAAGAAAGAAAACTCTGGATAATTCTCTCATTTTCCACGTGGTTCCTTTTCTTATAAAAGGAATATAAAAATCTTACTTGTCAATTTACCATTTTACCTTTTAATTCATTCAATAATTACTAAATAACCTTCATCATATTTCCAATAAATCATTGAACTATTCAATTATCTTACTTTAATCACCAATATCTGAATCTTTACAATTTGGTCACTAACCCGGTATTAAGGATGTTACACCATTCGTTGGTATGATAACTGGAGATAATGAAAATCCAATCTGAGTTGTTTTTCTACTTTTTCAATTCAGTCAGCTTGACCTTTTTGGATATTGATTTCTAAACCTTTTTGGTACACCTTATTCTTCATTTTATGTAACGTTTCTTTCCACTATTTTCTTTCAGCCTCAAAATCACGCCTAGCTAATTCTAATGGAGATGGTATCATTCGAAGATGTTCTTCCATGGGCTGAATATTTTCGGGATTGACCATTGAGATATTATTATTAACTCGATTACTTCTCCATTCCTCGTATTCTTGTGACAGCTTCAAGTCGAAGGTGAAGAGATTTACTCTACGAGTATGCTTCCATGCATTAGCAACCCCTTTGACTTTACTCTTATACTACTCTCATTTGAATGTGAACTCTGACCCAGATAAATTCCAAGTTGCTGGAATAAACTGCCTTGATACATATTGCCTGGAAACCAGTAAAGGTGCATACCCTATAAAACCTTATATGTCTGGAAATGAAACCCAATCTCATTCTCTACACCTATAAGGTATGTTTGAGCAAACGTTCCACAAAGCGTACCATAATATATCACTGTCTCAGATATCTTTGAAAATGACCATCTATTTCTCTTCAGTGAAACCTCCAGACCATTCTTGAGTAAGAAAATCTTTCAAAGGTGAAAAACTCTTCTAGAAACACTCGACCAGCTGCCCTTTCGACGTTTTTGAAATGATTATGGATCAAAACTAGTAACAGTGGTGTGCACCCTATGAATCGTCCTTCCTCTTCTCTTCTGCAGGAATTTAAGGAACATAATATATCTACCAAAATAGTCGGAATAGGATCCACATGTATTTCCAATCTCTCGCACAAATCAACCACTGATACATCAACGTGCCCCAAGACCTTCGGGAATATGACTAGCCGATAAATACCCAGAGCAAAAAAGGTCTATCTTCTTTATCTTATCGGGATGACGGTCAATTGCTTCTCTCAGAGCGATCTAGGTAATGCATTCACTATCTCCCTTTTTCTTAATGCTTCTTACGACCCATTCTTTACTCATCCTGGTCATCAAAAGCATTTTCTTCTTGAAAGAATGAGTGTTTGGCAGCTTGGTGTAAACCTTTCTACTTGAAATCTTGAATAACGAGTCAAGGCATGGTACTCCTCTATGGTAGGCTTCACATCTACTCGACTAAAATTAAAGCAACTATAGTCAGGATTCTAGAACTATGCAAGAGCCCTAAACAAATTTTGGTCAATCGAAACATCTAGGAGATAAGAGATGTCACCATAGAGCTGATAAAACAACTGCTTAACGACTGCTTTCCATTTTCCCATATTTCTTTTAACTCTCTCAAGTCATTTTAATGGACATTGATGTGTATGTACCCAATCAGATCTGACACGTATATAGGCTGTAAGTTATCTCCATTGGTTAGATGGGACTGCTCAGACCATCTTAGAATATATGCATTGTTCTCTACCTCTTTTTAAATCCTTCGTTCCATATTACTAGCCTTCTATATGGACATCAATCATGGATCAACACCATGGAATGAATAGTACAATGGAAAATGAAAGCAAAATAAAACAAAAAGACAAGAAAATTAGTCAGTAATCGTAAAGAAATTAACCATGCATAAAATAATTTGTTAATAAAACCTGCCCCACATGGTGGCTACCCAATCATGCTTTAACAGATCCTACCCAAACATGATTTCTACCCACATGCTTTGTTTATAGAAAATCATAACCTCATGTCATCTAGTTCGCATGTTTTTTTGAGAAAAAAAAATAAACCTAACTGCATGATCTCTAATTCGCATGCATTTGTTCGAAACAACAAAATGTAAAAGACTCTAAAGGGTTTTTCCTTGTGTACTCTCCTCACGGGATTTTTTAGGTTTGGGTTAGGATCTATCTGGTTTCTAAGTTCACTATATGTTGGGTTCGACTCTAAAGTAAAAGGTTCTCAAATTGTCCTTGTCGGTGACCTCTTGGGCTTCCAGACCCTCAGTCCTGCCCATCACATGCTTTTGGATCAAGTTCAATTCGAGGGGACACACCTCCTTATATCCACATGGAGGTGAAAACAATCATGAGGACCATAAGGCATGAGCCCCAAGAGCAATCCACGATCCCATTCTGAGGTGAAAACCACACGAAGGAGTAGTTTTTCACTCCTACATAAATAGGAAAGAATGGGGTTTTAGCTCATGTTATGCAAATGCAGTTGTGCAGTGTGTGAGGAAAAGCGAAAACAAAACAAGCAACACAAAACATAATTCTATAAATCTTGAACATTTATTTAATCTGAAAACATCACCAAACAAATTAGTACAACTATTTAGTGATTAATCAAATTATAAACATAAATATTATTTAAACCTAACAAGGGATCAAAAACTAAATTAGAAAGAACTTATAATTTTTATTGCAAAGACGATTAATTAATTAACTAACAACTTGACTCTCTAAAAAAATATGTCTCCAGCGGAGTCGCCAAGCTGTCGAAATGATTTTTCTTAAAAAACAAATTTAACTTTAAATATGAATTTTTAAAGGATCTCATTTCAAATAATTTAGTGACCTTTTAATAATAAAAACGTAGCTCGAGGAATCGCCACCAATCTTTGATTAGGGTGTGACTAGCACCCAAAAAACATATTTGTCAATTTAATAAAAATATTAATTTTAATTAAAACAACATTTTTACGGTTTACGTTACCAAAAATTTGAGTTTGGGAGTCGGTTACACATGGGGAAGGATTAGCACCCCCACAACTGAAATCGGTACCAAGTCGATTAATTAGTTGTATTTGCAATGAACTTTACGAATTTGAGTTTAATTTAATTTAAGATCCCATATAAATAGCATTCTTTGAATTTTAGGACGAAACACAATAAAATTTAATTATATCCTATCGAGAAGAACCGACTCTCGTGTCTTAAAGCAATCGATTCTTACTCCAATCGAAATAAAGAAATATTAAAATTTCATTCTAGATTTAATTATTAATTTAAAATTTAAATGCATAAATAACAATAAAACAAAACAAAATAAATTTAAGATTTTCTTTTTAAAACAAATTCTTTGAATTTTAAGAGGGAAACCGGTAATATTTAATTATTTCCAATTGAGAAAAAATGATCTCTCATGCCTTAAAGTAGTCATTTATTACTCCAATCGAAATAAAGAAATATTACTATTTCATCCTAAAATTCAATATTAATTTTAGTGTTATTTATTCTGAGATCTCATGAAAAATACATACAAAAATAAAACAAAAATTACAAACATATATCAAACAAATAAGATTAATTAACTATTTTTACCAATCATTAATGAGAGTAAGGATGTTCAATCATTTAAATACATCGAGATAGGACCTTAGATTTGATCTAATAGCCTTTTCTCAATGAATTTAATTAAAAGAATACGATCTTTTTCTCACTCCCCAAATTTTTAAGTGTAATAAAAAATTTTAAGGTTTCACTTGATGGAATACCCTTTTTATTTTAAGACAATTGAAAACGACCTCTTATTCTTTAAGACAATCACTTCCCCTATCTCAAAATAAATGGATATTCCCTTAGTCAAATTATATTGATTCGCGTCGAGAAATTCTTATAAAGATTACATTAAAATAAAACCCATACTTATATGCATCTGGTTACACTAATACATGCATAAAAATTAATACAATTAACATATTTATATAAATATTCATTATTATACTATATTATATCTGGTATGCAGAGGCTAATAATATAACACACATATATAATTATTTCTACAAAACAACATACAAAATATACTTATTACGAGCACATACGCCTTGACATGAATTAAGAACATGCACATATATATCTAATTGAAAACATTAACCAAATAAAAGAAGAATACCTAAAGGCTTAATACACCAATTTTAGTATTAACATCTAAGGCAAATAACAAATAATAAATTATATACAATAATTAAACAAAGTATTTACATATCAATTACAAAATGATAAATAACACAAAAAATAAATAATAAACTTAAAATACAACAATTTTAATATTACAAAATCAAATCATAAATGAGTAAACATATTTAAGGATGAAAATTAAATAATTACGACAACGACATTCATAGCTCAAATTAATAAGAACAAGATTCAAATAAGGACTAAAATGAGAGTTTTCAAAATTACAAGCCCATAATTAAAATAAATAAAAGGTAAATAAGTGAAAGTGATCGAATTATAACACACGTGAAATAAGAGGCCAAAATCATAATCTCTAAAAACCTTCAAACAAGGACTAAAACGAAACCTAACAAACCAAGAGACCCTCATCGTGTAATTTACCTATACACAAAAATAATAGTTTCCCTAAAGCCAAAACTACGTCGTTTTGGCTTCCCCTTATATATCCCATTATAGGTTTTGAGGAAAACCTAAACCCACTTCAATTCCATCAGCCGTTTTCCCTTCTCCCAAAACTTTCTTTATGTTTTCTTTTCTCCTCTTAACCGAGAGAGAAGTTTTTTTTTATCTGGACGCATTCTCTGGTGGCCCCGACGAGGGGTCGGTTACCTTCCCTATCACTCCCCTGTTTAACCCCCGAGCCAGCATAGACATCTAGAACCTAGTTTTCGACACCTCTCACTCCCCAAACACAAAACCCGGAAGAACAAAAAGGCTACCTTTTGTGCTCGAACGACCTTCCTATCTCCAGCGAGGCAAAAGGGGATCGGAACGTAGGGGTAAGGCTATCTTTTTTTCTGAAAGATTTCTCTTCTTATCTTTTTTCTTCTGTATTTTTTCCCCGAAAGCTTCTTCCTCTTTTTTCTTTTCGATTCTCTTTTTTCTTCCTCACTAAACCTTCTCTTTTCTTCCCAAAAAACTTGAATCCCCTTTTTAAATACCTCCCCATTCTTTTCATGTTTGGTGTGGCTAAACCATAGGGAAATGATTTCCCTGAAAACTAATATTTTTAAAACCGGACCAGACATTGAACCGGTGAAGGTACTGGTTCATTGGTTCAACCGGGTTCAACCGTGGTTGAACCGGATTTTATATAAAATAATATTTTTTTTTAATTTTACATAATATTCAAAGCAATATTAATATATATGTAACACTTTTTTTAAGTTTACAATATTAAAAGGTATAAAAATATCACAAGTCATAACATATATAAATTAAAAACCATAAAATCAAGTGAAACAAAATGATTCAAATCAACTACAACATAATATTTAAGGTAAAACATATTAAATAATAAATATAATTATATAACTATATTCAAAAAAATAAAATTGGGGCTTAAAAAAAATCATAACAAATGATGTCATTTGGTTTAATTTTTTTTTTTTTTAAATCTCACTTGGCTAAGAAACATAGAAGAGCATCCCAAAAGTTTAAAGAGTAAAAATATGATAACAAAACAATCCCACATGGCTAAGAAACATAGAAGAGCATCCCAACTTACTTCTATAAATAATAGAGGTAATTTGACATTCAAAATCATGGAGCCTTTTAGTGAGCACAGAGCTAACTATTCTTTCGCTTCAATTGAGCTCAAATTTTAGGCTTCAATCGAACTTCTAAATTATTTTTGAGTTCGAACCTTTTCGAGTTCAAGTTTTAATATTATATTTCGAGTTCGAGTTGAACTTGATAATTTTTAGCTCGTGAGTTTTTTAGTCGAGTTGAGCTTTCTTTTAAAGTTTTCGAGTTCGAGTTGAGCTTAACAATACTCAAATTTGACTTGGCTCGTTGAAAAAACGACGTCGTTTGGTTTAATTTTTTTTAAAAGAAAAAAAGTGAACTGGCAGTTCAAACCGGTTTTGCCGGTTTTCAGCCGGTTCACCCCGATTTTACCGGTTTTCAGCCGATTCACCCCGGTTTTACCGGTTTTCAGCCGGTTCATTGCCAGACCGGTTTTGTGAGGTAACCGGACAGGCCACCGGTTCACGGTTCAATCGGTTGAACCAGCCGGTCCGGTCCGGTTTTGATAACCATGCTAAAATCCATTAAAAATTGAATCCCCAAATCTGACTAAATCTGATTTTTCAACAAATTTGGTATGGGTTTGGTTGGATTTTCACTGTTGATGATGGTATTTTGTTGATTCTGATTTTTTTATTATTCTAATTTAATTGGGTTTACTATTTTCTGAGGTGATGATGATGTTGGCACAGTGACGAAGAAGTCGAAACAGTGGCGGCAGGAGAAGCTCTTGGCGTGAGCAGCGGCGGCTGAAACCCTAGGGTTTAGAAATCCTAATTGATTTATAGTATATTGGGCCTGGGTTTGGGCTTGGACCAATTTGGCTTCGGGTTGTTTGGTTTGGGTCGAACTAGTCGGGTCAATTTGGGCTTGGACCAGTTTGGCTCTTTGTAATTTGGGCCCAATTGTGGGTTTATAATTTGGTCTATAAGAAATAAAATCAAATATAAATATATAAATAAAATAATAATAATAATAATAACGGTCTTTGTTGAAAATGGGTGTTGACAATAATAAAATAGAAGAGAGACGAAATAAACTCTCTTTCTCTTATACTTTTTAGACAGTTAGTATAAATAACCTAACATTTTCGTATATACAGGCAATTCAGAACAATGAAAAAATCTCAATCACTACGATCACGTACGTATTGGCAGCATGGTTTGATGTGAATCAAGTTCTTCATAGTTTTCCCACCGGGTATCAGTCTCCACGTTGTCATCCCTTTCGATTCACACTTCATTTTCGAATATCAAAAACACATTTGATATTAAACTACCTCGGAGGATTTTGGGGATTCAAGGTTCACTGCAGCTTTCGTAACTGCGTGAATGAAACTTAAATCTAACTCGCATCTATGACCGTAATTTAAATCTTTTAAATTAAAAAAATAAAAAGAGATATATGTTACCATCATTCTTCTCAATCTCCCTGACGGACGGAAGAATGTAAAACCTAAAACTCGGATAGCTTGGACAAACGAGAGGATCACCTGCATCCAAAACCCTAATTTTTCTTTATTGTTCTTGTTGTTGTCATCTACAAAGTTGAAGGCTTGAGCTTCTTTGTTATCATTATTGGTATACACATGCTTGAGACGTTCATCATTACCGTTAATAACTTTTGCCCTTTGTCTCCAAATCTCTGTCCTACATCGGAGGACCGAAGGCAGTTTAGGCAGCAGCATTTCTCTCTGCTTCTTCGCTGCTGCCTCTTCGTATCGGAAATCGAAAAACCGACAGAAATAGATGGGGATGAGCAGCCAAATGGATGGATTTGGGTTTATATTAGCTTCATGGCCAATGATTATAAGGAAAGAAACACTTATTCCTACAAAAAGATGAGGCAAACCGCATACAAATGTCATATATTTGGTTTCAACTTCATTGCTAATTATAGACAAATCATGTCATGCATGGGATATATAGGAATGTTGTTAAGTCCATTATTGGCATCTTTTGTCCTACCATTCATTTTTATTTTCATTACCTATGTTTAATTTTAAAATGTAGTACCAATCAAGTGACCATAGTGGTTAAGAGATTATTGTTATCTCTTAAGATCTCAGATTTGAGCACGTCGTTTTAGGGGCGGAGCTAGAAATTTTAAATTACAGTGTCATAATTTTAAACGATGTCTAGATAAAGTCATATAAATAAACACGTAACACTAAAACTCGATAAATTAATGTGAAATATAACTAAAATAACATAAGACTATTAAAAAATAACTAAAGAAAAGAAATATCAAATACAGTTCAATAACTCGTACATTTTTCTTATAATTGTCCAAGACACTTTCTCATGTTTTGAAATTGTTGAATTATTTTTTTCTTTATCGATGCTATTAAAAATGAACGAAATTATCTTAGAGAATGAATGTAAATAATGAACATATTAACATATCTTGGACAATAACAACAATTATCTCAAAATTAAAAATCAACAAATATCTTTAATAATTCCAAATATTAAAAACACAAACTCGTTAACAATATCAAATAATAATTTTAAAAATATTGAAACATTGAAAACTCAAAGAAAACAACAAGTAAATTAATTAATTGTACCTTGATGCTAGAATGTGATTTAATTTGATTCGATTCATCTTTCTCCTTGAAAATTATTAAAAATTTAATATTGTTCTATCGAAGGATGAAGATTGTGAGTTAGCGTTCACATAAAAAATAAAATTTTGGGGAAAAGAAGGTTGAATATAGTTGATTAAAAATTTGAAAAAGGAGATTTTTATTTTGAGAAAATAACCTCAGTGACCAAAAATGCCTTATAATATACGATTTTAACCAACTTTTTTTAGATTTGCCAAAATGACCAACTAAATCGCAATGCGATCGATAATTCGCAACGCGATCTCCGGTATCACAAATCAGTTTCCAGATTCGCAACGCGATTCTAACTATCGCAACGCGATTACGTAAATCGCAACGAGATTCTGACTATCGCAATACTGAATTTCAAATTCGCAACTGGATTTCTGAATTCGCAACAGGTTTTAATTTCGCAACACAAATGTTTTGGGTATATAACTACGCAGCAGCAGTAACTCATAACCTAAATCCCTAAATCGCAACTCATTCCATCTCCATCTATCACTCTCTCCGGCGACATCCGTTCCTATATCCAACGACATCCTTCCCCATCCGGCAACAGGTTTTAGTTTCGCAGCTCGTTTGTTTAGTAAATTAATTTACAATAATGAAATCATCTAATGTTGATCATGTTTGGATAGATTTGTGTTTTGGAGGGTCATGGGAGAATGTTCATGGTGTTTTATAATATATGCCTTTACCCATGAATCTTCAACTAAAACTGTCATTAAAAAAGTTAACTTATGAAACTCTAATGTTACGTGTTGCAAATAAATTGAATTTAGAGCCCCTAAGTGGATTTAGGCTATCTTATCAGAGAAATGGTAAAGTTTATTTATTAACCGACAATGAAGATGTTGAACGATTCATTGCTTACATTAGTGTTTCAAGTGATGTTGTTACATTGTATGTTGTTGAACCTAGAAGTAGTGAAGTTAGGTCAGTAGCGGGTAGTAATCAACTAAGTTTTTCAACCCCAGTTTATGGTGCTCAAAATTTAATGGTTCCACCACAATTTCATCACCAAGCAAATATTGTTTCACCACATTTCCAATACCAAACACAATCTCAAAACCCACAACCTTTCCCTAATCCAAATCTCAATCAACTTTCAGCACCAAATTCCGGTTTTCGTATTGACCAGTTAGACGATGATGAGCCAACAGAAAAAATTGTGAGTACTAGTCAGTATTCGAAATTTGATCTTGGTCAATACCCAGACTTTGATCTTGGTCAATACTAGGATTTTGATGATTTTTCAGAAGAAGAAACAGACCCTGCGTGTAATGATTTTGATATTGGTCAATACCCGAATTTTGATGATGAAACAGCCGTTACCGAGGAAGATGTTGTTAATGATAATGAGGAGGAAGTTACGACTGTAAATGAACATGTTGAACATCCATTCTGTAATTCATATAACACTGAAGAAGAAAAAGAAGAAGAAGAAATCCCCAAAGAAAAGTCCCCGAAGAAAATACCACGGGAGTATAACTGGAATATGCCAGAATTACTTCAGATACCGAAAGAAGAGTTGGTAAAAATAGCAGTTGATTGTTACACAAAAATTATTCGTATCAAGAAAGATGATAGTTTTGATACAAAGGAAGACTTGAAGATAGCTTTGTATACGAAATGTGTGGAAGATGGCTATCAACTAAAAGTTAACAAATCAAGCAAAGATCGTTTCAAAACAAGGTGTATGATTGACAAAAACTGTATGTGGCGTATGATTGCAAAGAGGATAAAAGATTGCGAAATGTTTCAAGTTAGGACTTTTATTGATAAACATACATGTTCAAGAACCCAAGTTTTTCCTCACCATAGACAGGCAAACAAAAAGGTGTTGGGTGGTTTTCTGGCTGAGTTAATGTTTTTGAATGGGTCGGTAACTCATATCAAAACAGATAGAGATGGACGCTTTGAGTTGTTGTTTATCGCCATTGGTGCTGCGGTTAGTAAATCAATATAATTTTGTTGACTTATTTTTGTTAGTTACATGCATTTCATATTTAAATGATTATATTTCTTGTGTATATGATTTTGTAGATTCGTTCGTTTATTAATTGCATGCGCCCAGTTATTATAGTTGACAGAGCACATTTAAAAAGTCGATACCTTGGAGTAAACTTATTAGCAGTAGCCATGGATGCTAACAATGGGATACTGCCAATAGCTTACGGGGTTGGCAAATCTGAAACCTCTGATTCATAGACATGGTTTATGGGGCATCTTAGGGATTGCATAGGTCCTATTAGCAATCTGAAAATCATATCCGATAGGGCAAACTCAATTGACAACGCTGTTAGAAGGTGTTTCCCAGATGCTTTTCATGGACTTTGTGGTGTTCATTTGTATAGAAATCTAAAATCAAGGTTTGCTGGTATAAAAAATCACAAATGGACATACTGGAATGCTATAAAAGCTTATCGAGAAGTGGATTTTAATAAGCATATAAACTGTTTAAGACGTGTTTTGCCTCAGTGTGCTCAAACACTAGAAGATGTCGGGTTTGAAAGATGGTCAAGAGTACATCAACTTGGAGCAAGATATGGTTTCATGACGTCTAATAGTGCAGAATCAATCAACGCTCTAAGTCGTCATTCCCGTAAATTACCCATTACTATGTTAATGGAGTTTTTTCGAGCCTCTATTCAACAGTGGTACTACAAGAAAAGAAACCATGCAGATATTATTTCTTTAAATTCGTAACTTATCATATATTTTACTAAGTATTATTTATTTAAATTTACAGGAACATTGGAACATCGTGTTACACCATGAACAGAAAAAAAGATAACGAAACGTGTTGTGAAGTCAACGTCATGGAAAGTTGAACCATGTTCAAACACTTTGTTTGAAGTACTGGATAATAACTTAAATGGGCTTGTCATACATCATTTTCACGCAGCTCACTTCTGAGATTAACCTGCAGAAACCAAACATTTGCTCAAACAACACTTTCTACACATCTAAAACCTACAAACAGCAAATTATTGAATTCTAGGTACTTAACCAAACATTTTCAAACCAAAAGCCTATAAAATTACCAATTGTTTATGGACATTTTTATAACGCGGATGCAGGTAGGCAGCGTCTCGTATATATCGATCTAACCATATAATGTCGAAACCACAAGCCTACTGCAGCTCTATCTCTATCGGTGGGAGGTAGATACTTTATACTTCCTGTGATCAAACGCTCCAACGCCAAGCATACGAGAGGACCACAATCGCCTCTGGGTCCTTTTGTTTATTGTGGTGTGGTCTCGTCTCTGCTAACTGTAATATTGAGCTTCTTTGGCTTCTTGTTTCCAGAACGAGTCCAATAATTTATCGCATCCAAGAATTTAGCCAAATGAGAGCTCCATCCCTTAATAATATCTCTTAAATCAGCCAATGATATGTAATTTATCATGCTGTCATATACTATTGCCTTAAGGGATGGGAGCTGAAGCTCGACGAGAAGCCAATGTTTACGTTCCAAAACAGGGATAAACACCTGCAATCATAAGTAATAATTCATTCATTTACGCACTTATTTATGAATACCTTTAAACTTAATCTAAAATAAATATTAACCTTATCGACCTCCCACCATGCAGGATACAGTTTAGCTTGTCCATTGCCCAACGCAAATGATTCATCTCGTTGATTCTTCAAGTGAACGGCGTTAAAAGACGTCGGCATAATTGTATATCGTGTATTTCTTTTATTTTCCTTAAGTTTCCTAATTATTAGAAGACGTGACACCCACGCATCGATATGTTGTTTTATAAAAAAAGACATATATTAGTGACTTACATAAATTTAAAAAAAATAATCAAATTGAAATATAAGAAAAATATAAGACTTACCCCTCCATCGAAATAGCCATTGTCTTCGACCCCTAATAATACGCCCCACCAAGACTGATCAAGCAACAAATAGATATCATCGTTGAGTTTGCATATGTTAGTGAAACACCCCTGGCTCCGCTCATGTAGATAAAAATCAACTGCCGTCTTAGCCCAAAGGGTGTTATCCAGAATTGTGTCCGGTAGTTGTCTCCTCTCCACTTCAAATACCGGAATGGTACTGGCCGGTAACTCATACGAGAGCCAACTCTCATATGACGCCATGTGAATCGGGCTCTTGAATGGTGGGAGAGACCTCTTTAACAATGACAGTGGCCTCTTGAACAGTGGGAGGGGACTCTCGAGGAATGATAGGGGCCTCTTCAACGATAGGAGTGGACTCTTGAGGGATGAAAGGCGAGTCGGGCTTCTTCTTGCGGTGTCTTCGCACTATTGGGGTGTATGGAGACTTAATAGCACATGCACGCCGTCTGATGCGTGAACTCTGTCGTGCAAGAAAAACCCGACGTAAAGCATCCACCTTATCGGGCCGCTAAATAATTAAATACAAAAATCAGTAAATAAACAGACATGATATTTAAACAGTGAAAACAAAGACAAATATGTTTCAAACTTGCATTGAATTCACCCAAGTCATTATTCTATCATAGTTCACAAAATGCATCAGATAACAAAGACAAATATGTTTCAAACTTGCAACACTGTCAACTTAGTATTTGTATTTGTCTATTGGTTGAAGTAATGCAATTCATTCAAGTTTAAATTTGTAGAAGAAGAATAGTTTCTGGAACTTAAAATTGCAACGTGAAAAATGACTATCGCAACGCAAAATGAATCGCAACGCGAAATGAAAATCACAACGAGAGAATCGCAACTCGAAATGAAAATCGCAACGAGAGAATCGCAATGCGAAATGAAAATCGCAACGCGATTATAGTTTCGCGTTGCGATTTTTGGTTTCGCGTTGCGATTTTCATTTCGCGTTGCGATAGTCATTTTTCACGTTGCGATTTTAAGTTTCGTGTTGCGAAAGTAAACTATTTCTTCTTCTTCTGCAAATTGAAACTTGAATGGATTGCATTACTTCAACCAAAAGACAAAACAAAGACAAATACTAACTTCAGAGTATTAAAGAATACACAGTTTAGCAGAATTGGCAGCAACCGAACAAATTTACTTTCAACCAAAAGACAAAACAAAGACAAATACTAACTTCACAGTGTTAAAGAATACACAGTTTAGCAGAATTGGCAGCAACAGAACAAATTTACTTTCAACCAAAAGACAAAACAAAGACAAATACTAACTTCATAGTGTTAAAGAATACACAGTTTAGCAGAATTGGCAGCAACCGAATAAATTTACTTCAACCAAAAGACAAAACAAAAGACAATACTAACTTCACAGTGTTAAAGAATAAACAGTTTAGCAGTATTGGCAGCAACCGAATAAATTTACTAAGCAATCTAAGTGAAATTACGAGTAAATTTATCATCAAGTTAAATATGGAAAATCTTAAACTTACCTCGTTGCGTAGAGTATGAACCTCATTCTGCAACGATACTACCATCTCACGTAGAGCGGCAACCTCACCAAGTAAAGTAGACACCTCCACACGCCATGCACCATCGTTATCGCGTAGAGTACCAATCTCCTCACGCAAGGCATTGACCTTATCACGTAACTCCCTTGACTCATCCCGTGGAGGTGGAGAACATGGAGATAGAAGTCGTGGCATCTTTACCGGTCGCCTATCATGAGGTGATGGTGGAGAAGAGGGTCGATGATATGACGGGATAAGTGATGGCTCTCGTTGTAGAGGTGTATAGTCGGTTCGATCAGGTGATGGCTCTGGGTGAGGTGATGGCTCTCGAAGTGGAGGAAGTGGAGGCTGCTCATCATTCGTGCCATCAAGAAAACGCTGACTAGCTTGCCACCAATCAGTGGCAAGCTCAGCCTCCGTGGGTGTCAGTCTCTCTAATGGAGTGTTGGCCTCCTAAAAATATAAAAACTCAAACAAAGTTAAACGTCTACTATTAATAACTTGTTTATATATGATAGTATTTGTGTTAACTTACATTATTTATTGTCGCATATGGTATTAAGTCTTCCCAATCCAACAGACGTTTCCTCTTCCAGGAAATAGCCCTAGGAATATCATTTGAAGTTTTTAATGCATATGTCTGCATGCTGGGGAAAGCCTCGAATATCCAAATCTACAACCATTAGTAATTGTTAAATAATTAATTATAATTTTGAAAACATTATATAGAAATTATTACCTTAAAGGCCCAAACAAAGCCTGACAAAGTGTATTTCGACCCATCGCCACGCAAACTTTTGCAGTCATCAAAGGCATACGACAACTTAGTCCATGTAGCTTTCCATATATACGAACCCCACGGAAACAGATTCCATGCATTTAGGTCCTCTACCAATAATATTAGCTCCTGAAGAATAGGTTGTCTGGCCTCTCTGCCTAAAAAGCCTGCATACAAAAGTACTAGAAGGCATACTCGGACAACATCGACGTCATTCATCCGAGTAAAACCATCTTTCTTATTAAACAATTTCTTCAGGTCGTCGACGTGTAAGTTCGGCTTCTCTATTGACTCATCAGGAAAAACCCTGGATAACCATGATGGGCTGGTGATATGACGAGTGTACCGGCCTACATCATCGTGTCCAAATCGTAGACCAGTGATTAAGCAGAACTCCTTCCGCCCAAAACAAGTATACGCCGGTGGAAAATGAAACCATATCTCTTCCTCACCACGTTGTATACTGTCGGGTAGATCGCTAGTCATGGTCTGAAGCCACAAATGGGTCAAATTAGCATCTCCACCCGGATGTTGTACTCTCAGCCATGGCCCGAAGCAGGCTTCCTCAAACAATTTTCTTTGTGCAAGTGAAAGCTTCGAAGCAATTGCAGTGGCTAGGCTAACTTTATTCCTTAATGTCAATGAAGCTGAAAAAAATTTCTACAAAAACAATAAACATACCAAGTTAGATATACCAAAAACTACACTGTGAAGATATACCAAAAACAATAAACATAAAGAGTAGTGGTTTATTCTTGAAACTAAAATTTGCAACACTGTTTTGTCTTTTGGTTGAAATGAAAATCGCAACGAGAGAATGAAAATCGCAACGCGAAAATGACTATCGCAACGAGAGAATCGCAACGCGAAATGAAAATTGCAACGAGAGAATCGCAACGCGAAATGAAAATCGCAACGAGAGAATCGCAACGCGAAATGAAAATCGCAATGCAATTTTGGTTTCGCGTTGCGATTCTCTCGTTGCGATTTTCATTTCGCGTTGTGATTCTCTCGTTGCGATTTTCATTTCTCTCGTTGCGATAGTCATTTTTGTGTTGCGATTTTCATTTTCATGTTGCGATTTTAAGTTTAGAAACTATTCTTCTTCTGCATTACTTCAACCAAAAGACAAAACAAAGATAAATATTAACTTCACAGGATTAAAGACTAAACAGTTTAGCAGTATTGGCAGCAATCAAATGAATTTAATAAGAAATCTAAGTGAAATGGTTAATCTATTATTGAAATTACCAGTAAACTTATCATCAATTTCAATATGAAAAACCTAAAATAATGCAAAATTTTCAAAATAAAAATAATTAAAAAAACTAACCCTCGGAGGTTGATTTTCCATTTCTGAATGATTGTGAGGGATTTCTGACCGTGAATGGTTGTGAGGGATTTCGTCAGCGATGGGGACGGATTTCGCCGTAGAGAGTGAGAGATGGAGATGGGACTGAGTTGTGATTTTAGGTTTTAGGTTATGAGTTGCAATTACGGGATATACTGTGGACGGTTCATTTTCCGATATATTAATATAGTCGTGTTTGGAATTTGAAAAAAAAAATACGCATTAATACGAATGGCACTATGTAAATCGCATTGCGATAGTCAGATTCGCATTGCGATTTACGTATTCGCATAGCGATTTTCCTAATTCGCATTGCGATTTACGTAATTCGCATTGCGATTTACGTAATCGCGTTGCGATTTAGGAAAATCGCAACGCGAATTTGGGAAATCGCAATGCGATAGTCAAAATCGCGTTGCGAATCTGGAAACTGATTTGCGATACCGGAGATCGCGTTGCGAATTATCGATTGCATTGCGATTTAGTTGGTCATTTTGGCAAATCCAAAAAAAGTTGGTTAAAATCGTATATTATAAGGCATTTTTGATCACTAAGGTTATTTTCTCTTTTATTTTTTATTATTATATATTTTATAAAATAAAAGATATGGTTAAACTGGGATAGAGTTAAATTTTAAAAAATAAAATATAGGGAGAAAGTGACTATTGACTTTTTGTGTGTAGGAAAAGTAAATTTTAATTTTTTATTATTTTGTATTATTAATTTTTTTAAAAAAAGATGAGACTCATATTTTAAAGGGTGTTAAAAATTTCTTGAAATGTGTGTATTTTTTATTTTTACCATATATATTAAATTTATATAGAAAAATAATTTTTTTGGAAATTTTTGGGTGTCAACTGATACCCTTCAATGTATTGCAGTTCCACCCCTGTGACTCTGAAGGGATGTATAAGTATTTATTGTTAAATTGTTGAGAATCTTTCAAAAATTTACTATCTTATATTCACATCGGGCTGGGTCTTGCCGGTATCAACAACGAGAAAAAAACAACCAAATAGAAACATAAACTAACTATGGCTCTTGGCCCAGACAATGCCCTAGGCTAGGGGGGATCGGACCTAGACGACGTTTTTATTATTGGGTTGTAGTAAGTAGATCGAGCGGTCATTCCACCTCTGTCCCCTAGGATGAATAATATGCTCTCAAAAAATGTTGTTCCAATCTGACGTAGCTGGCGAGCAATTCCAATTCGTGGCAGAGAACAAGACAGCAAGTGAGCGTACCTTTGTTCGTTTCTTCTTCACCAAGCACGAAAGTTTAAGGATAACTGTAGGTCGATGGTTATCTAAGGAAACTCCGATTCGATCCGCCCCGGTGGGAGGCATTTACCTCATCCCGATCACAAGGAGAGGTTCACCATGATGGGGTACTTCTGGTTTTTTTCCTTTTCAAAAAGAATGAAATAATGCACAGGGGACCATCCTTTTGTTGCGGCATGATCCTCAGATTTACGGATTCGCAGGGGACATCAGGCCCTACTTAGTTGATTGACAATGACAAAGGTTTTCAAAACTAAGCTAAGTAGGGCCTTTTTGAATTGAATCATAAGTAGTCTATAATAAAAAATTTAAAATGTAAACAATGTTTATATCACTCAATTTGATTATATTTTTATTTTGTCACTAAATTGCTTCACTAAATCAAAACTCGTTGAATGCTCGATTCGGACTCAAATTTGACTCAATACCTTAACAAATCGAGTCGAACAACTTCTAACTTGACTTGATAAGCTCACAAGCAACTTGTTAATTTTTAATATATTTATAGGATATTGATTCCCTTATTTTTAGGATTTATTATGTATTATTATTTTTAAAAAAAGTAGTTGTAATATGTTAGTTTGATTTATATTTGGATTGCTACTTTAATTATAATATATTATTTTGGTGTATTTGTGTATTGTTACTTTGAAGTTTAGACTTTAGAACATATTATTTTGGTCATTTTTCTTAAATTTATTAATTTATATTTATATTAAACTCTATATAGCAATATTATTATATTTTACATATATATATTTTTAAAATAAGGTAAAATTTGTTACGAGCTTAATAAACAACGAGCCGGTCGGATAACTAATTTTTAACGAACACGAGTGAGTAAAATTTTATTGAACTTATTGAGTATCAAGTCAAATCGAATACAATTAAAAAAAATTTCAAGTGGAGCTAATATTGTTTAACTCACGACCTACTTGATAAACACTCTAGCCTTGGATGTTAAAACATAAATAACAGATGACGTGGCTTGTTTTTGCTAACGTGAAAATAATCTATTTTTTTTTCATTTCATCATCTTCCCAACAATTTTAGAACCATTATAGTTTTATCTTCATTTTAAGCCATTCTTGACAAACTCGTCTTGTCACCCCTATCATTTTATAATTTTATATTTTTTCAGATCTCTTTAAAATTCATAAAATTTAATTTCAAAATTAGAAAAAAGAAACACTATAATTTATAATTTTTATCACTTGGTTACCGTCGAAATTAAGATGTATTGCTCGTCTCCGTCTCTAGCGTCTCATATTGTCATTTGAAAGATGATGCTTTAACATTGAAAACTAAAATGTAAAGTTAAAATTTTGAGAATGTATATTTCAAAATATTAAATCTAGATAAAAAAGGCCCCTGAACTTTAAAAAAATCAATGTGACTCCTATTGTTGTTTTTATCAGTGTGACCCTCCAACTTGAAAATAGAATTCAATGTAATCATGTAACCAACGTTTTCCATCGTTGATCAACGTCTCTTTAACTTTGTGCTGACGTGGCACGTCAAGCAACCTAACATCATATTTTTAGTGAACAATCTGGCCTTCTAACTCACAAAATAACTCAATGTGACCCTTTGATTCTGTTTAATGATGTTATAAATGGGAGAATTACACCATTCATCACTCGACTATCTTCTTTCTCATATTTTAAGCACTAAACTTTAAAAGCTTTCAATTGTAATCCCTCAAATTCATCCTATTTTAAATCATCATGGCTTATTTTATTCATATTTATTTATGATGTAGCATTCATTATTTTTATTTTATTAATATATGATTAAAATAATATTAATTAAATTAAAATTTCAAAATTGTGATTAAATTAATTACCATAAAAATTTCGAATCAAATGGAGTTTAAACTTTTTTATGAAAAGTTCATCTTGTTCTTCATCATTTTCTAGAAAACCTAATTCCCGATTTGACTCTGTCGCGTCAACCGCCGCTCACCAGTAACATAGAAGAAAAAGTTAGGCTTTTCTGAGAGTTTATAATTTTGAAAATTTAATTTTGAGAATATTTTTTTGATTTAAATATAATTTTAAATTTTATTAATTTTATTAATTTTATTTTAATCATATATTCATAAAATACGAATAATGAACACCACATCATACATAATTATTAATAAAATAAGACATGATGATTAAAATAATAGTAATTTGAGGGATTAAAATTGAAAACTTTTAAAGTTTAGTGATTAAAATGGGAGAAAGAAGATAGTTGAATAATGAATGGTGTGATTTTCCCATTTATAACAACATTAAAAAGAGTCAAAGGATCCCATTGAGTTATTTTGTGAGTTGGAGGACCAAATTGATCGCTAAAAATATGATGTTGGGCTGCTTGACGTGCCACATTAACACAAAGTAACAGAGACGTTGGTTAACGACAGAAAACATTGGTCAAAGAACTACATTAAATTCTTTTTTCGAGTTGGAGGGTCACATTGATAAAAAAATGATAAGGGTCATATTGATTTTTTTTTAAAAGTTGAGTGGCCTCTACCTTTTTGCCTAAAATCTATTTCAAAGAGCCTTAAAACCAAAGCCATAGTAATAAAGAAACAAAATAATTCAAAGATTGAGCAATTAAATTAAAAAAAAAATAAATTTAATAATTAAAATATAAAAATAATCAAATTACTACCTGTCGTAACCGTCTTTCGGTTGGACCCCGGAATTGGGCTTCGACGTGAAAAATGGATTGGGAGTCGCCACCGACCATTTTAAAATGAATTTAGGTGGGCCGGACACCATCTTACCTGATCTGCATTGTACCAAAAATATGTCGGATTCGGGAGTCGGTTACGGCCAAGGAAGGATTAGCACCCTTGAACTGCCCTTTCGGTACCAATTAATTTGCCGTTGTCTTTTTGCGAAAATTGAAAAATTTAAATTAAAATTTAAATTACCCGATTCGAAGTACTTACCTTTGATCGGATGAAACGAAGATCCTTAAAGAGATAGATATGTTAAAAAATGAATAAAAGAATAATAATAAAATTAACTAAAATAATAAATAAAAGGAGGAAAAAATGAGGAAAAAAATGAATAAAGAGGAAAAATATTAAATAAATAAAAAACAAAAAAAACAAAAATAAAAATAATAAAATAAATTTAAGGGAAATGAGAAAAAAAATACTAATAAAAAATGTTAAATAATAAAAAATAATAATTACAATTAAAATAAAATCAAATAAAAATTTATAGGGTTAAATCGAAACAAAACAAAATTAAGGGATTAAATTGAAATAAAAATGAAGGCTGCAAAAACGAAGAGTAAAGAGTTAGGAGGGCCAAACAATAATTAAGCCTAAATTCGGAATAATGACTAAAATACAAACAAAATAAAATTAGAAATCCCAATCGAAGCTGTTGAAAATTATTCTAGTGACCAAAAT
Source organism: Hibiscus syriacus (assembly GCF_006381635.1). Classification (NCBI taxonomy): domain Eukaryota; kingdom Viridiplantae; phylum Streptophyta; class Magnoliopsida; order Malvales; family Malvaceae; genus Hibiscus; species Hibiscus syriacus. The sequence continues at coordinate 729,655 of NW_024063200.1, forward strand.
ACAAATGGTACAACTTACAGGGACCTAGAACACAGTTTACCCATGCGTTGACCCGAGAGATGCCCTAGACTCACCTAAACGGCGTCGTTTTAGGGGGTTTATATACCCCTTATATGCGCTTTTGGCTATCACTCTCCCTTATTTCCCTAATCTGGCCGTTCTCTCCTCTTCCTCTTCTCTCCTTTCAGACGCAGACCAACCATACACAGAAACCTTACGACCTCTTACCCAGAAAATGTTACCTTTGATGGCCTTTCACTTTCCCGGTGGTTTCTTCGGCGTTTGGTCTTTGTGTTTCGTCGTTTTGCTTGTTATCTTGGTTTTATCGTAGCGTTTGGTTGTTGGTGTTTTTTTGTGTGTGTGGTTTCGATCCTTTTGTAGTCTCTCGGTTTTGTTTACTGTATATGGTTGATGGTTGTGTTTCGGTGACGCTGGCTCCTTGTTTTACTGTGGGTTCTGTTTATTTTGTTGGTGATGTCCTCGGTCTTACTGTTGGTTGATGTTGTTGTGCTGATGGTGTTGTGATGTTCGTCGTGGGTATTGTGTTTCTCTTGGTTCGTTCTTGGTTTACTGTGGCTATGGCTTTCGATGTTCTCCCCCTTCTCGGGGGTTCTCTCCGTTGTATTTATAGGCCCCGATGGGGGTCCGTTTCCGACTGTTTTGGGGTCGATCCCGGATATTCCGGGGTCATTCTCGGTGATCTCGGATGGTTCAGTCCGAGTAGTTCCGGTTTTGGTGTTGCACATCGTCGAAATACTCGGCCGGCCAGTGACTTTCGATCCTCTGTAACCCTTGACCTTGACCGTTGGATTGGGTCAGATCCAACGGTCCAGGATCTGATGCGGCGCTGGACTTAACGTGGAAACCCTAATCTTTTGGACTTTGTTCCTGGGCTGGGTCAGGCCCTACTGTTGGACCTGCACATTGGATTTTTGGACCTGGATCCTGAACAACAAACAAAGCATAAAAATAAGGAATAAAATAACATAAAATAAAATAATAATAATAATAAAAAATAAAAATAAAAATATTTTCAAAAACATATATAATATATAAATTTCTAAAATATTTTTTAAAAAAACTATAATATATATATATTTTCAAAAATTATATAATATATATGTTTTCAAAAATGTTTTAAAAACTATATATTATATTTATTTTCAAAATGTTTTAAAAACTATATAATATATAAATGTTTTCAAAAATATTTTCAAAACTATAATATATGTGCTTTCAAAAATGTTTTCAAAAATTATATATATATAAGTATATATAAAAAATGAGACGAAAATGGGTGTCTACAGCTGCCCCTCTTTGTCCTTTTTCGTGGAATGAATTCGTGGAACGAAAAATAGGACAAAGACAAAAAGACACAAATTTTCGTCCGGTGGAGTTGAAGATTGAATAGAACAACTCCCTATCGAATGGGGTTATGAATGGCTCATTCGTAGCGAAGTCGAGTCCATCTCGAAATGAAAAAGTCGTAGTTCGGAATTTGAAATTGGAATGTGGCTTCTCGTTGCCAAATTGCAATTAACTTCGGTCTTCTTCTCGATTTAAAGACTTTGGTTAAAAATTCGACTAGAAAGTAGTTCTTTGACTCCACCATATGGTTGATAGACCTTTGAGCTGAATGACATCGAACTTGAAAGGTATTCGTTGACAGATAGCTTTTCTCGATTTAAGATATGCTGTCGGAAAGCAGTTTCTTGTCACTAAGGCACGGTTAACCCAGGTCTTCTTCTCGACTTGAAAACCTTGATTGCAGCCGAACAGTAGTGTGATTGAGGTATCGTCGAGCTGAATAGAGTCGAACTCGACAATTTTATTGACAAATAGCCCTTCTTGCCATGAGCTATGTTGTAAATGATATGACCTCGAAGTTGAGTGTAATCGAACTCGGGAGTCTTTGGCAGATAGCCCTTCTCGACTTAAGCTATGCTGCATATGATGTGCCTTGGAGCTGAGCGTAGTCGAACTCGAAGGTCTTTGGTTGGCAGATAACCCTTCTTGACTTAAGTTATGCTGCATATGATGCGCCCTCGAAGCTGAGCGTAATCGAACTCGGGGGTCTTTGGCAGATAGCCCTTCTCGACTTAAGCTATTCTGCAAATGATGTGCCTTGGAGCTGAGCGTAGTCGAACTCAAAGGTCTTTGCTAACAGATAACCCTTCTAGTCTTGAGTTATGTTGTAAATGTTATGCCCTTGAAGCTGAGTGTAATCGAACTTAAGGGTCTTTGGCAGATAGCTCTTCTCGACTTAAGCTATACTGCAAATGATGTGCCTTGGAGCTGAGCGTAGTCGAACTCAAAGGTCTTTGCTAACAGATAACCCTTCTAGCCTTGAGTTATGATGTAAATGTTATGCCCTTGAAGCTGAGTGTAATTGAACTTAAGGGTCTTTGGCAGATAGCTCTTCTCGACTTAAGCTATACTGCAAATGATGTGCCTTGGAGCTGAGCGTAGTCGAACTCGAAGGTCTTGATGGCAGGTAGCCCTTCTGGCCTTGAGCTAAGCTGCAAATAGTTTGTTTAAAAATGGCTTCCCTTTACGGGTCGAAAACGGTCATGATTCTTCCGGTGGTTCCCCTAAGCTGGTCTGGGAAAACCTACTGATAAATTCTGACAGCCGGATATCTTCCGTCGTGGAATTGAAATCTGGCTTGAAAGTGTTAACTGAAAACATGTTGCTCCTGGTGAGTTTGAACAGAACTAGATTTGATCTGAATTGGTTCTCGAACCCATCTGAGATCTGTAGTTATGTAAAGTCGCTTGAGGTGTAGCCTCTTGCTGCTGAGTTACACCATCGTTCTTTAGAGGTGCTTGCAAGTCGAGTAGCCTTCATCCTGAAGTCGAAGCTTGACTCTGAAAGCTGCAAAATTATGTATGCTAAAATGATGAATGTGATGCACCTAAGTATGTCTAAGATGCATGCAATCATGAATGAATTATGATTTATTTCTTGGATGGAGTCTCGTGCTTTGTCTGCCAATCTGGTCCATGGAATCGATCGTGCCCCATTTGCTTCTCGAGCTTGGGCTTTACAGACATTTCATATCTGAGATTGTTCTGTTTGAAAACGTTTTTCTCCTTTTTCTTGTTTCAGGAGAGAGAAATGATAAAAATGTTGTAAAGTATTGTTCGCAATTGAATCAAATTGTAAATGTGAGTTCAAAGAATATCAAAGGAATCAATAGCTCTTTTAATGTTTTCAGAGTTACAGCTCTTTGACCAGTGTCAAATGGATGGGTTGGCTTTAGCTTGGCCTCCTTTATAAGGTTTTGGTAAAAAAAAAATGTCATTTTTTTTTTGAAATATCGCAACATGCTTTGGCACTTCAATTGGGTGCGGACAAAATGACACAACTAGCATGATCACTTACTAGACCTTTTATTTCAGTCCTCTGAAATCTTCTATTTGTTCAAGCTTTGTAGGCTCCTCTAACAAAGGCAGTGCAAAAACATCGGTCTAAAAATGAAATTCTTGAGTGCTCGTGTGTAGTTGACTATAACAGGTGTTCCTTAACTCCCTTAGTCCTTTTTACCGAAAATTTCTTGTTTAGATAAATTTGATTTAACTTGTCATTATCTGGCTAGCTGAATCCATAAAGCCGGGGCATTTAACCAATTGCCTTAGAGGGACAACTTAATATTATAATCACTCTTATCAAGTTAACTGAAGGGTTCATCTCATCACAGAGTCTTCATCCTGACAAGAGCAGTGGAGCAAACACCGAATTGCCAAGTGTCCGAGCAATGTCATGGTTTGAACGTAATCTACTCATAAGGCCAGGGCTTTCAAGTTTCCTCTATGACCAATTGCCTTAGCGGAATAGCTCAGTTTTTACGGATTTAATTTCTTAAGATTGTCAAGAAGAACCTGTCATAGTCTAGGTGTTTTTGAAAGTCAAGGAATCTCATCTTTATAGTTCAATTTTCAAGCAACTGACCTAAACTGGATTCACCTACTCGACTCTTTCATTTGTAAGGATCATCATCGTCATTGAACGTCTTAAATAAAAAACATAGTAATGTCATATGCAAATGATGCCCCACGTTATCCGCACCTTGTGAAAGAAAAGGGTTATATTGGTTCATTGCAAGAGCAGGATATGGCGTTTGAGTGTATATTCTGGATGAGGTCAAAGTCCTTTATTTTAAATCATGTTACTCCGTCAAAGGTCTGTAACTTTGAATCGTTTACGGAGTTTCTTAATTCAGATGATATTCAAAGAATTGCAAGTTTACAAATGTGATTCATTGCTCGTTATCATTAAAGTAACATAAATTTATTCAAATGTTCTTACAAAAACTTGAAAAATTGAAGGAAAAAAAAAAACAAGTTCAAACAGAATGATGAAATGATATTCCTCACTTGGATGCCCCCAAGTTGTTGAAGTCAATCCAATTCTGGTTACGCATCTTTTGTACGACCCTCTTGAATGCGTAACAGTTCTCAATTGTGTGCCCTGGGACTCCGCCGTGATATTCACAATACGCATTCTCATCATACCACTTGGGGTATGGGGGCTTCATGGGTTCGACTGGATATGGTGACACCACATGGGTGTCAAGAAGTTGCTGGTAAAGCTCTTTGTAGGTCATGGGAATAGGGTCGAAATGTTCCCTTTCCCTCCTGGAATCTTGTTTAGAAGTACCTGACGGTACCGTTGCAGTTGATTTTGGGCTGGAGATTGTAACACCCTTGCTGAAGTGTTTGATGTTGTTAACCTCTCCATCCCTCTCCCTCATAGGAGGCTTCTTACTGGCTTCCCCATCCTTAATCTTGCCTTGCTTTATGGCCGACTCAATCATTTCTCCGGCCATAACCAAGTCTGAAAAGCTTCCTGATGTGATCGCCACCAGATGCCCGAAGTATGGAGCCTTCAGAGTCTGCACGAAAAGTTTTCGGGTTTCCTTTTCATCTAACGGTGGATGAACTTGCACAGCCAAGTCCCTCCATTTTTGTGCGTACTGCCTGAAACTCTCGTTATGCTTCTTTTCCATGCTTTGTAGCATAACTCGATCTGGCCTTATGTCGTTGATATGCTTGTATTGTTCCAGAAATGACTTGGCCAGGTCCTTCCAGGTCTTGATATTTGATCGGCTGAGCTGGTTGTACCACCGAATGGCTGAGCCCGACAGACTATCCTGAAAACAGTGGATCAGGAGTTGGTCATTTCCTCCATATCCTGTCATCTTTCGGCAAAACATGGTGATGTGAGCGGATGGGCAACTGTTCCCGTCAAACTTCTCGAACTCTGGGGACTTAAATTTCGGGGGAAGAACCAAGTCCGGGACTAGACTAAGTTCCGTTGCATCGATTTCATGGTAGTCACGGTCTCCTTTGACTATATTCATTTGGTCTTCCAATTGTTTGATTTTTTCCTCCATCTTCTTTGCTTTGTCCTCTTCGTCCAAATCCGGTACATGGTAATAACCCGGATTGTCCTTAAGGTTAAATACAGAGGACGAGGGCTTTGCTTTTGCCGTCGATGAGTCCCCCCGAAGTTCTGGTAAGATTTCAGGTGAGATGACCACTTGTGGGATAGGTTGTATAGTTACCCCTTCCGATGAACCTGCCCCAGGCACACTGGTCTGTTGTAGGCCAATTAACTTGGCAACGATCTGATCAACCAAGGACTCTTGGTTCTTTGTGATTGTTTCTAGAGTATTTCGACTGTTCTGGTTTATCTTGTCTTCTAGCTCTTTTTTGTAGTTTTAACATATTCTCCTCGATTTGTGTAATTCTGGCTTCCATCCTCTTCTTCTTCAAACGAGTGTTATGTGGATGGGGTGTGTCCAATGCTTGAGACGGTGTATCCAGTATTTACTCCTTTTGATGAGATATGTATATGTTAGTTAATTTGAATGTAAAGAAAATAACAAAATGCAAATAAAATAACGAAATGCAAAATGTCTAAATGCATGATGCATGAAATGTCCGAGGCATTGATCCAAAAAATGTGCCTGTTATTCTGAATAACCCTTATTGGTGACAAAAGTGTTACATCTGAAGAGACAAAAAACCTTTTTTGATGGTACAAATCCTGTACAGCTTCTGACAAATTGATTCGTCTTTTTCACTAGTTGAATATCCTGTCGAACCATTCCGGCTCCTTTGGCTAAAATGTGCAAATAATGAGATGCTTGCCCCAAAAAAAAAAAGATCTCGAAGGACTGCATCTCCGACTTTCACTTTCTACCGAGCTTGTTCCAAACGAAAGTGTCTTTGGAGCCTTCCATCCGAAGTTTGTCGACTTGTTTTTGGAATTCATCAATTAATGGTCTGCAGCTTAGATGGGGTTCCGCCACTTGTTATCGTAGTTTTCAAAAGGAGTTTCTGGGCCAGCAACATTTTCCTCGTCTTGCCCCTGCAACCTTTGCTTCTGAGTATTCTTTGACCACGGCTGGACTTCTGAGCTTTTTATCTCTTTGTATTATAACCCCTTTATCCATTAATACAAATTATTCATGTTTAACAAACACATTTTTTGTGGATCAATACCTCGTTTTAATGATGCGAATGATAAAAAAATGCCAAAGAATAAAAATGAAAGGAGGAAGAGAAACAAAAAAGTTAGTGAGATAATGATGATAATAAAAATGATGAAAATGAAAAGTCTTACCCCACATGATAATATACCCGAACATGCTTAATATTCCTACACAGACATGATTTCTATCCCGCATGCTAATTTCAAACAAATGCTAACCGCATATTTGTCTAGTTCGCATGCTTTGAACAGAAAGTAAAGCATGAAATAAAACAGCCTAGGGTTTGGAATGAGGTTTCGGGGTGGGCTCTAATTCCCTGTACTCTCCCGGTTTAGGTTCTAAAAAAGGTACTCGAGTTCCCCTTGTCGGTGCCCCCTTGGGCTTGCCAGACCCTTAGTCCTAAGCCCATTATAAGCTTGTGTGGACTAAGTTAAACTCGAGAGGAAACATTCCCTTATGCCCATACGGAGAATGAATTCACACGAAGGCATAAGGTATATGAATCCCGAAGGTTACTTGCTAGGCCCATACGGTGAATAAATTCACACGAAGGCGTCGCTTTCGCCCCCACTTAAAAGGGTTCGGAGCTCGGGTATAGAGCCTGAGATAGAAACTTTTCAAAAATCTGAAATCATTGAAAAAAATGTTAGTACAACTATTTATTTGAAAAATAATCAAAGGTAAATAATCGGAACTGAATAAATAAATTAAAATTTAAATTTACAATTTTCGCATAAAAAGACAACCGAAAATTAATTCTGGCCTGACTCACTTACCTGTCCCCAGCGGAGTCGCCAAGCTGTCGTAACCGTCTTTCGGTTGGACCCCGGAATTGGGCTTTGACGTGAAAAATGGATTGGGAGTCGCCACCGACCACTTTAAAATGAATTTAGGTGGGCCGGACACCATCTTACCTGATCTGCGTTGTACCAAAAATATGTCGGATTCGGGAGTCGGTTATGGCCAAGGAAGGATTAGCACCCTTGAACTGCCCTTTCGGTACCAATTAATTTGCCGTTGTCTTTTTGCGAAAATTGAAAAATTTAAATTAAAATTTAAATTACCCGATTCGAAGTACTTACCTTTGATCGGATGAAACGAAGATCCTTAAAGAGATAGATATGTTAAAAAATGAATAAAAGAATAATAATAAAATTAACTAAAATAATAAATAAAAGGAGGAAAAAATGAGGAAAAAAATGAATAAAGAGGAAAAATATTAAATAAATAAAAAACAAAAAAAAACAAAAATAAAAATAATAAAATAAATTTAAGGGAAATGAGAAAAAAATACTAATAAAAAATGTTAAATAATAAAAAATAATAATTACAATTAAAATAAAATCAAATAAAAATTTATAGGGTTAAATCGAAACAAAACAAAATTAAGGGATTAAATTGAAATAAAAATGAAGGCTGCAAAAACGAAGAGTAAAGAGTTAGGAGGGCCAAACAATAATTAAGCCTAAATTCGGAATAATGACTAAAATACAAACAAAATAAAATTAGAAATCCCAATCGAAGCTGTTGAAAATTATTCTAGTGACCAAAATACAAATGGTACAACTTACAGGGACCTAGAACACAGTTTACCCATGCGTTGACCCGAGAGATGCCCTAGACTCACCTAAACGGCGTCGTTTTGGGGGTTTATATACCCCTTATATGCGCTTTTGGCTATCACTCTCCCTTATTTCCCTAATCTGGCCGTTCTCTCCTCTTCCTCTTCTCTCCTTTCAGACGCAGACCAACCATACACAGAAACCTTACGACCTCTTACCCAGAAAATGTTACCTTTGATGGCCTTTCACTTTCCCGGTGGTTTCTTCGGCGTTTGGTCTTTGTGTTTCGTCGTTTTGCTTGTTCTCTTGGTTTTATCGTAGCGTTTGGTTGTTGGTGTTTTTTGTGTGTGTGGTTTCGATCCTTTTGTAGTCTCTCGGTTTTGTTTACTGTATATGGTTGATGGTTGTGTTTCGGTGACGCTGGCTCCTTGTTTTACTGTGGGTTCTGTTTATTTTGTTGGTGATGTCCTCGGTCTTACTGTTGGTTGATGTTGTTGTGCTGATGGTGTTGTGATGTTCGTCGTGGGTATTGTGTTTCTCTTGGTTCGTTCTTGGTTTACTGTGGCTATGGCTTTCGATGTTCTCCCCCTTCTCGGGGGTTCTCTCCGTTGTATTTATAGGCCCCGATGGGGGTCCGTTTCCGACTGTTTTGGGGTCGATCCCGGATATTCCGGGGTCGTTCTCGGTGATCTCGGATGGTTCAGTCCGAGTAGTTCCGGTTTTGGTGTTGCACATCGTCGAAATACTCGGCCGGCCAGTGACTTTCGATCCTCTGTAACCCTTGACCTTGACCGTTGGATTGGGTCAGATCCAACGGTCCAGGATCTGATGCGGCGCTGGACTTAACGTGGAAACCCTAATCTTTTGGACTTTATTCCTGGGCTGGGTCAGGCCCTACTGTTGGACCTGCACATTGGATTTTTGGACCTGGATCCTGAACAACAAACAAAGCATAAAAATAAGGAATAAAATAACATAAAATAAAATAATAATAATAAATAATAAAATAAAAATATTTTCAAAAACATATATAATATATAAATTTCTAAAATATTTTTTTTAAAAACTATAATATATATATATTTTCAAAAATTATATAATATATATGTTTTCAAAAATGTTTTAAAAACTATATATTATATTTATTTTCAAAATGTTTTAAAAACTATATAATATATAAATGTTTTCAAAAATATTTTCAAAACTATAATATATGTGCTTTCAAAAATGTTTTCAAAAATTATATATATAAGTATATATAAAAAATGAGACGAAAATGGGTGTCTACACTACCGATGTTGGATATATCCATCCGCACACCTTTTCAATTCTTTTACAAATGTATTCAAATTGTAAATTAAATCATTATTTGTTTATATAAAATAAAATAAAACTTTTTAATATACAAAATATGTAAAATTTATTTCACTTATTCAAAAGCTCGAGAAGAAAAGAGGAGAGAAAGGAACCTGGACAGATACGACGGCGTACCAATGCAGTAAGCAAAGGACGTTTCTTCTACCGCTTCCCACAACGAAAGATCAACCTAAAACGGCACCGTTTTAGTAGAGCGGTGGAGGCTTATGGAAGATGGCAATTTCTCTTATCAAGATGTTCCTTTTTTGATTCACCAAACACCAATCTTTTCAAAAGATCCATACGAATAAAAGAAAACTTGAAAAAGCGGCCTCCCAATCAATCAGCCCGAACCCCTAGGAAGAATTGAAGCGGTTAAAGACGGTGGTCGGCGGCTAATCGGAGGAGAGAAACTGAATGGAAATGCCGTCGGAGGATTTGTTGGATATAAAGTTCAGGCTTTATGACGGGTCGGATATTGGTCCGTTTCCGTACTCGGCGACATCCACGGTTGATATGCTTAAGCAGAGGATTGTCTCTGATTGGCCCAAAGGTTTCCTCTTTTGAATTATTTTCATTTCTTTCTATAATTGCTCATGACTGTTGGGTTTTATTGAAGATTTCTGGTAAAATTTGGAATGATTTGCTCTATAGTATGCGGTTATTGTGAAGACTGATGAACAAAGCTATAGGGTTTGCATTTGAATGCAGGTTAGATGATTCTGTGGAATTTGGGTTCTTAGGTAGCCTTAGAAAGAAGGCGATAATCTTTCTGTATTAGAGTACCTTCGTTGTTAATGCCATTGGTTTGTACTTAAATTCGATTTGAAAATGATTAGTAAGAGCTGCAGTATGTTCTTATGAATGTAGATTCAGTGGAAGGCTAAATTTAGCTGTATAAACTGTAAATGCGTGTTGTTGAAATGTTCAAAAATTGATGTTATCCTCATTCTTTTTGAACTGCAAATATCGTCAAAGAACAGCATTGATTTTGCTCCATTTGTTACCTATGAACAATCCCAGAAGGAAGTTTTAAAGGCTAACAGTTTCGAGCATTTCGTTTTTAATTATCTTAGATGCTGTCGTTGCCCTTCCTCAGGTAAGACGATTATTCCAAAGGCGGTGAATGAAGTGAAGCTGATAAGTTTGGGTAAAATTTTGGAGAACAATAAGACTGTTGGTCAGTGTCAAGTACCCTTTGGAGAAGTTGCAGGTGGAGTTGTCATAATACATGTTGTAATACAGCCAGCTCTTGCAAAGACTAGAACAGGTATTCTCCATAACTGACTACCAGTGATTGCTAAAAGCCGAAACTTGGAGTATTTACATTGATGGTTAATGAGAATGTTGCTCCAAGTTATGGTGAACGTATCAGAGGCCATCTTTTTGCCTGTATTCATAATAAAGAAATCCCCTAGCCATTGCTGCATCATTCCATAATTCTTCGTGCCGATAAGATCTGTTACCAGGATTACATTTCATCATTTAGGTCAATAATATGCGAGTCAATGACACTGTACAATTATAATTTAGTGTACCTTTACTTGCCGTTTAAGTAGAAACTTTATTCAAGTGGTGGACATCTGCATTTTTTAATACTTAATATGTCTAACTAATCAACTTATGCTTGGCTTTTTGTCTGAACAGAAAAGAAGATTGATGATTCACCCCGAAAGATTGTATGCTCATGTTCCATTTTATAAAGGCAAACACTTAGAGTTGGAAAATCATAAACATCCGGCATTCCTGTATGTAGAATGCAAAGTTGTGTACGAATTCACAGCAGAGTGATGATGATGTACATTGGTTTTTTCTATGACTTGTTCAGTCTCTTTACGGGTTGTTTCCCGATACTAGCTTGAATCATTTGAAAAGTTAATAGTGTATGTAAACAAGAAAAGTACCCGAAATTGTAAGAAATGTCTCTGTATAAATGCTATGTATTACTAATAAAAGGCCTTCTCGTGCAGGTAACCTTTCGTTCATTGTGGTTCGATAAGAACATCTAAGCGAAATTCATAGTTATGGTCAAAGGAGATTCGAGTGAAAGCAAATGACCGCTGAGGATGTAAACAAGTTCTAAAAGCGGATAATTATCTCATACATTAGCAAATTAGTACGAAATACAGATTCTAAGAAATGCCTACAAATCTTCATCCGAAAAACTGCAATAGGAAAGGAAGAACAGGGCAGGACAAAGTACCTTAAATCTTGCTTAGAACTTTCTCGGTGGCTGCAATAGTCTTTCGGATGTCTTCTGATGAATGTGCCAAGCTTGTAAATCCGGCTTCGAATTGTGAAGGTGCTAAGTATAGAGCTTCTTCAAGCATTCCCCTATAAAACCTAGCGAATTTTGCAGTATCACTCTTCTTTGCATCATCGAAGTTGTGAACAGGCCCTTCCGTGAAGAAAAATCCAAACATCCCGCTGATATGCCCTCCACAGATAGCATGTCCGGTCTTCTTTCCTGCATCTAAAATGCCTTGAACAAGTTCTCCGGTGATCTTATCTAAGTATTCGTTAGTTCCTGGTTCTTTCAACCGCTTAAGGGTGTGTATCCCGGCTATCATTGCCAATAGGTTACCACTCAAGGTCCCAGCCTGGTACATAGGCCCTGCAGGTTCCACCATTTCCATGATCTCCCTCCTTCATATGCATCAACAGGCAGACCATCACCAATGATCTTCCCTAGTGTTGTTAAATCTGGAGTTATGCCGAAATACTCCTGTGCCCCACCGTACGACAAGCGAAATCCGGTCATCACTTTTTCAAATACGAGGAGAGCACCATTTTCCTTGGTTAGGCGACGTAGGGCTTCAAGGAAGTCAGGTTTAGGCGGAATGAAGTGTAACCCCCAGACCGATGCGGATAACTCGATCCGATCTGGGTTGTCACATTAAGGTCACCGGAGTGACCCACTGTAAAAATAGCAAAAAATTTAAAAAATTTTATCAGAACATGTAAACTTATAAAATCATTTGTCACTATTTAAAAAATAAAACAGATTTCTAGACTCGTATATAAAACAAAATACAATTACATTCCCCCTAATCACATGTACCATTTTCTGAAATCAACGCCGGAAGAACTCCCGTACTGATGACGATAGTTGCACTGGTACAATTCTTTTAACCTGCAATGTTGAGTAATAGAGTGAGCTTCGGAAAGCTCAGTAATACAGAACTACCAGATGATGCTGATGAACGTGCGATACAAATAAATATTTATATATCCTTATTGTTTCCGAACATTTACAGACTTTTCTGCTGAGCAGAGATCCTACTGATATTTCAGGTGGTAACGGACAATGAGCTTTCAGTTCAGAGAAATATTTCGGATGACTGAGTTCAGGAGATCAGAATAGGTTATCTAGTGTGTTCCCGTAAAACCAGTGAAAAGATACATATCTTTTAAAGCAGTAGCAGTTTAAAACATATTTACCCTGTGCACAAAGCAGAGGAGCATGCAAAAACGATAAGGTCTTATACTTGCACATAACAAAAGAGCATGGGAAAACTGTAAGGCTTACCCTTGCACACAGCAAAGGAACCTGGGAAACTGTAAGGCTTACCCTTGCACACAACAAAGGGACCTAGTGGGAACTGTAAGGCTTATCCTTGCACAGAGCAAAGGGACCTGGGGGAACTGTAAGGCTTACCCTTGCACACAACAAAGGGACCTGGGGGAAACTGTAAGGCTTACCCTTGCACACAACAAAGGGACCTGGGGAACTGTAACGATAATTAATCCATATTTAGAAATCATGTACAAAAATACCGTAACCAGAAACCATATCAAAATATGTGGTAAATCGGATATCAAAATAAAATGTATTCAGAACATCGGGTATTGTCTCATAAAAATATTCAGTACGTGATTTATCAAGATCATATTTTCCAATGAAAATATGAAACCCGATAACATATTTCAAGTAAACATAGTTCATAAAACCAGTAGATTCCATGATGTCATAAATCAGGAATAATTCATATTTTTTGATAAAACCCGTAATCGAAAAACATATAACATGTTGTCATGGTTCATAAACCAGTAAATCAATAGTTTCGGTAAAACTCATTTAAAAACATATAAAATCGTCATGTGGTACATATGGAATACACTAGGATATCCAAGTATTTCTCAAAGACACTTAGTAGTTATCAGAATGAATAACATGAAACTGATGTAATTTGATCAGATTCTAAAAATGAGGTCCTATTAAAGGGAATCGATTGCTAACCAATCTAATCCGACATTTAAGGTTGATACTTTAGAATTCCGATATGATTCATGTGCATCAGGAAAGTGTTCAGAAATCTTTATACAAAATATGTTGTTTGATCTGATTATCGAACAACTCTTAGATGAATAGTTCCTAGAACTAATGTTTATCGATTGGTCAATTCATCGTTCTTCCAGGATATTTACTCTTTAATACCATAATTTCTAGTCCATATATCATCTTCGGAATCATTGCTAAATAAATCTTCCAATGTCTTTATTTCATGTTCACGCTTTCACTATATCATGAAATGTTGACGTGCTTGATTTGTAGTTCATGATCCATAAGAAAATTACATCATGTATGTTCATTAACATTTCCAGACTCATCCAAATCACTTACTTAATCCTTAGTCCTTGAGGTTACTTGATTCATTTAGCAGTCAAGTCCATTCTAGTTATTTTAGGGCTTTCCAGGGTAATCCAGACGTTTATGAATTTCGGATACATATTGTACTTCCGTTCAATTCAATTTGGTCTTCATGGTTGATTTGTCTAACAAATATCAAATTCTTACTACTGAATACGAGCTAGAGTTGAGTTGAGCTGAATACTTCCAAAATTATCATTGAGCTAAACTTGAGTAGACGAACACTCATTCAAGTAATATCTATGCCGTTCAGGTACTGACATATCATTAAGGTTGATCGGCTCACTTAAGATGTGTTCCATAACTTTTAAAGGTAGTCCAATACCTATGCTTATTTGGATTCCTTAATTAATCCAAGACATTTACTTAGTATAGGCCATAAGGGTATTTTCATAATTTTAGTGTTCAGTTTTATTCCATTCATTTCAGAGCTCGAGGATATCCAATCATTCTTGAGCTTGGTGATATTATTGGGTCATTTCCATTACAGGGGTATTTTGGTCATTCTACAACAGTGTATTTCAATCCTTTCTTTCCGTCTGATCTTACTATTAAATTCAATCTTATCATTTATTTCAGTTCTTTCGAACAATTATGAAAACAGAACACCCTCGACAAATTGTTCTTCAGGTATTTACTCATAACTCGGATATTTCCGGGTCAAGTGCCTTCTCAGATTTTACAAACGGAATATTAGGAATTTTCCTGCACTAAGTCAAGATCTTAACAATCAAATTCGTACTTAATCGAGTTAAGTACAAATCCTCAAAGTATTTTCTCATTTAGGGTTAACTCGGACTATTTTACCTTTCAAGGGCATTTCTATAATTTCTTAACCAGATGATTTCGATATTAGCTCTTAACGAAAATAATATAATTTAGAGATCCTATGATTAATTACTTTCTTGAATACTCTCTGATCTTGAAATGATTCCCTTAATAGACTTCTACTATCCTTCACAAACTCTCTTAGTATTAAAACCGGTTATCCATAATTTACAAATAAAACTAACATTTCTTATGCACATCAGTAGTTATATCGGATCAATATGTCTTTTCAGAGTTATTAACCAACTTCCAGGGACAATTCTTGTCATCCTACAACATAAGGGTATTTTCGTAATTTTACCATACATGAATATTCTCATAATTTTCCATCCAAGTACTTTTAACATTTAACCTTTGATGATATAAAATATAATTTACAAATCCATGTCTGATTTCTTTATCACTAATCACAAACTTGTAATTTAATTCTAACAATCTTTCAATCTCTTATATTAGTCATTCAATCCATATTCAGTTACCGAATTTCTACCACATTCATATCGAGTTTATAAATTAACCATCTCCACAAAAGTGACCAACATTATCTTATTCATGTATTTACCAATATTAACATGTTCCATAAAGCATAAAGAGGTAGTAAAGTATTACCTCGATTTTCGTGCAATACTGATCAACCATAAAAATTTCATTCGAATGCCTTTGATATTCAATTCAACTTCCAATAATTTCTCAGATACATATCAACATAAATTATATAAAAAACAGAGCTTAATTACGATAAACGGATCGAATCGGGTGATAAATCAAATAAAAACAACTTACCGGGTTTGAATTTGGCGAAACGGATTGGATTCAGGACGTCGAAAGCACAAAATATGACTTTTCGAAAATTTGGAATTTTCGGTCAAACTCAAAGTCAACGGGTTTGACTGCCAATTTCGAGGTCTTCTGTCTGAATTTCGAAAAACGGACTGCGGAATCGGATTTGGAACGTCGAAAAATGTCAGGATAGGTATACTCGGTCAAAGTCAAAGGTCGTTTAATGCTCGGTCAAAGCCAGTCAAAGTTTTAGTCAACAGTGGTCAACGCCGGTCAACGGTCAACGGGTCAGGTCGAGTCAACGGGTCAGGTAGGGTTATGACCGGTCAAAACAAGAGCAAAACCGGTCAAACCGGTCATTTTTTCTTCCCCACGCGTAGTGGCGGTGCGTGGGGACGCGTGAACAGTGCTAAATTCATGGAAAAATTCCTAAAAATTATTTTAAGCGATTTCGAGCTACTTACAAAGCTCAGTTCAAATTTTTGAATGGCGGAGAGCTCGATTTCAATTAATCGGAAACTTTGACCGCTTCACCTCCTCACGCGCCGCCGTCTTCGGAGACCAAGGATGACATCGGCAGACTCGGGGCAAGGAACACGATGGTGCGGGAGGTGTCGTAAACGGATGCTCGGATCGTCGTGAATCGATGAAAAACCAACTGAAATTGGGTTATTACCGACGATACTTCCGATTGAAATTAACGACGAACGGCGACGATTCATGACGAAAGGTTTGAGGGTTTTGTTCCTCGCTCGACAACGAACACGATGATGGTTTCGGCTCGTCGATCGAAGATCGGATGACGAGTAGATCACAGTTTAAAGTTGGTGATCGGGAGAGGAATTATGAGCATTTTCTTCAGAAAATGCACGGGAAAGGGGTTATATTAACTACTAAAAAAAATGGTCAAATCATGAGTTTAGACACTGAATTTTTTGCATTTCTTAAAATAGTCTATCAACGTTGAAATTTTACAATTTAATCCACTATTTCTTTCAAAATACCAATTAAATCTACTATTTATAATTTCTTAAATTTAACCTCTAAATTGGGGTGTTACATGAAGCCAGAATTCCCAACGACGGGTTCAAGAATAATAACCGTAAGTTCAACAGCTTCTATGTCGTTGTAAGGGGCAGCTAGAGTTTCGAAAATGGCTGCTTTCCGGACACCAGGAGAGTCCGGCAGTCCTAGGGTAGCAACCCCACTACCTGCCTTGACAAGAAACGGATCAGCATGGCCATGGTAACAACCCTCAAATTTGATATTCTTTTCTCGGCCGGTGAAGGCACAGGCAAGGCAAGGCACAGGACACCCATGCAAGCTTCCGTTCCTGAGTTTACAAACCGAACCATTTCGATGCTAGGAACAGCTGAGATTACCATCTCAGCCAAAACATTCTCAAGAAGACAAGGAGCACCAAAGCTGGTTCCCTTCTTCATTGTTTCGGCCAGGGCAGCAAGCACCTGCAGATATATGCAAACCTAACAACTTTTAGTTGACATAACTAGGGATGAGCAAAAAATTGACTAAAAAAATTGATTTTTTTACTCGACTCAAAGAAGCTTAAAATAAAGTTTAACTTATAAAATATGACTCAAATACTTGAAAATTTTAATAACTAATGAATTGATTTTTAAGTTCGAGTCGGTACTTTAATATATATATATATAAACAGTTTAAATTAAAATCATTTAATACCATAACATGATAAATATTTACAATTAAATTTAAATAAAAAATTGAACAATTTGATTTTATTTCATAGATTTAAAGTTTGGGTTATAAAATATTATCCAAGAGTCAAAATTTTTAGCTAGACTTGACGGAATATTAAGATAATGCATCATCATCGACATTGCGTCCAATATATCAAAATGAATATGAACTTATGGAATTCGTCAAGGACTTGACCCCATCATCCGCATGAAGGTCCCCATGAGCCAAGGTCCCCATGAGCCAACGTAGTCGATGTACTGGTTACCATCAATGTCCCACATGTGAGAGCCCTTGACAGAATCAATCACAATCGGTTGTCCACCAACAGATTTAAAGGCATACACGGGAGAATTTACACCTCCAGGCATCAGATTATGTCCAAACATACCAGAACTCATCATCAATTCGATTCATCCAAAACATACCCAGATCGAAAAGCTTGAATTTGAACACAATTCAAAATAGGAACGAAAGGGGAAGAAGTGAGAATTACCTTGGCTGCATTGAAAGCCTCTTCAGATGTTAAAAGGTGGTTACCCGAATCATAATTGGTTCGGTTCAAAAAGTTCGCAATACAATTTGCTTGGTAAAAAACTACAATTGGTAGAAAATAAAGATTTATGGTGTTGCTATATAAGTTTATTGTATAGAATTTGGTGTTCGTACAGTTGCGTGTATGTATACTTGGAGAATCCATGAAACAAATCTAGATGAAGAAGGTTGCGATCCGATTTATGTTTGGTGTGTTTGAAAAGTTTTGAAAAAGAACTAAAACTGAGGATTTGTAATGATACGATACATATTTATTGTATAGGGTTTAGCGTTTGTACACTTGTATATCATTACCTGGAGTTGTGTGCTTTTTACATCTCTTGTAATATTATTGGCGAATATGATGGATTTTTCTTCTCCTGTAACTATGATTTTTAATGTCAATGGTTTTCCAATGTAAATTTGTGTATTTCTTTTCTTTTCTTTTCTTTTCTTTGATTCATTATCTTACATAATTTATAACATCAGGCATGTTTATACATACGATATTGATGTCCAATACTTTTTGACATAAACATGATACATACTTAAAACTCCCTATTATATGTACGACATACATACTCGTATCTAATACTTGCTGAATTTGGATAACAAGGCAGACACATCGCTAGCACTAACCAAAATATGTGTCCATTAAGTGAACACACCAAGCAGTCCCTAAATGTGTCATTTCTGGTTGGTTGTTAACAAAATGGGAGAGTTTGCATGACAAGAGAAGAAAAGTGCTTCGTTACCAGAAAATAACGATACCGGGCGATCAACGTTCGGGAGATTTCATCTTCTCCAGCATCATAATTTGGTCAAGCAACTCTTGAATGGTATTAGATGCATCCTACAGTGCCAACCATTCTCAAATTTTTATGAGTTGTCCCATCCAGGGAAGAAACGAAAACCTATCAGTTTAGGACTGAAATGGTGCACTCCGGCCAGTGCGGCACCGGCAACAATGGTTAAACTTTTAGCTTCTTTATCAAGTAAATCCTAGAATGAAAAAACTCAAGGAAGAAAGAATCTAATGAATGAGAAAATGCCAATAACAATGGAAAAATGGCGGAGAGGACATAACCTTTAGCTGCTTTCTCAAGTTTTCCTGCTCCTTGTCCCTACGATCCCTCTCCTCAGAGAAAATGCTAATCAGGCTTTCATGTTCAATATTCAGTTTGTCGATGTTTTCCTGTGCCGCTGTCAGCTAATAAAATGACACAAGAAGAAAGATCAAAAGTGTAACATAGCAACTCGAGATGTACTGATGTCAGGATAATTAGGGTTATGTCCGACTTCTACAACTGTCACCCTTGTTATCCTGACATCAGTACATCTTGAGTTTCATGGTTCATCGTTCAATCAATTTCAACAGCCAGTCTGACTTCTACAACAATGCTAATCACAGCAAATTATAGAACACATTACAAGCTATGTATTGTCATTGTATTAGAATACAAAATGGATCATACCTCTATTTCAAGTGATTTGCAGCTGCTTCTTTCTTTCTGCAAATCATTAAGCAATCCACCTTGATGCTCTCCTGTGTATTTCTCTAATCTACAAGAACATCTTTTAGTCGAAAGACGGGTCATAGAAGAACTGATGACGCCTAATGCATAGGTTTGGAAAGCACCTTTTTTTCAATTCACAATTCTCTTGCTTCAACTGTGCCAGTACATGTCTATTCCCATATCCGGGATTCTTCGTATTCAATTTAGTAGATTTTTTTGGATCATGATTGAAAGCATCTACGGGATTAAAAAGAACGAGATCCATCAATCAGGGAGTATGCTTACAGTTCACAGCTAACAAAAACACGTACATTGTTAAATGAAATACAAGAGTGGATATATGTGACAAGGTGTCATACTTTTGGCTAAAGTCTGATTTATAATCTTCCTATCACGTCGTGGGGCGTAACCGATTCTATGACAATTGGTGTACCTAAAAAGAAGCAGTCAATATTCATCAGATATGACTTAAAAAAGGAAAATTGTCCTGAGATCCAGAAGCAGAATTGTTACCAAGGGTATAACTAGAAAGGAACAACAAACCAGTAATTCTTTTGCATTTGTAATAGTCGAGCTTCAAGTCGGGCAAGAACTGTTGTACGCTCAAAACCCTGCTTATCATGAGCTGGCTCAACAAAATTAGCCTCCAAAACACCTGTCATAAACATAAAGCGAATTAAAATTGTAATGGCATACTGACAAAAATGCCCTTATGTTTGATTAAATAGTCATTTTAACCTTTATTCTTTTTTGAGCATTTTGGCCCCCAACCTCTCATTTTGGGGCAGAAATGTCCCTCCGTGGATGGAAACGTTAGTCACCTAACGGTCGATGCTCCAAAATAGGGGTCTTTTTGCCCTAAAATGAAACATTGGGCACCAAAATGCTCAAAAAAAAAAAAAAGAGTTAAAGTGACTATTTAGTAAAATATTAGGAACTTTTTTGACCTAAAATGAGACGTTGGGGTCAAAATGCTCCGAAATGACTAATTAGTCAAACTTTAGGGTTATTTTTTTGGCATTAAGCCAATTTCAATCCGGTAAACTAACTAGTAGTGTCCAATGTGGAAACAATACCTATAACTCCACGACCTTCACTCCCAGTAGAATTCCAAAGCCTCCAAAAGGGCTGGAGAAGTGAATTAAAGATTAGGCAGTTCAATATTTTTCAACACTATGGAAAATGAATATGTAGAGCAAATATACAGCAAACCTTGATGAGCCGGTTCTTGTGATAAACATTGAAACCCTGAACATCAATGTGATGTTTGGCATCTTTCACAAAACCAATTATCACCAAAGCAGAAAGCTGATAATAAAAATGCAAGAAACCAGTGTAAGACAAGCATAGACTGTAGTAAAACAGAACAGATAAGTTTTAGTACTTATTACATTCAAATCCTTAGGGGCTCCCTCGGCACTGGGATTTGGTCGATATGTTACCGTCTCAGTAAGCATCATATCATTAACTATGTTGTGGTGCTCAACATCTTTGCCGCGTAAAATGATTCTGAAGTTAGGAGGAAGTCTCAGATAAAGTATTGATGCATAACTCTGCAAAGTGAACACAGAAAAATAAACCAAAAATCAAATTTTAAAAGAAAAAATGAAGCAAAACTGTGCTTGTGCATGCTACTTCAGGCAAAGCATCAAATCATGTACAAGCAAGTAAAGCATCCAGATTTTTAGAGATCCTCCACCACGCTTGAACCAAGAAAGCACCAATGATCTAACACAAAGTTAAAGCATAATTAAAGACAGGCAGGCATTACTTTTTACCATTAAAAAACAATAATTATTAAATAAAATTAATGACAATTACCCTCAATGAATGTTTATATGTCAGAAAGTGCCTGGAGTTGGGAAACTGTTTGGCCATTTGTATATTATTCTCATCTCGGTTAACACCTCTGAGTTGGATATCCTGCCAACAATTTTCCAATAAAAGGTTTTAACATCACTAATACAATATATTCCGTTTGACATATAAAATTTTTAAATATCGAAAAGAATCCAAGACATCTGAGACATACATGAAGATCGCCAAGAAAATCAAGTTCCGATAACCCTTGGTCATCCTCCCAGAGATTATATATAATAATCCGTGTACCGTGATCTTTCATCAGATTGAACTAAAAGCAGGAAAAGGATTTTTTTTTACCAGAATCAAATTATACAACAGCTCAAAGCATAATGAAGATTCCAGCTTATCTGACAAGTGCTAAACTGAGAACTTGCAGAAAATGGAAAAAGAGATGAAATGGGACTAGAGAATGCACTGAGCAAACCGAAAAGCAACATTAGAATCAGAATTACCTGATGAAGCAGGTCTGCTTCACTGGAAAATGGAGACCACTCCACTATGGTATCCAAATTCCTATACCAATCACCGACGGTAGATCGTATAACCTTGTTCCATTCTTGTTGTTTCCATTCATAATCTAGCTGTTCATTTCAATACACAATTTGATTTAAGGGCACAACCAGAGCGTAGTTTCTGTAATAGCATATCAACTATGATGGTGATTATTAGCATATTCATCCAATTACTATACTAATATCTAGTTGGCATTACCATGGGTACCACAATGTCTTCCTTTCTTGTGCTAGTCAAAAATGTGTAGGATAGCAATCCAATGCTCTGTGTGGGGCTAAAAACAAACCACAGAATTTTATTACCATTTGCAGTGACAAAAACATAAAGAAAAGGTCGTTCTGGTGTATTGAAAATAAAAACAAAAGCATGAAATAAAGATATGCATGCAGAGAGAAAATATGCGAACACAATCACATATATAATCTTATCAAAATAATAATAATAATCACATATATCCTTTATCTCAATCACTTTTTATTTTCTCCCTCAAAATCAAAATATTCATAGAACAATGCATATTTACTCAATATAAAAGCATTCAATCACTGCTTCAACCTTGAAGACAGTGAAGCTAACTCGCAATAGGAGCTTAACATGCATATTTCCATTCTACTATTCAAAACAAGTCTGTCTTGCGCAGTCGAGAACATTAACCTCTAACACTATGAACAAAATGTGTAATCACTTTGTTTGGTCTACCATACAACATTCTCAAGCAAACAAAGTACATGTTTACTTAACATGCAGACTGCAGAAAACTTATTTTACCAAATAGTCCAATAAAATAAACATTTACTTCCGAATGCGGAACACTACTACAAAGAATCTAATATTTGCATTAACAATGATTATTCTAGCCCAGAAAAAGAACTAAGAAGGACTAACTGTTTTCCATCTTTTCCACAACACCGGGAAAATACAATAACGTCTGCACCAAGCCTCATGGTACTAGTCTTGAATCCGTTACCATCTGTAGAAAATGAATAAAAAAATATAAAATACTCTATGCGGATGCCAAAAAACAACTATGAAGTATCCTTTTTTTCAAGAGAGCGGAAATCACTAAATACATTGTCCAATGGTGTTCGCTACTTTGCTTTTTGCTGAATATCCAAGAGACATGCACTGACGCATTTTATCAGGATCCATCCCACCACCGTTATCTGCAATGACATGGATAAATTTCTGATACCTAACAAGTCATCAACGCAACACTGAACAACTTGATTCTTGAAGACCATATAAATATGTAGCACTTGACACATGTAGAAATGAGAAAACTAAATATGCAGAACTATGTCTTTACTTGCCTAGACAATCCTCCGTGTAACATTCTTTAGTCTCTACCTCATGGTTTAACTCATTAAAATCAGACAGAACTGATAGGTCCCATGAGGACCATGAAACCAGAATAACATGCATCAGTATGTAAAGGCAAACAGTGAAAACAGACAAACCAGAATAACCATATCAAACAAAATATATATATATGAAACACAGTACCTTCAATTAGCAACATTTGATTCACATCCTTGATACTTTTAAGCATGTCTACATTAACATGGGTAGCTCCATTGAAGACCTAAAATCAGAAAATGAAGACAAAATTGGAAAAAGAAAAGCAAGTATTACATGATTGAAAGAGTAATGTCATCAAGCACCTCATCCAAAGAGTTGTCAAGAAGTTCCGCAAAAGCTGCAGAAGTAAAATTAATATTTTATAAATACCGATAAGAATGAGAGCACATCAACAAGAGAAAAAGGCTCTTCTCATCCAATTGGAATAATAGACATGAATGTTTATGTTTGTTTTTGGTATATATAGACAGATCTACCTCCAAGAGCCCATTTATGACTCGTTGCATTTGAGTGTAGAAATTTTGGATGAACCCTTACATGATCCATACCACCTACAAGTCGAAAGAAAAACAAAGCAGAAGCATTGCAAAAAATAAGTAAATAAAGAAAAACAAAGCTCAAACAATTAAGTGCTCAATTAGTTATATTTTAGTTACTACAAATTAAGTTAAAGTTCTTTCCCTGTTTTTGTTAAACTGATTTCCAGATTAATGATGAGAAATTATTGAAATTTTTTTCTCAACTCCAACACTATCCCTCACATGCAAGATTTTTTACTCGATTCTAGAACATATAAATAAATTACTTGGAGGAGGATGTTATAAACTAAATACCTGAAGATAAATCCCAATCAGTAGATGGACCTCCGTCATATTCTCCGGCTTTCCAAAACTGATTGCACAGAACACTCTTACTCGCCGCCTGGTCCGGCTTTCCAAGCAGCACCGGAGCCTCTGCCACCGCAGTATCGGAGTCCAACCGAGCCGGATCATCCGGAGGAAGTAGAAAATCAACGCCGTTCAGCTTCCTCTTCTTCGAGACTCTACCTTCCGGGCCTTCCCCTGCAACGGCTGTACTTGCATTGCTGTTCTCGTCCGAGACACTGCTACTGCTGCTGAGTTCGATGACCGAGTCGGGCTGTGTCCATACTTCGCCGTTTAGTTTAAGTCTTTGAGCGCTTAACGTTTCCGGAATCTCTTGCTTCACGCGAATGTTCATGGATTGGCAGCCAAATCAAAAAACAACCGCAGTTCTAAAAAATGTAAGAGAAAGAAGAAATTCTAATTTTTGAGATTCTTGATTGAGGAACCTTTGCATGCAACATATACTCGAAGTAAAAAAAAAATTTGTAAAATATACTGAAATTGTTGGATTTACTGTTGGATGAACAAAATACTGAAGAATACTTCGAATTAAATGGTTAATTTCACCAACTACCCCTGTAATTTTGTTACTTTCACAATGTAGTCCCTTTACTTTTCAAATGTGCAATGCATTTGTATACTTTATTTTTAGGGTAAATTATAAAACTTTAGTCATCTAACTATTATTTTGGTCATTGGATTATTTTTTTTAAACTATCATTAATATTATGTTTTAATTTTATTTAGGTCACTCGACGTTAAAAAGTAATAATGATACTGACGTGTTACTAAAAGGTATGTCACATCATCATTAAAAAGTGACATCTCAATAGGTATGTTAATATTTTAACAGTTGGTGATCAAAATAAAATCAAAACATAACATTAACGATGACTAAAATGGAACCAAAGTGATACTTGGATAACTAAACACATAATTTACTCTTATTGTATTTTCTACGATAACCCTACCACTAACTATATTAAAGGATGATATGATAGACCCTTAGACCTATAAAATATTTTTTCTCAAAACTTAAAGGGCTTTTAACACCCTTTGGACCTTTAAAATTTAGTACTTAAACTTTATCCTTTACTCAATTTAGTCATTGATCGCAACCTTTGCAACTTGTCCTTTCAATTTATTCCTTAAGTACTTCGCACTCAAAATTCTCTTTTTCCTCATAAACCTTTCAGTTTTTTTATCTTGGTTTTGGGGTGTTATATCATGTCTAATATTAAGTGTATATATGAATAAACTACATCACGGGTAGACATTTTTTTCAAAAAAAAATTATAATAAGCATGTGTATAAAAACATAAAAAGGAAATTTTAATATTTTATATTTTATGTCGAATAAGGGTGTTCATAAGTTCAGTAGACTCGATGTAAGAAATAAGTTTAAGTCTTCAAAATATATCGCTTTTCTCAAATAGGTACTTAAACTTTTTTTGAATCATCTAGGTACTTAACGTTACCACTTTAGGTGTCAAAACTGTAATTGCCGTTAAATTTCTCTGTTAAGTAACACGTGTCATGTTCTGATATTTTTTGAAAATTTATTTTTTTAAAAAAAATAAAAATATTAGTACACTTTTTAAAAACCCTAATTTCTCTTAAATTACCAAAAAAACATATTCCTAAAAATTCTATATCACTAACCCTAACCTATCGATCCCACCGATGACATCCTTGTCATCTTCCTAATCATACTATGTCATCCTTGCCGTCGATTGATCGTCGAGATCGCGTGGGGTCACTATTTACAGCGTAAGGTTCATCAGGACACACACGTCGATTGATTGTTGATTGGTCTCGATTTCATAGGGTGTTGATCATTAGGTATAGGTGAGATCAAGTGGATCTTCGTCGATGGAAAAGGGCGGTAGGCGTGAATTTAGGAGTTGAAATTGGAGTTTTCAAAGTTTTGGGGTTTTTAAGTGTTTCAAAATTTTTGAGTTTTTTAAATATATAATTTTAACTTTTTCAATACTAAATGGAATTTTTAAAATTACCAGAACGTGACATGTGTTCTTTAACGGTAGAATTTAACAGATGTTACGGTCAAGACACCTAAAGTAGTAACGTTAAACACTTGAATGATTCAAAAAAAAAAATTGGACACATATTTGAGAAAAGTAGTATAATTTGAACATTTATTTCATAGTTAATCCAAAAAATCTAACATAATTAGGATATAGGCACAACCCGTCTTACCTTAAATTATGCATTTTAAATTTAAAAAATAATAATGATTCTATATTTTTTTTTAATAGAAAGAGGATCATGGATTACATCATGCTTGTAAGACTGAAGGGTCCTCGGTATCTCTTATAACGAGACTCCGAACAGGTAGAGTAGGAGTATCTAGAACGTGATCAATAGTATCGTGAGAGGGAGCAAGTTTGACAAGAACATTTGCTACCTTATTAACTTCTCCAGGGATCTAGAGGGCTTTCGTTTCCCAACTTCGCTTGCGTAAGATTCTAATAACTCAAACCAGCGAGTATCCATCAGCTATATTTGTGGCAGTGTCGAGGAGGTTGATGGCCTCCTCACTGTTAAAAGTTTCAAAGTTTGGCAACCAACTTTGGAAAATGTTTTTTCAAAGTTTGGTAAATGTTTCTTTGAAAAATGTTTTTCAAAGTTTGGTAAAATTTTGGTAGATGTTTGTTGAAAATAGGAATGGGTAAATTCACTTTAGTCATTGCACTTTAGGGTATTTTCAAAGATTAGTCCCTAAGTTTCTACTATAAATACCCTTACCCATTTAGCTTCAAAATCATCCCAAAACATTTCTTTCTTCCTATACTAGAGAGCTTTCTTGTGAGTAGTGAGTGTTTTGTAAACACCTGTAAATTTTCTCTCTTAGTAAAAGATCTGCAGCAGCCCGGAGACGTAAGCACAATTGGCTGAACTCCGTTATCAATTTTCGGGTATTATTTTTCCGCTTTTATTTCGCATTCTCACTAATCTGGTTATAGGGAAATTACTTGTACTCGGTTTATTTTCCTAACAACTGGTAATCAGAGCTTTTGGTTGTGAATTTTGTCAAATTTTCTGCGAGGTTACTATTCATTACTATTCACGTGAATAGTGAATTTCGTGAATAGTGAAATTCGGTCGGCGATACGAGTTTGTCGACGGTGGTGTTCTAATACACGGTGATTTGCAAGAATTGTCAGAAACGATCCAAACGAAGCCAGATTCGAGTGGGAGCGATGGCTGCAGACGAAGGGAAGGTGAAAATTGAAAAGTTCGATGGTGCGGACTTTGGCTTTTGGAAGATGCAGATTGAAGATTTTTTGTACCAGAAAAATCTATATCAACCTCTCTCAGGAAAGCAACCAGAGGGCATGAAGGATGAAGATTGGGCTCTTCTCGACAGACAAGCCCTCGGAGTTATCCGACTGACGTTATCCCGCAATGTGCTTTAACATAGCAAAGGAAAAGACCACGGCGGGTCTTATGGCGGCTCTCTCCAGTATGTACGACAAGCCATCGGCCTCAAACAAAGTTCATTTGATGATGCGATTATTCAATTTGCGGATGGCGGAAGGGGCATTGGTGGCACAACACCTAAATGAACTCAACACAATCACAACCCAGTTGAGTTCAGTGGAAATTGAGTTCGATGATGAAGTTCAAGCTTTAATTCTCTTATCATCTCTACCAGACAGTTGGAATGCTACTGTTACAGCAGTTAGCAGTTCGTCGGGAAACAACAAATTAAAATTCGACGATGTTCGGGATCTGGTATTGAGTGAAGAAATTCGACGAAGAGAATCGGGTGAAGCATCAACCTCCTCAGCCTTACACACGGAGTCTAGAGGGAGAACTTCAGAAAGAAATTCAAATCGTGGCAGATCAAAATCTAGAAGGGGCAAATCAAGAACAGAAAATAAAGATTTTACCTGTTATAATTGCGGCAAAAAGGGTCACTTCAAAAGAGATTGCCGAGCACCGAAGAAAAATATCGGCGCACAGGAATCTGCCAACATGACGGAGGAGACAGGTGATGCCATGATTTTAAGCGTCAACAGTCCGATTGAATCATGGATCTTGGATTCAGGGGCATCTTTCCACTCCACCCCATGCCGAGAAATCATGGAGAACTATGTCAGTGGTGATTTTGGGAAGGTTCATCTAGCTGATGATGAAACCTTGAAGATCGTCGAAAAAGGAGACATCCGACTAAAGCTGCCAAACCAGACCACCTGGAAGCTGACAGGAGTGAGACATATTCCTGGCCTCAAAAGAAATCTGATTTCTGTTGGGCAGCTTGATGGAGAAGGATATAGTACAACTTTTTCAGGCTGTGAATGGAAGATTACCAAAGGAGCACTCATCATTGCTCGTGGTAAGAAGACCGATACTCTCTATGTAACCTCAAATTTAAAGAATATTATTGCAGTAGCAGATGCTGATAGAAAATCAAACCTATGGCACCAAAGGCTCGGCCATATGAGCGAGAAAGGAATGAAGATACTTCTGTCAAAAGGGAAGCTGTCGGATCTAAAGAATGTAGATGTCGGACTATGCGAGGATTGCATCTTTAGAAAACAAAAGAAAGTCAGTTTTACAAAGATTGGCAAGACTCCCAAGGCAGAAAGGTTAGAATTGGTTCATACTGATGTATGGGGACCATCCCCTGTTCCATCTCTTGCAGGCTCACTATATTATGTCACCTTCATCGATGATTCAACAAGGAAGGTGTGAGTTTATTTTCTGAAGAAGAAATCAGAAGTCTTTGATACCTTCAGAAAATGGAAGGCCATGGTGGAAAATGAGACTGGTTTGAAAGTCAAGCGGTTGAGGTCTGACAATGGAGGAGAGTACAGAGACAGTAGTTTCAGAGATTTCTGCGCAAACAATGGGATCAAGATGGAGACAACAGTTCCCATAACACCGCAGCAGAATGGCGTAGCAGAGCGCATGAACAGAACTCTGAATGAACGTGCCAGAAGCATGAGGATACATGCCGGATTGCCCAAATTTCTATGGGCTGAAGCTATCAACACTGCAGCTTACCTGATCAACCGTGGGCCCTCAGTTCCTTTGGATGGCGGAATACCAGAGGAAGCTTGGAGCAAGAAAGAAATAAACCTTTCACACTTAAGAGTGTTTGGTTGTATTTCTTATGTACACATAAACTCTGCTGAAAGAAGTAAACTTGATGCCAAGTCCAACAAATGCGTCTTTGTTGGTTACGGTGGTGATGAGTTCGGTTACCGGTTTTGGGACTACGAAAGATCATCAGAAGCAGAGACGTCATTTTCAATGAAAATGTGATGTACAAAGATAGGTCAACCACAGAATCAAGTAATACCGAAGCTGAAACAAAGGAATTTGCTGAGTTCGAGGATATTTCTGGAAATGATGTTCAGATCAATCCTGAAGCAGTTTAAGAAGAACCACACACACCAGAACTGAGACGCTCCTCCAGAATTCCTAAACCAACCCAACGGTATTCGCCTTCTTTGCACTATTTGTTGCTGACTGACAATGGTGAACTAGAGTGCTATGATGAAGCAATGCAGGTGGAGGATTCAGTCAAGTGGGAGTCTTCCATGAAAGATGAGATGGACTCGCTTATGTCAAATCAGACGTGGGAATTAGCTGAATTACCACCAGGCAAGAAAGCGCTCCATAACAAGTGGATTTACAGGATCAAAGAAGAACATGATGGGAGAAAACGCTACAAAGCAAGATTGGTTGTCAAAGGTTTTCAGCAAAAAGAAGCTGCGGAGAATTTACATCTCGAGCAGTTAGATGTAAAGACAGCTTTCCTTCATGGTGATTTGGAGGAAGAGATCTATATGAGGCAGCCAGAAGGCTTCATAGAGGCAGGCAAGAAAAACCTGGTATGCAGGTTGAAGAAGAGCTTGTATGGTTTAAACAAGCTCCTAGACAGTGGTACAAGAAGTTCGATAGTTTCATGAGTAGCAGTGGTTTTACCAGATGCCAAGCAGATCATTGTTGCTACATCAAGAGGTTCGACAATAGTTTCATTATTTTATTGTTGTACGTTGATGACATGCTCGTTGCAGGCTCAAACATTCAAGAGATCATAAACTTGAAGCAAAAATTGTCGAAGCAGTTTGCTATGAAGGATCTGGGCGCTGCAAAGCAGATTCTTGGGATGAGGATCAAGAGAGACACAAAGTCGGGGACTTTGATGTTATCGCAGGCTGAGTACATCAACAAAGTACTCTCCAGGTTCAACATGCAAGATGCTAAACCAGTAAGTACACCTTTAGGTGTTCATTTCAGACTCTCCAAAGACCAATCACCAAAGACAGAGGAAGAACGTGCACACATGGTGAAGGTGCCGTATGCCTCAGCAATTGGAAGTCTGATGTATGCCATGGTTTGTACCAGACCAGATATTGCTCATGCAGTGGGAGCTGTTAGCAGGTACATGAATAATCCGGGCAAGGTACACTGGGAAGCAGTCAAATGGATCCTCAGATATCTTCGGGGTACCACAAACAAAGCACTTTGTTTCAAAGGTGGAGATATGATACTGACAGGCTATGTAGATGCTGACTTAGCCGGAAATGTCGACATCAGAAGGAGCACTACAGGGTATGTCTATACTCTAGGAGGAACTGCAGTGAGTTGGGTTTCTCAACTACAGAAGATAGTTGCTCTCTCCACAACTGAAGCAGAATATGTCGCTGTTACGGAAGCCAGCAAGGAGATGGTTTGGCTCCAAAGTTTCTTGGAAGAGTTAGGCAAGAAACAGAAAACAATATCTTGTATTGCGACAGTCAAAGTGCTATCCATCTAGCAAAGAATCCGTCTTTTCATTCCAGGACAAAGCACATACAATTGAGATATCATTTTATCCGGTCTCTTCTGGAAGATGGGATTTTGAAACTTGAAAAGATTAGTGGAGCTCAAAATCCGGCAGACATGTTGACAAAGACGGTGACTACGGACAAACTGAAGTTGTGTTCAGCTTCAGTTGGCATGCTAGAATAACAAGACCAGACATGCTGCTGCATTGATCGAGGTGTGAAGACATATTAAAATCAGTCTTCAAGTGGGAGATTGTTAAAAGTTTCAAAGTTTGGCAACCAACTTTGGAAAATGTTTTTTCAAAGTTTGGTAAATGTTTCTTTGAAAAATGTTTTTCAAAGTTTGGTAAAATTTTGGTAGATGTTTGTTGAAAATAGGAATGGGTAAATTTTCTCTCTTAGTAAAAGATCTGCAGCAGCCCGGAGAAGTAAGCACAATTGGCTGAACTCCGTTATCAATTTTCGGGTATTATTTTTCCGCTTTTATTTCGCATTCTCACTAATCTGGTTATAGGGAAATTACTTGTACTCGGTTTATTTTCCTAACACTCACAATCAGATTGGAGAAAGACTTTATCAAATCTAAGATACCAAGCGAGACGAAAATCAGTGTAGATGCCCCAGAGTTCACTCATAAGACGAGAACAGTAACCAATGTAACGAGTAAAACCAAGAATCCAAGCACCACTAGTCACGAAAACCTCCCCCTGTAGAACTACGATGCAAAGTTGATGAAACAAATCCATCTGTGTTGATACAAACCCATCTTGAAGGTGGTTTTGTCCCAGCTCACAATCTACACAGCATGGTGAGAAGGATTAATGATCGAGAAAGGTGCAACAAGGAAGTACCTCAACCAAGAAAATGCAATGCTAAGAGTTTCATCCACTGGTTTGCAAGTGTCGTTGAAAATAAAATCATTTCAGCGTTTTCATAACTGCCAAAGCAAAGAAGCAAAATGATGATTTCAAGAGCAAAGCCAATGAGGTTGGAAAGAGCAATAGTTAATGTTGCTAAGCAACGAAGTGTTTTCAAAGAAAGGAGCTACATTCTCTTATGAGAGAAGGTAAATCCACAGCTGCTTGACCTCACTGTAATCCCTCAAAGACGTGTAAAATGGATTCTTGTTCCCCGCACAAACGACAAGAGGCATCTGTTGTGAGGTGTCGCTTAACTCGCTCCAAGTTCGTTAGTATACGATCATGAAGCACAGTCCAAAGAAATACACGGATTCGCTGCGGGACTTTGAGGCTCCAAATAGCTTTCCAATACTTGTTATAGTTTGACCAAGTATGAGACATTAAAGAGTCATAGGCAGACGAGACACTAAAGAGATGTTTCGGGCCTTATCTCCAAATACACTTATCGTATTCGTCGCTTCCTATTGGAGGCATAATGCCAAGAACATTCCTGACAACATTATCATTTAATAGAGATGACAAAGTTTCAATATTCCACTCGCCATCATGTTAAACGAGGTCTGTAAGATTGCACTACGGAACAATTTGAATCGAGCTATGGAGATGGTCATCGAGGGGACCGAGACATGGAACCCAAATGTCATCCCAAACTTGAATAGGGGTGCCATTGCCAATGAACCAAGCGATGTTCATTCTGAAAGAGATCCAGATATTTGAAAATGAGCGTCAAAGAGGCGTTGCCAAAGGTCGGTAGATAGAGATTGAAAGAACATCATTTACCTTATAATTTAGGCGAAGCTGTTGAATCTAGAAGGCACTTGAATTGTTGACAAGTGCAAAGCAAACTTTCATCAACAAGGCTTGGTTCTGGTTGTAAAGACGAAGAAAGTCCAATCTACCACAGTCAAATAGGTTGGCAGATCGTTTCCCAATTGACAAGGGAGAAAGAAGAAATTGTAGTGAAAGAAATTCAGATAAAGTGTCAGATAAGACGCTCAATATCATTACAGACCCCAATGGGAAATTGGTCGTTTGCATGAAGTAAATCATAATAAAGCCAAAACCGATTTAGCTAAAGTGTTTCGACCAATAGTGGAAAGGGAACATGCTGCTCAACCATCTAATAAGCTGCCCATTTTCTCAAGAATGAAATCATGATCAGATCGTGTTACTCTACTGTAATCACCATTTTTAGCTGTAAGCAGCTTCACCCACAAAATCAGCCCCTTCACGTTGGTAGCTCCACCACAACAAATTCTAGCAGCTTCACCCACAAAAGCAGGCCCTCCATGTTTCAGCAAGCAAAAGCAGCCCCTCTACGAGCATCAACAACAGCCACACATACAAGGAGAGAAAAAAAATCATTTTTGATTCTTCTTTTGTAAACTGAGGCTATAAAAACCCCATAACAATATGTAAAAAGAAGGGAGAAAAATCAAGAAAAATAGAAGAGAAATCTAGCAAAATACACAAAGAATTAATTTAAGAATTAATTCTTAATTTAAGAATTAATACTTTTATTTTATGCAATTTTAATTTAAGAATTAATTTAATTTTTATGTCTTTATTATTTATATTATAGCATTTAAATTTCTATATTTTTTATTCTAATCTTTTATTGTGACAAATATATCGCAATACTTTTATTTCACTTTATTTTCTATTCATTTTATTTTTAGTCCTATGAATATATATGAAAAATTCATAAGCATAACTTGATCAATTTCATAATTTGATTAAATGATAATATTTATTTTTAAATATTAAGAAAGGATTGTCTTAACATAACTAGATGTCATATTTTAATATTTAAAAATGAATAAATGTTTTGTTTATAAAAACCTAAAAAATAAAATATGTTTAACTTAATTATATTTATTTTTATATTTAAAATTTTCTTTAAATAAAATTATGCGATTAAATATGGAATAATGAGATTATAAATTGAAATTAAATATAAATTTGTTAAATTTATTGAAAGACATTAAAAATAAACAAGGTACCAATTTTGGGTGTTGTGGGGGTG
This sequence comes from Hibiscus syriacus, assembly GCF_006381635.1. NCBI lineage: Eukaryota > Viridiplantae > Streptophyta > Magnoliopsida > Malvales > Malvaceae > Hibiscus > Hibiscus syriacus. The sequence goes on from NW_024063200.1 coordinate 763,445, forward strand.
CTAATCCTTCCCTACACGTAACTGACTCCCGAACTCATTTTCTGGTAAGCAGACCCTTTTCGTGTTATTTTAATAATATTTGTATAAATTTTTATTAAAATAACATAGCAATTTTGGTGACCAATCACACCTCGATAAATGATTGGTGGCGACTCCACAAATTGTGTTTTATCTTATACCAAAAGAAAAACACTTACTTTTTCGAGACGAGATTTAGAAAGCAACGACACTTGTTTTCGCCGGGCGAAATACCGTCTCGACAGCTTGGCGACTCTGCTGGGGACATTTTTAGAGAGTCAAGCCACCAGTTTATTAATTAATTGTCTTTGCAATAAAAATTATAATTTTTTTTATTTTTGTTTTAATTCCTTGATTATTTTAATAATCATTTTCTGAATAAATAGTTGTACGAACTGGTTTGCTATTGTTTTTAGGTTTAATTATATGTCTTTATATTGAAAGAATAAATTTGTTTGTTGTACATTATTTGTTTCTTTAGATTTAAAGATTATATTTGTGTGTTGTACATTATTTATTTCTTTTTATGTTTTTCCTCACATACTGAGCACTGCATTCATGACATGAGCTAAAACCCCGTTCTTATTCTATTTAGTTTGAATGAGAAACTACTCCCTCCTGTGGTTTTCACCTCCGTATGGGATAGGGGACCATTCATTGAGCTCACACCTTATGTTCCTCGTGTGGTTTCCACCTCCGTATGAATATAAGGAAGTGTGTTCCTTCGAATTGAACTCAATCCGAAAGTCTGTAATGGACAAGGATTGAGGGCTTGGCAGTCCAAGGGGCACCAACAAAGGACAATTCGTTGACCCTTTTTACCTTAGAGCCATAAATCAACATATAGTAAACCTAGAGCTTAAGTCTAGGTAGAATCTGACCCAAATAATTCTCGTAAGGTTAGCACACAAGGAAAAACATGTCGAGTCTTTTAATTTATTTAGTATTGTTTTATTTTCTGAAATAAATGCATGCGAACTAGAAATCATGCGGTTAGGTTATTTTTCCAAATAAAGTATGGAACTAGGAAACATGAGGTTAGGATGTATATAATCTTTTCATTTCCATTAAATATTATTTAACCATTTTTCTTATCTTTGTATATTCTGTAAATACATTTTATTTTCTTCTAACTTGTTTATATTGATTTATTTTTCTTGCATTGCATAATCATGGCATAATCAAGGCTGTTAATTCAAGAGTAGTCATCAAAATAAAAGATTTTCATTATGGACAAAGGGTTTCATGATCAAGTAAACTATAACGCAGCCAAGGAATGACATCCTAAGGAATTCAAGGATAAAATAGGGCTATGTACTCAATGATCGTCTGTCTGTCGAAGAGCAAAAGGAGATAAGAGAGATAAGAGAGAAAATGTCCAAGATGATGGATAAAATATCTGTTTTGAGCAAAGGAAAAGAGACTCTTGCACAAAGAGAGAGAGAGCTCAATGAACATAATCCTGCAATCTCATATATACAAGGGACTTTTGATCCTAACCAATTTGAGATATCACACACACAGTCATCATTTGTATCAATAAGTTGTCTGGAGATACCAAGGAAATGATGACAACTGTAGAAGTTCCCAGAGATGAAAAGAAGTCATGCAATCAGAATTCGTCGGTATTTAAGAGTCTTTTCCCAACATTGGAAACTCAAGATCAATCCAAGATGAAAGATGGTTTTCATTTTGATGATATCCCTATATCATATAAGGAGTTGTACGGAAAACTACTAGAAGTGCGAGAAATGGCTCCACATTATGTGAAACTATGGCATCATCCTTATCCAAATTGGTATGATGTCAATGTTCATTATGAATATCATGTCGGAGCTCAAGGACATTCCATTGAGAATTGCATCATTTTCAAGCATCGAGTTCAAAATCTTTTGGATTATGGAATTCTAGAGTTCGAGGTAAAGAATCGACCTAGTTTGGTCACTGATTATCCTATCAGGTTGATACCAAAAGTATTCAAAGGTAAAGAGTGTCAATGGGGGCATCCAGAAGGAAGAAGATCTGCAGAAATATGAGGCTCAAATACATCATTTGAAAATTGAAAATGATAAATTGAGTGCAGAAATGTAAACCATACGTAAGGATTTCCAAAAGATTAGTCAAACCTTTCAAAAGGCTAGTTTAGGAAATACCCTGGACGAGTGGATAACAAGTGTCATTAAACTGAAAAAGAATTGCAAGACACACGAAGGTCTAGCCAAAGTTTTCTCATGATTTGTGGATTGTAAAAGAAATGTTCAATACAACTGTCATCAATTTGGAAAGATGTCAAGTCAAAAATCAGATGTTGAATAGGTCTATTACTAATATGGAAGCTGCATATCAACGCCATAAGAAGGAAAATGATGTTTAGCTAGAAGCCACTAAAGCCAAGAACAAGACATTGATGAGGATTGTAGAGATCATATAAAAGGGCTTCATAACCACAAAGATTCTTTTACAAGAGAATATGAAATAATATTGTCTGTAAATCCAATAATTAACTTGTAAGATGAAGGAAAAAACAATGTCATAAAGGAAGTTGCTGCCCAGGCAAGCAATGTGGCTCATAAACTGATTGATTTAGCTGACTTTACACAAGAATTAAAGAAGATTGACAACTCAAAACCTGAGCATGAGTGGAAGTTAATTTGGATTTTGAGGGAAATAGAGATATTGGAAGTTAAAGTTATCCCTTATATGTAAAGTTTGTTTGATGTATCGAAACTTTTGTGTTCAATGAAAGTTGTTTTAAGATAATCACTCTCGAATGACACCTTTTGCATACATGCATTTGTATTGCATAATTTACATTCCCATTTTTGCATTTTCATATTTGCATCACATTTATTTATTTAAGTATTATTTCATGCATTAATAATGAAAGGTTTTGTAACAGTTAAACTAAGACCATTCATTCATTTTACCGTATCATCATGGAAACAATGGGGCAATCTCGTGAGGGATCACAAGATCAGTTTCCAGAACAATTGAATGGGTTACAACAAGATACGAGTAATGAAACATTGGGATCTGTACAAGCTGGATCGAATCATATGGTCAAATTAATGGAAGCTAAGACTGATGATGATGAAGATATGATCGTTAAAGAGCAACAGTGCTATCAGATTAATGCATCGAGAATGATAACATACCCTGTGGTATCCCACTCGAACCTAAAGAATAGCCTCAGTAACTACTATGCATAACATGATGAAGGATTCAAGAAGGTGGAGGAAGCAATCAGAGCTATGAAATGTGTTAATGCCTCCCACAAAGAACTAGAAGCAAGAGAGCCCAGTTTGGTTCCAGATTTGGTTATTCCCCATAAATTCAGGATGCCTGATTTTGAGAAATATGAAGGCACAAGTTGTCCCGTAATCCACTTGAAAATGTTTTGCAGAAAAATGGAAGGGTACCTAAATGTTGATGATTTGTTAATTCACTCATTCCATGATAGTCTCATTGGGCCAGCAGTAGTATGGTACAATCATTTGAAATGAGAGCAGATTAAGAGATGGGTTGATGTAGCTGATGCATTTTTGGGACAATATAGATATGTTAAAGGCTTAGCTCCTAAACGTAAGGATCTCCAAATGATAAGGATGAAAGCCAATGAAAGATTTAAAGAGTATGTCTTAAGATGGAGAGGTGTGGCAGCACAAGTTCAACCTCCCATGATAGAAGAAGATATATCATATATGTTTAATGATTCCCTTCCAGCTCCTTTCTATGATTTAATGCTGGCAAGTTCGAGGGGTGGATTTAAGTATCTTGTGACAAGTGGAGAATTGATTGAAAATGCAATCAAAGAAGGAAACTTAAAAGTCACATCCAAAATCACACTTGATCAAAAAGTGAAAGCTGATGATGTGAATGAATGTCGCATCCAGAATCCCCGTAACCACAAAAGAAAAGGAGTAATTAGTTATTCGGATCGACCAAAGAAAGTGCGCCAAACTCTTTGAAGGTGTTCCAAACTTCTATCTCAGAGCTGTATCCTTATTTGATTAAAGGTCATGACATCACATCGAGGCCAAGAAAAGTGCTCCAAACTTTTCTGCTCATAACTATGTTCAATACAGTGTTTGTGATTTCCACTTGGGGGCAGTTGGGCATTCTACAGGGAACTGTAGACCACTGTTAAAAGAAATAGAGATGCCCATTGACAAAGAAGTCTTGACAAGTGAAATGATCAAGAAGTGGAGGGCAAATGAGGACAAAGACTCTGGCCCAATTATACATCCCATATTCTAAGAGTAATGGGGCATGCTAAATAATAAGTGAAGTGTTAGCAAGCGGTAAAATTAGACATTTGAAATCCCATACAATGCTAGAAATACAAATACTTGATCTATTCTTGGTCCTTATCAAAACCAAATCATGACATTACATTTATCTGAGACTCTGAAGTAATGTCTCTACCTATTTTTGAGACACCAAATCCATATGTTTATCTTCTCGGGTAAAGTTGATTGGTTTTCCACTATATACACGACTTTAAAAGTCACACCTTTGTCCTTCCAAATACAAAACTGTCATACCGATGAAACCAAAAGACCTCAAAAGAACCAAACTTTCAATTATCCGTGAATCTTCTTGCAAGAAGAAACGAGATGGGAAATCATGAACGAACTTGTCGTAGAGAATTTTGAGTAATTGGGGCATACTCAAAGCAAGAAAAAGAAGAAAGAAGAAGTAAAAAGAAAAAGAAAAAAAGGATTTGATTTAGATAAATATATCATGCATTAATTACATTGTTTTCATGTAAATAAAGTTAATCCTGAATATTCATTCCCCTGGGGATGCCTCTTTTACAAAGATTTTTGTGTATAAAATGATGAACGACCTTATTTCATTTACCCCTTCGCAAAAGAAGAAAAATATATCTTTTGTTGTCCCCATTTGAGACTGAATGATTTTTCCTTCTGATTCAACCCTAACCAAGGACCACTCTCCATATATTATATTGCAAGGTGAAGGATATCTACTCACAGGAATAAAGATCTTCTATCCAGTTTTATTACGAAGACAAATCTCCATGAAGTAAAGAGAGTTTTGAACCACAAGGTAGGCCAAATAAAAATTTCTTAAAGATCAAATCCAGTCAAGAATAACGAAAGAATTTTTGAAATGCAAGACAAAAAGAGGTGCTCAAAGCAATTGAAGTCTTATACTCATCCATCAGAAAAAAAAAAAAAAAAAGAAAAAAAAAATTGAATCAAGGTGGGTGACTCATTGAGCCTCAAGTTACAAGGTTGATCAAGTGCAATCAGTTCAAAGATTCATATTCAACAAGAAACACAAGAAATATTGGAGATATAAGAAAAAGGAAATGAATCCAAAATTGGCAGTATAGAGGGAACCAGAAAAAGAAATGATCCAAGTCAAGCAAGGCAATATTGAAGGCATCAGAATGAATTGATCCTTGGTGCAATTACCCTTAAACACTTGTTTGGGACCTATTTATCCCTTTCTTTCATAACCAGAGCCCTGCCTACGATACGTACCTGAAAAGTCCATTCTAATCATACATAGATCTCTAAGTAAGAGAGACTATCTTCATATTTTATTCCGCCTCTTAGGATCAATTTTTATTACAAAAATTGTTTTTAAAATCTTTGATGCATGATATGAAAAATGATAAAAGGGGGTTCAAGATGCAAAATTTCTAAATAACATCTTGAAGCCAAAGGAGGATTCGAGTTGAAAACCTGAAAAGGTAGCTCAAATATTGAATGGTGCAACAATGACATAAGAGATGATCTTAAGCTCATGATGAAGCACCACACATCCGAAATATGTTCTTGAGAGTCTAGAATCAAGAAGTATCTCTATAAGACGAGCATAACAATCATTTTTTCATGTTAGTGGATGCTCAAAGAGACATATATACTAGACCAACCTAAAAGAACTTACCTTTCCAGAATCAACCTACACCTTAAATCAGTCAATAATTTTGACACTTGCCATAGGACTATGATTTTTGAATGATTTAAAAGAGTAGTTGATTTATTTGATATTCTTTGAAATCATGCTTATGATTTGATTCAATTGTGAACCTGTAAGGGGCAATATTTTACAAAATTCTTCCATTCTTTGATAAAGAAAAGAGGAAAAACATTTTCAAACAAGATAATCTCAAAGGAGAAAGGTCTATGAAACAAGTTGACGCTTATTCTACCTCTATCGGAGAAAAAGAATAAGAAATGCCAGAATAATGAAGCACTTCACATTCTTGAAAGCAAGTGGTTTAATAAGCCAGAAAGTCTGGAGAATTGCACCTGTAAACACTCTTTTATGACATTATCAACAATTCATCAAGAAGGATTACCCTATTCAAAAAGGACATATATCCCGCTGCATAGCAAAAGGGTAAGAATGCAACCAAATCAAGAAGGAGATAATCACCTCATTCAGAAGAGACACATATATCAGACATTTCTGTCAGAAGGATTGATTACTTCTTAAATTTTTTTGGTAACAACATGAAGAGAATCCCTCAAGTTACTTAACAACATTGATGTTTAGTAACAATGGAATGAGAGCATTCAAGAATAATAGATTTGGTCACGAATAGAGCTACAAGTACTCACAATGAGGCATTATCAAAGTTATACCTCGTAGAAATCATGAGATTCAAATTCAATGGACATTGAGAGTAAACCTTTTGACTTGAAGGTTGGATGTATTTTTTAACGTCCATATTATCTATCTGGGGCATCATAAAAGCTCACATCAGCATGAAAAAGACAGAAGTAATCCATGTGGGTATCTTAAAGGCTCAAATCAGCATGAAAAAGACAGAAGTAATCCATGTGAGGCATCTTGAAGGCTCACACCAGCATAAAAAAGGTTGGGATATTTTGAAAGTCCATTTCAACCAGAAATAGAATGTTGAGTCATTTTGAAGGCGCATTTCAATAAATCAGAAATGATCCATGAGGGGTATTTTTTAAGGCTCGTATCAACAAGAAGCAAACAATGGGGCATGCTAAAAGCCCATATCATCCTTCAGAAAGATAATTGATTTGAACAAATATTTCCAATGATACAGAAAGGTATGAAGAATGAAAATGGTGAAATAGTGACAATGGAGATTACCATATATGATCATTTTGTTCATCATACGGTTGCATTATACTGGTAATTTCACCTACATTGATGCTGATAAGTTAAGGCATCCCGCTTGTATTCCCAATGAGCTTTGTTCTTAAGTAACGTCCTACAAAAGCTCTGAATGTTATGCAAAGAGCTTCACTGAAAAAATTTAAGCAGAAGTCACATGAAAAGAACTATGATAAATTTTCCTTGTGATGTGTTTCAAAAGTCAAATCAGAACAAACACTGTTATCCCATTGGTATTTGCTGAGTTTGACATATTTACATCTACATTCTCTAACAATGATATATTCTCATTTCAAAAATGATATATTCTCATTTCAAAAATGAAAGCTTTATTGGATTTTCACACAAGTTCAAGGAAAAAATGGGGACACTGAGGTCGTAATTCTGACTGCAACAAGATCTCCGTAAATGAAACATTTCTTCTGAGACTTTAATGCAAATTGAGACAAGGAAGACACAAAGATACAAGTTGATCAGATTATTCTTCAGAAATGCAAGCCTGATAGCATAAGTTGCTACACTGATATTTTGAGGAAACCCTGGAAAGGAATTATTAAGTGAAAGAAGATTGAATTCGTTACTCTGAAGTCAAACGAAGATTGAATTGACATTTTGCATTCATAAGAACATTATTTGCATAAAAGATCATGCATTACATTGGATTGCATTTGCATAAATACATTTTTCACATGAAGATGCAGGGACAAAGTACCTTACAAATGTAAGGTAGAATTCAAATCCCAAATACATACATGTTAGGAACATCTGAAGAATAGATGAACGCAATCCACAAATAAAGCATTATTTTGAATTGGGCATGGTACCCAACCAACAAGTTTATCATTTAATCTTTTTTAGAAAATGAAATTCTTGAAAAGTAAGAAGTTTCTTACCCAGTAAAGTATTTCCCATAAATTTGTAAATTCTTCGGGTCATCTGTTAGTCTTTCGAGTATAATGCTAAAACCTTCGGGTCATCTGTCAGTCTTTCGAGCAAGATGATAAGTCCTTAGGGCCATCCGTAAAGCCTTTGGGTAGGATGTTCACATATGAATTTCGCATGACAATGAGATAGCAATTTTCAAAGATTCTCATTTAATGTTCTAGAAAATCAAATTCTTGAAAAGTAAGAAGTTTCATACCCAATAAAGTATTTCCCAAAATTTGTAAATCCTTCAGGTCATTTGTTAGTCTTTCGAGCACGATGCTTAAAACCTTCAGGTCATCTGGCAGTCTTTCGAGCAAGATGATAAGTCCTTAGGGCCAAAGCCTTTGGGTAGGATGTTCACATATGATTTTCGCATGAAAATGAGATAGCGATTTTCAAAGTTTCTCATTTAATATTTAGAAAATGAAATTCTTGAAAAGTAAGAAGTTTCTTACCTAGTAAAGTATTTCCCACAAATTTATAAATCCTTCGGGTCATTTGTTAGTCTTTCGAGCATGATGCTTAAAACCTTCGGGTCATCTGTGAGTCTTTCGAGCAAGATGATAAGTCCTTAGGGCCATCCGTAAAGCCTTTGGGTAGATGTTCACTTATGATTTTCGCATGAAAATGAGAAAATGATTACCAAAGTTTCTCATTTAATGTTCTTGAAAATTAAAACCTCCGGGTAATTTGTAAAACCTTCGGGTCATCCATAAGACCTTCAGTGAAGGGTGTTTTCAAAAAGCCTTCGGGTCATCCATAAGACCTTTAGTGCAGTTTGTTTTTCAAAAAGCCTTCGGGTCATCCATAAGAACTTCAGTGAAAGGTGTTTTCAAAAAGCCTTCGGGTCATCCATAAGACCTTCAGTGCAGGATGTTTTCAAATGAGATTTTAGAAACCAATCCTTCAGGGGTTTACTAATTATCTCAAAATGCCTAACAAAAGAGGTTCCTTGATAACTAAGAAACTAAGCCTTCGGGGGTTTCTTGATTTATAGAGTTCATAATCTAAAGAACTCATCTGAAGAAAAAGAACTTATTCGACCTTAATTTGATTTGTCACTTATGGAGTTGAATTAGAGAAGAACCTCGTTCGAGGGATCAACATTTTTCAACCTTAGCTCGATTTTTCGCATATGGAGATATATCAGCATCAATATTGCCAGAAGGAGTTCGTAATAAGAAGAACTCATCTGAAGAGGAAGAAGAAATTCATAATCTGAAGAACTTATTCAACCTTTTGCTCGACTCTATCACAGAAGGTGATAAATCGGCATCGTCATTTCCAGAAGGAGTTCATAATAAGAAGAACTTGTTCAACCTTGCCTCAATTCATCGTATATGGAGTTGAATCAATGACACCTCACTTGAGACTTCAACATTCCCAATGAAAGAGTTCATAATGAGAATAACTTATATATCAGAAGTTTGAACCATTCAAGCTAAAAATGGTGCTTTATTTCTTTGCTACATTCATGTTCCACAGCAACGAGCAAAGAGGGGCAGCTGTAATCACCATTTTTAGCTGCCAGCAGCTTTACCCACAAAAGCAGCCCTCCACGTTGGCAGCTCCACCACAACAAATTCCAGCAGCTTCACCCATAAAAGCAGCCCTCCACGCGCATCAACAGCAGTCACACATACAAGGAGAAAAAAATCATCTTTGATTCTTCTTTTGTAAACTGAGGATATAAAAACCCCAGAACAATATGTAAAAAGAAGGGAGAAAAATCAAGAGAAATAGAGGAGAAATCTAGCAAAATACACAAAGAAAATCATAAATAAAAAGCACTACAAAGGTTATTTTTACATTTGGTTTTATTTTTTCAGCTTTATATTTTTTTTATTTTTTTTTTGAAAAAAGTAAGTTAAATAAATAAACATAAAAACAGAAAATAGGAGAATTGGAAACTTTTGTGTTCTGCTTGTGAAATAGAGAGGAAGAAGATGAGTTTTAAGTTTATAAAAATTTTGGGTAAATCACGCGTGAGGTCACTGATTTTTGGGAGTTTATTGCTTTATTCATTTAAAATAGGGAAAATCACTAAATAATCACTATAATTTAGGCGGATATTTACACTTTAGTTCTTGATTTATCTATTTTTTAATTATTATGAAATTAGGTACTATATTTTAGTTTCTTTTATTTTGAATCTTTTCTTTATTTTATTATCATTTTAGTCATTAATTTAGGGGATAATCATAAGAGTGGTTTTCAAAATTCGTTGGTCTTTATTTCTATCATTTTTATTTCAATAACTTTTAATAGACCTCCTAACTTTATTTTTATTTATTTTCATCCCTATTTATAGTAATATTTTGTGCCCTTTTTGTTTTATTTATATTTAAGTTTTTATTTTTTAATATTAATAATTTTATTTTATGCAATATTAATTTAAGAATTCATTTAATTTTTATGTTTTTATTCTTTATTATTTATATTATAGCATTTAAATTTTTATATATTTTATTCTAATATTTTATTGTGACAAATATATCGTAATACTTTTATTTCACTTTATTTTCTATTCATTTTATTTTAGTCCAATGCATATATATGAAAAATTCATATGCATAACTTGATCAATTTCATAATTTGATTAAATGATAATATTTATTTTTAAATATTAAGAAAGGATTGTCTTAACATAAATAGACGTCATATTTTAATATTTAAAAATGAATAAATGTTTTGTTTATAAAAACTTAAAAAATAAAATATGTTTAACTTAATTATATTTATTTTGATATTTAAAATTTTCTTTAAATAAAATTATGCGATTAAATATGGAATATTGGAATTATAAATTGAAATTAAATATAAATTTGTTAAATTTATTGCGAAGACATTAATTAATAAACAAGGTACCAATTTTGGGCGTTGTGGGGGTATTAATCATTCCCTACATGTAACCGACTCTCGAACTCATTTTCTGGTAAGCAGACCCTTTTCGTGTTATTTTAATAATATTTTTATAAATTTTATTAAAATAACATAGCAATTTTGATGACCAATCACACCTCGATAAATGATTGGTGGCGACTCCACAAATTGTGTTTTATCTTATACCAAAAGAAAAACACTTACTTTTTCGAGACGAGATTTAGAAAGCAACGACACTTGTTTTCGCCGGGCGAAATACCATATCGACAGCTACCATGTTACACCAGAACCAGGGCAGATGTACATGGCTCCATATGAGAGCCATTGCACACTTATTATATTGAGAAAAGTGTTAAATTTAGTTTAGTTTACTAAAGGAATAGAAAAAATAAGAAAATTTGCACACTCAAATTTTATTAAAATCGAGTATTAAAATTTGAACTCTCATTTTTCAATTTCTAGATCCATCAGTGAACGGAACACCTAAATATTTCCCAAGTTCTTGGACCTGTTTAAAACTCAATCAATCGCAAATAGCCTCCCTCACAAAGGTACTCATATTTTTGGGGGGAATAAACAGTGGTTGTTCGCTTGTAAACTCTATGGCCAAACTAAAACCAGAAACTGGCCAAAGCCGGCTTGATCACATGAGCATTAGGAGTATCTGCACGAGCATACAATATCAAATCACTAGGTAAAAAATAAATGTGATAGAGGTGTACCATTGTCAACAAAGCGAAAAGCCTTCCAAATTTGTTTATTAAGATTTTCTAAGATACAATGGTCCAATCGTTTCATAGCCAAGACAAAGAGATAATAATTCTATATTAATATTTATAATTAAGTTTTAATAAAAATATTTTAAATTTATTTAATTTTTTTCAGACCAAATCACATGGACCACCCAATCCATAATTGAATTTAATTTTAAAAATTAAATTGACCCCTTATAAATGGATAGTAGTGACATCACCTAATAAATGGATAGTGGTGGCATCACCTTTATACTCCCAAAATATTATTTACTATTAAGTTTTACTTTTTTTTTTATAAAATGATCTTTAAAATTGTATTTTTCTTAATAGTTGTAAACGAGTTCGGTCGAACTCGAGTATTGTTGAGTTTAACTGAATTCAAAAAGTGTAAAATTGAGTTCAACTCTACTTGAAGGCTCGTTATTTTAAAATTGTCAAGCTCGACTGAATTCTAGATGTCACATCCCAATTTAGGGATTAAAAAATTTCTTAATCTAATTTTGGGGATTTAATTGAAATTTTAATTAAATATTGAACCAATTTTTAAATTAGGAGAAAACTCAAGGACTTATGGCGTGATAAGAACATTTTCCAAGTTAGGCTGAATTTAAAAGAATCCCACCTTTTTTGGAGACATCCATTGTTAGAAATCTACCTTCCCATTTTCTATCTCTTCCCTCTTTTAGCCTTTCTTATTCAAGAAGCTTCAAACATTGTTTCTTTGTCGATCATAGTTTTGTTCATCTCACCTCTCATACCATCATGATACTGGTGTTGTCCTGATTCGACCAGTTGTCTCGAATCTGTTGAATTGTCCAGCATATGAGGGGTAAAGGAAAACAAGTTTCTGGCGTTGCAAAATTGAGCTCTATGTCTTTCACAATCGTGAAATTTGCTTGCTAAGTGACTCAACTCCTCATTTTATTAATTTTTAAATTTTTTTGGAAATTTTTGATAACCCACATCACCGCATGCACCCCCACACACTGCCTCTATACGTGGATCTTCTTCGTCGCCTGGGAGAGATTGTTCTAGAATCGTGTTGACCCGACCCATCTGCTAAATTGACCTAAACTCGTACCCTAACCCGATCCAAACTAAATCGATATAACCGGACTAGTTAAACTAGTCCAGTTGAGTCGCACCGAGCCGAGTTGTTGGTCCTGATGATTTTGACGTCTTGAGTCCATTTTTGGGCTCTATTTCACCAAATTTAAACTTGATAGGTTGTTTTTTAGCATGTTATCTTTTGATTTGATTTTCATATTTTAGTTCTAATTCTGATGCAATTTGTTTTTCTATGTATGAGTTATTAATGGACGTTGAATTCAATTTTGAGAGGGATCGAATGAAATTTAAATGGTTTATTGACGTAACTCAAAAATTAAGGTAATACTTTACTACCCAATGCATGATTTACGGTACATGTTGGTAATTGGTGAGTGGATGAATGAATATGATTTGGATCTGGTTTATGATTGATTGTTTTAAACTTACTCTAATTTCAATATTATATTAGTAAATTAATTAAGACTCGAATAACTCGTATAGGAACTAGAGAACCAATATGAATTTAAGTTAACCTCTAAACCTTAAATTTGATTTTTCTCTATTAAGAATTTTAATAATTTAGATACTTGGATGAGAGATGGCAAAAATACCCTTAAGGTTTAAAAAGGACATAGATTGTCTTTAGTAATGGAAATAAACTGCGAACCAAAGCTTAGTCTAATAGAACTATTAATTCATATATTAAATTCCTAATATGTTAAAAAAAATCCTAATAATCAATTTCTAACCTCCGAGAAGGCACAAAACCTAGAATGTAAGGCACAAGACCTATAATTTCTTATTCTTGAGCAAACACTTAAAGACTAATTTACTAGAAGTACTCTTTTTGTCTGAATCATTTGAAATGACTGAAATAAAGGAAAAGAATGAATTGAATGGAAAGAATGAAATACCTTTGAACTCTAAAATGACTGAGATACCCTTAAGTTTTCAAATGACCTAAATTCATTTATGACTTGGATTAAGACAAAGCCTTTGATAAATTCTAAAAGTACTAAGAAAACCTAAGAGTTGTATCACCCCAATGGGTTATGGAATGTAGCCCAAGTATATCGGTCATTTTTTATATTATTACAGTACTGGAATAAAATAAATACTACTTGAATATATGTTCAACTCATTAGGATCTGTTTAGTGATGATTCAAAAGGTGATGAGTTCAGCTTGATAATGCAATCAACATTACGAAATGAATATTCGTGAAATGTCTTTATAAGTATCGTATTGTTGGGTCTATTTCATTTGATTGAATGTGTGAGCCGAATAAGTCGTTAGGAACCTCGAGTACTATAAATCACCATTTATCCTTATACTAGCCTCAATATTAGAATCTCTCCTGAATTTACCAAAATTTCTTTGAGAATAAAATTGATTAAAATGCCCCTACTAACTTGGATATTATAATCTATCATGATATATCTTAATCTTAAATGATCCTAATGTATCATATCTCAAACTTCTAATTTGGTATGTTAGGTAACGAACCCCCTTGTATTATGGATTTTACTTATGAAATCAGTTCGAAATTTATCAAAAGTTTTGTCTCCCTTTTCTTATAATTAGCAAGTGCTTCCAAAAATATAAATTAGGTCCTCTAGTGTAATCTACATGTATTTGAATATTTTCTCTTATTGAAAAACAAGATTGTTTTCTTCGATTTTAAAAGTATGACTCTGTTATCTAAAACAAAAACACAATCTCTGATTTCTATTTTCTGATACAAAGGTACATCTAGTTCATGATTTTTTTATATTACTTTTTTTTATCATTTTGGGGTTGCTTATGGTTGAAGTATATTAGGCTTAGTACATGACTTGTAAGTCCTTACCGCATGCTTCTCTAGGTCATGCACAGCGTTCCTTGTCGTATGCTCCTTTACTTCATGCATAGGGTAAGTCCTTATCGTATGCTTCTTTGCATCATGCACAGGGTAAGTCCTTATCGTAATTGTTTATGTTATATGTAGAAGGTCCTTACGGGTGTATAAGTAGGTGATTGGTTTAGGGGAACCTACACATTCTGGTGTTCAGATCGAGGGAAATTATATGTTGTTTTTAAATTAAACTCTACCGTATTTTTTAATGTATGTTTTGTTTTAATAAATTATTACTATTTGTAACTATCAATACATTTTTCTCTACACCGATGGAACACACTAGACTCTCTAATTAATCTCTTCAATTTATCTCTGTCTAATTCTTCTGATCAATAGAATTCTCGTCTGTCACCTAAAAAATCACCTAATGAAATTGTATCTCTTCACTAGAAACTGTAGATATCTGGATCATTAAGGAATTTCATTCTTTACTATATATCTATTTGGCTTATAGCATCATCTGGTAGTTCTATATTATTGAGCTTTCCCAAAGTCCACTCTATTAATTACCATTTCAGGCGCAAAGGAATTGAGCATGCGATTATCGACATCAGTCTTGGGAGTTCCTTCAGCGTTGCTTGAGGAATACGGTACAGGGGTAGTTAAGGGGTATATAGGTCACAGTTTGTTTTTATATTAGAGTTTGAAACTTATTTTTATATTATATACAAATGAATTCTATTTTATGATTTTTTAACTTATACTTTAGTTTTAAATCGTTTATGATCTTAAATGATTTTACAAAATTTTATGTTTCCAAATTTTTAATATAGGTCACTCTGGTGGTTCTAATGTGACACCTTGGATTGAATCGGGTCACCCATATTGATCTATGGGTATTACATTTACTTGTATTAGAGCTTAGGTTGAGTCGAGTCTTTCTGGGTTGATTGGTCGATCGACTTTCATAGAATGTTTGGTTAGTATATCCCCCTAGATTATAGTTGTACTCCTTTGAGTCGGAACTCTGATATCTATTTATTTTTCTATAATAAAAGTATCTAAGTATTCTGTATGTTATGACTCAACCTGTGCATAAAAATAATATCGTTAACATTCATATATATTCTGGAAAATACCTCATGAGTAACGTACGGGTTACTTGTTTAAGGATCATAACCCGTCTCAACATGAATATGGGTTATGTTACCCTCAAATGCTCTTTAATTATAAGTTCATAGTCAAACTTTATTAGTGAAACTTCAAATTTGTATTTTGGGACACATTCGAGTGATTTAAAATATTTATGACATTCTTTAAAGGATTTAAGTAGTGTTGGAGCATAATCAAAGAATATTTCCAAATGATGAATTCTTGAATTTTATCTCTAGTGGTTTAAGTTCTAAGGATATCATAATTGTCGTGAATCGACAAGAAGCATAAGGGGTTGTGAACCACATCATAGTTTTGACTAACGTATGGGATTCGAATTTAGAAAAAGTACTGGAGATGAATAATACTTATGGAATTGAAGGTTTATTTCATATTATGAATAAATGTTTAGTTGTGGGTGATGATGAAGTATGATAAAATCAAAAGATTCTAAATTGAACTTGATTTATTCCTAGAAGTCTTAAAGGAAATTTTCAAGATTTAAAAATGCTATCCAAATGGACTATAGAGCATGGCCATTTTTTCAAGCTTGAACAAGGTGATTTCCCCTTAAGTTTTGCATCGATGAATCAAATTAGAGAAATTATAGAAGCATTCTCATCCCCGTTTTATTAGCTTGGAATTCGATAAGTGTTAAGCCTCACACCTCAGTGATATAACCAATATAAGAGTGAAGGAAAGTGTTCGTGTGCATGGCAAAAGTGAGATTCATAAGTATCGAGATAATTTTTTACACGATCTGTATACTAGAATCTCTCGTTATACTAGTCCTAAGAACATACTATAATTGAGAATAGTAATAATCTCATAATAACTAGAACAATAATAGATAGGTTGACATAAAACTAGTCTTGTTTGACGCATAGGGCATAGTTAGGATACCCGAGTTGCTCTAGCAGATAATATCGCATAGTTTGAATATCCAGTCAGTACCAAGGCACTTTAATAGCCAAATGGGTGTGATGCCCCAAGAATTGATGGAGTAAGTTGGCGGGTGTACGTTTCTGATGCAGCTCTAGATCTCACCCAAGTACTCCAAGGGTATTTTAGAAATGCTAGAAGGGTGTGTGAGCTCTAAGATGCAGAAACCTCAATCATACCATAATGCCACTTTAGTATGTCATATCATTATTTTCTCATCTTCGTACCTATGCCTCTAGAATGCATATCTAGTGAATGCATATAGTATTATTGGGATTTGCGGAAGCTCGAATCGATAACTGGAATGGTTTGCAAAGAGGGTTGGGATCTGTTTTTATGTTTAGGGAGTAAGGAGATTGAAAGATAAAAAAGTGCACAGCGATTTATAATGGATCGACTTCTCAATCAAGTCTACATCCACTACCTTAGCTCCTTACCAAGGATTTTCCAACAAATTCACTAATTTGTTCTTTCTTTTTCATGGACAAAGAGATAACCTTTACAACTCCCTAGTTTTTCACGGGCTAAACTAGAACATTTTCCTAGCTTTTCACAGGCTCAGCTAAAACCAAAACCCATTACAATAAAAGGAAATGTAAACAAGAAAACCTCTCTAAGGTAGGTGTTTACTAGAATTAAGCTCACAAGAACAAAATATTTACAATAGAAAGATGAAATAAGATTGAAAAACTCTTTTCTTGTGTTTGATTGCTTGAATTGTTGTTCTGTCTTCTTCAAGTGTTCTCAGCTTGTTTTTATAGCTTGAAATGAGTTTAAAATCATATCTAGCCATTGGGGATGTTTTGGAGCCGTTGGAGATTTATTTTCTGCAAAATAAAACTGCCCAGAACAAGTAGTATCAGTTCTCCTTCAATGAGTATCGATACTACCTTTGTAATATTTGAATTTTATGATCGTTGGGCTTGAAATTACTGTAGTAGTATAGATACTACTGTAGCAGTATCGATACCCATTTTGCATTCTGGAATTTTTTAGCATCGGTACTGTTCATTATTATTCATACAATATCGGTACTATTCATACAATATCGGTACTATTCATACAATATCGTACTATTCATAAAAACTTTTTTGTGCTCAATTCCAAATTAAATGGACTTTGAATTATTTTTGTAAACTTTGAAAACTTTGAATAAATTCAATTCAAGTCCAAAAACATTTTGCCATAAATTGTTATATCAAAACATAGTTCAACAATCTCCGCCTTTTTGGTATAACAAAACATTTGAAAAATCGTTTTTGGCAAAAGTCCCCCTTAATAAAATTTTAATGAAAAAGATACCAATTGTTGGAAAATATATGAAAATGTTCAGCTCCCCCTTTATCATTAAGAAATTGACTTTTTCAAACCAATACTTCTCCCCCTTTTTGTTATATAAAAAATAATTCATCTTTAAAAGTAAAAAAATAACTTTGGAGAGTAAGTGGTAAATTTTACATTTAAAATTCATTTGAAAAATCAAAGCTCCCCCTCAAAAAGTGCATTCCAAACAAAATTTGACTTCAAAAGCTTGACACTCAAACAAATTTGAATTTCAACAAAGAATAACAAATATGTTAGTAGCACATGAAATTCAATACATCAAGTCTAAAATACTTTATGCAATACCAATTGTTGAAATTAAGTGCATATGCATAAAGTTTCCAAAAATGTTATGCATTTGAAAATTTTGATATCAATTGTTAGAGAGATATCATTTACATTTTAAATCACATGCATAAACATTTAAAAAATTAAGGTCAAAAATTAAAATTTGTAAAATCAAAGTATTTGAAAAGTTTATATTAATTGTTAGAGAGATGTCATTTGCATTTAAAACCAATTTTGACCAAAATTTATTATGATGACTAAAAATTATGAAAAATCATTAATACTTTAAAATGTTCATCATAAAGTGTTTTCAACATACATGAGATTTAAAAACAATGAATAATCATTTAAAAAACCAAAACTCATGCATGCATAAACAAAATGAGCAACCAAATAACCAAAATTAAAAGCTTTTAAGCTTAGAGGTTACCCATTCCTTTTTGAGTGTGGTTAGAGCATCTTAATTTCTTCATTTTCAACACCATTGTACCCACACACCTACAAGAGACATTTAAGTAGATTTCAGTATCCAAATTGGTTTGGATCCTTGAATGTTAGTTTCAATGCCCCTTGTTTCGTTAGGAACCCATACTTGTCTAATTTTAAAACGTTTTCTTTATTCAAAGGACAAGTAAGTTCATTATGACCATGATAATGGCAATGTGAACATTTTGCCATTTTTAAACATAATAAGTTATTTTTAGAAATTAATTCTTTTTCTTTGTTAAACTTTCAAGCTTAACTTTTAAACCAAAATTTTCTTTTTCTAAATCATTATTTGATTTTTGAAATCTCTAAATCATTTTTCAAAATTTCATTTTGATTTTCAAAATCAACTTTTGCTTTCAAAATCGATTTATTTTCAATTTTGAGTTTTGAAATTAATTTTGTATATTTGGAATTCATGGTCTCAAATCCCAAATACAACTTATTATAAGCATTTTGTAACTCATCAAAAAAATATGAATTAAATTCATTTGAGTTAGAAGATACCTCGGGCTCTTCACGAGCCATTAAAGACACCACCTTTGTTGGTTCTTCTTTCTTGTTTCCATGGATTTCCTCGAGCTTATTCCAAAGCTCCTTGGCACTTGAACATGAAGAAACACCTTCATAGATTTCAGGACCAAATGCACAAAACACCATGTGCTTGGCCTTGGCATTTTGTTGAGCTTTCTCCGTTCTTGGTCGCTAACGTTTTCTCATTCTTCTTTGGAGAAGAGTATTCTCTCTCGATCATCTCCCATGCATCAAGATCATTGGCTTGGATAAATAACTTCATTAATTTCTTCCAATGACGGTAGTTGGCTCTATTGAAGTATGGAGGCTTGTCGATTGGTAGGGAGTCTTCCATATTAAACGAGCCAGAGGTGGAAGCCATCTTATCGGTTGTTTTAGAAATTGATAGATCTTCTTCGAGGATCATCTCAAGGTGGTTAAACCTTCTAACGATTTAAGCTCTGATGCCAATTGTTTGGATTTGCGGAAGCTCGAATCGACAACCGGAATGGTTTGCAAAAAGTGTTAGGATCGATTTTTTTGTGTTTAGGGAGTAAGGAGATTGAAAGATAATGAATTGCACAACGATTTATAGTGGTTCGAATTCTCAACCAAGTCTACATCCACTACCTTAGCTCCTCACCAAGGATTTTCCAATAAATTCACTAATTTATTCCTTTTTTTCAAGGACAAAAGAGATAACCTTTACAACTCCCTAGTTTTTCACGGGCTAAACTATAACCTTTCCCTAGCTTTTCACGGGCTCAGCTAGAACCAAAACCCCTTTACAATGAAAGGAAATGTAAACAAGAAAATCTCTTTAAGGTAGGTGTTTACAAGAATTAAGCTCACAAGAATAAAACTTTTACAAGAGAAAGATAAAATAAGATTGAAAAACTCTTCTCTTGTGTTTAATTGCTTGGATAGTTGTTCTATGTCTCCTCAGCTTGTTTTTATAGCTGGAAATGAGTTTGAAGTCGTATCTAGCCATTGGGGAT
The DNA here is from genome assembly GCF_006381635.1 of Hibiscus syriacus. Lineage (NCBI taxonomy): Eukaryota > Viridiplantae > Streptophyta > Magnoliopsida > Malvales > Malvaceae > Hibiscus > Hibiscus syriacus. The sequence goes on from NW_024063200.1 coordinate 783,744, forward strand.
GTTTTGGAGCTGTTGGGGATTCATTTTCTGTAAAATAAAACTGCCCATAACAAGTAGTATCGGTACTACCTTTGTAATATTTGAATTTTATGACCGTTGGGCTTGAAATTACTCTAGCAGTATCAATACCCATTTTGCTTTCTGGAATTTTTTAGCATCGATACTGTTCATTACTGTTCACACAGTATCGGTACTATTCATACAATATCGGTACTATTCATATAGTACAATACTATTCATGAAAACATTTTTGTGCTCAATTCTAAATTAAATGGACTTTGAATTATTTTTGTAAACTTTAAAAACTTTGAATAAATTCAATTCAAGTCCAAAAACATTTTGCCATAATTTGTTATATCAAAACATAGTTCAACAATTATAGTACAGTTATTAGTGAAGCACTAAACTCAACGTTCTGAATTTGTTTCCGTGCATAGATTCTTAGAAGGCGTTCAATGAGCATTATCGTCACCAGATATTGCATAGTCGAGGCACTAGAGTACGTCTTGATTTAGATTAGAGGGAATTTGCTATTATAAACCGTTTTTCATTTAGTAATAACTCTATTCTGGTTTTAAACTCAGTGTTTTTATTTGGATGATTTGGGAGCTCCCTCGTATTTTGTAAAATTGATTTATTCCATTTATTTTGTTTATCATGGATGAATTTTATTATGGTGTTTTTACAATTGTTTTGAAAGAAAAATTTTGGGTTAGCCACTTTGGTGGTCCCGTGTGACATCATAATCTGCCGATCTTCGGGTTGGATCGAATTAGGTGGTTCATTTTGTGGTATCAAAGTATCAGGTTTAGTAGTTCCTAAGATCCACGACTTTGAGTCAGTAATTGTCTATAAGTGTACATGCCTCTAGAAAGTCGAGAGTAATTTAAAGACTGGAATGACGATAATAACTTATATTTCTTTCTAATTTCAGAGAAAACCTATGGTATACTACCCATCTTTTAGTTAGGATGACAGATACAAGAGTCATTCCTTATTAGCAGCTGACACCGGTGACCAGTTTATCCTATATACGGATCAATAGAATATTCCAATAGATATGGGGGTCAAGGAGATGACCTTCTTTAGGGACCTCACCTGATCTCTTTAATAGATCATTAGGGCTATACCTAGCGCGTCAGCTACACGACATTCCCATCCAGTACCTTTAACCCAACCAGTTGTAGTGCCACATGAGTCCCCATTAGAGAGGCTCCGTAGATATAAGACTACCAAGTTCTTCAGTTTAGAGGATAAAGATCCCATAACAGCATACCAGTGGCTTAGGGAGACCCTCTGTACACTCAGATAGTTGCACCTTACCCCGGAGGGTAAGCTTGAGTGCATCATCACCCTGCTCAAGGGCGAAGCCATAGATTGATGGGAGATGATAGAGATGGCGCTAGAACTAGAGAGACCAATGTGAGAGCAATTCATATTTGAGTTCATACATAAATTCATTGGAGAGGTTAACACCGATGATCTGAAAGAGTAATTTTTACACGTGGTCTAGAGGGAGCGGTCGATGATGGTGTATAAGTGTAAGTTATTCTGGCTAAGTACATATGCACCAGAGTTGGTCTCGATAGAGGAGCACTACTTTCATAGATTTAGAGAGGGCCTATACCTTGACATTCTATCACACCTGGCAGTTGACCCTTTTAAGGTCTTCGTTGAGTTATCCCGCCAAGCAAAGGTGGTTGAAAGGTTCCTGAGTAGGAGAACTAGACAGTCCTATGAGAACTTGGGATAGTCTAGGAGAGCTACTGAGATAGTGAGGCTATCACATACTCTGTTTAAGAGGTCTAAAGGAAGTCAGGGTTCATGGAGATACTCAACAGTACAGTTGATGAGAGATGGTCAAAGCTCAGACCAAAGAGGGAGATTTGAGTCTAGGATAAGACCCCTAGCCTTAGTCTTTGGAGCAAATAGAAGTGATTCGGCGAGAGTCTTCACTCAACATATTTGTAATCAGTGCGAGAGGAGATACTCAGGGATATACCTATAGGGATTTAGGGGTTGCTTCAATTATGGATCCTTAGACCACTTTGTTAGGGATAGTCTGGGGGTTTAGGGAGTGGCTTCAATGTTATCCAGAGATCAATATTATCCATGAAGAGAGGCCAATGACCGGTGAGAGGTGGTAATACTACATCTGGTTAATAGAGTATAGGGATAACTAGATCATTGGTCGATACAGAGCCGAGGGTAGCCATCAAACAATATACGGTGAGAGCTAGGAAGGAGTTTGACGCACTAGATGTGATATTATGTACTTTCACAGTATTGTTCATTCCAGTTACTACATTAATAGATCTCGGTTCCACCCACTCCTATATATGCTTTGACCTAGTTTGAGAGATAAAAATATCAACCGAAGACTTAGAGGTAAATGTTTATGTATCAAACATTCTAGGTCTAGAAGTTCTAGTAGACAAGATTCACCGGAGATGCCTAGTAAAAATTTAATGCCAAACCTTCCTAGATGATTTGATGAAGTTACCCTTTAGAGAGTTCGACATGATCTTGGGTATGGATTGGTTATCTGAGCACAACGCCAGTTTGAAGTGTAAATCCAGATATCTTAAGCTCATAAAAAATAATGATACCATGTTATTGATAATCGATGATAAATCAGGTTAGTCGAGAATAGTGTCAGTTGTAAAAGCTTAGTGGATGATTGACTGTGGGTGTGCCTTCTTGGCTGACGCGACGTGGACACCGAATTTTAGTTCCAACACTTGAGGAAATCCGAGAAGTGAGAGACTTCCCCCAATGTGTTCCCAGAGAGTTGTTAAGTTTACCACCCGATCATGAACTAGAGTTTGGTATTGAGGTAGTGTCGGGTTCAAATCATATTCAAGAGTTTTTAGAGAAGGCTTGATCCGACCGAGCATATCTCCGTGGGGAGTGTTGGTCTTGTTTGTCAAGAAGGATGGGTTGATGAGGTTATGCATCAACTACAAACTATTGAACAAGTTAACCATCAAGAACTGTTACCCACTTCTAGGATAAATGATCTCTTTGACCAACTAAGGTAAGTGTGTGTGTTCTCTAAGATTGACTTGCGATCATGTTATTACAGTTAAAGGTAAAGGATACAAATGTAACGAAGAAAGCTTTCAGAACAAGGTATGGTCATTTAGAGTTCTTGGTAATATCGTTTGGACTCACCAAAACCTAGGTGACATTTATGGACTTAATGAACTGAGTCTTTCACCCATACCTAGATCAGTTTGTAGTGGTGTTTATGGATGATATCTTAGTGTACTCCCGATCAGAGGAAAAACATGATCAATATTTCCCATCATCCTTCAGACACTTTAAGACCGACAACTGTATGCTAAGTTTAGGGAGTGCGAGTTTTGGTTGCCATGGGTTTATTTTTAGGTTATGTCGTATCAACAGAAGGCATCGAGTCGACCCTCAGAAGATTCATGCTATAGTTGAGTGAGAGCCACTAGGAATATCAGGGGATACGTAGTTTCTAGGTTTAGTCGGGTAATATCATCGCTTTATTTAGGGTTTCTTGATGATGACTACCGTATTGATCAAATTGCTTAATAAGGGAGTTCCCTTTCTGTGGGATGAAAAAAAAGAAAAGCTTTGAGCAGTTGAAAACCATATTAACTCCAGCCCTAGTTTTGACTCAGACAAAGTTCGGTAAGGACTTTATAATTTTCAATGACACTTCGTTGAATGGTCTTGGATACGACTTGATGCAAGAAGGTAAGGTAGTGGCTTATACATCAGCTTATACCTCATGAGCAAAATTATCCCACCCACGACCTTGAACTAGCAATAATTGTGTTTGCCTTGAATATTTGGTGACACTACCTTTTTGGTGAGAAATGTCACATCTTCATAGATCGCAAGAGTACCTACTCACTCAGAAAGAATTGAACTTGAGGTAGCTTAGGTGGTTTGAGTTTCTTAAGGACTACGATTTTGTAATAGACTACCATCCAGATAAGGCAAACATTGTAGTAGACATCATGAGCAGAAAGTTGATGTCAGAGTTGCGAGCTCTCTTAGCATAGTTGAGTTGTCTAGTAAAGGTGGGTTGTTAGAAAAGTTACAAGTTGAGCCTGAGTTAGTGGGTCAGATCAAGAGATTGTAGAGTTCAAATGATCCGTTAAGGGGGCTCAGGGTGAGAAGGTTCGATTAGGTGAAATATTGGGTTTTGAGTTACGTGATACGTATGTATTATACTTCAGGTGTTAGTTGTATGTACCGCAGATGCTCAGTTGCATAGTATATCTCTATGTACATTAAAGTCCAGTCTCAGTTTATCTAGGCAGTAACAATATCTGTCAAGAGCTTTGACAATTGTACTGGTGGTGGGCATGAAAGAAAGTGTCAGAGTTTGTTGCTAGATGTCTAATGTGTCGGCAGGTTAAAGCAGAGCACCAGGTTTCTTCAGGTTTGCTTCAGCCCATTCAAATTACTCAGTAGAAATGGGACAGAGTAACCATGGCTCATGACGGTTACTTATGACTAGACAGAGACATGACACAATTTAGATCATAGTTGACCGTTTAACCAAATCAACCCATTTTTCTCAATTAGATGGATTATACCTTAGAGGTTATCAATTTCATATATCCAACAAAGATCTTCGATTCACTTCCCGCTTCTAGAAAACCCTTCATGAATCCTTAGGCCACAAACTAAACTTCAGTATCATTTTCCACCCTCAGATAGACTTGTCATAACGTGTCATCTAAATCTAAGAGGACATGCTTAGGTGAACTATCATGGATCTTGAGGGTAGTTGGGAGGACCATCTTCTGTTAGTGGAATTTGTGTACACAATAATTTTCAGTCGAATTTAGGTGGGTCATATAAGGCCTTATATGGTGCAAGTGTAGACTACTATATTGGACAAAGCTAAGTGAGGGTAAGATAGTGCGGCCAAATTTGAATATAGAAACTAAAGAGAAAGTTCAAATAACTAAAAACGTTGAGAGAAGATGTTTGTGCTTAAAAGATATTGTTCTCATCCTTCTCATGTTATTCCCCTAGAGTATATTGAGGTGAGCTCATATATGACCTATGAGGAAGATTCGATTAGAATCCTTGCAAGGGATGTAAATGTGCTAAGGAACAAAAGGATTTCTTTAGTAAAGGTGTTGTGGAGGAATCATGGTGTTGAAGAAATGACTTGGGAAACCGTGGAGGATGCAGCAGCTTTAGTACCCTCACCTCTTCTATCTAGGTAAATTTCAAGGATCATGGTGTTGAAGAAATGACTTGGGAAACCGTGGAGGACATGCAGCTTGGTGTTGAAGAAATGACTTGGGAAACCGGGAGGAGTACCCTCACCTCTTCTATCTAGGTAGGATTATAACGCCCTAAATCCTAAGCCTAGTTAAGCCCAACATAAGTTTAAAAATAGGACAAATTTATGATAGAGTTAAGACTTGGAGGACTAAAGCATTGCCCATCAACTTTCACAAAAGTTGAATTCCCTTAATATGGGATGATGTCAAAGTGAAAGAGAGCTTTGTCTCTTTCTCTCCACCCTTGCCTTTTTCTTTCATCTTTCTCTCATTCTTCTTGTAATCTTCAAATGTGATAACTTGGTGGTCTTGCAACCCTAGTTTAGTATTTTAAAGGTAACAATCTTAATCTCACCTTCTGAGCTTTAAATCAAGCCTCAACCTATTTATTTCACCATTGTATCCATATATTGGTTTTATAGAGGTTTATGGAACTTAAGTGTTTCAATATGTTTTCATAGAGTTAAAGCCTTAGGAAGTGTTCTTGAACCCTTCTAAAACTTTAAATCAAACTAGTAATACTTGTCGTTGATTTTTATATAGTGAAAGAGATTGGAGAAAGCTTCAAAGCTAGAGGAAAGGAAAATCTAGCACTTGGTTGAGCTTAGTGTTTTCCAGCAGCTTAGGAAATCAAGGTAGCTCAATTCTAACTCAACTATACCACATATAGATCACTAGGTGAGTTTTGTTAGTTTACATTATTCAAGAAGCATGTTCATGATAGATTTAAGTGTTTGGGTGTTTTTAGCATGTTTATAGACTTATTATGACCCTTAATATCATACATAACACTCTAATTACATTTGGGGGCCTCAGTAGTACATTTAAAAGTGTTTGAGAGGAATTTTCATTCCCAAAATAGAGCTATTGATACCGATATTGTAGGTAAGATATCGATACTCGCAGTTGGTATCGATACTGAGTTCACTTAGCAAATTCCTGTAGCCAATTTAGCCATGAGTACAATACTAAGGTAGAGTATCGATACTTCCTAATAGGGCTATTGATACTTTGGTATTTTTCAAAACATCAAAGCCAAAATTGGTATCAATACTTGGGAAAGTATCGATACCCCAGACCAGAAGCATTGATACTCAAACTAGAGTATCAATACCATCCCTTTGTTATCATCCTTCAATAAGTCATTAGCATTTATATCCGTAGGTTAGTATCGATACCTAAAGGTCAGTAATGGTGTCGAGGGACTTAGCATCGATACCCACAAATAGTTTTGGTTAGGAAACCCAAGAGTTTTAAGGGGTAGAATTTGAGGGACCCAATAACAAAAGATTTCCATGAAATAAAACTACAAGTGAGAACAATAATAATCTCATAACAGCTAAGATGACATAAAACTACCCTTGTTTGATCCTCGGGGCACAGTCAGGACACTCGAGTTACTCTAGGAGGTACGATCGTATATTTCAAATATCCAATCAGTGCCAAGGCACTTTAGTAGATGACTAGGCATAGATGCCCCAAGACTCGACAGAGAAAGTTGGTGGGTGTACATTTCCGATGCAGCTCCAGATCTTACCCAAATACCTAAGGGTATTTTAGAAAGGCTAGAAGGGTGTATGAGCTCCGAGATACAAAACCCTCAGCCACAAAATTATGCCTACCTTATTATGCCATATCATCTTTTTTCACATTTTCATATCTATGCCTCTAGCAAGCACATCTAGTGAATTCATGTAGTATAGTACAATTATGAGTTAGGCACTGAGCCCATAAACTCAGCGTTCGAAATATGTTTTTGTTCATATGTTCTTAGGAGGTCGTTCGAGGAGCATTATCATCACCATATATTCCATCACAGTCGAGGCACTATAGTACATCTTGATTTATATTAAAAACACATGTACTATTGTATACCCTTTTATATTCAATTCTAACTCAATTTTGGTTTAAACTCAGTGTATTTATTTGGATGATTTGAGAGCTCCCATATTTTGTAAACTTGATTTATTCTATTTATTTTGTTTATCATGGATGTATTTTTTTATGGTGTTTTACAGTTGTTTTGAAAGAAACATTTTGGGTTAGCCACTTTAGTGGTCCCGTGGGACATCAGAATCTGTCGATCTTTGGGTCAAACTAGATTAGGGTGTTACAATATTACCTTCTATACGATCATGATCCTGGTGTTTTCCTGCGTCGACTAGTGGTCTAGAATTTGTTAAATTCATCAAAGTGTGAGGGGTGAAAGAAAACAAGTTTATGATGAAGGAAAACAAGTTTATGATATTGAAAAATCGAGCTCTCCACCGTTCACCATTGTGAACCATGCTTGGTAAGTGACTCAAAACCTTATTTTATTGAGTTTAGAATTTTTATGAGAATTTTTCGACTACACACGTCACCGTACGCTCCCCTACATACTGCCCTTGCCTGTGAGGCTCCTCAATCTCTTGGGTGAGATATTTCTAGAATCGGATTAACCTGACCCTCTTGCAAAATAGACCCAAACCCATACCCTGACCCATCCATCTGACCCAAATATTAAGCCTTAATTCGTCTAGCCCAAACCCAAACCAAACCAGAATAGTCGAACCAGTCTAGTCGACCCAGCCAAGCCGTGCCATGTTGAGTCAATATGTTGACCACCGCCATTGATCGTTGATTGTTTACTATTGTCGTTGATCGATAATCGATGTTAACTTTTTCGAGAGCACCTATGTTGTTGCTTTTTAATGTCATGAGTCCCTTTTTGGGCTCTGTTTCACCATATTCAAACCCAATAAGCTATTTTTAGCTTTTTATCTTTTGATTCGATTTGCTTTTCATGTTTAAGTTTCGTTTCTGATGCACTTTGTTTTACCATGTATATGAGATATTATTGGATGCTAAATTTAAGTTCGAGAGTAATCGAATGGAGCTTGAATGGACGCTTGACGTAATTAAAAAATTTGAGGTAATACTTTACTACCCTATGCATGTTTCACGGTACATATTGGTAACTTGTGAGTGAGTGCATGAATGAATATGATTTGGACATGGGTTATGCTTGATTGTTTTAAACCTATTATGAATTTAGTATAAATTAGTAAATTTATTAAGACTGAAATAACGTGTATAAGGAACTAGAAGACTAATATGAATTTTTAAGCTAAGTGAAGTTAACCTCTGAACCTTAAATTTTGATTTTTCCCTATTAAGAGTTTTAATACGATAAATATTTGGATAAAATATAATGAAATACCTCTAAAGTTTAAAAAGGACATGGCTTGGCTCTAGTAATTAAATTAACCTACAAACCAAAGCTTGGTCCGATAAAACTACTAATTCATATGTTAAAATCTTGATATGTTAAAAAATTTCTAATAATTAGTTATTAACCTTCGAGAAGGCAGAATACCTAGAATTTCTTATTCTTAAGCAAACACCTAAAAACTAATTTACTAGAAGTACTCTTTATGTCTAAATCTTTTGAAAAGATTGAAATGAAGGAAAAGATTGAATTAAATGGTATGCCTGAAATATCCATGAACTCTAAAATGATTGAAATATCATCGAGTTTTCAAATGAACTAAATACCTTTATGACTTGGATTAAGACAATGCCTTTTGATATACTCAAAAAGTACTAAGAAAACCTAAGAGTTGTATCGCCCCAAAGGGTTAGGAATACGACCCAAGTATGTTAGTTATTTTCTATATATTTAAAATACTGGAATAAAATAAATACTATTTGAATAAATGCTTTGTAATATCCCAAAATTTTGGTTAGTGAGCAAAATGTAAGTTTTGAAAGTTTAGTGGCCAAAGTATAAAAGTGGGAAAAGTTTAGGGACCTAAGTGGTAATTTTCCCAAAAATAATTTTTTAATTCATAAATAGATAGTTTAATTTTGAGAGTAGAGTTTTATTGAAATCATATTCTTTATACAGGATTTATGTTAAAGACCAGAAAATGTGAAACTTCAGTAAAAATATCGCAGTTTGGATCGAATAGAAAATTTGAAGGATGCTAAATTAGGCTTGAAAATATTATTTCGACATTTTGAAATGATGAAAAATAATATAAACCATTGGATTTGAGGATTTAATTTTATTTTAAATTTGGACTGTTGGAATAAAGTGGCAAAATTGTAAATTTTGGAAAGTTACATGGACAAAATGGTAAAGGGTGAAATATTTTGTTCATCTTTTACTTTTGGAAGATAATAAGGTGATGTGGCATGGTTTAGTGGTAAATATGAAATTTTATTAAGGGTAAATTTGTTTTTTCCCAATTAAATGAATTTATCCTTAATTTAAGCTTAAATTAAGGATAAATTAACATGAAATTAATCTAAAATTTTGTGTAAGCTTTGTTTATCTTTCTCTCCAAACCGTGAACCTCTCCTTAGGTAAGGGATTTTGTTTTCAATTTTTGAGCAATTTCCTTAGAATTTTGGATAATGTCGTGAAATATAAAATTGTTCTACGTGAAAAACACTATCTTTTGGTACCATTTATGCTTGCTAATGTTGCTTGATTTCAAAGATCCCAAATTCTAGGGTTTATGTTCATATTAGGGTTTATGGAATTGATGATGAATCTTGATGTTTTTGAGGTTGTAGATTCATTTCCAAGCTTGTTTGATTATTAAAACATGTTCAATAATCCTAGGAATACTTTCTTAAGTTTTGACCAAACCCTAAAGTTAGGGGAACTTTATGTTTTGATGAAATTTGATTATGTTTTTGATTTTAGAGATTTTATAAGGTTGATTTTATGCTCAAATCAAAATGTAGTAAAAATCATGAAAGACACTATCATTGAATTTTTGAAGTATTCAACCTTGACTTAAATGGATGGGAATATTTTAGAAAAATTATGTAAGGGCTAGAAATGATGTAGGAAGAATTCCACAAGCCTTATAAAAATATGAGGACCATTTGGTAATTTTCAAAAAATTTAGGGACTAATTCAATAATTTTAAAAAGTTATAGGGTTGTTGTGTAATTGTTCAATAAATGATATACTATACTGGAAATTACTATTTGTAAAATGAAATTAATGTTACAATGTGAAATAGGATCATTTTAGAAGCTTGGAAAGTTTGGTGATTTTATATGCAATATTTGAATACTTTTGGGTGCTTTAATAAAATTATGTATTTTATATAGACTTAGATGGAAATTATTTCAATTTTGGGATTTTAGTATTGAAATTTAAGTAGGTAAAATGGCGAAGGACCATTTTACATAAATTGTAAAAGTTGGTCAAAAATTAAAAGAATTCACAAATGAGAAGTAATTTGTTATCGAATACGTTTCAAAAATATTGTTAATGATTGTTATTATTGGATTTTATTTATGTTAGTAAATTGCTAACATAAGATTCCATATGTAATGGTGTCTTTGTACAAATCATGACTAACTTTGTGCTCGAAGCTAATCGATTATAAAAAGGAACAAGTTGGAAGCTTAGTGGGGCTAATATTTTATATATATATATATATATATATATATATGTAAAGTGTCAAGGTGAGTGCAATGCATGCATGACATTATACATGGATGTTTTATACATCAGTGGGAAAGACTTGCGATAAGTCTACCTTGTTTATATCAGCATGAAATTTATGTTATTCATCATATTATTGAAATATCCTTAAAATGTCAAGATTGAAAATATAATACATTGATCACTCATATTCGTGATGATATGCCATGGATGATATTTCGGGTATGAACTGTGCAATTCTAAAACCATATTGATATACATTTTCATGGATGAATTAATTCAAGACTAGATGCCTAAGTATATTATTGAGGTTTAGTGGTATTAATGACATGCCATAAAGTCAAGCAGCTGCAAAATTTAGGTAGTACTAGAATGTCTAGTGAAGGTACATAGTACAGGCCAGGTGGGTAAGGCCTGACCTCAGCTCTAAGATGCATTATTAGGTGAGCAAGTCTCGACCTCAGCACTATTGTGCAATATTTGACTCTTATATTGGGTTCCTCATGGATTAAAACTTTGGGCTATGGTTTATTGGAAATATTTTATAATTATTATTATGTTCTTATGGAAGTATGAGGGACATGCATGTAAAAGTGATCATATCATGTTGTTGATGACATTTATTTTATACATCTGATGTATATTGCATAATTTAATAATTTAAATTACCTCACTAAGTATATACTTAGCGTGTGATGATTTTCACGCGTAGGAAGGAAGTAGGAGTAAGAAGTACTGAGCAACTAAAAGCATCGAGGAGTATATTACAGTATCAGTAAGACATCATTCGATGCAATTTTGACCTAGTTGGTGGCATGTATTATATAAATGTCCTAGTTGCTCTGTTCAATCATTTTGGAACCAATTTGTAATGGCTAAACTAAAATTGCTTTATTATGCTTTACCATGGTTAATATTCCCAGTACTACTACTACCACGATGGGGTATATTTTATATTAAAATATGTTTAAATATTATGTGATGGTTTTTATGTAACTTAACATTTTATAATAATAACTAAAGTTTGGAAAATTAAAAGAAACAATTTTTTAATCATTTTGAGGTGGAAAATATTTTAAATAACTAATGTGAATTCTATAACATGTATTGGTATAATTATACAAGTCGTAGGTGTTACATTTATTGGTATCAGAGCTACAGGTTTAACTATTTCTAGACGAGGATTGGGTCAAAATTCAGTTAAGAATGTATACATGCAATTAAGATGTCAAACATTTACTGATAATTGTATATATGCTATGATGCTTATTATTTAGTAAAGTAACTCCTTACTAATGTTATATAATTTTGACTGTGTTAGATGTCAGATCATCAAGAGTCGAGTAGGGTAGCTGAGCATGTTACTCCTACGCAGAGTGGGAGTAATGAGGTGAACCAAAATCCACTTAATGCTCAGTCTAATGTGGAGTCGCCTATTCTGAATCAGCAGGATATGCCTGTCCAAGATCGGAGGTTGTTCTTGCAAGTACTGGACAACATTATCAACCATCGGACACCAGTATCAGTTCCAAAAAAATTGTGGAAAATTAGAGCACTTGAGTTTTGAGGCAATACTGATGCAGATTCAATGGCTACCGATTACTGACTGAATGATGTTAAGAACATGTTGAACATAATTTCTTGTGATGAACAATAAAAACTGGGAGTTATGTCCTTGTTGATGGAACAAGCTAGTGTATGGTGGAATACAATTACTGCATGAGTTCCTCTAGAGTAGATTACATGAGAGTTCTTTGTGAGGGAATTCAAGGAAAAGTACATTGGGGACGTGATCATCAATGAAATTATACAACAATTCCTAAATCTGAATCAGTCTGGCAGGACAGTTTATGAGTATGAATGTGAGTTTCACAGGCTAAGTCGATTTGCATCGAAGTTGTTTCCAACCGAGAGTTTTACAGGATAAGTCGATTTGCATTGAAGTTGTTTCCAACCGAGAAAGCCATAATTGACATGTTTATTGATGGGTTAATCCTCAGCACAAAAGGATCCTAGTTTCTCATCATTTTGCTACTTTTCATGAAGCGGTAAATAATACTAAAGCTATGGAAAAAGTAGACCTTGAAGAGTTGGAGCCGAAAAAGACTCAGTCAAGTAAAAGGTTTGGAAATTCCTTTTTTGTTCCATCTTTTAAATTCAACGCGGGTCAACAACAGAAAAATTATGCCTCCTCAGCAACTTCCAATAAAAAGGGTTTTATGGAGGAAAGTCCAAGCAGACAAAGACATCTTAGGTAGTTACTAAAGGTTTGAGATTTCGTCCTAAACCAGAATGTGAGTATTTTGGAAAAAATCATTTCGGTTAGTTCCAGATCATGGAAGGAAAATGCTATTACTTCAAATAAACTGGAAATTATAAAAATAAATGTCCAGAACTTTAACCAGACCAGTCAGTAGTAGCACCGCAGTGAGGTAGAGGTAAAAAGGGTAGCAAACCAGGAATATCCAGGTTGCATCCAATCGTGAAGGTAGGACTTTTTCTCAAGTTTATCATATCAAAATTGATAATGATCGAGAAGCTCTCGAAATAATTACAAAAACCTTTTATCTCTTTGATGAACTTGTTTCTATGTTCGTAGATCCTGGTTCTACTTACTCTTATATCAGCGTAAGGTTGGATAGATATAATATAATCTCTTTAAAGCCTATTTCTAGTGACATTGTGACAATCAATCCTTTGGTCCATAGTGTGAGGATTAGTCGGATATGTAAGAATTGTCTGATAAAGATTCATGTAGTATAATTTCATGTGAATATGCTAGAATTACCTTTTGAGGAATTGGGAATAATTTTTTGTATGGATTGGTTATCTCACTACTATGGTTGGGTTGATTTTCATATGAAAAGATTGTTTTTAAAATATGCGAAAGGATCAGAGGTAATCTTCGTATGAGAAAGGGTAAATCCCTTGTCTGGTGTGATCTCAGCAAATGTGGTGGATATGTGAGCAACTGAAGTTAAGTTGGAAGACATTCCAATAGTGCGAGGGTATCCATAGGGGTTTTCATATGAATTACCTGGATTACCTTCAGATCGAGAGGTGGAGTTTGGCATTGATGTATTCCTAGGCATGAGCCTATTTCGATGGCTCTTTATCGGATGGCCTCGATAGAATTAAGGGAATTAAAGGATCAATTACAAGAGTTGCTAGATCGAGGATTGATTGGACTGAGTGTTTCACCTTGAGGTACTCCGGTGTTATTTGTGAAAAAGAAAGATGGGTCTATGCAATTATGCATAGGTTATCAACTGTTTAACAAAGTTATCATCAAGAACAAGTATCTTCTTTTGGGGATTGATAATTTGTTTGATTAATTAAAGGGAGCAACAATTTTCTCTAAGATTGATCTTCGATTAGGATATCACCAGTTAAAGAATAAAGAGGAATATATTCCAAAGACAGCTTTCAGAACACGGTATGGACACTATGAGTTCGTGGTGATTCCGTTTGGTTTGACCCATGCTCCGGTATAATTTATGGATTTGATGAACTGAGTATTTCAGTCTTACTTGTATAAGTTTTTGGTGGTATTTATTGATGACATTATAGTGTACTTGAAGACAAAGCAAGAGCATGATGCTCACATTCGTATTGTGCTCAAGATCCTTAAGGAGAAAAAATTATATGCCAAGTTGTCAAGGTGTGAATTTTGGTTGTTAGAAGTTGCTTTTATTGGTCATGTGGTTTTGTCAAAAGGCATAAGGGTTGATCCTAAGAAAGTTCAGGTGATAGTGGAGTGAAAACCCCAAAGAATATGGCAGAGGTTCGAAGCTTCTTAGGACTTATAGGTTATTATCGAAGGATCGTGAAGAACTTTTCGATTATTGCTTCTCCGTTGACCAAGCTCTTGATAAAATATGTTTCATTTATTTGGAAAGAGAATTGTCAAGAGAGATTTGAAACTCTAAAGAAGATTTTAACAAAAGCACCAGTGCTGGTATAACCAGAATATGGTAAAAAGTGTGTGGTATATAGAGATGCATCTTATAATGGTTTAGGATGTGTACTTATGCAAGAAAGTAAGGTTGTAGCTTATGCTTCTAGACAAATAAAGACGAACTAGAGGAATTATTCGACATATGATCTTGAATTGGCAATAATTGTATTTGCGCTTAAGATTTGGCGTCATTATATGTATGGCGAACGGTGCTACATCTACACGGATCATAAAAGTCTAAAGTATCTTTTGACTCAAAAGGAACTAAACTTGAGATAGATAAGATGGATAGAACTCTTAAAGATTTGGTCATTGATTATCATCCAGGGATGGCATGCATTTAGTCGAAAAACTTTTGTAGCTTTACGAGCTTCGAATGCGTGATTATTTTTAAAAGAAAATGATGCACTATTGGATGAATTAAGGATAAATTCGTTGCTTTTAGATTTGATAAAAGATCTACAAAAGATAGGCGAGAAATGCTTGGAAAATATTGTACAAGAGGAAAAAGGTAAGACTATAGACTTTGAAGTCAAGTTTGATGGGTGTTTATATTACCGAGGAAAAATATGTATTCCACATGATGATGAGTTTAAGAAAGATATTCTTTCTGAGGCAAATTATAGTCTACTGACTATGCACCCTGGAGAGAACAAGATGTATCAAAATTTAAAGAGTCGGTATTGGTGGCCTAGCAGGAAAATAGCCATCACTGAGTTTGTTGCTACATGCCTGACATATCAACAAGTAAAAGTTGAACATCAAGTGTCTTTAGGATTGTTTAAACCGATTTCAATTCCAGAATGAAAGTGGGAAGAAGTCACTAAGGATTTTGTTATAGGGCCACCTTTGACATCCAATAAGAAGGACTCCATTTGGGTGATAGTTGATCAGCTAACCAAGTCGGCATATTTTATTCCATTGTGAATGGACTACTCATTAGATAAGAATATAGAGTTGTATATTAAAGAGATAATTCGATTGCATGGTGTTCCTGTATTTGATAGTAATTGACAAGGATCCAAGGTTTACTTTGAGATTTTGGAAGTCATTGCATGAAGCTTTGGGTATTCGATTAAATTTTAGCACGTCTTTCCATCCACAGATCGGTGGACAGTTCGAGTGGACTATTCAAATCTTGGAACATATGTCGAGGGCATGTGTAATTGAGTTTAAAGGATCATGGGAAAAGTGTTTTCCTTTAGTAATAATAACTATTAGTCAAGCATCAAGATGGCTCCATACGAAGCCTTATATAGGAGAAAATGTTGAACACCATTGAATTGGTTCGATTTAAATGATAAGGATCTAGTTGGCCCAGATTTATTAAAAGAGGTAGAAGATAGAGTGAGTATAATCCAAGATAATATCAAGATAGCATCCTATTGATAGAAGTCTTATGTAGACTTGAAAAGAAAAGAAATTGAATTTCAAGAAGGTGATAAAGTATTTCTCAAAGCATCACCATGGAAAAAGATATTGTGATTTGGGTGCAAAGGAAAGTTAAGTCCAAGATTCATTGGACCATATGAGATCTTAAATAGAGTTGGATCAGTGTCTTACCAGTTGGCATTACCTCCGAAAATGGAAAAAATTCATAATGTTTTTTCATGCGTCAATGCTCAGGAAATATCGATCAGATCCTTTACATGTCATTACACCAGAGGAGATTGAGATTCGACTAAATCTAAGTTACAAGGAAGAACCAGTAAAGATATTGACTCGAGAAGTCAAGGAACTGAGGAACAATATTATTCCTTTGGTCAAAGTGCTTTGGTAGAATCACAAGGTCGATGAAGCTACCTGGAAAAGAGATGAAGAAATGGAAAAACAATATATGCACCTCTTTCAATCAGATATGTATTAAAATTTGAGGATGAGTTATTTAGGGGGAAGAATTGTAATATCCCAAAAATTTGGTTAGTGGCCAAAATGTTTTGAAACTTTAGTGGCTAAAGTATAAAAGTGAGAAAAGTTTAGAGACCTAAGTGGTACTTTTCCTAAGAATAATTTTTACTTCATAAATAGATAGTATATTTTTGAGAGTGAGGTTTTATTGAAATCAGATTCTTGACACGAGATTTATGTTAAAAACTAGATATGGTGAAAGTTGGTAAAAATTCAATAATTTGGATCAAATAAAAAATTTTGAGAAAATTTGAAGGTTGCTAAATTAGGATTGAAAATATTATTTCCACATTTTGAAATGATGGAAAATAATATAAACAATTGGATTTGAGGATTTAATTTCATGTTAAATTTGGATTGTTGGATTAAAGTGGCAATATCGTAAATTTTGGAAAGTTGCATGGACAAAATAGTAAAGAGTGAAATATTTTGTTCATCTTTGACTTTTGGACAATGATAAGGTTGATGTGGCTTGGTTTAGTGGTAAATATGAAATTTCATTTAGGATAATTTGTATTTTCCCAATTAAATGAATTTAATATTCATTTAAGCTTAAATTAAGGATAAATTAACATGAAATTAATCTAAAATTTTATGTAAGCTTTGTTTATCTTTCTCTCCAAGTCGTGAACCTCTCCTTAGGTAAGAGAAAATTTCTTTTCAATTTTTTAACAATTTCCTTAGGATTTTGGATCATGTCGAGAAATAGAAAATTATTCTACGCAAAAATGCTATCTTTTTGGTATAATTTATGCTTGATAATCTTGCTTGATTTCAAATATCCCAAATCCTAGGGCCTATGTTCATATTAGGGTTTATGGAATTAATGATGACTCTTGATGTTTTTGAGGTTGTAGATTCATTTCTAAGCTTGTTTGATGATTAAAACATGTTCAATCCTCCTAGAAATGCTTCTTAAAGTTTCAGCTAAACCCTAAAGTTAGGGAAACTTTTTATTTTGATGAAATTTGATTAGGGCTTTGATTGTAGAGATTTTATAGGGTTGATTTCATGCTCGAATCGAATCAAAATTTAATGAAAAACATGAAAAAAAAACCCTAGCCGTGAATTTTTTAAGTATAAATCATTGTTTTAAATTGATGGGAAAAATTTTGAAAAAATTATGTAAGGGCTAGAAATAATGTAGGAAATATTCTATATTTGTAAATTGAAATTGGTGTTGTTGTGTAATTGTTCAATAACTTATATACTATGCTGAAAATTACTATTTGTAAAATGAAATTGGTGTTAGAATGTGAATAGGATCATTTTATAAGCTTGGAAAGTTTGGTATTTTATATGCAATATTCGAATAGTTTGGGGAGCTTTAAGATAATTATGCATTTTATATGGACTTGGATGGAAATTATTTCAATACTGTGATTTTAGTATTGAAATTTAAGTAGGTGAAATCTGAAGGACCATTTTACATAAATTGGAAAAGTTGATGCTAAAATTAAAAGCATTCACAAATGGGAAGTAATTTGTTATCGAATAAGTTTCGAAAATATTGTTAAGGATTGTTATTATTCGATTTTATTTATTTTAGTATACTACTACCATAAGATTCGATATGTAATGGTGACTTTGTAGAAGCTAATCGATTATAAAAAGGAACAAGTTGGAAGCTTAGTGGGGCTAATATTTTCCAATATATATATATTTATATATAAAGTGTCAATGTAAGTGCTATGCATGCATGATCTTATACATGGATGATTTATAAATCATTGGAAAGACTCGCGATGAGTCTACCTTATTTATATCAGCATGAAATTTATGTTATTCATCATATTATTGACATATCCTTAAAATGTCAAGATTGAAAATATAATGCATTGACACTCATATTCGTGATGATATACCATGGATGATATTGCGGGTATGAACTGCCTAATGCTAAAACCATAATGACATACATTGCCATGGATGAATTAATTCAAGACTAGATGCCCAAGTATTTTATTGAGGTTCAGTGGTATTAATGGCATGCCATAGAGTCTAGCAGCTGTAACTTTTAGGTAGTACTAGAGTGTCTAGCGAATGTACATAGTATAGGCCAGGTGGGCAAGGCCCTACCTGAGCACTACGATGAATTATTAGGTGAGCAAGGACAACCTCAGCACTACTGTGCAATATTTGACTCCTATATCGGGTTCCTTATAGATTAATATTTTGGGCTATGGTTTATTGGAAATAATTTATAATTATTATTATTATGTTCTTATGGTAGTATGAGGGAAATGCATATAAAAGTGATCATTGATGACATTTGTTTTATGCATGCGATGTATATTGCACAGTTTATTGATTTAAATTGCCTCACTAAGTATATACTTAGCAAATGATGATTTTCACGCGTAGGTAAGAAGCATGAGTAGGTGTACTGAGCAACTAAAAGCATAGATGGGTATATTATAATATCAGTAAGATATCCTTCGATGTGATTTTGACTTAATTGGTGGCATGTATTATATAAATGTCCTAGTTGCTCTGTTCAATAATTTTGGAACCGATGTGTAATGGCTAAACTAAAATTGCTTTATTATGCTTTACCATGGTTAGTATTACCCAATACTACTACTATGATGGGACATATTTTATATTAAAATATGTTTAAATATTATGTGACGGTTTTTATGTGACTTAATATTTTATAATAACAACTAAAGTTTGGAAAAATTAAAAGAAACAAATTTTTAATCATTTTGAGGTGGAAAATATTTTTAAATAACTAATGTGACATCTATAACATGTATTAGTATAAGTTTACAGGTCGTAAGTGTTACATTTATTAATATCAAAGCTATAGGTATAACTGTTTCTGGACATGGATTTGGTCGAAATTCACTTAAGAATGTATACATGCCACTAGGATGTCAAAATTTTATTATTTAGTAAAGTTACTCTTTACTAATGTTAGATAATTTTGACTGTGTTAGATGTAAGATAATCAAGAGTCAAGTAGGGCAGCTGAGCGTGTTACTCCTACGCAGAGTGGGAGTAATAAGTTGAACCAAAATCCACTTAATGCTCAGCCTAATATGGAGTCGCCTATTCTGAATCAGCAGAATATGTCTATCCAAGATCGAGGGTTGTTCTTGCAAGCATTTGACAACATTATCAACCGTCGTGCACCGGTATCGATTCTAAAATAATTGAGAAAATGATAGCACCTGAATTTTGAGGCTATACTGATGCAGATCCAATGGCTATCGATTATTGGTTGAATGATGTTAAGAACATGTTGAAAAGAATTCCTTGTGATGAACAAGAAAAACTGGAAGGAGTTGTGTCCTTGTTGATGGAACAAGCCAGTGTATGGTGGAATACAATTACTGCACGAGTCACTCCAGAGCAGATTACATGAGAGTTTTTTGTGAGAGAATTCAAGGAAAAGTACATTAGGGACGCGTTCATCAATGAAATGATGCAACAGTTTCTAAATCTGAAGCAGTCTGGCAAGATAGTTTATGAGTATGAATGAGAGTTTCAAAGGTTGAGTCGATTTGTATCAAAGTTCCTTCTGAACGAGAAAGCCAAAATCGACAGGTTTATTGCTGGGTTAATCCTCAGTACAAAAGGATCATGTTTTCTCGTCATTTTATTGTTTTTCAAGAAGCAATAAATAAGGGTAAAGCTAGGGAAAAAGTGGATCTTTAAGAGTTGGAGGCGAAAAAGACTCAGTCAAGTAAAAGGTTTGGAAATTCCTTTTCTACACTATCTTCCAAACGCAACAAGGGTCAGCAGCAGAAAAGTTATGTCTCCTTAGCATCTTCCAATAAAAATTGATTTTTGGAGGAAAGTCCAGGCAAACAGAGACAGCTTCGACAGATACTAAAGGTTCGAGATTTTGTCATAAACTATAATGTGAGTATTGAGGAAAGAATCATTTCAGTTAGTGTCGGTTCATGGAAGGAAAATGCTATCAGTTCATACAAGTTGTACATTATAAAAATAAATGTCCAGAACTTTATCCAGACCAGTCAGTAGCATCACTACAGTAAGGTGGAGGTAAAAAGGGTAGCAAACCAGGAACATCCAAGGTTGCATCCAATCGTGAAGGTAGACTACTGCTCAAGTTTATCATATCAAGACTGGTGATGATCGAGATGCTCCTAAAATTATCGTGTGTTTCTTTTATCTCTTTGATGAACCTGTTTTGTGTTGATAGATCTTGGTTATACTTACTCTTATATTAGCATAAGGTTGGTTAGAGATAGGAGAATCTCTTTAGAGCCTATTTCTAGTGGCAATCAATCCTTTGGGCTATAGTACGAGGATTAGTCGGATATGTAAAAATTGTCTGATAAAGATACATAGAATAGAATTTCTTGTGAATTTATTGGAATTGTCTTTTGAGGAATTCAGAATAATTTTGGGCATGGATTGGTTATCTCCCTACTATGGTTGGGTAGATTATCGTATGAAAAGATTGTTTTTAAAATATGTGAAAGGATTGGAGGTAATCTTCATTGGAGAAAGGGTAAATCCCTTGTCTGGTGTGATCTTAGCTTTTTCTGCTATGAAATTGTTATCACAAGGATGTAAAGCAATTTTAGCAAATGTGGTGAATTTACGAGTAACTGAAGTTAAGTTGGAAAACATTCCAATAGTGCGAGGGTACCCATAGGTGTTTCCAGATGAATTACCTAGATTACCTTCATGTCAAGAGGTGGAGTTTGGCATTGATGTATTCTCGGGCATGACGCCTATTTCGAATGGCTCCTTATCGAGTGGCCCCCTACAGAACTAAGGGCACTAAAGTCTCAATGCATGAGCTACTAGATCGAGGATTCATTAGACCGAGTGTTTCACCTTGGGGTGTGCCAGTGTTATTTGTGAAAAAAAGATGGGTGTATGCAATTATATATAGACTATCGATAATTGAACAAAGTGATCATCAAGAACAAGTATCCTCTTCAAGGATTGATGATTTATTTGATCAATTAAAAGGATCAGCAATTTTCTCTAAAATTGATCTTCAATCAGAATATCACCACTTAAAGATTAAAGAGGAAGATATTCCAAAGATAGCTTTCAGAACACGGTATGGACAATATGAATTCGTGGGGATGCTGTTTGGTTTAACCCATGCTCCGGTATCATTCATGGATTTAATGAACTGAGTATTTCAGCCTTAGTTGGATAAATTTGTGGTGGTATTTATTGATGATATTCTAGTGTACTCGAGGACAAAGAAAGAGCATGATGCTCACCTTCGTACTATGCTTAAGATCCTTAAGGAGAAAAATTATATTCTAAGTTGTCAAAGTGTGAATTTTTGTTTATTATAAGTTTCTTTTCTTGGTCATGTGGTTTCGGAAGAAGTTATATGGGTTGATCCTAAGAAAGTTCAGGAGATAGTGGAGTGGAAACCCCTGAAGAATATGGCAGAGGTTCGCAGTTTCTTAGGACTTGCGAGTTATTATCGAAGGTTCATGAAGAACTTTTTGATGACTGCTTCTCCGTTGACCAATTTCTTGAGAAAATATGTTTCATTTATTTGGACAGAGAAGTGTCAATAGAGCTTTGAAACTCTAAAAAATATTTTAACGGAAGCACCAGTGCTGGTACAACCAGAATCATGTAAAGAGTATGTGGTATATAGTGATGCATCTCATAATGGTTTAGGATGTATAATTATGAAAGAAGGTAAGGTTGTAGCTTATGCTTCCCAATAACTAAAGAAGCACGATAGGAATTCTTCAACACATGATCATGAATTGCAGCAGTTGTGTTTGCGCTTAAGATTTGGCATCATTATCTATATGGTGAGCGGTGCTACATCGAAACGGATTATAAAAGTCTAAAGTACATGTTGACTCAAAAGGAACTAAACTTGAGACAAATAATATGGATAGAACTCTTAAAGAACTATGATTTGGTCATTGATTATCATCCAGGGAAGGAAAATGTCGTAGCAGATACACTTAGTCGAAAGAATTTTGTAGCTTTGCAAGCTTTGGACGTGCGATTATTTTTAAAAGAAAATGGTGCACTGTTGATTGAATTAAAGATAACGTTGATGCTTTTAGATCTGATAAAAAGGCTACAAAAGAAAGACGAGAGAAGCTTGGAAAAGATTGTACAAGTGGAAAAAGATGACACTAAAGAATTTAAAGTCAAGTCTGATGGATGTTTATATTTCCGAGGAAGAATATGCATTACACATGATGATGACTTTAAGAAATATATTCTTTTTGAGGAACATTATAGTCTGCTGACTATGCACCCCGGCGGGAACAAGATGTATTAGGATTTAAAGAGTCGATATTGGCGGCCTGGCATGAACAGAGTCATCATTGAGTTTGTTGCTACAAGCTTGACATGTCAACAAGTAGAAGTTTAACATCAAGTGCCTTCAGGATTGTTGTAACCTATTTCAATTCTAGAATAGAAGTGGGAATGAGTGACTATGGATATTATTACAGGGCTACCTTTGACACCTAATAAGAATGACTCTATTTGGGTGATAGTTGATATGTTAACCAAGTCGACACATTTCATTCCAATGTAAATGGACTACTCATTAGATAAATATGCATAGTTGTATATTAAATAAATAGTTAGACTGCATGGTTTGCCTATATCGATAGTATCTGACAAGAATCAAAGGTTTACTTTGAGATTTTTTGAAGTCATTGCACGAAGCTTTGGGTACTTGATTAAATTTTAGTACGACTTTCCATCCGCAGACCGAGTGGACTAATAATATCTTGGAAGATATGCTGAGGGCATGTGTGATTGAGTTTAAAAGATCATGGGAAAATTATTTACCTTTAGCATAATTGGCCTACAATAATAGCTATCAATCAAGCATCAAGATGGCTCCGTACGAAGCCTTATATAGGAGAAAATGTTGAACGGTATTGAATTGGTTCAAGTTAAAGAATAAGGATCTAGTTGGATCAGATTTCTTAAAAGTGGTAGAGGATAAAGTGAGTATAATCCAAGATAATATCATGAAAGTATCCGATTGACAGAAGTCTTAAGTAGACTTGAAAAGAAAAGAAATCTAATTTCAAGAAGGTGATAAATTATTTCTCAAAGCATCACCATGGAAAAAGATATTGTGATTTGGGTGCAAAGGAAAGTTAAGTCAAAGATTCATTGAACCTTATGATATCTTAAAGAGAGTTGGACCAATGGCTTACCAGTTGGTGTTACCTCGGAAAATGGACAAAATTCATAATGTTTTTCATGTGTCGATGCTCAAGAAGTATCGATCAGATCCCTCACATGTTATTACACCAGAGGATATTGAGATTCAACTAGATATTGAGATTCAACTAGATCTGAGCTACGAGGAAGAACCAGAAAATATATTGACTTGAGAAGCCAAGGAACTAAGGAACATGACGATTCCTTTGGTCAAAGTGCTTTAATGGAATCATAAGGTCGAGGAAGTTACCTGGGAAAGAGAAGAAGACATGGAAAATTAATATCCACTCCTCTTTACATCATGTATGTATTAAAATTTGAGGATGAATTTTTTAGGGGGAAGAATTATAATATTCCAAATTTTGGTTAGTGACCAAAATGTAAGTTTTGAAAGTTTAGTGGCCAAAGTATAAAAGTGGGAAAAGTTTAAAGACCTAAGTGGTAATTTTTCTAAGAATAATTTTTACTTAATAAATAGATAGTTTAATTTTGAGATTGGGGTTTTATTGAAATCAGATTCTTGATACGAGATTTATGTTAAAAACTAGAAATGGAGAAAGTTCAGTAAAAATTCAATAATTTGGATCAAATAAAAAATTTTGAGAAAATTTGAAGGTTGCTAAATTAGGATTGAAAATATGTTTTCCACATTTTGAAATGATGGAAAATAATATAAACAATTGGATTTGAGGATTTAATTTCATGTTAAATTTGGATTGTTGGATTAAAGTGGCAAGATCATAAATTTCGAAAAGTTGCATGGACAAAATAGTAAAGGGTGAAATATTTTGTTCATCTTTGACTTTTAGAAGATGATAAGGTTGATGTGGCTTGGTTTAGTGGTAAATATGAAATTTCATTAAGGATAATTTGTCTTTTCCCAATTAAATGAATTTGATATTCATTTAAGCTTAAATTAAGGATAAATTAGCATGAAATTAATCTAAAATTTCATGTAAGCTTTGTTTATTTTTATCTCCAAGCCGTGAACCTCTCCTTAGGTAAGATAAAATTTATTTTCAATTTTTGAGCAATTTTCTTAGGATTTTGGATCATGCCATTAAATAGAAAATTGTTCTACGCGAAAAACGCTATCTTTTGGTACCATTTGTGCTTGCTAATCTTGCTTGATTTCAAAGATCATAAATTTTAGGGTTTATGTTCATATTAGGGTTTATAGAATTGATGGTGAATCTTGATGTTTTTGAGGTTGTATATTCATTTCCAAGCTTGTTTGATGATTAAAACATGTTCAATGCTCCTATAAATTCTTCCTTAAGTTTTGGCCAAATCCTAAAGCTAGGGGAACTTTGTGTTTTGATGAAATTTGATTAGGTATTTTATTGTAGAGATTTTATAAGGTTTATTTCATACTCGAATCGAATCAAAATTTAGTAAAAAATATGAAAAAACCCTAGCCTTGAATTTTTGAAGTATTCAGCCTTGGCTTAAATGGATGGAAAAATTTTGGAAAATTATGTAAGGGCTGGAAATGATGTATGAAGAATTCTACAAGCCTTAGAAAAATATGGGGACCATTTTGTAATTTTTAAAAGTTTGGGGAACTAATTTGGTAATTTTATAAATTATGGAGTTGTTGTTTAATTGTTCAATAACTGATATATTATGCTGGAAATTACTATTTTTTAAATTGAAATTGATGTTAGAATGTGAAATAGGATCATTTTAGAAACTTGGAAAGTTTTGTTATTTTATATGCAATATTCGAATAGTTTGGGTTGCTTTAAGATAATTATGCATTTTATATGGACTTGGATGGAAATTATTTCAATGTTGGGATTTTAGTATTGAAATTTAAGTATGCCAAATGGTGAATGACCATTTTAAATAAATTCGAAAAATTGGTGCTAAAATTAAAAGCATTCACAAATGGGAAGTAATTTGTTATCGAATAAGTTTTGAAAATATTTTTAAGGGTTGTTATTATTGGATTTTATTTATGTTAGTACACCACTAAGAGAAGATTCGATATGTAATGGTGACTTTGTACAGATCGTGACTGACTTTCTGCTTGAAGCTAATTGATTATAAAAAGGAACAAGTTGGAAGCTTAGTGGGGCTAATACATATAAAATGTCAAGGTGATTGCAATGCATGCATGACATTATTCATGGATGTTTTATACATCATTGGAAAGACTTGCGATGAGTTTGTCATGTTTATCAGCAAGAAATTTATGTCATTCATCATATTATTGACATATCCTTAAAATGTCAAGTTTGAAAATATAATGCATTGATCACTCATATTCGTGATGATATGTCATGGAAGATATTTCCGGTATGAACTGCCCAATGCTAAAACCATATTGATATATATTGCCATGGATGAATTAATTCAAGACTAGATTCCCAAGTACATTATTGAGGTTAAGTGGTATTAATGGCATGTCATAGAGTCTAGCAGCTACAAAATTTAAGTAGTACTAGAGTGTCTAGCGAAGGCATATAGTACAAGCCAGGTGGACAAGGCCCGACCTCGGCACTACGATGCATTATTAGGTGAGCAAGGGTCGACCTCATAACTACTGTGCAATATTTGACTCCTATATTGGGTTCCTCATGAATTAATATTTTGGGCTATGGTTTATTAGAAATATTTTATAATTATTATTATTATGTTGACAGTATGAGGGAAATGCATGTAAAAGTGATCATATCGCGTTGTTGATGACATTTATTTATGCATGTGATGTATATTGCACAGTTTAATGATTTAAATTGTCTCACTAAGTATATACTTAGCGTGTGATGATTTTCACGCGTAGGTATGAATTAGGAGTAGGTGTAAGGAGTATTGAGCAACTAAAAGCATCGATGAGTATATTACAGTATCAATAAGACATCATGCGATGTGATTTTGACCTAGTTGGTGACATGTATTATATAAATGTCCCAGTTGCTATGTTCAATCATTTTGGAACCGGTTGATAATGGCTAAACTAAAATTGCTTTATTATGCTTTATCTTGGTTAGTATTACCCAATACTACTACTATGATGGGACATATTTTATATTAGTATTACCCAATACTACTACTATGATGGGACATATTTTATATTAAAATATGTTTAAATATTATGTGATGGTTTCTATATGTTTAAATATTTTATATTAAAATATGTTTAACATTACGAAATGGATATTCGTTAAGTGTCACTATCCGAATACTTGGTAATTATCGTATCACTAGGATATATTTAGTTCGATTGGATGTGAAATCCGAATAAGTCGTTAGGAACCACGAATATTATGAATCACCATTTATCCTTATTAAGTCATTTTACCAAAATTTCTTTGAGAATCTAAGTGACTAAAATGTCCCTAATGGCTTAGATATTGGAATCTCTCCTGATATATTTGAATCTTAAATGATCCTAATATATCATATCTCAAACTTCTAATTTGATCTGTTAGTTACCAAACTCCTTTGTAATAGGGATTTTACTTATAAAATCAGTTTGAAATTTGTCTGAAGTTATGTCTCCCCTTTCTTATAATTAGCTAGTGCTTCCGAGAAATAAATTGTTCCCTGTAATATGATCCACGTGCACTTGAATATTTTTTCTGATTTAAAAATGAGATTGATTTCTCTTATATAAAAACGAGATTGGTTTCTCTAATTTTAAAAGTATGACTATGTTATTTGAAATAAAAACACAATCTTTGATTTATGTTTTCTGATACAAAAGTAGATTTGGTTCATGATTTTTTTATAAGACCATTTTTACCCTTTTTGGTTGGTTATGGTTGAATGAAGTATATTCGGCTTAGTCTATGACTTGTAAGTCCTTACAGTAGGCTCCTCTGCTTCTTGCATAGGTTAAGTCCTTACCGTAGGCTCCTCTGCTTCGTGCACAGGATAAGTCCTTACCGAGACATTTATGTTATATATAGAAGGTCCTTACCGAGTGTAAATGTAGGTGTATGGTTCAGGGGAACCTACACACTCGGTGTTATGATGGATAGAAATTATATAATGTTTTTATATTAAACTCTATCATATTTTTTAATGTTTATTTTGTTTTAATAAATTATTACTATCTGTAATTATTAATACACTTTTCTCTGCACTGATGGAATACACTAGACTCCTCAAATTAATCTATGTAATTCACCTCAATCTAATTCTTTCGGTCAATAGTCTTTCTGACTGTTACTTGAAAAATCACCTAATGAAATTTTAACTCTTCACTAGAAACTATAGATGTCTGAATCACTAAGGAATTTCATGTTTTACCATATATATGTTTGGCTTATAGCATCATCTGGTAATTATGTATTACTGAGCTTTCCTAAACCTCACTATATTAATTACCATTTCAGGTACAAAGGAATTGAGCAAGTGATTATCAACATCAATCATGAAAGTTCCTTCGACGTTTCTTGAGGAGTACGATACATGGGTAGTTAGGGGCATGTAGGTCATAGTCTGTTTTTATATTAGAGTTTAAAACTTATTTTTATACTGTATACAAATGAATTCTGTTTTTATGATTTTTGAATTTATATTTTAGTTTAAAATCGTTTATGATTTTAAATGATTTTACAAAATTTATGTTTCCGAATTTTTAATGTGGGTTACTCAGATGGTCCTAATATAACACCTTGGATCGGATCGAGTCACCTGTATCAGTCTTAGGGTGTTACACTAAATTAAAAATTAAAGCTCAACTTGAGTTCGAAAAATCTTAAACTCAAAATATTCTTATATTTTTTATTAAACTCAAAGTCGAACATAAATCTTAAGTACATGAAAATTTATACTTTGATTTGAAAAATTAAAGATTTAACATATTATATTTTTGAGTTACTGACTTCAATTTGTTAAGAACCTGAATCGAACTCAAACTCGAAAAAAATCTATTTAAACTAATAACGACTGAACTCTAATTAATTCAAACTTGAACAACTCACTATCCTATCTTATTTACAACTCTATTTATCCATAGCCTTTTGAGGCTGTAGACAATAATAGGGAACTTGATCAATTTTGTGAATAAGATATGTAAATTATGAATAATATATCTATCAATGCAACGCGCCAACACTCATACAAATTCAACTTATTTTATATACTTGCAAAGTATTATTGAATAGTTATAGTTATTATACATTAATATCAACAACTATATAATGATGTGAGCTCTCACGTTTGTTTGGTCATCTTATAAATTACGTTAAGATTATTTACAGAAAATAAACATTATCTTGACGTGTGCAACATGTGCATCAATACCTTTTTTATTTATTTAAATATATTATCAAGAATTTATTAAACAATATCAATAATAAAAGAAAGTATTGATCTTTCTAGAGGCCTTGATCTCAAGCAGATGTATTTGTCAACAGTTAATTTTTTTTAAAATATATAATACCTTGTAATTAATTCAAATTATAAAAAAATTATCAACGATCTTTTTATTTTTTTAATTCTTTTTTTAAATTGGAAACAAAAAAGGAGAGACCAAATGCCTAATCTTAAAAAAACTATTTTTATTGAATTTGTGTGATATCATCGGAGTAGATATATTGGAGAAAACTGAAAATTTTCTCCTCTATTTCCCATTAGGCTGCTCTTTATTTTGTTGCAATCATAAAACGAAAATGCAAAGATAATGGTCGTAATCCTCACCTTAAGAGCATGAATTTGAGCTATCTCATTCAAAATTTTAAGTTCAAGACATTTTTAACAATTCAAAAATCTAACATGTTTAATTATATATTTTTTAAATTCTACCATGTAGATATGTAAATTTTTAAGTATTTAAACTAATATATATACATCGTTGTTGTGCTCATACTCGTAGAAATAAGTGTCTTTGACATGCACTATACACATTTATTTTTATTTTTATTTTTGACAAGTTCATATATATATTTCTTTTCATTTTAGTCAAACATATGTCTATATTATTACTACCGCCACATACTTCCTAAAAAACATCTTTGAAGGCTCTTTCCTCGTGATAATTTTTGTCATATGTTGTAAAAAGAGTTCCAATCCAATAAATAATATGGAACATGTGTAATTTTTTGTATCATTTTTTATAATATTTTGATCAAAAATCATTTTAATAATTTTCTGGAGAAAATATAAGAAATGTGAAATATCATCGAAATACTATGTTAATATAAATGGTTTTTTGTTTAGAAAAAAATATAAATGATTTTTTCATGAAAATATATTTATATTTTCCTAAAGTCAACCAACGTGGCATTTCACGCCTCACACACATTCATGATCCAGCCTTTTCACAACAACAGTTTATTTTAATACTTGAAACTGTATGTTTAATTTAGAATTTGTTTCTAAAAATAAATAAAAAAAGAGAAAATCATACATACATGCACCTTTCCCAATCATTTGATATCTTATATTTAATTCATTGGATTAAAGAATGTTTTCTTAATATTATTATTTCAATTTATATTTTAAATTATTAATAGACTTTTATTTTATAAAAATATTTTAAATTTATATACCTATGGTTTTATTACAATTTAAAGTATTATATATTTAAATAAAAATAAGGGTAAAGTATAGTAATGGTCACTGAACATTTCTGAAGCTTGCATTTAGGTCCCCCAACTTTAAAAACTTGCAATACAGTCCCCCAACATTTATTCCATTTGCAATATGGTCCCCCAACTTAAACCACCGTTAGAAATTAGGGTAAATTATATAAAAGGTTATTGAACTTTTCAGACAATTGAATTTAGGTCCCCCAACTTTTAAAACTTGCAAAACATTCCTCAATTTCATTCTAAACCCCAATTTCCAAAGTAATTCAATTTCATTCTAAACCCTAAATTCCAAAATAATTCAATTAAATTCAATTATGTCAGATTTATTATTATTTAATTTCATCTTATTTAATGTGATACGTATTTTTTATATAAATATAATAGTATAATTCTTATCTGTTGAAGAAATTTTTTAATTAAAAAAAGTAGTTAGGATATAGAAGAGGTTGAAAATAATTCGAATTTTAAATTTATAAAATGTTATTTTGACGTATAAATAAAAGTGTAAACTACTAGGTTGACAACTTAACTATCTAGCCCTTTTTACTTTTGTCATCGATCTTTTAAATTTATCAATCATACAACATAATTATTTAACTGTTTCAACTAAGCCACTAGTCGTTACCAATTGATACAAATGACGAAGTGGCAGTTAAAAGGAATTGACATTATTATACATTCAGTCTTTATTATTTATATAATCAATTTGGTCCTAAATTAAATAGAATTTAATAAATTAATCATTTAATTAGGATCTGACATGTGTTAGCACATGATCATGACACGTGTCATTGGTGACACATGTCACCACCTAATTATTTATATATGCTATCAATTTGGTCCTAAATTAAATAAAATTTAATAAATTAATCATTTAACCAGGATCTGACATGTGTTAACACATGATCATGATATGTTATTGGTGACACATGTCACCACCTAATTAGAAGAAAATTAAGTTACAAAGAAGTAAAATTTGGGTCTTGGGCAAACTCAAACCTGAGTCACGCAAATGAAAGATACAGGGTGGAGCCACTAAGCTAACACCATCGTTTGTGTTAAGAGATATACAATAATACATATACTAATAGTATGACCAATGCCAGAAAAAAAAGAATATAATGGAAAATGGAAATAATGAGATTTGAACTTCGGCAAAAAATTTGAAAGCAATAAATGATGGGAAAATATTATATTTTTTACAATAAAAAATATTATATTTGATAAATTGTTTGATAGATTTAATATATTTTTAAATATTAGTTGATACAATATTTTAAAAGAATAAATTTAAGATTTATATATTTTTAAACTAAATTTAATAATTATATTTTCATATTTATAATTCATGATTATATATAATCTTAAGTTGAGTATTTCTAATATAATTAATAATTTTAATTTCTTATTAAAAATAAAATATTCAAAAAATAAATGATTCATACATTAATATATGAATATATTTTTTATTTATACATCTAAATAAATATACATTTATATAAATATATTTTTATTCGTATATTGAAATATTTTGATTAAAATATAAACATATTTTAAATACTAGTTTATACAAGAAAAATAAAATATATAAAAAATATAAATGATTCATACATTTAAATATAAATTGAATCATTTATATTTTCTATACATCTATATTTAATAAGAAAATAAAATTATTGGGGGACTGTTTTGCAAGTTTTAAAAGTTGGGGACCTAAATTTAAGTGGCTGAAAAGTTCAATGACCGTTTATATAATTTACCCTAATTTTCTAACAGTGATTTAAGTTGGGGGACCATATTGCAAACGGAATAAATGTTGGGGGACTGTATTGCAAGTTTTAAAAGTTGGGGGACCTAAATGCAAGCTTCAAAAATGTTCAGTGACCATTACTATACTTTACCCTAA
Source organism: Hibiscus syriacus (assembly GCF_006381635.1). Lineage (NCBI taxonomy): Eukaryota > Viridiplantae > Streptophyta > Magnoliopsida > Malvales > Malvaceae > Hibiscus > Hibiscus syriacus. Next base: position 815,962 of record NW_024063200.1, read on the forward strand.
AAATAATTTAGAACTGTCACGCCAACCTTTTTTAAGAAGTTAAACTAAATAGCCATTGCAGTATTATTTTGACCAATTGGCTTTAATTATTTAACTGAAATTAATCTATTAATCACATGTTATTTGATTTGATTAACCTTCCCTCTTATACATTCATGTCCCAGGTTTTTTTCCCAAGAAGAAAATAATATATTTTCTATAACCGCCAATTTTAAATTTATTACTTATTTAATTAAAATCAAATATTATAAAAATATAAAAATAAGAAAACGACATTTCAATTATGCTTAAATTTTCTTAAAAACCTAAAACTATGAAGAAAAATCTCAGAAGATTAAGAATTTTTTCTTTGGGATTAGATTTTTTCTTCAAAATCATAATTATACTTAATTTCTGTTAAAAACCCCTAAAATTTTCTAAACAAATAAAAAATAAAAATAACAAAGTTTTCTCAAGAAATTTTAATTTTTTTAAATGATTAACTATAAAATTGAACCAAATCTACATATCATAGAGTAATATTTAAAGATAAGTCCACAAATATTGAAAATATAATATTTGGTATGGCCTCCGTGTTTAGGACCAAAAGCAATGTATACATTTTTTTTCGACTGTTAAGGGATCATTGACTTGAGTGCATGCCCTAAGCTATTCTAGTTCATCGAATATAACGGTGTTACTTATACGTGATTTAATTTAATTTTTTTCAACTGTGCGGATAATTTGGAATAGGTGGTATGCGTTGTAGAACCTAAATTTTGTGTGCCCGAATAATATAAAGTCGTTTGTTCTCTTAGGGTTGACCAACTGGTTTCTGCGGAGCATAAGCAAGTGTGGGCTATGGCAATGTTCAAGTTTATCTGGACGATCTGGGTATGTAGAAATGAAGTTGTTTTTAAATAGAAGAGCTGGAATGAAAACAGAGTGTTTGATGCAGTGGCTCGGATAGAATTATGGTGCAAATGCAAGTGGTCGAGCATGAATTTCTCGATTTTTGATTTTACAAATCTTCCAAACGCGATAATTCGAGCATGTGGCAAGTAAAGGGTTGTAGGGGTGGTGCTGCTCATTTAGGTTCATTTGGCTTGATTGTTGTGTTCATATGTTGAGTGTGGGACGTAAGGAATAGTGGTCATGTTGTGTTCTTTTTTGAGTGGGTGGACTGGTTGTTAGAAAGTTTTAGAGTGTGTTGGGTGTTTCGTTGGAGGAGTTTTTGTTGTTTCAAGGTGTGTGGAAGGTGAGGATCGTCCTTGAGTTTGTTGCTACTTGTCAGTTGGGTAGGACGTTTTATTCTTCTGCTAGTAAATGTGTTTTATCTTTTCAGTGGGAGTATCCATATGCAAATTTGAGTCTTTGATAGAGGAAGGTTGCTGATGTGTGTTGTGTTGTGTTGGTTTGATGAATGGTACCCCATTTGGTTGGTATAACGTTTTGAACCCAAAGATCCAAGAGTGAAGTTATTGCCTTGTTCACTTTGGTAATGGATGTTGTTGTTTTGCTTAAGTTTGTGTGGAGAGTGTTGATAAAAAATTGGGGGTGCTCAAATCGATTGTGCCCGAATGATGTAAGGCTTGTTTTGTAATTTTGGTTCGCTGGGAGGCCTATTCTGTTGTCTTGTGTGACGAATTTTGCGTACTCGTTTCATTGGTGTATGCTAATTTGATTTGTTTGTGTTGTTGTAATATCAAGTATCCCTCATTGGTACTTTCATGGCGCATTATTTTTCCTTCATTTAGGTTTAGGGAGGTTTTTTGACGATATCCATGAATTGTACCTTGTATTGTATGGCGTTCTTTCATTACAATACAAAATAACCATTAAAAAATGATATAATTCGATTAATTTAAAATTTTATGATCTATATAAAATTTAAAATTAAGTTCAATGATCCAGACTAAATGGTTATACCACTACAACTAATTCGAACATGGATTCGTATTATCTAAATTCAACTTAACATAACCCATAATAAATTGCCACTCTTAACAATGTTAGATTTTAATGTATACAACTCTTTGTTTTATTTCCAAATTATTTGAAATATAGTTGGGGAAATTAGTTTTTATTCATACCAAAAAGATACATTATATTTTTTTTGGCAAAAAGGTAAATTTTGCCTCTGTATTAGATCTAACTTATCACTTTTGCCCCTATCGTTTTTTTTCCATCAATTTAACCCTCGAAGTTGCTTAATTGCATCACTCTATATATTATCCCTAACTTAAAACTCTAAATTATAAACCTTAAACCCTAAACCATAACCTCATAACATCTAAACCACAAACCCTAAAACCTACATTAAGGTTTGAAATTTAAGGTTTTTAAGTTAGGGTTAGGATATAGGATGATGCAATTAAATAATTTTGAGCTAAATTGATGCAAAAAATATGATAGGAGTGAAAATGATATATTATTTAAATCTTAAAAATAATATTCTTAAAAATAATAATCATAGAAATAAATATAAATAATAAAACGAATAGGAAATATTAAAAAGACAACTAGATGAGAGGAATATTGGTATTGAAAAAAAAGGAAGGGGATGGTGCGAAATTAATTAGTGAAATAGGGTGAAAGCTATCATGAATATTAAATTCATTCGTAGCGAAATAGTGTTGGTACAAGTGGTTGGAGTTTAGGAATTTGAGCTTGTAAGGTCAAGTTCGAATCTTATCATCGTCATTCTTGGTGGGTAATCTGTAAATTTCTTTGTAAATCTTAATTGAGTCTTAGGTATGCCCTAATTCTGGACTGTGGGAGCCACCCATGACCTAAAGCTTTATGTAGCAAAATTTTTTTTAAAGTAGTCGGTAACTGAAACGATTTTTCATTAAGTTGTTCATAGATTTTTTGATGAATTTGCTCTGATTTTATTTTATAAGATGAAATTGAAAAAAGTTAAAAGTACAGAGACTAAAATAAAAAATTCAAAAACTGAAACAAACATTACATTTAATATATTGTTTCAACCGATGGGTTGGTTTAAATGGTAAGCAGTTTGATATCGTTTAAACAAGTTTCGAGTTTGAGTCCTTATTTATGCATAAAATTCCCGCTAGGAAACTCAACTACCAAAATTAAATATGTGAATGAAATCAGTCCGAATTAGTCAAGACAAAACTTTAAAAATCAGCAGGGAAAATATATTGTTTGAAATATAATTATATCGCAAAACTTTAAAATATTATATATTTATGCTTGAGTTGAGACGATTTTTTTTAATCCACGTAACTCTTGGAAATATGCTTGTTGGTATTCTATTCAAAAAATATCAATTTCATCTATAATCTGATTTTTTAACTTTTTATCAATTATTTTAAATATGACTTCGTTCTTTTTAGCATGTTGTGCGTAAAAATTTATTCTTTCTGCATAAAAATATATCATTATTTACCAAAATTGAATATGTGTACTTTATCGTCAAAAAAAAAGAATATGTGTACTTTTACTGTATAATTTGAAATAATTGTTTTGATCCCTGTAATCTATTTTCCTTTCAATTTTGCTCATCTGGTGCAAATAAAACTGTAATCAAGTCAAAGTCGTCGACAACTATAATTGACTCTGCAGTATCGTAGTTAAATATGTGTGGACACTAAATTTCGTCCATACAAATATATTATATTATATATATATATATATTACTTAAAATAATACATGGTGTTTTACAGATCCAACCCACAACCCATTACACGCCAAACCCAATAGTGGCCCACAGTGATCCCAGCAGCAACCCATGACCCAAAAATCGGATCCACTGGAGCCGAACTGATCTGAAACCCTAAGATGAATTAGGGTTTTTCAACATTCAGCCGCCAGCCATCCTTTGTGTCCATCGTCAAATTTGGACCCATCCAATGGTCCAAATCGCGCCAAGAGATTAGGGTTTCAAGACTCTAGGACTCCCGCTCCAGCCGCATTCGAAGCTTCCCGGAGTTCTCGGCACCAACATCACCAAGTCAATAAAAAACAAGTTAGTTCCATGGGACTCTCAACGAATCGAGAATAAAGGAACAATTCCAGTTCACATAGGACTCTAATCTCTTTAAAAATAGCCAACCCAAGGATTATAAATGCGCATGTAAACTCAGTGTAAAAACACAAGAAATACCGAGAAAAAAATACAAGAGATTACGCGATAAATACAAGGCAATCGAAGCACTTTTGTAAACATTTCGAAAGAAATAAAAGGTAAAATTCTTACCTCGTGTGATTTTTGCCTGCATGTTGCTCTTTCTTTGTTTTCGATTTAAAAAAAAACCAATCAGCCGATGATCGGAGAGGAGGGCAACCGAGGAGTTTTCCTTAGATATAGCCCTCCGTGAGGCTTGTTTTCAAAAATCACATTGATTTTTAAACAATAGGGGAGAAAAGTGTTCGAAAAGACAAAAAAAATATTATTTTCACCGCCGATGAATGGCGGCCATAATCTGGTTTCCTATGAATCCAGACGGTGGTTGTTCTTCATTTACGAAGAACAAATGTGAGAAAATGAAAATGGGGTACATCGGTTTTGAAAATGGAAAATGAAAGGGGTGTTTAATTTTTGACTTTTATAATGACCCGTTTGGCCCGTTGACCCAACCCATGGACCTAAAGGATCCGCATGTTTTTAAAAGGGAAAATCTCATTTTCAGTCCCTCGTTTTCTTTTAGAGATTTATTCTACCCCAAAATAAATTTCAATCCCCCATTTGTTTGAAAATTTTACCCCCAAGTTACTACTCTTCCAATTTAGTCCCTTCACATTTTAATTTTTAATTTTTATTATTTAAATGTTATATTTTATTATATATATGTTTTTTTCTTTCTTGCTTTATTTCATTTATTTATGTCATTTTTCATTAATATATATATATATATATTTAGTTTCTTATTTTTTTCTTTTGTTTTCTTTTGTTTTCTTTTTTATTTTATTTTCCTATTTTTTGTTACTGTATGTACACATTTTTATTATTTTTTTTCTTCTTTCTTATTTATTTAAATACTATATAAATATTTTTTTTTTATATATTTATTTATTTTTTTTATTTTGGCTTTTTAGGGTTTTATGTTTTTGTTTTTATTTATTTCTTTCTTTTATTTTTTTCTTGTTAATTCCTCACCATATGTATCTCTTTTACTTAAATCATTATAATTTAACCTTTTTTTTCCTCTTTCTTGATTTAGCATGTGGCTTTACTAATCTAACATTTTTGACTTCTTAAGGGTACACTTTTAAATTCATCAAAGGTAAGTAATTTGGATCAATTTTTACCTTTTAATTTATCTTACAATCTTCTTATTTAAGACAACTAGAAATTAACTAGTATCGAAAGGGCAGTTCAAGGGTGCTAACCCTTCCTTGACTGTAACCGACTCCTGAATCTGACATATCTTTGGTAAGATGCAGATCAGGTAAGAAATTAAGGTGTCCGATCAACCCAATTTTATTCTTAAAATAAATGATCGATGGCTACTCTAACCATTCCATTCAAGTCGAAGTTTAATTTCGAGCCCACCCGAAAGACGGTTCCGACAATATGAATAAAATCAAATATTTAAATTTTAATTATTTTAATTCATTGCTTCTCCTTAGAAGAAGAATTTTGAAAATTCTCATTTTAATCCCCATCTTTTATTTTCTTACATTTTAATCCAAAAATTATTAAAAGAAAGAGAGTAAAATCACCAGCAGTTACCAACGGCTTTGCCAAAATAATCTTCAACTGTTGATAATTTTACTAAAATAATCTTCTAATGTCGATGATTTTACCAATATTATAACATTCACCTATAATTTTTCAGCGTCGTTATTTTTCTAATTTTAACCTAAAAAATCATTAAAAAGAATCAGTCAAAGAAACAAGAAAAATTTACAGACAACTCACTGAAAGTTTCAACATCCTGTGGTCACTGGTCGGCGTTTAACGTGACGCTAAAGAGTTGGATTCAAACACGTTTAACTTTGCTATTAGTAGAACTGCTAGGACCGTATGCCCATTCATGCAATCTTAGCGCATACAAATTAATACCACGTGATGGATCTACAAGTACTTTTGAGTATGGACACATATATGATACGATATGAGTATAAATAAAATTTTAAAATAAATTTTATTTATAAAATAAATAATTAATCGAAGAAAATTTAAGTTGTATGATAAACATATGCTCACTCTTAACCCTCAATGAATTTGTCATTGATAATAATTATAGTCGGTGACAGATTTAATAGTTGTATGAGTACATATATACATTCTATTCCTTCACATGTCGTTATTCGGGTATTAAAAAAAACTTCATTCGATATAAAATTTAATGTGATTTTGAAGATAAAATTCTATATTCAATTTAATTCACTTGAATATAAATATATATAAAAAGTCATATTTAAAAACAAAAGTAGATTAATTGATAAAAAAATATAGATATGTATTATTGTAATTATCTTTAAATATATAAATAAGAGTTATACTATTTGTTTTGGTTAAAATTTTTCATCATAAATATAAACTCGATTTTATCTTTCAAAAAAATCTAATATGCTCCGAACTTAATATTTCAAAAAAAATCCGATCTTATACGATTAGGTAGAAACTCGTCAACTTTAAATATCATGTCCATCCCTAATTAATAATTGTTTTTTTATATGGTTATTGGTCCATCAATATTGAGTTTCATTTTCTTTAAATTAATTTCCAATTTGTATTCAATTTTTCAACTGTACATGCTTGGGATGTTGTTACGTAGTGAAGGTTTCATCTGCACTATATTCATATGAAATAGTAAAACTAGTTATTAATGTACAAGTTTAACTATTCTCAACCTTTATCCATAATTCTTATACATATCTAGACGGATATGAACTCTTATAGGTTAAAGTCTATTACGTATCATGTATTGTATTTAAAAAGTTATATTAATCCCTTCATTATGAAAGTAAATATTTTAGTCCATTTAAGTAAAATCTTCATTTTAATCCATCTATTATGAAATAGACATTTTAGTCCCTGTAAGTTTGAAAAATAAATATTTTGGTCCACATTTCTAAAATTATTGTTAGTTGGCTTAAATATTTTGGTATAAACCTATTTAAAGTCTTTGTTAATTTTAAATTGAGCAAATTGATCCATCTTCAAAAAGAGAGAGAGAGAAAGAGAGAGAGTAGTTTATTTAATGTAATCTAAAAGTAAGTAAATAAAACGATTTATAATGATGTATTGATGTTAACATTTTTCGTGAGTACATGACCCACGTCTAATTGTGTTTGATTAATTTTTCAATAATTAAAATTTTTTATATAATTTATAATATTTTTTCACAATTCTGATTTTTTTTTGTAAATAATTAAATTTTAAAGATTTTTATTATTATTTTTATATCATACTTCATAATTAAACTTTTATTCTCTCTCCAAATATTTAAACCAACTAAAAATAACTTTAATATCTTGGATCAAAATTTTAACTTTGAAATGCACAAAGACTACTTTTTTAGTAAAAAGACAAAAACAATTTTTTTGGATAAATTTAATTTTATTATCCAATATGCAGAATTCTTCTGTAGAAAATAAATCCCAACAATGGGATAAAGGATACAAAATATTATCCCAACATTAAGATAAAGGACTGTCTACTTACAACATTATTTGTTGGTCAACACCCCAAAGATTACAAAGGAAAATATTAATATTATCAAATCTATTTATGTTCCTTCCTCTTAATTGGATACTCCTTAATGGAGTTCAACATTTCTTTCACACTTCTTTTGTTTCCTTGAAACATTCTTCTGTTTCTTTCCTCCCATAGTGAATAGATTAAAGCGCACTAAGCAAGTTTCAACATAATAGTGAGGATGGATTTACCTTTTCAAGTACTACAGGCCCAGTTTAACATGCTCACTCATCGTAAAGGAGGTGTGCATAAGCCGGAGAGGTTCATGATATATCTCCACAAGGAAGTTGTATGAGGGCATTCACTGAACAGGTGGTTCCTAGTCTCCGTAGCCACATTGCATAGTATACATGAGTTGTCAGTAATGATTCCCATTCTAAGAAGCCTATCTTTAGTTGGGAGTCTGTCAAGAAGTGACATCCATGTAATCATGCTATGTTTTGGAATGTGTAGTGGAAACCATATCAATTTGTGTCATAAGACTTTAGCTCCTCTTACCCGAAGTTCTTTCCAGAAGCCATTTGTCTTTTTAGAACCTGTAGATAAAATAGGGATGGCATTTACCCTGAGTTTCAACAAGCGCCTGATACACCAGCTAGAATTCGCAATATCTTCCATGAACATAAAGTCTTTATCCTTGATAACATAGCTTTTAATCCATGCTACCCACAAAGATCCTTCTCCAGCAAGGATGTTCCTGATAAGTTGAATCATACAAAAAAAAAACATTTTTTATAATAAAAGAATTCAAATAAAATTTTAAATATATTTTAAATACTTCTAATACACTTTAACCAACTCTAACATATATGTATACACAAGTAGATGAATTTAAATATATATAAAAAAAGTAATATTATTAATTAGATTTTATAAAAAAAGAATATTTCTATGAATATTAATTTTTCTATCGAATAGGACAATAACGTGGGACTATAAACAGTCCATATTAGGAGATGGGAAAAAAAGCTTATTCGTCCATCATTCTCTTTCTTGTTTTGGTCTTATAGGTACAAATGACTTGACACATGGTGTATTTGTGGCAAAAATGTAAGTAACATAATAACTAAAATTAAATATACATTTACATTAAAAATAACGAATAAAATTATACCAAATAAAATATGATTGAAAGAGAATACTCATAAATAAGGTTTTATAATATTCGATATGAATTTTAATTTATCAATAATTTAAATATAAATTATTAAAAAATATTTATAAGAATATGGACGTATGACAACTTTTTAATTTCGTTTACTATAATAATACAACTAATAATAATTAAATCTCTAATCCCAAAGTAATTAATCTTAGCCTCCATAGTGCTGCAAAATCTTACTTTTCGTTTACTTTGATTCTAAAACATTTACCATTAAAGAAAACGAGGGGAATTTATTTTATTAATATAAGATAATTATAAAATAATATTTGTATAAAAAAATTTAATCATTTAATATTAAATACTCAAACACGTTGCAAACGTCATGCTCGAACATAAAATCTTTAAATATAACAACTATTCCTTAATTATGAGATCTTTTAGTTCGTGCAAGATATTTTCTTTTATTAATCTAAGATAATCATGAGGTAGCATATATTTATAAAACTCTTAACTATTTGACGGTAAATATTAAGACATCCCTATAAATATTATACTTGAATACAAAATCTATGGAAATAACAACCATCCTAACAAATTGAAAGGAGGTAAACATAAAACAAAAGGTGAAATTAAGACTTCCAAGAAATTCACCAAACCTACCCCCACTACACATTGTCTTCTCCAAGTATCAACTACATCCACAAGGAGACAACATCGTTGAAGACATAAAAAAGTGCCCTCTCTTTATCTTTCATATTAACCTTCATTTTTTTAATGCAATCCATATTCAAAATCTACCAGCGTGCTGATTCTCAGGGTCTACCTTCATCATCATTATCCACTAAACAAAACCCTATATATATATATATATATATAGAGAGAGAGAGAGAGAGAGAGAGAGAGAGAGAACCCCAAAAGCAAGCCAAAAGGCAAATGGATGTTTTGAAGACGAAAGGGAAGAAAAACATGTTGGTGAAGGCCTGGGAAAGATGCAGATCACTGGGAAACACAGGCAAGAAATCATCAGCTACTCCATCTCCATTGATGAGAAAGAGCAAATCATGTCATGTTTTCCCATCCATTGAAGAAGAAGAAGAAGGACAAGTGCTTTCGTGTAGTTCCGGAAGGTTGTTTTTCAGTGTACGTTGGACCCCAAAGGCAAAGGTTCTTGATCAAGACACAGATGGTGAATCATCCATTGTTCAAGTTGTTGCTTGAAGATACCGAGCTTGAATATGGGTTTAGCCCCGAAGGTCCTCTTCTTCTTCCTTGCGACGTCGATTTGTTTTATAGAGTTTTGGCGGAGATTGATGATAATGGAGATGGAGAGATGAGTCCTTTTGTTTGTGGATTTGGGTATAGTCCTTGTCGTCATCGTTCGAGAAGCATTAATAAAGGATATGGATCATATAAGCTTCTTTGTTCATCTCCGATGATTAAATTGAATAGTTATTGAAGTTGCTGATTTTACTTTTCTTGTTTTTTGTTCTTTGGTGGGATCGAAGTAGGAGAAGATGATGCATATAGAAAAATGTAATTGAAAGTGTATTGTTTCAGTAATTTAATGGATATAGAAAACAACTTATCCGATTATACTTGAAGTACTAGGGCTTTTACTGCCTTAAGTTTTTTTTTTAAATTTTTTTATGTCCATTTAAATAGAAAATATTGATATTTATTCATTGATTGTGTTCAACCTAATACAAGAGTATACAAGAATATCATCAATAAAAACAATCATAAAGTAATATAAATATAGTTGAAAATCCCTATTTATTAGTTGTGTGTTATTTATGTTTTTCTTATATCTACACAAACAAAAATTTTATATATCATCTTTAAAATTATTTTTGGATTTACTATTAATAACAACATATTTATATAAATTGTTGAGTACTTTAAGTGAAAGAGAAATTACGAGGGCTTAGAACGGCCACACAAAAGTGGAAAAAGGATAAGAGTATATGTTATATATATACATACTGCATAACCATTTTTTTATAAAACAATTAAATATTATTTTTTTTAAATTATGAGTTTATTTTGGAAAATTAGTGATTTGGAATTAATTTGAATAAAAATGGAAAATGAGTCGACATCGACATTTAGGTTAGGTAGGTCGAATACCTAAAAACATTTTTTAAAACAATTTTAAGAAAAATCGTTTTTAGACAAAAAATTGGTCTGCATTTACAAAGATTCGATTAAAATGAGTTCGAAAGTTTTTTACGCGTGGGGAAGGATTAGCATCCTCACAGCGTCCAAAATTGGTACTGTGTCGCTTACACATCGTTGTAAATGGTGGAAATGATTAATCGAATATAAAGTTAACCTATGATCTGTTTATTGAGATTTAATTAATTTGCCTCGAATTATTTAATTAGGAAAAAAAATTTAACTTGAAAATAAACTTCGAGATTAGCAATCCTCCATCGGGAAAGCTATGTCGTCTATTTCTTATCCGTAAAAAATATTCCCTCATCGATAAATATGCGAATCGAATATATATAAAAAATCGATGTTTACATACACCAAAATAAATTGATAAACTAAAAATGAATCGAATATAAAATGTAGAATGAAGATCGACAATTTGCATGAAATGAAATAAATTATTATTTAGAGACATTCATTGCAATGTTCGACTTAAAATAAAATGAATTAATAATTAGCAAAATACAATTGATTTATTTCAAGTTAGTATTTGGTTCGAATGTCATATTGGATTACATCACTTCGTTCAAGTGGTGCTTTCCACGCCCATTCTACAAATATCGTTCTCGAAACTATTCGAATAATATTAATATTTAAGGAAATATAATAGAAACAAATACAATGTAAAATAAAATATTTACAACATAAAATAATAACATTTATTTAATGTTATACCTAAAAATATACAACATGTTAAATATATACATTCATAAAGGATTAAAACAAAACAATAAAAGATTTAAAAGACCAAAATAAGATTAACAGAAACTTGAGGACTAAATAGCAAAAATAGAAACTTAAAGGACTATAATAGAAAAAGGTGAAACTTAAAGGACTAAAATAGTAAAAATGGACTTTTAAAGGACTAAAATAGTAAAAGCAAAAATTTAAGGGACTAAAATGGTATTAACAAAAACTAAAAGGGCTAACAATTAATTATAAAATAAACCTGAGCTCAAATCGCAAATGTCAAATAATACAAGCACCATAAATGTAAATAACCCATAAATAATATACGAGACTAAAATAAAATAAACTAGAAACCTAAAGGATCAAACGGTAATTAAACCAACTACCAAACAGTGACTAAAATACAAGATTTACAAATATTAGGGCCAAAATCAAATATCAATAGAAATAAACAACACATGAAATTAGTGACTAAAATATACTAATAAAAACATACACAGCTTAAGTATAAATAGCATTAAAGTACAATGACCTCAATATAAATATATACATACACGTGCTTAAAGGCCAATAATGACTAACATGTAACATTCAGAAAACAAGTGTTAAAAATAAAAGAAATAAAATGTTCATTAATGACAAGAATGAAATGTTACAAAATCAGAATGACCAGATTTGATATTATCCCTTTGCGCGAAAATACAAAACCCGTCCCCCTCAAAATGACGCCATTTTGCGATTTGTATTTAAGCCCAAAAACCGGGCGTTCTTTGCTCATTTGCTTCATTTTCTTCATTTTCCTATTGCATGAGAGAGAGAAAGAGAGAGAAGGGGAGAGAATTCTCTCCAGAGCTTCAAACGAAGCTCATACTTCGGTTGAGCTCCACCATGTGGGCCGCCACTGACCGGCGACCTCTGGCGTACGAAGGGGAGAAAAGAATGCATCACCGTAGCATCTTGTGGCCCAGAGTGAGGATCTGGGCCCTACGTGGCCTGAAAATGGCCCAATTGTCGCAGATTTAAGAAGAAACCTTTCAGTTTCTTCGGCTCCGGTAACCTCGGCTTTCAACGGCGTTCGACTGAGGTAAGTTATCTCCCCTCTCCTCTTTTCTTTTCTGTTTTTCTTTGGGTTTTCTTTTGTTTTTCGAATCTCTCTCTCTTTTTTGTCTGATTTTTCTCTCTCAAGTCCCGAATCCTTTGTGTTTTTTTCCTTCGCCGAATGCTCCTTAAATCCCGAATGGTTTCCCTTTTTTATCTCCCTTCCCTATGTGATTTTTTTGCTATTTGATGGACTTGATAGATATATTTGAGTCCCTTAGGATAATGTTTGGTTTTGTAAGATTTTCCTAATCCTTTTTCTTGTTGATGGACTGCTGACTGATGAGTTTGATGAAGTGTTGTCATTGTTCGGTGCAGGTGGGATAATCGGCGGTGATAGTGGAAAATAGATGGCATCGTCATACATCATATTCCTAGGGTTAGGGTTTTAGAAACCCTAGGGGATCGGGTCGAATCCGAATTCGGGTATGGATCCGGGTCGAATACTAGGTCAGAGCTCCAGCTGGATCTTGTAACTGGGTCAGATTACTGGATTGAATGGTCTGTTGGGTCTTGTACTGTAACTGGGTTGGGCTCCAATATTGGGCTTTGGGTAAAGCCTAAAAAATTGTAATAAAATAATTAATAATAATAATAATATTATTATTATTATTATATTATTATTATTGTAGACCCAGACAAAAACGGGTGTCTACAGCTGCCCCTTTTTGCATATTTTTGTGTTAACAAGAATAAGGTAAAGACGAAAAAGACAACCAATTTTTGTCCGGTTATCTTTTATTGGTTTTGAGATTTGATATGTTTGTCGGTAGGGGACGACACAGCTCATACGCGATAAAGAGGTCTGGTCGTCTAAGGGTGAGACGGCTCTTATGTGATGAGGAGATCTGGTTAGGGAATGACACGACTCATACATGATGAAGAGTTCTGGCCATCTTTAAAAAGAGCGATAACACGGTTCCTATGTGATGAGGACGACTGGTTATCTAGGGGTGACACGGCTCCTACGTGATGAGGAGGTCTACTCGAGGGATGACACGGTTCCTACGTGATGAGGATGATATACCATCTTTAGGGATGCCATCACGGTTCCTGCGCGATGAGGACGACTGGTTATCTAAGGTGACACGGTTCCTACGCGATGAAGACAGTTGGTCGGGGGATGATACAATTTCTACGTGATGAGGACGGCATACAATCTTTAGTGATTTTGGTTTCAAGAAAAAATCGACTCACAGATTATGCTTCAAGAGAAGTTTTCTCCAGAGAGACAAAATTCTTTTCAAGGGAAACGATCTCAAAGATGTTTATTTTGTTTCAAGGGAAACGATCTCAAAGATGTTTGTTTTGTTTCAAGGGAAACAGACTCAAAGGTAGGTGTTTCAAGAGAAACTGTCTCCAAAAACAAAATTTTGTTTTAAAGAAAACAAACTCAAAGATTTTTTTTAAAAGAAACTGTCTCGAGAGACAAAATTTGTTTTTAAGAAAACTGTCTCTAGCGAGACGACACTTTGTTTCGATAGAAACAACATCAAAGGATACTGATAGTCTGCTTGCTCCTACTGGTGGAGGAAATGTCTTCAGAAGATCTAATCGTTCACATCAGGATGTTGAATCCCCAAAGATGCCCCAACATTCATCATTTCTTGCTTCAATACTGATTCTAGGCATGAGCTTTGTGTATGAGAGCCACATGTCAACTACCAAGATCCACTCCAGAGAGATTGTCTTGTTTGAAAAATGTTTTTCTTCTTCTTGTATTTTCAAAAAGTCTGAAAATATCAATTAAAAGAGTTTTGAAAAATGTTTAATCAAAAGTTTGAAAATATTGCCCCTTTCGAGGTTTCACAATTGACAAATCATAAAACAAGAGTTCATTGGATATCAAAGAATTAATTACACTGTTAATCATTCAATAAATTATAGCTATTTGACAAGTGTCAAGATCAATGCTATCTTTGAGAAATTGTTAAGTAAGGAAAGGATAAAAAAGTCTCAAGTTATTGTGTTTAGTCAAAGGTATGGTGCTCTAATTTATTTGTTGTTCACTGATCTGATGGAGTAGCTTCTTTACTAATTTATTGGAAGTGTTCTCCGACTCCTAACTCTCATGATCTTATTCGGGTTGTGCGATGTCTCATCAAGGGATTTGTACGATCGCCTCATATGCAATAGTTGCACCATCTTTATATTCGAGCTGCCTTTTCAGGTTTTCAACTTGAATCCTCCTTTGGTTTCAAGATGTTATTCAGAATTTACGTCTTGAACCCCCTTTGTTATTTTTCTCTATAATGCATTAAAGATTCTAGAAAACCTTTTGTAAATAAAAGATTAATCTTGATGGGTGGGAACAAATCTGAAGATAGTCTCTTCTATTCAGAAATCTATGTATGATTATAAGGGACTTTTAAGGCACGTAATGTAGGCCATGGTTCACGATTATGAAAGAAAATGATAAATAGGCCCAAATAAGTGTATAGGGTTATTGAACCAATGATCAATTCATTCTGATGCCTTCGATTTTGTCTTGCTCAATTTGAATATGCTCGCATGTGTCTTTCTCTTAATGTTCTATGATCTTCAAGTGAAGTAATTCTGGAATGATGGTACTTGATCAATATTATAGTTTGAAGCTCGATGCGTCATTTGAGTCGAGGGACTCTTTGCATGTGTTTCTTGTCCTATATTTTTCTTTGTTTTTCTTTTGTTCTTTTTTCTTTGCTTTTTCTCTTTGTTTATATTCTCTTTGCTCTTTGTTTTTTTTTTGCTCTTTGTTTTTTTTCTCTTTGTTTTGATTGGATCTTCACACTTGGCATTTGGTTCACCTTTTAGTATCTCATCTGGATCAATGTCTTCGCTCATGCGAGCATATTTCCTTCACCTTGCCCCCCCAGTGTGGAGGGTGATCCTTGGTTAGGGTTGAATTAGAAGAAAATATCATTCAGGCTCAAATGGGGACACAAGGGATATATTTTCTCCTTTTGTGAAGGGATAAAGAAAGAATGTCGTTCATCATTTCATACACAGAAGTCCTTGCAGAAGAGGTATCCCGAGGGGGATAGATTTTCAGAATTAATTTTTATTCACATGAAAACAATGTAATTAATGCATGATAGAATTATTTTGAATTAATATTTTTTTCTGCTTCTTTCTCTCAACATGTCTCTATGTTCAAGCTCATCATTAGGAAGTTGATGCGAGAAGCCCAAAGTCGTGTCTTATTGTAAGAGGTTCATGTTCAAGTGAACATCTTGTATTTAAGCCCAAAAATCGGGCGTTCTTTGCTAATTTGCTTCATTTTCCTTTTGCATGAGAGAGAGAAAGAGAGAGAAGGGGAGAGAAATCTCTCCAGAGCTTCGACCGAAGCTCATACTTCGGTGGAGCTCCACCATGTGGGCTGACACTGACCGACGATCGCCGCCGTATGCCGGAGAGGAGAAAAAAAGCATCACCCAAAGTATCTTGTGCCCCAGAGAGAGGATCTGGGCCCGCGTGGCCTGAAAATGGCCCAATCGCCGCAGATCTAAGAAGAAACCTTTCGGTTCCTTCGGCTCCGACAACCTCGGCTTTCAACGACATTCGACCGAGGTAAGTTATCTCCCCTCTCCTCTTTTCTTTTCTGTTTTTCTTTGGGTTTTCTTTTGTTTTTCGAATCTCTCTCTTTTTTCTCTGATTTTCCTCTCTCAAGTCCCAAATCCTCTATGTGTTTTTTTCTTCACCGAATGCTCCCCAAATCCCGAATGGTTTCCCTTTTTTATCTTCCTTCCCTCTATATTTTTTTGTTGTTTGATGAACTTGATAGATATATTTGAGTGCCTCGGGATATTATTTGATTTTGTTAGATTTTCCTATTCCTTTCTTTTGTTGATGGACTACTGTCTGATGAGTTTGATGACTTGTTGTCACTGTTCGGTGCATGTAGGACAATCGGCGATGACATTAGAGAACAGGCGGTGGCGGCAGACATTATAACCTTAGGGTTAGGATTTCAGAAACCCTAGGGGCCCGGGTCGGATCTGAATTCGGGTATGGATCCGAGTCGAATGATGGGTCGGTTTGGGTCTCGGGTCGGAGCTCCAGCTGGATCTTGTAACTGGTCGGGTTGGTGGATTGGATGTTCTGTTGGGTCTTGTATTGTAACTGGGTTGGGT
The DNA here is from genome assembly GCF_006381635.1 of Hibiscus syriacus. Lineage (NCBI taxonomy): Eukaryota > Viridiplantae > Streptophyta > Magnoliopsida > Malvales > Malvaceae > Hibiscus > Hibiscus syriacus. The sequence continues at coordinate 832,835 of NW_024063200.1, forward strand.
TCCAATATTGGGCTTCGGGTAAAGCCTACAAAAATTGTAATAAAATAATAATTATTATTAATAATAAGATAATAATAATATTAAAATATTAATATTTTGTAGACCCGAACAAAAACGGGTATCTACACATACACCATATTAACCACGTCTGAATATAATGAGTTTATGTATGGATATCATTTGTGTAGTTTACTTACTTTTAATATATAAAATATATTCACAAGCTAATTTATCTCAGTGATTAAAGGAATTGTTGTTGTTTATAGAGTTCACAAATTCGAGTACTAACAACAACAACAGGGTGATTGAACTTTTATTGTTAAAAAAAATATAATATTTAAAACAAATATTATTTTGTAGGCACCTTAGCTTAACTAAAAAATATAATATATATAATTATGTTTATTGCAACAAAATATTCATTTTGGTATTTTTTTAGAATATTTTGATCTCGATGTTTTATTTTAAGATAAAATTTTTTTTAATGTTTGACTAAATAGTCACTTTGAATTTTATTATTTTTTATAGAGCATTTTAGCTCCTAAATTTTTTTTAGGATAAAAAAAAATCCTATTTTGGAGCGCTAGTCACTTATTAATTAATAATTTCCATTCATGGAGAAACCTTTTTACCCCGGAATAAAACAACTAAGACTAAAATATTTTAAAAAAAATATATAAAAGTCAAAAAGATCATTTAACGAACTTTTGGGAGCTAATTTTATTATTATGCATTTATATTTTGATCTCTACTCATGTTAAGCCTAACTACTACTTAAGCTACTGTTATGATCATGATGAGTTGATGATTCTTGGAACTGAGTTGATGACTTCTTTAACCGAGTGTAACATAGAGACCAGTGGAAAGTGTCCGCAAAGCCCATAGTATTTTAATCTTTGGCCCAAACGTAGGCTTTGTTCTAATATAAACCCTAGTTGTTTTCACCTTAAGCTTTCTCCGTGATTTATAGGGTTTCCCTCCGCCGTTCTTAATCACAAAAAAAAATCTTGGAAGTAGTTTTCGGAGTTGCAGAAATGGTAAATCCCAAACCCCATTTCAAACAATCGTCCTCTATTACTATTCATCACCTTCATTTTATATTTATATTGATTTTGTTGTTAAATGTAGGGTCCGAAGAGAGGTGGAAAAGTGGCCGTGCCTTCCAAGAAGAAACAAGTAAATTTTCTTTACTTTCTTTACACATGAATACCTCTAAGAACTCGATCGTCATCTCACTATCCTTTATGTTATTTTGATTTTTCATTATTAGGAGAAGGTTGTCAATCCATTGTTCGAGAAGCGTCCGAAGCAGTTCGGTATTGGAGGGGCTTTACCTCCTAAGAAGGATCTGCATCGATTCGTAAAGTGGCCTAAAGTTGTTCGCATTCAAAGGAAGAAGAGGATCCTTAAGCAGCGGTTGAAGGTTCCACCGGCATTAAACCAGTTTACCAAGACTCTTGACAAGAACCTTGGTATGCACTAAAATCTCCACCCGTTTCTGATTTGTGCATTAGATTCACCATGTTTGGTTTGACTGATTATTTGCACTACTGTTTTGTTTTCCCGTCAAATTCGAATGGATATTTGCATGGTACTAAATTGCAGTTGCGGATGCGGTGTCGTTTGTTGTGGATGTTATGACTGATTTACCTCCTAAAGTAAAATTAACAATGATTTTAAATCGCAGATGAGGTTGCAATGTCACGTTGTCCTTGAAAATGTTAGACCTTGAAAAATGTTTCAATGAGGTTGTTACATTGTGTTGTGGCCGCAATTAAATACTAATGATGTATGTATAGTAGGAGTTCGGGAAATTGATTTGTAACGTCTTTAGTTATTTTAGATATATAGTTCTGACTTCTGACCTTTCTCCCGATAATTTGATTATATGAGAAAAAGAATGTGGATCGGAAATATGGAAATTGATGAATGTTGGAGATTTCTCACATTGATGGCAAGGTAAAGGTGACTTTTTGAATTTTTGATGGGATGTTGGAGATGGTTATTTTCGAATTTATTATGTGGTTTTTGAATGTTGTCCTCGTTGCAAAAATGTTTGTTCCTTTTTATGCATATACTTATTATGCCATGTTCTCGCATCTTGTCGAATCCATCATTCTTAATCATTTTTATAACATCTTGCATCTGTGTTCCCTTCCATATTCCACTCCATATTTATCGCTGTAGGGTACCTTTTCTTTTTGTAACGGTTGTGAATGAAGATTAGTCATTTAACCTTGGTTATCTTGTGTCCCATTACAGCAACAAATCTGTTCAAGTTACTCCTCAAGTACAGGCCAGAGGACAAGGCGGCGAAGAAGGAACGTCTGTTGAAAAAGGCCCAGGCCGAGGCTGAAGGCAAAGCACCCGAGTCTAAGAAACCAATTGTTGTGAAATATGGTCTTAACCATGTTACATACCTCATCGAGCAGGTTGCCCTCTAATTGCTTTCTGTTGCATCAGTTTATTAAGTGTGGTCTTGTACTTTTACTATTTTTTAGCACATAAAAATAGTAGTTTCTTTATAATATTTTCTGCAGAATAAGGCACAATTGGTTGTTATTGCCCATGACGTGGATCCCATTGAGATGGTAGTGTGGCTCCCGGCTCTGTGCAGAAAAATGGAGGTCCCTTACTGCATTGTTAAAGGAAAATCACGTTTGGGATCGGTAAATTTCTTCTATATCTTCCAAATGCCTAATTATGGAGTTAATGAGAGGGTACTTAATCATGTTAGTGTATTACTGCAGATTGTCCACAAGAAAACTGCTTCTGTCTTGTGCTTGACCACGGTTAAGAACGAGGATAAGATGGAATTCAGCAAAATCCTCGAGGCAATCAAGGTAAGAATACACCCATGATATTATATTGAAGTCATACTTCGTTATATTCACTGGTGCTGTACATTGCAGGCCAACTTCAATGACAAGTACGACGAGAATAGGAAGAAGTGGGGAGGTGGCATCATGGGATCCAAGTCACAAGCCCGAACCAAAGCAAAGGAGAGGCTTCTTGCAAAGGAAGCTGCGCAGAGGATGACTTAGAGGAAGTATACACCTTTAGTCTGAGGTTGGTGTTTGATTAAATCGTCTAGTGTAGTGAGCTACAATCGATTTTCCTTTAGTGTAGTAAGTCACAGTTGATTTTGGACCTGGTTTACTCATTTTCTTAGAGGAACATTGATATCGTTTTTCGTGGTTGAACTTTCTAAGTGCCTAGTACGTGGTGAAGTTTGTGATTTTCTAAATGAATTATGAATCCGTGTTTTATTTGAAAAGTAGTCATGATAAGGGCAATTACCTTGGAGGTCCTGATAAGTTGTGCGAATTCTTTCACTTATTGTTCTCAAAACGAACAAGAATCAGAATGAAAATACAAACAAGGAAATAGCAATTTAATTACATCGTTATGTGTATGATAGAAGAACGTCAAGTTTCAGATTTCTGAGATAGCCAAGGACTTGTGTTGACGTGGCAAAGGGAATGCTTATAAAGGGTGAAATGAAAACCGTTATTTTTTATTCACCATTATTTTAGAATGGCAATTTCACCAGCATCGACGGTTTCAACCCGATCGGGATGAAGTCGGGTTGGATTTTTTAAAGGATGAAGTCAGGTCGGTTCAGGTGGAGAGTGAAAAAAATTTTGATACAAGGATGATAATGCAATTTTTTTAAATTTTATTACTTTTTAAATTAAATTCTTATTTTATATCAGGTCAAGTTGGATTTATATTTTAAAAAATTGGGTAGGATTGGAGTTGGTAAAGGATTTATATTTTTTTTGTTAGATTGGGTCGGATGTATGATATAAAATTTTTGGGTCAAATTTGGAGAAAAGTATATTTTTGGGTTGGATTGAATTGACAAAAAACCAAAAATCCAACTCTAACTTGACTCATGTCATCCCTATCTTTAATCCTACTATCCATCCACAGGATCATGGATAGAAATGACCCAATGGTCCATCCCTACCTTTAATCCTACTATCCATCCACAGGATTATGGAAGAAATGACCCAATGTCATTGAGAATTATAAAATTTTAAGAAATAAAATTAAATTATTTTAAGAAATAAAATTAAGTTATTAGTAGAAAATACAAAAATAATTAAATTACATAAAATTTTAAGAATTTCAAGTGATGATATCTCCTTAATCTATTTTCAATTCATTCATGTTTATTTTTAGGGTTTGGTGGCCCAGAGGAAAGTTAAAATTAGGTCTTTAATTAGGAATTTAAGTTACAATTATTTAAATTATAATATGTATTTGTGTATTTGGCCATTTTTGGTTTATCACTATTACGAACATAATTGACGATATTACGGTCATTGCAAGTATCGTGATTATGGTTTTTTAATAACAGATGTTACGATGGACATAATAGTTGTAGATATCTCGATTTCTGACGATGTCATTATCACTATATAATTATTGTTGTTGTAGTTACATATTTACAAATTGTTATTTAAATAATTGTTCCTAATAACAACTTAAAATAAAATTTAAAGGTAGTTCCATAATAACAAGTATTGAAAGAAATGAATTGTTAATAATAAATATTAAAATAGTAAATTTTAAGAGTAGTTCATCATATCAAATACTGAAAAATTTACATATACAATAACAAATAAGTATTAGAATAAAAATTGAATTTTAAAACTATACATCTAATAACAAATATTAAAAAATCAGAGCCGCAAGTATTGAGAAAAACTGGGGCCTTAATAATAAATGTTAGAAAAAGTATTACTGAAAAGTTGGACAATTATTAAATATTAGAAAGATAAATTATAAGATTATGATTAATAATAAATATTAAAAAAATAAAACCTATAATAATAAGTATTAGAAAAAAATTAAATCCTTAATAATACATATTAAAAATAATTAGACTTTGTAATTGGTAGAAATTTATTTTTTAAAATATAATGAACTATAAAATTTTTGGGGTCCTGAAAATATCCCTCCTATTAGAGGCGGAAGGTAATGAGGACTAGTTGAGGCCATGGTCCTCCAAATCTTTTTTTTTTTTTGAAGTTTAGACCTTTAAATTTTTAAAACATTTAATTTGGTATCCACAATTTTTATAAACCTATATTATTTTTAAAAAATTTTAAACATGCTTTTGTAATCCCTCCCATAATTATTAAAAATTCCGTCACTGTTAGTCTTGGAACAAAGCTTCCATCCTCACCTGACAGCCATGGAGCCAGCGACGCCATATCAGTAACCGTTCTAACAATTCAAAAACAATTTTCCACCAAATCATTATATGATATGACATTTTTCCACCATATGTCACGCCTTTCTTTCCATAAGCTTATTCTCTCCGCTACTCTCCAGGACAAGAAACTGGTAAAAATACTCGAAACCCAAGTTTCAACTTCCTTTAATATCTCGTTTAATTCAATATTTTAGTATTGAGAAAGTAGAAGCCGATAGGAATATATCATGGGTTTTGTTTGTTATGTATTATTCAATTATGGGTTTCTGTTATTTTTTTTCTTCTGGGTTTTGAATTGTGTTTTTGAGAGTTGGAGATTAAATTTGAATGTTAAGACCTGCTGAGAGTATGTTTGGTAGGGAGAATTAAATTAATATTTTGGTAGCTGGTGTGATATGATGTTGTTTAAATAAAATAATAGTAGTTTGTTTGGCTACTGGATGAACTGGGTAACGTATAAAAATGGAAGAAACACAAGATCTAAATTCTTCTTACAGAGTCCTTATTAGACAAGTGGTGGATTGAAGTTGTGAGGATACTTGCTGGAATTAATTACATATGCATGATTTTATTTATATGATTTTAGATAATAAAATATTATCTTTATTAATTAAGAAAACTGCAAGTTATTACTAGTTGTGTTAAGCATTTCATTTTTCATTCTCGTCGTATGCTACGTTGATTTCGGAATCTGTGAGTAACATCCATAGTTTGTCATCTGTTTGTTTGACATTTCTTTCTAGTTTATGCTGCTACTGAGTTTGGTTGTCTCAGGCAGAATTCAGTTCAGAGGTGCCGTAACCGGTTTTTTCCCGGGTATGAATTTTTACTTGGCGGAAAAATTAAAATGAATAAATAAATGATTTTGATTTAAAATAAAATATTTTGGGAGTCACCATTGACCCTTTGGGTTAGGTAGGTCAAATACCTAAAAACAACCTTTTAAAATAGTTTTTAAGAAAACATAATTTAAAAGATAAACTGATCTGCGTATAACCAAAATTTTTTAGTAAAGAAGTGATTCGTGGTCGATTACGTTTAGGGAAGGATTAACACCCCTAAAACGCCCAAAATTGGTACTCATTAATTATAAATTGTCTCTATTATTGGAAATTTAAAAATTCAAAAATATATTTAATTCATAATCATGTTATTTCAAATTTATTAATATAATTTTAAGAAAATATATTAATATCTATATATATTTTTATTTTTATAAATAAGATATTTATTTACTTAGAAATATCAGAAAATGACTTCTAGGTGTTTTAAGACTGCCCATTTCTTAATATTAAAAAATAAATGAATATTAATAAAACATTTCTCTAAAAATAATTAATATATAATTTATAAAAATAGGATATTTATTTAAGAATATCAGAAAAGGACTTCTAGGTGCTTTAAGACATCACATTTCTTAATATTAAAAAATAAATAAATATTAAAATATGATTATTTTTCTTAAAAGTAATTTATATAAAATTAAATTTATAAATAGAATGTTTATTTAATATATAAAAAATAAGTAAATAAATAATATTTATTATATATGTTTATATGACTACATAATAATAATAATAACACTAATAATACATATAAAATTAAAATATAAAATGACTGAAATAAATATAATTTAAAACTATAGTACTAAAATATAAAAAGTAATAAAGCTTGTAGTTAAAAAAAGAAAGTATTTGAAATTAGTGACTAAATTATAATATATTAAAATTAAATACCCTAATTCATAATTAGGTATTTAAAATTTCAGTGGCTAAACATGTTATTTTACCTATTATTACTTTAATGACTAAAATAAATATATATAAAATTCGGACATCAAATTAAATTAAATTAAAACATGTTATTCATATTGAAATATTAATTACTAAAATTAGAGGACTAAATCCGTTATTTTACCTAAAATATATATATTATTTTATGTAAAGGACTAAATTATAAAGTAAATAAAATTCACAGACCGAATTAAAATATTCATAATTTAAATCTAGTGACTAAAATATAAATTTATAAATTTAAGATAAATGCGGAAAGGGTTTTACCCTTATCAAATTACACACAATCCTATCCCCAGAACGATGTCGTTCGGGGAGGGGTATTTAAACCCTAAACCGAATAGCCTTAAGATCATTTTTTATTTTCTTTTTCCCCTTTCTCTCTAACTGAGAGAGTTTTAAAACTATCTCGCCTCTCTCTAGGATTCCCTCACCGGAGGGAATCCGATCACCGACCGACAGCCACACGCCGCCGCTAACCTCACCGTCGGCCACCGTCGTCGGTGGCCGAAAAATACAAAAATTTCCCAAATGTTAGATCCGAGCGATCTATACCCAAATCCAACCCTAGTTTATCCTAAAAAGCTAGGGATTTTTGTAGATTTAGAGAAATACCTTCGGTATTATGTTTCTGTGGTAGGGTCTCCGGTCACCGTGCGACTTCTCTGGTAAGTTTCTCAGTTTTTTTTATATATTTGTTTTTTTTTTTTACTTTTTCTTTTCTTTGCTTGCCGTGTCTCTTCTCCTTATTGGCAAGGGGCTCGGTGGCTTTTATAGCTACCACTGAGGCTCGCCTTAGACTGGTCTCAAGGGTAGAGTTTGGTGAGTCACCAAACCTAAAGTGGTGACTCACACTAAAGTCATAACGTGGAAGACCATCCTTGCTTCCTTTGGAGATTTCTGTTGAAGCATGGCGGGGCTTGGCAACAGCTGGCTGGGACGTGGAGCGGCGGTAACTGGTGTAGTCCCTAGGGTATCATAACCCTAGGGTTCTTTCTAGTGCGTCTTTGGACCGTTGGATCTCATCAGATCCAATGGTGGATGATTGATGGCGGCTAGGGCTGAGATACAAACCCTAAATGGGTTTAAGATTGTCATTTGGGCCGATCTGGGTGTGAGTGGGCCTCTGGGTTTTTTGGTTATAAGTGGACCTCGGGTATGATTGGGCTTGTAATGTAAATAATAAAAATAATAATAATAATAATAATAATAATATAATTATAAAATAAATAATAGTAATAAATAAAATAAAATAAAATAATATAATATTAATATTAATAAAAATATATAACAAATGGATAAAAAATTAGTATCTTCAGCTGGCACTCTTTGCTCATTCTTGTGTTAACAAGAATATGGCAAAGACGAAAAGATAATAAATTTTTTTATCCATTTGACTTCACTTGATTATGATGGCAATGTTGAACAAATTCTTCTTTGGGATTAGTTCTTCTCATTATGAACTTTTCCACTGGGGATGACAATTTATCTCCTTCTATGATGTAATCTAGCAAAAAGTTGAACAAATTCTTCTCATTATGAATTTCTTCTTCTTTTTCAGATGAGTTATTCTCATTATGAACTCCTTCTGGAAATGTTGATCTTCAAAAGAAGGGTTGTTAATTTGGCTTTATATGTGATGAATTAAGGCAAGGTTGAATAAGTTCTTCTCATTATGAACACTTCTGGAAATGTTGATGCTGATCTATCTCCTTCTGTGATAGTGTCATGCAAAAGGCTGAACAGGCTCTTCTCATTATGAACTTCTTCTTCCTCTTCAAATAAGTTCTTCTCATTATGAACTTTCTATAGAAAATTTGATGCTGATTTATCTCTTTCTGGGATAGAATCAAGAAAAAGGTTGAACAAGTTCTTCTCATTATGAACTTCTTCTTCCTTCTTCAGATAAGTTATTCTCATTATGAACTTTCTCTGGAAAAGTTGATGTTGATCCATCGAGTGATGAATTCGAGCAAAAGGTTGATCAAGTTCTTCTCATTATGAACTTCTTCTTCCTTCTTCAGATGAGTTCTTCTCATTATGAACTCTTCTGGAAATGTTGATGCTGATCAATCGAGTGATGAATTCGAGCAAAAGGTTGAACAAGTTCTCCTCATTATGAACTTCTTCTTCCTTCTTCAGATGAGTTATTCTCATTATGAACTCTTCCGGAAATGTTGATCCATTGAGTGATGGATTCGAATCTTTGCTAAAATCTTTGAAATTCCTGTTAAATATTCAACATGGATAAAATGAATGAAAATGCCCCTATTTTACAAATGTCTAAATATGATGCATGTATGTTAAGTTCATCTTTATTTGATTTCAAAGTGGCCAAATCGGTCTTTCTTCACTTGTGTAGAAATCCAATAAATATTTCTTATTTGAAAAGATAATCTATCATCTTTGAAGAGAGAATCTATCATCTTTAAAGAATGTATATGTAGATATGCCAAACTTAGTAGATAAAGTAAGAGAGCAGTATCTGTTCTGATTTGACTCTTGAAACACATCATAAGGAGGATTTATCCTAATTCCTTTCATGTATCCACATCTAATTGGATATTGAATAAAGCCATTAAGACCAAATCATGTTGAGATGTTTAACAACAATCTATTGTTCAATCTTAGTTGGCTCCATTAGTTTCTTTTTGTTAAAATTTCAGCTCCCCTTCTGTGGAAAGAAATCTTCATCATATCTCACTTCAAAGCTTAGTGTTGAAGAAGACAAACTTCATTTTGGATCAATAAATGGAAATACCATATGATTGCAACATTGGTTCAGCACCATAATTACTGGTTCATCACCATACTTACTGGTTCATAAAACATTTGACAACACATTCATCATTTCTTGTGGCTTCTGCCCAGAATTTCTTTTTTGTTTTTCTGTTTTACTTGCTCCCAAATGACTTTATGATGGTAATAACTTGTTTGCTTTTCAAAAATAATTGCAAATGTTGATAAAACTTACTTTAGATTCCATGCACTTAAAAGTATTAACAGAAAATGATATCCAGAAATTTTTTGCTTGTTTCAAGATTATGTTAATCTATTTACAAGGTGTTTATATGAAAGAATAAAATGAATTTCAAAAGATAAACTTGGAATAAATATATAGAAATGTATTCAAAGTTATGACAAACATAGGAATGATAAAAATTCAAATGACTCAACAAATTATTAGCATAAGTATTTCTAAACTAATCAACTTGATATAATTTAGAGCACTGAGGTAAGCTTATGTCTAGAAGATCTCAAACGTTGCCATAATGCTTGTTGATGTAAACTTTCTCCCAAAATATCAAGCTCTTAAAAGGTTTTCAACTCAAATCCTTCATTTGGTTGCAAGACGCCCTTTACGGGTTTTCATCTTGACCCTCATTTTCTATTTTCTCTCTCTTATTTTATTTTATTTTTTTCATTTTCATTTTCATTTTTTTCTTCTTTAAGCATAATATTTCTTGACAGAATCTGAGTTTATTGGGGTTCTCAAAACTTTTCCATCCATTTCTGCCAAGATTAACGCTCCTCCGGAAAAAGGCCTTTTTTACAACATATAGCCCTTCCCAATTAGGCATCGATTTCCCACGGAAATCTTTATGTATAGGCAAGATCTTTTTCAGCACTAGATCACCCTCTTGGAATTCTCTTGGATGTACTTTCTTGTCATGAGACTTCATCATCCGTTTCTGATACATCTGTCCATGGCAAATAACTTTCAATCTCTTATCCTCAATAAGGTTCAATTGATCAAATCGAGCTTGGATCCATTCAGACTCATCCAATTTTACTTATCTCAAAATTCAAAGTGATGGGATCTCAATTTCAATCGGTAAGGCTACTTCCATCCCATAAACTAAAGAAAAAGGCTTTGCCCCAGTAGATGTTCGCACAGTAGTTCGATATGCATATAAAGCAAAAGATAACTTCTCGTCCCAATCTTTGTAAGTTTCAGTCGTCTTTGTAATGATTCTCTTGATGTTCTTATTTGCTGCTTCAACTGCCACATTCATCTTTGGGCGATACGCCACTGAATTTGCATGCTTGATCTTAAACTGTGCACAAAGTTTAGTCATCATTTTGTTGTTCAAGTTCAGAGCATTATCTGTGATGATTCTCTCTGGTAGCCCATACCGGCAGATTATTTCTTTCTTTATAAATTTGCAAACTGTAGACCTCTTAATATTGGCATATGAAGCAGCTTCAACCTACTTGGTAAAATAGTCAATTGCCACCAGGATGAAACAATGTCCATTTGATGCTTTTGGTGTGATTGTCCCAATGACGTCTATTCCCCACATAGAAAATGGCAAAGGTGCAGTCATTACATGTAAAGTTGATGGAGGTACATGAATCTTATCTGTATATACCTGGCATTTATGACATCTCCTTGCATAATCAATGCAATCTGTATGCATGGTAGCCCAATAATATCCGTATCTCATTATTTTTCTAGCTATGGAAAGACCATTTGCATGTGTTTCACATATCACACTGTGTACTTCCTCAATGATGATTCTAGCTTCGCTAGTATTTACACATCTCAATAGCATTTGATCATTGCTTCTTCTATACAAAGTCTCACTATTAAGAAAGTATCTAGCAGCTATTCTTCTCAAGGTTCTTTTTATCAATCTCAGATGCATGTGGATAACTTTGATATTTGATATACTGCAAGATATCATAATACCATGGCTTGCCATCTGCTTCTTCTTCCTCACTGTAGCAATGTGCAGAAACTTCATATACTTGCATTTTGATTGGCATCATATCAACTTTCTTATTTTCCTGAAACATAGCAGCTAGTGTAGCCAAAGCATCTGCCATTTAATTTTCCTCTCGAGGGAGATAATTGAAGGTGACACTTTCAAATTCTTTCACTAATTCGAGGGTAAAATCTTGGTATTCCAGCAATTTGGGATCTTTTGTTTCCCATTCTCATCGTAATTGATACACCACTAACGATGAATCTCTGTATATCTTGAGACATTTAATTTTTCTTTCTATGACTGCCTTCAATCCTATGACACAAGCTTCATATTCCACCATATTATTGGTGCAAAAGAACTCCAATATGCTTGTAAAAGGATAATAAATATTTTCTAGAGAAATTAACACTGCCCTAATTTCTCTTCCCAAGGCGTTGGATGCTCCATCAAAATAAAGATTCCAAGATTCATCATTTGTTCGGACTTCTTTGTTCATGGATATGCACAACAAATCTTCATCTGGAAAATTAAAACTTAAAGACTAATAATCATCTGATACACGACTGGCTAGAAAATCAGCTATGACACTTCCTTTTATCACTTTTTGGTTGACATATACAATATCAAACTCGGATAATAAAATCTGCCATCTAGCCATTTTGCCTGTCAAAGCTAGTGATTCCATTAAGAACTTTAAAGGATCAAGTCTACATATCAACCAAGTGGTATGATATAACATGTATTGTCTGAGTCTTCGAGTAGCCCACACCAAGCCACAACATAATTTTTGTATTGATAGGTATAGAATTTCACAATCAGTAAATTTCTTACTCAGATAATAAATGGCTTTCTCTTTTCTTCCAGATTCATCATGCTGTCCTAGTACACATCCCATCTAATTTTCAAAGACTGTCAAGTAGAGAATTAACGATCTATCAGGCACTGGTGATACTAAAATGGGGGCATTGAATAAATATTTCTTAATAATATCCAAAGTTTCTTGACATTCGTCATTCCAGACTTCAGGATTATTCTTTCGGAGTAACTTGAACACCTGATCACATTTATCAGTTAATTGAGAAATGAATCGAGATATATAATTTAATCTCCCCAAAAAGCCTCGAACTTCTTTTTTTATATTGGGTGGTGGAAGATCTTGAATTGCTTTTACTTTATCTGGATCGATCTTGATTCCTTTTTGGCTGACTACAAATCCCAAAAGCTTTTCCGACGTTACCCCAAAAGTGCATTTAGCGGGGTTGAGCTTTAATTGATACTTTCTCAATCTCTGAAAAAGCTTTCTTAAATTTTGAATATGTTCTTCTTCGGTTCGGGACTTGGCAATCATGTCATCCACATATACTCCAATCCTTTTGTGCATCATGTCATGAAACAGAGTTACCATTGCTCTCTGATATGTTGCCCCTGCATTTTTCAATCCAAATGGCATTACTTTGTAACAGAAAGTGCCCCACATGACTACAAATATTATTTTTTTTCATATCTTTAGGGTTCATTTTTATCTGATTATACCCTAAAAAGTCATCCATGAATGAAAACCATGCATGTCCTGCTGTATTGTCCACCAATGTGTCTATGTAAGGTAATGGAAAGATATCTTTCGGACTAGCTTTGTTAAGATCTCTGTAATCCACACATTCGAACTTTCCCATTCTTCTTTGGTACTGGAACTATGTTGGCTACCCATTCTGGGGCTGCCTGTAGGAATCCTGCATTAATCTACTTCATCACTTTCTCTTTGATCTGCAACAACATTTCTGGCCTCATTCGTCTGAGCTTTTGTTGAATAGGTTTATATGCTGGACTGATTGGAAGTTTATGTACCATTATATCCGTACTCAAACCAGACATATCCTGATAAGACCAGGCGAAGATATCTTTGAACTCTTGGAGGAGATCTATCAATTCTTGTTTTATCTGGGCTGACAAAGTAGTACCAATTTTCACTTCTTTCATTTCTTCATCGGTTCCCAGATTTACAGTCTCAATCTCTTCTTTGTGAGGTAAAATTTGTTTATCTTCTTTTTCTACTAGTTTTAACAATTCGGAAGGAACGCCACATTCTACTTCATCCTCACACTCATTGATTTCCTCCAAACATATGGGCCGCTCTAAATTTATCTCATGATTAAATTTAGGAATAATCAGACTATTAACATTGTGACACCTGCAAATTTAAGTCGGACATATTTCCGAAAGGATATAGTAAATTTATGAAATAAATATAAAGAAGGAAAAATAATGAATGTAAAAATGTAAGGTATAAAGAATGATTGTCATTTGAGAATTTTAAGAAAACTTCTTGTATTTGATATTAAGTGAACTTAACATAATTGCCATTACAAGATAACAAAAACTTTTTCTATTCTTGGGCTAAAGCATAAAGATTAGTTCTGAGTATTACTCTGAGTTAATATTAAAAACTACAGGGAGATCTTCAGCAGTCCAATTGTTGAGTATTTCTCCATGAAGACAAGGGTGAATTCGAGACAAGTATTTGCCAGTCTTGTGGTTATTCGTGATCCCATAGCTTTCTCAACCATGCTTTGTTCTTTTGTCAACTTTTCTTCTTTAAGAGCATCAACAAGCTGTTGTTCTACATTAACCATTCCTCCGGAATTGAATGTGGACTTCAAAGGAGGGAAATACATGCGTTCCCAAGGAATTTATTCTCCCTTCAATCTTGCCCTTCTATTTTCACCTCTTCTTTTCATCTCTTTGTTCCTTTCCTGAAAATTAGGCTTAAATCCAAGCCCTAAACGATCTTTCTTCATCTTCATACTTACAAGAACTGAACTCCCCTGAATATTCTTTCCCAAACCTTTCCCAGTTTTAGCTCCTATGCCTAAAGTCTGTCGTACAATCATTTTGGTGCAATCGGACAATCTGGGATGTGGAATTTTGCTTCCCTCAGCAATAAAGGTTGCATTAACAAATTCCAAAGCTCGGAAAGAGCATTCAAGAGCATCATCATTGGTTTCAATATACGGAGCATCACTTGTCACGAAAGCAATGATTTATTCTTCAGCTCCTACACATATCAGTTGACTGTCAACAACGAATTTCAATTTCTAATGCAGCGAAGAAGGAACAGCTCCTACAGAATAAATCCATGGTTGCCCCAATAAACAATTATATGTAGGGTGGATATCCATTACCACAAAGTTAATATTGTACACTACGGGACCTATCAACAGTGGTATTTCCATTTTTCCTAGCACCTCTTTTGAGTGCCATCAAAAGCTCGCACTACATTCTGATAACTCTTCATGTGCAATTTATCCACCGGCATCCTTTGAAGTGTGAAAAGAGGCATCAAGTTAAGAGCAGATCCATTGTCAATCAATACTCCTGGAAACACATGGCCGTGCCAATGTGTGGTAATATTCAAAGCTTTCACTGATCCCATTTCAGCTTCAGGTAATTCATCATCAATGAACGTTATGTAATTATCAGCTGCTATGTGCCCCATAATCCTGTCAAGCTTGTTGAGAGATATCTTCAGGAATAAATGTCTGATTAAGCATTTTCATCAAGGTATTTCTGTGTACTTCTGAATTCATCAAAAAATCAAGAATTGAAATCCGTGCTTGCTGTTTATGTAGCTGTTCAACCACACTATATTCGCTATGTTTCAGAAATTTTAAGAATTCTTGTGCTGTTTTTTTCGTTACGGGCTCATTGACTGTTAGTGGGGATTCATCATCAAATATCTTTTGGGGTATCACTGTAGCTTTTCCCTTTGTTTTTGCTTGTTCTGATGCATTCGATGTTTCGAGAGAGTAACATCTCCCACTTCTTGTAAAGAATCCGACTTCACTTACTGCTTCAGATGTCGAATCCACACTCTGTATTTTCTCTTCTACTTTTCCAGAGAAACAGATCCTCCTATTATTGAAACATTGGTAGTATAATTCCAAGGTACCCTACGAGTATCCTTATATGGAAATGGTAAAGGAGTAGTAATAACCACTTTCGGCTTTGTTGGTGCAGGATTCACTGTAGATGATTTCACAGTGATGATCATGGGATCCCTTGTTCTCTGCTTAGGTTTAGAATTGTCTGATGCACAAACGTCATCTTCTCTTTTTCCTGGTTCTTCTTCAAAGAACTCTATCTCTTTGTCATTCATCAGTTTTTGCACCAAATCCTTAAATTCAAGGCATAGTTGAATTACATGTCCCTTTTCTTGATGATATTCACAATAATTCTTGCCTTCATTATGCTTTGGCTTGAATTATTGCTGAATCATACCAGATAGGGAAAGTTGTTGAAATATCCAAACAAAGGGGGATTTAATCTCAGAAACATCAGTTTTTGCTTTCCTTCTATTCTCTTCCTGTATTGCATTCACGTTTTTATCTCCATGATTTGGCAACGGATAATTTGATGTAGCTGGTGAATTGAATTCCAATTTTCCAGTATTAATCAAATTTTGGACCACTCTTTTGAATGCCAAACAATTTTCAATAGAGTGACCCGTAATTCTGTCATGATAAACACAATGTGCTTTCACATCGTACCATGGAGGGAATGGTGGTTGCATGGGAATCAAAGGATATGATCGGATGGCATCTTCCTTTAACAACGAATCATAGATCTCAGCATATGGTACTGGTAAGGGTGTAAAGGAAAGCCTTTCATTTTCCCTACGAGATCCTCTGGATTCTATTCGATTAGTGTTTGTTTCCTCCTTCTTAACCATTGGTTGGGTTATTGTAACACTTTTCGAGGTATCCTTGTTTTAAGAGTTCGCATTGTTAACTTCGTTCTCCCTTTTTCGATACATGGGTCTTTTGGAAATAGACCCCTCACTTGACTCAATTTTGCCACTTTTCATGACATTCTCAATAAGTTCTCCAGAAATGACCAGATCTGCAAAATTTCTGGTTGCGTTCCCCATTAAATGACTTAAATATGGAGCCTTCAAAGTGTGGATGAACATTACTACGACCTCTTTTTCTAATAGAGGTGGTTGAACTTGTGCTGCTGTGTCACGCCATCTATCAGGGACCATATCTGTCATGTGGTGGTACTGCTCTAGGAATGCTTTTGCCAGATCCTTCCAGGATCTAATATTGGCTTTGGTCAGTTAAGTATACCACTTTAAAGCTGGTCATGCCAAACTATATTAAAAGCAATGAATTAACAATTTCTCATTTTTCACATGTCCTGCCATTCTGCGACAAAACATAGTAATATGAGACGAAGGGCATATAGTGCCGCCATATCTTTCAAATTCAGGAACTTTGAATTTGATGGGGAGGACTAGGTCCGGGACTAAGCTCAATTCATTAGCGTCAAACCCATAGAATGATTCAGTTACTTCTACGGATTTTATTCTTTCCTCTAAGCTCTTGATCTGTCTGGTCAATTCTTCATTGGCTTTTTCTTTCTCATTCAGCTCATTCAAATCTGGAATTAGATGCTCAGCATTAAATTCCCTTATCTTCACATCTGATATAAGCAGATTTTTGCTTGAAGACGCAAGATCCACTTGTTGATTATCATTTGGTTTGGTCTCTTGAAGTGCTGAAGTGCGAGCATGGATTTGCACAGGTGTGATGCCAGAGTGGTAAACTGGTTCCAGTAGGAAACCTAAAGGATACATAGGTTCCTGGTCAAAAGATACAAGATTTTCATGAATTTTCCAATGGTAGCCTGCTTCTTGAGCATATCTTCTATTTTCTGCATCATACTATCTTGTGAGTTTGCAATACTGGCTTCAATTTTCTCTAACTTCATTCTCATCTCTGCTTGTTCTTTATTATGTTGTTCCTCGATACGTTGTATTTTATCCTCCATGATTTTCTTAGTTGCTTTTCCAGTACCGTAGTGATGTTGAAATTCTCGTTTGGCCAGGATAACTACGATTGAAAATCCTTTCCATATTATTTTTTCAAATTTATTTAATGAATGTTTATCTTAATGCAAAATAAAAATTATACATAAAGAAAATAATGCAATGATAATGAATGTATGCAAAAGGTATTGATCCCAAAAAGTTAACTGTCATATGACAACTTCCATCGGCATACAAAAATTTCTTCATAATAGTTCATAACTACAGATATGGAATAGCTTTCCTATTAAGTTCAATGATTTCCTTAATCTTCCATGACATTTTCTTTCCAAACTTAGAAATTGGATCAATGTGATGCTCAATAATCTTTGCTTTAGCAGCTAACTCCCCAATATATCTGGAAACTTCGCTCATTTGTACCATGGCCTCGAACACCATATTGCTTCTTTCTTCACTTCTTTCTTCATAGAAATCAGTCGATTTTTGCCATTGTTCATTAGTTCCCTTGAGAGTCTGCTCTAATTCAGTGATTCTGACTTGACAACTGTGCAGAGTTTTTTCAAGATCTCGGATTCGTCTTCGTAGTGAAGCGTTCTCCTCATAACTCTTTTTAACATCACTAGGTCCTAGACGAACCTTTTTTTGAAATAATGATTCTTCAAGTTACAAGATGTAAGCATTAAACTCTGATTTTTTGTTTCTACACTGATCCAAATCCTCTTAAAGTTTGGTTTGCGTTTCTTGTGTTCTTTGATTGAGTTTCTGGATTTGCACATTCTTGTTTCTACATCGTTACATCCAATTGCTGGTCACTTCTTGCTCTACTTCTAGTCTGGTGTTGAAATTCTTCCTCTCCAACTCCTATTTTTCCTTTTCAACATCGAACTCTTCAATCCTTTGGCCTCTGACTTCAATTTCGGTAATCAGATTGTTCATTTCAGCTTCAAATCCTTTGAACATGGTGTTTTCCTCATCCTCAAATCTCTCAAGCATGACGTTCTTCATCTCTTCTAATTATTTAGCTCGATCCATTTCTTTCTGCATTTCATTCATAATCTCACGATTTTCAGTTTTGTGTTTTATAGTTCGCTCCCTTTTGTCGACCTCAAGATCTTCCATTTTCTGCTTTCATTTCTCAAGGCTTTTGAGTAAACGACTATTTTTTCCTTTCAAATCTTCAACTCGGCCTTTCTCAATATTCAACTCTTTGGTCATCTATGTTGTCTCTCTGCTCGATCCTGATGCTCTCCAAGACTTTTGTAGCTCATGGTAATTCTTCTTTAACATTCTGAATTCACCATCAACTTTTTCTTTGTTTTCCCTCAGCATTGCACATTGTGCTAAATGAAAGTCAACATCGACACCCATCAACATTCTGGATGACTCTGAATAATTTCTTTGATGTTGGTCCAAGCAATGCCTTTGCCCTCACCCTTTTGTTTCGTACGAGCTACTACCCATTCCTCTCATACTCTTGTAATCTTGGCTAATTTAACTCAGAAAGGTTGAGTTTTAACTGACCTTGAATAAATTCAATTCTCCAAAGCCCCTTCTATATGTAGCAAAGTTATGTACTCTTCAATAGTAGGAACCAAGTCCTCCTTATTGAAAGTGAAGCAATTATACCTGAATTCCAAAATTGAATTAGGGCTCGAAGTAAGTCATCATCAACTTCGACATAGAGCAAATATGGGATGTCCCCGTAAGACTGGTAGAACTACAGCTTTCTATTTGAATCCCAACTCTCCCAAATGCCTTGTAAATCTTGCATATCATTTCTTTTTAGAAAAACCGGAGCATAACTTGCCAACTCAGGTACATAATCATCCTGCAGACTGTCTTCCCCTTGTCTCTGTAAGTCCTCAGCCCACTGTCTTACTTCTGAGTTTGGAACTATTTGATTTGAACACTTTTATCCATAGATGAAGGTTTTCCAATGAGACGATTAACTTGAAGATCAATACCTTTATCCTGTATGATGATATGCAAACATCAAAAATAAAAGAAAACATAAAAAGAAATGAATTAGTTCAAATAATAAAGAAGGAAAAATTTAATTTAATAATATCTACGCAAATATTTCTATTTAAACATGTTTTCTACATAGCATACTTTAAATAATCTAAATTCACATACAATTTATTCAGCAGGGAAATAAATAAATAAAGGAAAAAGTTAGAATTCATTTCTCCTTTGTGTACACCTATTTTAGACAAAATTTCGGCATGACTTCAGATCGGAAGAGTTTCTAGGGTTTACAATATGCAGAGCTTCAGTTCTAAGGGTAAAGGTACCCGAATTGTCCTTGTTAGTGCCCCCTTGGGCTGCCAACCCTCAATCCTAGTCCACTACAGACTTAAGCGGATCGAGTTCAATTCGAGGGGACACATTTCTCTATGCCTGACATGGAGAATAAATTCCCACGAAGACATAGAGCATATGAACCCTAAAAGCTACTTGCTAGGTCTGACACGGATATAAATTCTCATGAAGACGTCGCTTTCACTCCCACTTAAAAGGGACAAGCTTGATTATAAAGCTTATGTTATGCAATGTACGTGTTTTGTGTGAGGAGAAATTTTCAAACCTTTGACAAACAATTAAATAAAAATTTAATATTTGAAAATAAAATAAAAACATTAATAAAAAATAATATATATAAATATTATGAAAATAATAAGTATATATAAAAATTTTGAAAGGAAAGAATTATAAATTAAATATATGCACTTTTAATTTCTAATTAATAAAGACAATTTATAATTGATTTTAAAGCTTTACCAGGTCCCCAGTAGGGTCGCCAATCTGTCGTAACCAGTTTTTCCCGGGTACGAATTTTTACTTGGTGGGAAAATTAAAATGAATAAATAAATGATTTTGATTTAAAATAAAATATTTTGGGAGTCGCCATTGACCCTTTCGGTTAGGTAGGTCAAATACCTAAAAACAACCTTTTAAAATAGCTTTTAAGAAAATATAATTTAAAAGATAAACTCATATGCGTATAACAAAATTTTTTTAGTAAAGAAGGGATTCGTGGTCGATTACGTTTATGGAAGGATTAATACTCCTATAATGCCCAAAATTGGTACTCATTAATTATAAATTGTCTCTATTATTGGAAATTTAAAAATTTAAAAATATATTTAATTCATAATCCTGTTATTTCAAATTTATTAATATAATTTTAAGAAAATATATTAATATGTATATATATTTTTTATTTTTATAAATAAGATATTTATTTACTTAGAAATATCATAAAATGACTTCTAGGTTCTTTAAGACAACCCATTTCTTAATATTAAAAAAATAAATGAATATTAATAAAATTTCTCTAAAATAATTAATATATAATTTATAAAAATAGGATATTTATTTATTTAAGAATATCAGAAAATGACTTCTATGTGCTTTAAGACATCCCATTTCTTAATATTAAAAAATAAATAAATATTAAAATATGATTATTTTTCTTAAAAGTAATTTATATAAAATTAAATTTATAAATAGAATGTTTATTTAATATATAAAAAATAAGTAAATAATATTATTATTATATATGTTTATGACTACATAATAATAATAACTAATAATATATATAAATTAAATATAAACAATGACTAAAATAAATAAAATTTAAAACTATAGTATTAAAATATAAAAAGTAATAAAACTTGTAGTTAAAAAAATGAAAGTATTTGAAATTAGTGACTAAATTATAATATATTAAAATTAAATACCTAATTCATAATTAGCTATTTAAAATTTCAATGGCTAAACATGTTATTTTACCTATTATTAATTTAATGACTAATATATATATATATAAAATTCGGACATCAAATTAAATTAAATTAAAACATGCTATTCAGATTAAAATATTAATTATTAAAAGTAGAGGACTAAATCCATTATTTTACCTAAATATATATTATTTTATATAAAGGACTAAATTATAAAGTAAATAAAATTCACAGACCGAATTAAAATATTCGTAATTTAAATCCAATGACTAAAATATAAATTTATAAATTTAAGATGGATGATGAAAGGGTTTTACCCTTATCAAATTACACACAAGCTCTTCCCCAGAACGACGTCGTCGGGGAGGGGTATTTAAACCCTAAACCAAATGGCCTTAAGGCCATTTTTTTATTTTCTTCTTCCCCCCCCTCTCTCTAACTGAGAGAGTTTTAAAACTCTCTCGCCTCTCTCTAGGATTCCCTCACCGGAGGGAATCCGATCACCGACCGATAGCCACACGCCGCCGCCAACCTCACCGCCGGCCACCGTCATCGGTGGTCGAAAAATAAAAAATTTCCCAAATGTTAGATCCGAGCGATCTATACCCAAATCCAACCCTAGTTTATCCTAAAAAGATAGGGATTTTTGTAGATCTAGAGAAATACCTTCGGTATTTCTGTTTCTGTGGTGACTCGTGAAGGGGCGTAAGGTATCCAGTCACCGTGCGACTGCTCTGGTAAGTTTCTCTGTTTTTTTGTTATATATTGGTTTTTTTTCTTTTCTTTTCTTTGCTTGTCGTGTCTCTTCTCCTTGTTGGCAGGGGGCTCGGTGGCGTTTATAGCCACCACCGAGGCTCGCCTTGGACCGATCACAAGGGTGGAGTTTGGTGAGTCACCAAACCTAAAGTGGTGACTCACCCTAAAGTCATAACGTGGATGACCATCCTTGCTTCCTCTGGAGGTTTCTGTTGAAGCAGGGCGGGGCTTGGCAACAATTGGTTGGGACGTGGAGCGGCGGCGACCGGTGTAGTCCCTAGGGTATCATAACCCTAGGGTTCTTTCTGGCGCGTCTGTGGACCGTTGGATCTCATCAGATCCAATGGTGGATGATTAATGGCGGCTGGGGCTGAGATACAAATCCTAAATGGGTTTAGGGTTGTCATTTAGGCCGATCTGGGTATGAGTGGGCCTCCGGGTTATCTGGTTGTAAGTGGGACTCGGGTATGATTGGGCCTGTAATGTAAATAATAATAATATTTATAATAAGAATAAGAATAAATAATAAATAATAATAATATAATTATAAAATAATAATTTTAATAAATAAAATAAAATAATATTAATAATATTAATAAAAATAAATAACAAATGGATAAAATATTAGTATCTTCAAGAGGTATACAACTATCTCATATTTTTTTCATTCAGATACTTCCTTTCATTTTTTTCATATTTTTTCTTTTTCATTTTTGGTCATTTGTTTTACTTTTGACTTCTTGTGCAGGTCCGAGTCACCAAAGATGATCTGGAAAACGAAAGATGGGCAATTAAGGAGGAATATAAAGGAAATAGAATGCTAGTGGAAGGATGTGTTATGACCCTGCAAGAGAAGAAGAATAATCAAAGAAAATAGAGGAATGGAGATTAAAGAAGATGAGAAAGGGATTTCAAGAAGACTGAGTTTTCATTAATTTCCAATCATACCGTAAGCCCTACCTAATACATTACTTATATATTTACATTGTACCAGCCCATTTACAGCTGGCAATACTATCTCTAACAATTAGATTCCCTTACAGGTGCTGCTGGGTGCTGTTGGCATGACTCCCTTCACTGCTGGTACCCCTCTCCTTAATTGAAATCCCTAACCCTATTTCCAATTTCCCTAATTCTCCTCCATCTTCTTCGATTTTTATATCTCTCATGATCATGACAATACCCCCTCTATGAAAGGATCCTTGTCCCCAAGGATCAAAACCTAACAATTATGCCCTAAGCATAATATAGTTTACCCCAATGAAATTTTCCAACCTTAAGTTCGTCCACTGCAGCTGATTGTACTTCTATCCCAATGTTTTTCAAACTTCATAGCAGATTGAACCTTCAACTGTCCCTTATGTCCAAACTTGGAAGGCTCCAATGAGGTAATGTGCTGATCTCCAGATTTCTTTTTCAACTAACTATCATAATTCACTGTTTGCACCTTCGATGACTCATATAGCAAGTTATATGCTACTAACCCCATGCAATGTAAAACGATACAGGTACCATAGACCCTTGCTGCTAGCCTTAATCCTTTTCGAAGAGCAAATGAGGTTTGATGGTAAGTCTGAAACTTCAGATAAATTATGTCCTTTGTCTCTATACCTCTGTCTGTCAATTTTATTTTAGCAAAAAAATTCAGCCTTGCTTGAGTCTTCTGAAAAAATTTCAGATTCAAAAGTTGTTGCTTTAGTAAATGATTCCTGCTGCTTTCTTTGTTGACTTCCCATATGGTTATGACATTCCCCTTCCCTTGAAATGATCATTGTGCCCAAGGATCAAACAATTTCTTCCTTACAATGATGTGCATCCCATTTTGTTCAGTCTTTGTGAAAAAAAATTTGCATACAAAACTCACCTTTCTCGAGTAATGCCCTTGCCAGTGTAAGCACCCACTTAGTACCAGTTTGATTTTTTTTTCTGGATTTTATGTTTTTCAGCTTTTCAGATTGTGCCTGTGATTCCTCAATGCCCTCATCAGGAGGAAAACTTTCTTCACCTCTTGGTCTCTTACACCCCTTGAACTGGGCTTCATGGCTAATGCACACAGTCAAGACAACAAAAAGTAGGAGTGAAGCAAGCTCTATAGAAGCACATGATTCCAAAAAGAGGGAATGCACCATTGTACGAAGCTCCGCGACAGCAAGATTCTTTGAGGCAGACCCTATGTTGTATCTTATTTTTCTGGTTTGCACCCTGGAGGGTTCAAGTGGAAAAGTTCTACGTAGAATTGCTTCAATAGTCGCCATAAATATTTTCATGAGACATGCTTCAAAAGGACTTCCACGTGGAAGGTATTCCAGGACCTTCAGAAGTGGTATGTATAGGTTCCACGATAATACGCGAGGTTGCAACGGGTTTGAAATAATAATTTCTGGAAGATCAACAGCCGAAGAGCTCAAGGAAATCAGGCCATAAGAAACTTCCCATATGGTACATATTCTCCATTTCACCTACGGTCCATGAGCACAAAGCATTGACGCGATCCCTTGGGTAGTAGCTTCAGTCGCATGAACCTCAATCTGTTTTCTATAGCACGATATATAATCACTAGAAGGTTTATGTTGAACTTATACTCTCTCAATTTGTCTTATTGGAGGAAAAAGCAATGCAGGCTATGAAAGTATGCGAAAAAGTAAAGTTGCAGCAGTATCAACAGCAATACCCACTCTCATAGACATTGCATTCCCAATTGCTCGAAAAAAATGCAAATGTATCCATTTTCGAAGAAGCCTTATACCAGTTGCATAATCTTCAGCAGCCCGAAGGAGTTCCACAAGCTACACGGCAGCATCAAGTGCATTTGTATCCCACGATGGATATCCCACGATGGAGGTGCTTGTAAAAGTCCAAAAAGAAGTCTTTGGGTGGCACTTGGAGTTGCAATAGCATAATACCGATGAAACAAATGTGCATATGGTTCAAAAGATGGTAACCCAGTAACTAGATGCTCATCCAAAGCTGTTGTTGGGGGAGGAAGTAGAAGAGCAGGGACTGCATCAGCCGTTAAACAACAATCTCATAGCGTGCAACCTCTTCATCACATACACTTAAAATGACACCATTTGCAACAACCCATCTTGGAGTTGATGGCATGAGCTGAGGATGTTTTCCAGATCCACGAGAAGAAGTAATAGTAGGTGGCTTGAGGTCCCCAGCTGCATATTTTCCCATAACACCACTGCACCAACGGAAGTAATCACTTATGATACCCAAAGGTGTTGCAAGCAATTATATCAGTAATCCAAGGAGACAAAGGTATTATTAAAGGCTTCCTATCTGGTTCACTATTTTTTGGTTCTATTTTATATATCGGGTGGTTGTAATGAGTCAGAATTCGCAAGATCTCTCCACATGCTAGAGCCCACTGTTCAGAATACTCATTCTCACCACTTGGGTTGACTAAGGAGATGAATGATGCAAAAGGAGAGGTACTTTTATCATACACCAGCGTACCATCAATGATGCTTGAAATTATTGGAAAAACAACCGCATGCACATGTTCTGGATGATGAAGGACAAAAGTTGCAAGAACGTCATCAAAATGGCGTTGCTCATTCGATGGATAACGGCTGCGAATAACCTCAGCAATATCCTCAGGGAATTATTCTGATGTAAATTGCCCAAAATACTCAATATAAGCAGTAATTTGAATCTTTGATGTTGACAATTTATCGAACACCTGAGAATCATATTGATTTTGCTCACACTCTTTACCAGTTAGAATATGTAACATGTGCTCCACATCTCTCCGCTGCGACGCTATTTTGGATTCCAACATACTTAACCGACTGTCCTGCTTCTACCACCATTTAGGAGGGTTATTTCCCTCTGTAGTTTACTTTACCAGATTGGCTAAGTTTTCGATTTGCTGCTGGATTGAAGAAAGATTAGTATTTTCGACCATGGTTTGGTATTTTTCTGGGGTATAACAATGAACAAGTTGCCAGGAAGAGTGGCTCTGGATACAAATTGTTATGACCCTGCGAGAGAAGAAGAATAATCGAAGGAAATAGAGGAATGGAGATTAAAGAAGAGGAGAAATGGATTTCAAGAAGACTGAGTTTTCATTCATTTCCAGTCATACCGTAAGCCCTACCTAATACATTGCTTATATATTTACATTGTACTAGCCCATTTACAACTGTCTCTAACAATTAGATTCCCTTGCAGGTGCTGCTGGGTGCTGTTGGCGTGACTCCCTTCACTGCTGGCAGTACGCCTCTCCTTAATTGAAATCCCTAACCCTATTTTCAATTTCCCTAACTCTCCTCTGTCTTCTCCAATTTATGTATCTCTCATGATCATGACAGGATGCAAGTCGTGCAATGGGCTCTGGTGTTGGAAGGTTCCAAGGTATTAATGTTCACTCATGTACTTTGTACACATCAGTTGTTGCATTAATTGATGTTTAAGGTCTTTAGAGTGGAGATCTTTACCCCAATCATAGCTATGGTCAGATCTATTTGTTTATCCAATCTTTAGCACTACTTCTGTATTAATTTTATAATGGAGCTCAGAAAATTTTGTATCATCAAGTGATGGGGATATGGATATTGTTCCATTCATTGTCTACAGTGACGTCCTTTCATTTCGCTTATTGTTCAGACTTGAGATTTTGCTGGAGTTTAAAGATTTAGGAGTAATATCATCAATATATTTTGGTTGGCATTATAACTTGTGGATTCTAATTTTATGTTGGAGTATTTTACAACTAAACCCGGGTTGATCGCAGTATGCTGAGCGCCTACCAATTGGTTTGGAAAACGTAATTCGAACACTGTCTTCTGAAACAGTGAAGCAGTTTTATAACAAATGGTACCATCTACACAATATGGCAGTGATAGCTATTGGATATTTTCCTGATACGCAGGTTAGTATTTATTTGTTAGCATGACGACTCTATTATGAGTTACAACATAAGTCTGTTTATCAGTCAAGATTGCTCAACAATTTCTCTATGTTTCTCTCTCTCTCTTCTAGAGTGTTGCTGAGTTGATAATGACACATTTTGAGGAGAAAACCTCTGCATTTGACCCTCCAATAATACCATTATTTTCGGTTCCTTCTCATGAGGAGCCACATTTTTCGTGTTTTGTGGAGTCTGAAGCTGCTGGGGTAAGTACACTTCAAGTCTTGAACTTATATTAGCATATGTATTTGTAGGAAATCGAAAAATCATAATTTCGCATTTTTTTCATTGCCTTGTAAAAGTCTGCGGTGATGATTAGCTATAAGATGCCAGCGGATGAGCTGAAGACAGTAAAAGACTATAGGGACATGCTTGTAGAGTCCATGTTTCTACAGGCTCTTAATCAAATGTTCTTTAAAATCTCTCGTGGAAAGGATCCACCATATTTTTCATGCTCTGCTGCCTCTGATGATATTGTTCGCCTCTTAAATGCTTATGTTATGAGCTCTTCTTGTAAAGAAAAAAGGACTTTACAGACCCTAGAATCAATGCTATTTGAGGTTTGCTATCCATTTTTTTCTCTTTACTTTTATATATTACGTCTTCTTGTTTCTCAATAATTTCATGTTGCTGATGCACTTATCTTTAGGTTGCAAGGGTGCGACTTCATGGGTTTTCAGAGCATGAAGTGTCAGTTGTTCGAGCTTTATTGATGTCGGAGATTGAATCTGCCTATTTGGAGCGTGATCAAATGCAATTAACTAGCTTACGAGATGAATATAGTCAGGTATATTATTACTATTAGAGTGGCTACAATCTTTTCCATTTATCTAACTTGTGGTTTGTGAATCTAGAAAGACCCATTATCTTCTTTATTTTCATTTTGCATCACTTTATCCACAATGAACTTGTTATTGGTATAGAGTATGAAGCTCAACTCCAAAAATCTATTTTGCCTCGTGAGTAAATAATTTATTTAGTTATATAGCAATGAACCAGGTTCAATTTTATGTATTTGCACTAATTATGATTTACATGCATATATATATCTGCATCAGAGGTGTCCAAGTACGCAGAGAAATTACAAACATCGTGCAGCTGTGTCCTAAAGACACTTGAACCTCAAGCTTATGCTACAATTGATTATCTTAAATTTGTTGTTTCCAAGGTCAACAATCTTGAGAAGGAAGGGAGCATTATGCCATGAGATGAGGAGTACATTCCTGAAGAAATTGTTAATGTGAAACCGGCTCCAGGGGAAAGTTATCCTTTCTCCTTTTAAATGTCATTGTATTCTATATTTGCAACTGTTTTGCCTTGATAGCTATTTATTTTTACTTTGCAACTTATTTTCTTCTTTGGTTGCTAATTTCTATGTGCAATCTAATAATTCACTTCAGTACATTGTAGAGCAGAAAGAGTACTCAAATATAGGAGCTACTGAATTAACTTTATCAAATGGCATGCAGGTTTGCTGTAAGTGTACAGTCTTTTTCAATGACCAGGTATGTGGCGGTTCGTAATGGTGTTTTATTAACAGGACAGGAAAGTTCATCTAGACATGTAGGGAGTTTAATTTTAATCTCTTACCCTCTTTTTTCTGTTTGGTCATGTATATATTGATTTGGCTATTGATTACGCTCTAGTTACCATGTTTGTGTGAGGATGTATATAATTATATCCTTTTGTTTGAAATTATTCAATCTTCTCAATTCGATGCTAGTATTAGGTAAAATGATCGAAAAGTAGTTTTCCTTGTATGGCATGAGGTTTAATGCCACATTGTTATGAATGGTAATCTGCTAAACACTGTTCCTCAGATCAATTGGTCTAACTTGTTTTTGGGTGTTTGCAAAGGATACCTGATAAATTTGTTTAGATATTCAGGGATGACCTTTCTGTTGCTGCTGCACTCACTATTCCTGATGGCCATGTTTGGCGTGTAGGAATAAAAAAAGTGATTCAGCCAGAAAGAGAATTGTGACTGCTGAAGAAAGAGAGAGGGCAATTAATGCAACCAAAACATTCGAGCCGACAAACCCTTTCTGCAGGGTCATCTTGCGACCATCATATCTATACAGGGGATTATTATGGTAAGCATTGAATGCAATGTACATGCTCTTTTGGTTTCGGTCTATATAGCCTTGCCCAAGTGTGCATTTTGATTTTCTCTATTGCATTATTTACCATCATGCTTTGTCGAGCAACATTTAAGTGGGGTTTCTGGATTCATTAAACTTCAGCTTCCAGATGGGAGACAGTGACCTGTTCGGTGTCTTTATAGAGGAGGCAGGGCTAAGTTAAGTCAAGGATGGTATGAATTTACATTGGAGAATAATTTGGGGGAAGGAGATGTTTTTGTCTTTGAACTTCTCAGATCGAGGGAATTTGTGCTCAAAAACTATATTCATAATTGGATTTAGTTGAACTATTCTGGTCATTTTATTATATTCAGATTTGGGATTTAATCTCACATAATTAGTGTTTTTAGTAATATTTCGGTCATTTTCTATGTTGAAAATGATGTTTTCAAAATGTTCATATTTTAATCGGCATATATTTGAAGAATTAAATAATGTCAAATTAACATTTTCAATTTGAACGTAGGGCCAAAATTATAATTTGACCTAAATTTGGCTTATATATATGTCAGAATATTTAAAGGTGTTTTTGGGATAAAATGCCACAAAAGAAAAAATAAATAGCGGCGTTTGGGAAAAACCAACGCTAAATATCATAACCTTTAGCTATGTTTGTTAAAAAGGGCCGCTAAATATCATTACCTTTAGTGTCGTTTATAAAAAACACCACTAAAAAACATAATCTTTAGCAGTATTTGTGGTTCACAAACGGCGTTATCTTTTGATGCATTAGTTTCAGCGGCACTTTTAGCGGCGTTTGTTTTTGTGCCACAAAGGTTTTTAGCGGCGCTTAAAAACTTGTTTTGCTATAGTGTGTCACGTAGTCAGAATATTTAATAAAACCATAAATTTAAAACAGTTCAGATAGATATTTTAAAACAACACTGTAACACCAATAGGAACACTCTTGTAGCCTACTATCTGGTTTGCCTATCACAGTCAACGGCAGTACTAGATCATACGAATCGAAATAATTGAATCAGTATCGTGGTAAAATAAATAATAAACCCTAAATAAACGATTTACAGAAACCTAGAAGTAGTTCTCAAAGAACGCAAATTGTACTGATCAACCGGATAGGATACATCGAATCTAGTCGACCCTCGGTCAAGGGAGTCACTAGTACCTTCATGAAAATACAATCCTAGATTAATTCTATAATCAAATCCCAAATAAATAAGTATAAAAGCTAAAAATACTAAGCATTTTCGGATTAACGGGCATAATTCGGGCCTTTGTGTCAGATTTTGGTGAAACATACCACAAAATCAAACTCAATACGTCAAAAAATGTCAAGATAGGTGGTCTCGAAAAAGATCAACACCGATTCAACGATGGTGGTCAATAGCTTAATGTGGCGCGACTCGAATCGGCTCAGCGCGGCTAAACCGGTTTGGTTCGATCCGGCTCATAAATGGGTTGCTCTGGTTGGGTCGGTTGGGTTTAGGTTTGGGGCAAGCAGTACACGAGTCAGATGTAGGTATGGATCAAATGAGTCGGATACGGTTCAACGGGTCGAGTCGACACGCTTCTGGAAACCCATCAAGTGATGAACAAGCCCCACGCGCAGCCGCGACATGTGGGGGTATGTACGGTGGCGTAAGAGGTCGACAAATTGTTAAAAAATTTCTAAATTCATTTTAAAGCATTTTAAGGCACTTAGCTACCTCGGTTCACAACGGTGAATGATGGAGAGACCGATTACGCTTCGTTGAAAGCATACGCTAACCCCTCTACACGCCGATGACTTTGACTACAAGGCGACCACCTTTGAACTGAGGACGATACAAAGAACACGATGGTGTACCAGTGCACTAAACGGAGCTACGATCGACAATGAAATGACATTTGAAGTTTTAGAGAAAGAAAATACTAAAAAGGGAAAGTTTAAAGAGAGAATATGAATTTCCAAAAATGGAAACTTGTTAATTTGGGAAGTTTTTAAGCTACTCAAATTAGAAAATGGAAAAATCCTGCCATAGGTCCTCCAAATTTGGTTGATTCTTGATTTAGACCAAAATTTAGATAAAAATACATTTTGGTCCCTAATTTTTACCAAAAATTCAATTTAGTCCTTAGAATGAAAATTAAAAAAAATCTAATGCCTATTTTGGGGTGTGACAACTCCCCCCTTAAAAATAATTTCATCCTCAAATTGTCTAAATAGATGCAAGAACTGACGTATAGGACTCTGAATTATCGTAGAACTCTAGGTATTCTCAATCGGAATATTAAGACTCCCTTATATTGTATGTGATACATAGGGATGAATAGAACCATGATTAAACAAGGTATGAAACTGAATGAATAATATAAGTACCTACAATTACATCAGGCTCATCACGATCCTGTAGACTTCTAGCAGCATAAATAATGCACATTGTCTGGCCTCAGTCCAAGTTGTACTCCTACTCTGAGAAGGTCGATCTCTACTAGTAGACCCAGATGCTCTCGGTTGAGTACGACCCCTAGTTAGAGTATGAACTGCATCTGAGTACGAGCATGTATCTGAACTGGTGTCTGAATGGTAAGAGCTGGCTCTAGAGTGATGCCTCCCACAATACTCACAAGTGATCATCAATGATGCTCCAGAAGAACCATCCTGACTAGAAGCTGAAACTGTAGGAGTGGCTGACACTATAGGCCTAGAACTACTACTACCTCTCTAAGAAGACTCGTCGCTACCAGTTTTACTAGAACGCGCAGAAACCATCACCGGAACTAAAAGACCTCCTGAATCAGTCTCGGTCTCTATCTCTATCTCGGTCTTGATCCCTCCTACACTCCATGCCCACTTGCTCCATCTCCTCAACAATCTTGGCTATCTCAACCAAGATATCAAATTTCCTCTTTCAGTGGATAGTAACTCGATCCCTGATCTCATAACTCAATCCATTTTCAAACCTCAAGCATCGATCCACCTCGTTATCCACTAATCCTGGAGCATAACGACTCAATCTGATAAACTTAATCTTATAATCCATAATAGACATGTTACCCTGCTCCAAACTCTAAAACTCCTAAAGTCGCTCCTGTAAGTATCTCTCCCCGATGTAACGACTCCGAAAACGTTCCTTGAAAAGATCCCAAGTCAACTAATCCATCGGGATACTCTTGGTAATCGAATGCCACCATCTTAATGGTTTCCTCTTAAGCAAAGCTAGTGCTCCCTTCAAATTTTGCTAGGGTCTTAGCTCCATCTCATCCATAGTCTTCTCGGTGTCATCCAACCAGTACTCGGCATCCGTTGGAGCTCCCCTAGTAATGCCCTCAAACAGAACTACTCTAGCAGCCACCAGAGGCGTAGATATATCCACAACAGATATATTAGCTAGAGCTCTAGATGCTCTCTGAAAAATATGGTAAACAACTCTATTTATGGCAATCTAATCCAACTTAGAATACTCATGCTCAATGATAGGAGGATCTCTTACAGGCGTAATTGAGTCCTCACGAGAAGTAGAGGGATGGACACACGGAGTAGGAGAATCTCTAGCTAATGACGGTTCCTCTATAGAAATAGAAGGTTGGGTCACTCATCCACAACCTGACCTAGGATCCTGAATGCTCATCGGACCAGATCTACGAGGCTCTACAGAAAGAATTGGAACCTAAGTTAGATTGGCATCAGAAATCTTGTATATATGTAAAAACATTTAAAATAAAATGACATGTCTTTTGAAAAAATCAAAAAATATCCTTTGAAAACACGATATTTAAGGTTCATCCACACTCTGAGTGTTTAAAATTGAAGGCTTTGACACCATAAAGTGTAACCCCCTAAACTCGGCTGGAAGTTTTGACCAAATCTAAACAGTCACATGTTGTATACATAAATCATTTCCCGATTTAAAATGCACTTGGATTTCATTTTAGTAAGTAAAACACGATTAACGGTGAAATACAAAAAATACATACGGGTGAAAATATACATATTATCGGAGGTCTGTATGAAACATGTTCAGAACAAAATATTAGTAATACAAATACATAAGCAGTAGTGAAACACGTGTCACCAAAATATAATATAAATAGGCATAATAAAATGTATAGTAGTACAAAAATGGAGAAAGGTCGATCCTCATGATGCCAAGCCTGCTAGCCTACTGTCGGGTAGAATCTGAAAAGTTAAAAATTAAAGAATGACCTAAAAAGCCAGTGTGCTCCTTTCGATGTATAAAAACATACATATGAAATATTCGATAAATTGAAATATAAAATAGGTTTTGAAAACATGAACACTACCCCCCGTCTGAACACTAGAATGTGTATGTTCCCCTGAACCATACACTTACATGTACAGCTGGTAAGTAACTTATATTGATAGAATAAGGGCCTACAGTAAGGACTTACCATGTGCACAAAGTAGAGGAGCCTACGGTAAGGTCTTACAAGTCATAGACTAAGCCTAAAATACTTCTTCCAATCATATCCCCAATTATAGTATACATGCATGTATCTTAGTGAAAATAGTGGTTTAATCCTTTAAAATATGAAAACATTATATTTTCATAATTAGATACATATATAAGGTAACTAGAGATCATGTAAGAAATATATGTAATCAAATATCAGAGGTCAAAGCATGCGGTAAAATAGATGTCATGTAGTTAGAATATTTAATAAATTAGAAATTTAAAACAATTCAGACATATATCTTAAAACAACAATATAACACCAATAGAAACACACCTGTAGCGATCTGAGAAGTATGGGATGGTAGTATGCTCTCGGTTTTGCCTATCATGGTCAATAACAATACTAGATCCTATGAATCGAAATAACTTAATCAACATCCTAGTAAAATAAATAATTAGCCCTAATTAAACGATTTGCGGAAACCTACTAGTTGCTCTCGAAGAACGCGAACCATATTGATCAATCGGACGGGATGCATCAAATCTAGTCAACCCTCGATCAGGGGAGTCACAAATACCTGCATGAAAATATAATCCCAGATTAATTCTATAACTAAATCCCAAATAAATAAGTAGAAAAGCTAAAAATACTAAGCATTTCCAAAGTAATGGACTCGATTCAAGGCTTTCAGGTCAGAATTTGGAAAAACATACCATAAAATTGAACTCAAGACATCAAAAAATGTTAGGATAGGTGGTCTCGTAAAAAGTTAACGGTCAACGGTGACGGTCAACAACTCAGCGCCGTGCGGCGCGATGCAGCTTGGCTAGGCTTAGCTGAATCGTTTCGGTCTGGTTAATAAATAGGTCGGTCTAGTTAGACCGATTAGGTTTAGGCCAGACAGTACACGGGTCAGGTTGGATGCGGTTCAGCTGGTCGGGTTGATCCGCTTTTGGAAACCCACCAAGCAGTGAATAAGCCCCACATGTAACAACAGCGCGTGCGACAGCGTAAGAGGTCAAAAAAATTATCAAAAATTTTCTAAATTCATTTTAAAGCGTTTTAAGGCATTTACCTACCTAGGCTCACAATGGTGAACGACGGAGAGCCCGATTACGTTTCATCAGAAACTTACTAATGCTCACCCTTCCACACACCGATGACTTTGACGACAAGGCAACCACCGTTCTACTCGGGATGATGCAAAGAACATGATGGTGCAAGCAGTGCACTAAACAGGGCTATGGTCGGCAACGAAATGGCATTTGAAGTTTTAGAGAAAGAAAATACTAAAAAGGGAAAGTTTAAAGAGAGAGAAAATGAGTTTCCAAAAATAGAATCTTGCTAATTTGGGAAGCTTTTAAGCTACAAAATTATAAGATGGAAAAATCATAATTAAAATTAAAATTATCTAAGCCCTATTTTGGGTGTGACAACACCAACCAAACTACTTCACTGAATAGGGAATGATTGTTATTCTTAGAGGTTTTAGATTCGAACATTAACGACTGCAACAATGATGATTGATCGTTCATTTTTAAATGATTGAAAGTATTTAGAATAGATACTACTTTGTAATCACATCAGCTTAATCAAGAAAAGAAAAAAAATGTTATCATCCAATGAGAATGAATTTAAAAGAACACTTTAAAAAGGTTTATATAAAACTAATATGAGATATACCATCTTTACATAACCAATTTTTTTTCACAAATGTAAAAAATTAGAATATTTTGCAAAACGAAAAAACAACAACGAAATTAGCAGCAATTATTAATATTTCTTAGATTTGAACTCATATATAATAAAATGAATGATTATTCTCATAATAAGTAAATGAATATTGAACTTATTAAAATATGTTTTAACTCATAACACACGATTAAGTTCAAATCTAATTAACTTTTACGATAGATCAATAATTTTAGTCCACATGTCTTTAGATGATAGAAAACACTCTGAAGAGACAATCCACCATTTTTCATAAAATATATATTTTTAAATAAAATATTGATATTAAAATAAATGATTAAGAATATTTATAGAAAATAAAATATTTATAAAACTATCTCATTAAATAAATAATAATAATAATAATCTCAACTATAATTTAATATTATATTTATTAAATTTGTTTTTTTATGAAGTAAAGAGGAGCTAACACTCAATGTTCTTCTTGCAAATTACAAGCACATGAATCCTGTTGTAACAAGCTAAGCACTTCCAATGGTGGAGAGTAGAAAACCGTATGATCCGAGACTCTTGCTATGGCTAAATTGGCTAGTTTATCGACCACCTTATTCGCATCCCGATTTATATGCCTCAAAGTAACCGTCCATTCCTGCTTTAATAACTCATTGACCCGGTCGAGCAAAGTAAAAATTGATCCTTTATTAGCATTTCCTTTTAGCATCCGAATGACCTCCAAGCTGTCCGCTTCAACCATAATGTGTCTTTCGCCAAGATTCCATGCATGCGAGAGACCTTCATGTATTCCCCATAACTCCGCTTCAACGATAGAGCATATACCTATTACTTTAGAGAAACCAAGAATCCATCCACCGTTCGAAGATCGAATAACGCCCCCACACGTAGCAAATCAATTTCCTATTTTACGGGATCCATCAGTATTAACCTTGCACCAATTAGTAGGAGGCGGAATCCAATGATTAGGCACACTAATCCTTTGATACAAACATGAATTAATTTGCAAATTTGTTTCAATTGCTCGCCTAGCCTCAAAACAAAGACGCCTACCTTGTGCTAATACCGACTCATGTTCGATG
Source organism: Hibiscus syriacus (assembly GCF_006381635.1). Classification (NCBI taxonomy): domain Eukaryota; kingdom Viridiplantae; phylum Streptophyta; class Magnoliopsida; order Malvales; family Malvaceae; genus Hibiscus; species Hibiscus syriacus. The sequence goes on from NW_024063200.1 coordinate 869,097, forward strand.
TAATCCGAATAAAAAATCCTATTACGGTTCTTCCAAATCAACCAAAGTATCGAACTAAAGAGTAAGTCCCAGTCCCAATCATCCCGTGCATAGATTCCCAGATTAGCAATATTAATCTGCAACCAATCTCGTATATCCCTGGTCAAAACTCATCTAATTTTTCAGCTTTAATTAACGTTATCCAAACAGCCAAGGTCGCATGGCATATTTATTAAATTTGTTAAAAAGCATAATAAGCTCTTAAATTTGTTTGGTGGCTGGATGTTTGGTTTTCCTTCCTCAAGGTCTTGGTTTGAACATCTAATAGAGTATTTGATTTTTTTTCTCTCAAATTTATCTAATAAAATAATATTGTTTTGTGTATTTTTCGAACCTAAAAAATTATATCATTTTAATAAATTGACGTTAATAATTATTAGTCACGTCATTATATTGTTACTGAATTAACAATTTAATTGTGTAACACTAAAAAACAAAACAAAACAATTAAAATTTTAGGTATATAAACTATACATTATTTAAAATTTAATAACATTTAGTATAATTTATCTTATATAAGCATCGGTTAAGTTCTATATATATATATGGATTAAGTTGCGTATCTATTAAGTAAGATTATAATTAAAATTTGATGTTATAAATATTTTTTTATTAAGTTAAGGTGATATAAAGTAATATATATTCTAAATACTCTCAACCATTTAATAATAAACACTCAATTATTTCAAATTCAATCGTTTAAATTCGAGACATCTAAAAATAATAATAATTCTTTTAACCACTGAATTAATTTAGTTCGTGGACATGATGATATAAATAAAATCTATTAAATTGAGATTATCGTTATGATGTACCTTTGTAGTATCACATTATCAAATACGAATAGGAGGAAATCCCGTCATATTGGACGAATTTCAGTTAAAATGATTCCACGTGGAACAATCTCGTTGCTTTCCTTTCCCTTCCCTCCCTTTCTCATTTCTTAACGAGTTTTTGATCCATTTTCTATTTGTTTCAATGAATCGCTTGATTGTGGTGCTTCACCTCTTCTCAATTCGCTTAATCAATGAATCTGACTTGAAACTATTAGCGGTTTGATTGGAATTGAAATCAAATAAGTTTATTGTGGACTCTCATTTTTCGTCCTATTATTATTATTACTATTACTAATTATATCTTATTTTTCTTTTATTTTCAGGCCAAAGTTACAGCCCAAAAATACAAGTCTCAGCCCGCCAAGATACATCAGACCCAAAAAACAATCGGAGCCCAACAACCCGACCCGAGACACGTTTTGAAGCCCAACCTAATTTAGGGTTTTACCCTAACATCTCAACAGTCATTTTCCCCAATCAGCTGTTGTCGCCCGTTCCACCTTGCTCCACCAACCCACAACCACCATTGTGACCACCAATCGAGCCCCTGTAATGTCAAAAAACATAGATTTAGCCAGCAAGCAACCCAGACTAAGTGGAACACGCAAAAACAATTTTTCCTTCATTTTTTTGTTGTTTGTAATGATTGGCCGAAAAAGCAAAGAAAAAGGTTATAATATTCGGGGTTATATAAACCCCGAACCCCATCTATAAAAAAGGTTTACCCCCTTGATTTCAAAAAGCAATACAAGAAAAAAAAACATTCGAAAGGTATCTTTTTTATTTTTTTTCGTATTTTTTATATATGTATTCGAATGAAAAAAATAGTAAAAAAATATAGCAAAAAGATAAACGCCTTGCATGTAAAAAAAATCGAGAGTAGTGAGGGTCGAGTGTTTACCTAGGTCGGAGAGGAGGCCATTTTGTCTTCTTCGGCGGACAGAGCGTGAGAACTGAAAGGTCGAGGTAGCTTTAGGTTCGGTTAGGGCCATTTTTAGGGAGTTTTAGCCCTATATCTAGGTTTAGGGGTCTAGATCTGAGCTTTTAGGTGAGTTTGGGGATTTAGGCCACCGTGTGCGATGGTCGGTACGGCGGTCGGAGGCAAGTTAAATTGGTCGACAGTGGGTCAGCCAAGGTTTCTAAGAGAGAACTCTCATTTTTTTTTGAAAAATTGGTTGAAAATGAAAAAAAAGGTTGAATTTATAGAGAAAATTTTGGGGAAATTGCACATAGTCCCCCAAACTTTGTGAGTGTTTTATAAAATGGTAATGTCTAGGGACCATTTTTGATATTTTCCCATTTATGCTTATAACATGTAATATGTGGTATAATATAAGTTTAGTCATTTTACTTTAGCGCGTTTTGCATGTTAGTCACCTATAGGGATTTTCTCTATAATTTACCCATTTATGTGCATGTTGTTTATTTTTAGGAATATTTGCTATTTAACCCTTGCATGTTTACGTGTGTTTCGCATTTTAATCATGTAGTGACTGTTTAATTTTTCTTTGAATATTTATGGACTTAGTTTATAATTTTACTTTTATTTATTAGAATATGTAAAATGTAGAAAAAATTTAGAATATTTATGAAATAGGCCCTATATTTGTGCATATTTGTATTTCGAACCCAAATGTGTTTGTTTATTTATTTTAATTTGACCAGAGAATTTTAATTTACTTTAATTTAGTCTCGTGTTCAATTTTATTTTTATTTTAGCACTTAATATTGAAAATATTTATCATAGTCACTTGTATATTTTTTGTTTTATTTTAATTTTGACACGATAGTTTGATCATTTATATTTTAGTCCTGCTTTTATTCTTTATTTTAATTTTTGCATGTTGTTTGCATGTTAGTTCATTTTAGTCCTAATTAATCTCGCATGATATCCTCATAAGCATTGCTTGACTCGAATCGAAATAAATTGACTAATGGTAATCTTCTATCATTTTAATATTGTCGTAAAGTGACTATCTTAACGTATTAGAAAGTTACTTTAGATAATTTTAAAATGAAAGTCTATCCCATTTAGTGACACGAATTGAATCAATTTCATTTTTTAAAATTTGGGAAATGAGAAAAAGACAATGTTCTTTTAATTAAATTCATCGAGAAAAGACTATTAGAACGAATATAAGGCATCGTCTCGAGATATTTAATTAAAAGAACATTCTTATTCTCATTAAATATCAGTAAAAAAATTAATTAATTGTGTTTACTTGATGTATGCTTTTTATTTGTTGTATTTTTGCTTGTGTTTTCTTATAGATTTTCAAAATAATAACATTCAAATCGACAATGAGAATGGTAATATCCTTTCATTTCGATCGGAGTAATAAATGACTACTTTAAGGTATAAGAGGTCATTTATTTTCGATTGGAAATAATTTGATATTGCCTTTTTCTCTCGAATTAATATATATTTTTTAGACGGAATATTAATATATCTTTATTTCAATTGGGGTAATAAATGACTGTTTTAACGCATGAAATGTCGTTTATTCTCGATTGGAAATCATTAGATGTTATTATTTTCACTTGAATCGATATTGAATTTTAAGATGAAATAGTAATACCTCTTTATTTCAATTGGAGTAATGAATGACTGTTTTAATGCACGAAAGGTCAATTATTCTCGATAGGAAATAATTAGATATTATCGTTTTTACTCTTAAAATTATTTTGGGTGTTATTATTTTGAATTAATAATGAACTTTAACATGAAATTCTATTATTCCTTTATTTCGATTGGAGTAAGAATCGATTGCTTCAAGGTATAAGAGATCGATTCTTCTCGATAGGAAATAATTAAATATTATCATGTTTCATCCAAAAATTCAAAGAATATTACTCAAGAGATCTTAAATTAAATTAGACTCGAACTTGTAAATTTTATTGCAAAGACAATTAATTAATCGACTAGGTATCGATTTAGGGTGTTGTGGGGTGCTAATCATTCCCACACGTAACCGAATCCCGAACTCAAATTTTGGTAACGCAGACCATATGTTTGTCGTTTTAATTTTAATTAAAATTAATATTTTATTAAAATGGAAAATACGTTTTTGGGTGCCCAATCACACCCTAATCAAAGATTGGTGGCGACTCCTCGAATAACGTTTTATCACTAACCGATCGATCCAAAAATTATTTTCAAAACGAGACCCCCTTTTCCCTCTCTAGAAAAAGACCGTTTCAATAGTTTGGTGACTCTACTGGGGATATTTTTTAGAGAGTCAGGTCATTTATTGATTAATTAATTGTCTTTGCAAATAAAAAATTACAAGTTCGCTCTAATTTGGTTTTTATCCCTTGTTTAGCTTAAATAAGTGTTTGTAATTTAATTATCCACTAAATAGTTTTATTGATCTGTTTGGTAATGTTTTTAGAGTAAATATTTATTCAGGGTTTTGATTTTTTTGTTTGGTGTTGTTTGTTTTATTTTCGCTTTTCCTCACACACTGCACAACTACATTTGCATAACATGAGCTAAAACCCTACTCCGTCCTATTTAAGTAGGAGTGAGAAGCTACTCCCTCGTGCAGTTTTCACCTCTGCATGGGATAGTGAATCACTCATGGAGCTCATTCCTTATGGTCCTCATGATGGTATACACCTCTGCACGGACATAAGGAGGTGTGTTCCCTTGAATTGAACTCGGTCCCCAAAAGCCTATGATAGGCCAAGATTGAGGGTTTGGTAGCCCAAAGGGGCACCAACAAGGACAATTCGAGAACCTATTACTTTAGAACCAAACCCAGTATATAATGAACTTAGAACCCTAACCAAGGTAGAGCCTAACCCAAACCTTAAGAGTCCCGTGAAAAGGGTATACAAGGAAAAGCTTTTTGAGTCATTTAATTTCGTTTTTCCGAATAAATGTATGCGAACTAGAAATCGTGCGGTTAGGTTTATTTTTCTTGAATAAGTTTGCGAACTAGACATCATGGGGTTAGGTTTTTAATGTTCAAATAAAGCATGTGGGTAGGATCTATTAAAGCATAATTGGGTAGCCAACATGTGGGGTAGGTTTTATCGTTAAATTGTATTATGTTGTTTGATTAATTCATTTATGATTACTAACCAATTTTCTCTTGTCATTTTGTTTAATTTTGTTACTATTTTTGCATTACATTATTCATCCCATGGTGTTGATCCTTGAACGATGTCCATATAGAAAGCTGGTAATATGGAACGAATGATTCAAAGAGGTAGAAAATGATACAGATGTTCTGAGATGGTCTGAGCAGTCCCAGCTAACAAATGGAGGTAGTGTGCAGACTGGGTACACACACATCAATGACCATCAAAATGACATGTTCACTAGCAACCTTCAACATGATCAAGGAGCGACTCATTACTTGGTTGACTTATCACATGAAGCGGATGTTGTAAGCAAAGGATTGGAGCCTAAGACTAAAGAAGCTCAAAAGATTCTAGATTTACTAGGGCACATCCAACAATTAGGAAAGATAGCTCAGATTTATCTGTGATATGTTTAATCCTTTTAATTTAACTTCGTTTCTAATATAAAAAGTTGTTCTAAGGAATCGTTCCAGAATCAACACCTTGCATTGCATTGCATCAACATCGCATTTAGTTTTCGCATTGCATTTTATTCATTAATAGTCATTTTTTTCATATTCATTAATAAAGTACCAATATTAAAAAAGGATATTGTGACTGAGTTTCTAAAAGCCAATTGAAGTTACTCGGGGCGTGTTTCTGGAAAGATCAAATGCAATGAATGAAATATTAGCACGTGTTAGTAGGATCGAGAGAATCCTGGAGCGACTCGTAAGGACCCAACAAGAAATGACTGATGAAGCAAGAAAGTTCCAAGTTGAATCCAGGGAACATATGTCTAAGTTGATGAGCATGATGGTTATAGTGATATATGGGGAGAAATCATTAGAGGTCACTATTATGCAAGAAAAGGTGAATACCTAGAGTGAGAATATGAATGTTAGTGGTACAACCAATGCGATGATAGCAAGTGATCAAGATCCTATTAGGGAAAATGGTAATCCAAGTCAACTCTAAAATTGGGTATGATTCCAGAAAATGCAACAAAGATCATACTGGGAAAAGCATAAATTAAGGGTGAAACTTCTAACATGAAAGTTGAGCTTGACTCAAAGAAGAGATGCATAGAGGAAGTTTAAGTACCACTAAACAAGGCCAAAAAAAATAAAAACAAAAAGAATATGATACTTCTCATTCCGATTCCAATATCATATTCAGACTTGTTACCATTTCTCTTTGAAAGTGGACTCCTAATGCCTATTCCTGCGAGGCCTAATACTTATTTGTGTCGAGACTAAAAAGGTGTAAAAAATTCATGCTGCTATCATTCTGGAGAGTTTAGCCACTCTACGGAAAGTTGTATGAACCTGAGATTAAAAGTTCAAAGCCTCATCACGGAAGGGTTATTATGCTTTAAAAATAGAAAACCTAAGCTCCCAGAAGCTCAAAACTTATCGATGAAGGGAGTTCTGCAAACCGATGTCTCTCACAAGGTTCTAGTCAAAAGTTAAACCCTCAAAATGAATATCTCAATGATCAATCACAAATTCTTCAAAATAGTCATAATAATGGCAAGGGGAAAGTGAGGTCAAAAGAACTTTCGTATAGCAAGTTATATCCCAAGTTGCTCCAAGCCCAACTGATTGCTCCACATTTGGCTAAGCCTTTGCTGCCCCCTTATCCGAATTGGTATAATGAGAAAGTTTCTTATGAATTTCACGCCATGGCCCAAGGATACTCCATCGAGAATTACAACAACTTTAAGCAACAAGTTTTAAATCTTTTGGCTCGTAGAGCTATAGAGGCAGATGGTAATAATCAGTCTGTAGAGTTGATGGGGTCGAAACGAATGAAGTGCATACGGAGGAGGGCGTAAAAAGAGAAAATAACAAAATCAATGAAAATGAGGTATGTGAGGTAGAGATAAATGATCCAACTCTCGAGACCTCTCTGACACTAAAAAATGATATCAATATGGGAAGTGATGAGAAAAAAGTTAAAGGAATTCGAGACTGGCCGCAAAAGATGTCTTGGGAAAATATGACCCTCAAGGTTTTTCAAATGCCCATTTCCAACTTGCTATTCCCTTTAATCAAGAGTCAGTACCTCACTCCGAGCCCTTTAAAGGTGAAGACTAGCCCATCTATTTATGGATATGACTCGAATAGTGCTTGCGACTTTCAAGAGATATACATGCTCGTTGACAAGGGAGTCCTTACCAGAGAAATGATCGAGAAACCCTAATCCAACTAGGCACCCACTATTCTAGGAGAAATAGGGCATTCTGGCTGAACAAGTAAAGGTCGTGCTCCATCGCAATCGCATTTTCCATTTGCAACATCTTGTTTGAACTTTTTTTGTACGTTATCAACTTTCTTTTTGTAAGGATATTTAAATGAATTTATGATACTTTAAAGATGGTGAACATTGAATCAAATTTACAATCTTGCATTCTTAAAATATCAACTAAATTCAAAACTCTTCAAATGATTAGAGTTATAAATCTTTGACAAAATGATAAGATTGAAAACTGATAAAACAATGACCCTTGACCTTACCCCAGAAGATACACTCGAACACCATACCCTTCTCTTGCAGGGACCAAGCTAACATTCTCTCTGCATGAAGAGACAATTAAAGGCTTGACATTCATGTATGTAAAGATATGGACAAAATAGGGCATCTTGCACATGAGATTGCAAAACTGATTGGCTTATACTTTTGTTGATGATGTTCAATGATGATCAAGATCTTCATAAATGAAATAGTTGAGTGGGTGAATCTAGTTTAGGCTAGTTGCTTGGAAATTGAACTCTAAGGATGAGATTTTTTGACTTTCAACAACACTTAGACTATAACAGGTTCTTCTTGACAAGCTTAAGAAATTGAATCCGTATACCCAGAATGTAATTATATATGTATACAATAAAGCTGAACTATTCCACTAAAGCAATTGGTTATATAGGAAAATCAAAAGCTCTGGCTTTATGAATAGATTACATTCAAACCATGACATTACTCGGGTGCTTGGCAATTAGGTGTTTGCTCTATTGCAATTGTCAAGTTGAAGACTCTGTGATGAGATGAACCCTTCAGCTAGCCCGATAAAGAAGATTATAATATATATATACAATAACGCTGAATTTAGCTAGCCAAAGAATGGAAAATTAAGTCAAATTTACTAAATAAGGAGTTTCAGTAAAAATGGACTAAGAAAGTTAAGGAACACCTGTTATAGTCAATTTCAAACGAGCACTCAGGAATTTCATTTTTAGACTGATATTTCTGCACTACCTTTGTTAGAGGAGTTTACAAAAGCTTGAACAAATGGAAGATTTCAAGAACTGAAATGGAAGTGTTCCAAAAAGCCTAGCTATTTAATATGCTAGTTGCTTCATTTTGTCTGCATCCACTTAATATGCCAAGTCGAGAAAGAAAGACATGTCACAAGGTTTACGCGGGCATATAAACAAATTACAATGTCTCAATGGTTGAAGCATTAGAAAATAAGAAAGCCAACCTGAAGCCAACCCATCAATTTTGATACTTGTCAAAGAGCTATAACTTTGAAATATTAAAGAGCATTTGATTATTTTGATATTATGTGAACTCATATTTGCAATTTGATTGTGATCCTAAATTAAAGGGCAATCTTTCACAAAATTCTTTCATTCTTTGATTTTTAAAATAAAAGAAAAGGGAAAAACATTTTCAAATAGGACAATCTCAAATACTAAAAGTCCTTGGAGCAGTGATCCATAAAATAAATAGATGATCGCATTGTTTAAAAGGGGCACATATCCGAGCGTATAAAAAATGCAAGAATACGACCAGTCGAGAATGGATTTTGACACCCAAGTAGAGAGGAGCCATGAAAATATCCACTTTGGGGCATGACCAGAAACATATACCATGTTGAGATAACAAGATTCAGACCAAAAAGACATTGAGAATGAGTCTCACAACTTGAAGTGTCAGGGCTAAACCTTGAATATAAGCAGAGCTTACCATATAAAGCAAATGAGTCAAGCATCAAATAAGGGTAGAATCCCGAAGCAAAACTCTGATAGTGCATTTGAGCCAATGACAGAAAGAGGTATCAATATCATATTACTAACTGTAACAAGAAAAGAAACATTTCATCTGAGACTTTAACACATATAAAAGGCAAAAAGACACAAAGACAACATGATTGGGCAGATCTTCAGAAGTTGCAAGCTGCTACACTGATATTTGAGTAAAACTTAGAGAAGAATGATCAAGAGGAAGAAGACCTAGTTCTCCACATTGGAGTTAAAGGAAAATTGAATCAACACTTGACCATGCATGAGAACATCATCTGCATAAAAGAAAATGCATTACACTGCATTCGTATTTTACACATAAACATATAAGTTTTACATATCTTCCAAGGAAAAAAAGATTCATGATATCAAAATCCCAACAAGTGGAAGCTAGAATTCAAACCTCAAATGCAGAAAATCACATTCAGAGAGGTAGACTCCCATATTCGATGGCTGTGAGACAAATATGCACAAAAATTCTATTTTCGAAGATTATCTTGAAATCCAAATCTTTAAGTATGATCTTTCAAATTTTCAAACGTATACTAAAAATTGGTAATGTTTAATTTGTAGATATGATATTCCCTTTAGAAGAAGAGAAACAAATCCCTCTATTCCAAGATTTGATATTCCCTGAGTGACAACAGAACAAGTCTGACTCGATTCAATGTATCAACTCCCCCATATCTAATATTCCCTATAAAAGAAGTAGAACATATCCCTCTCTTTCAAGATTTGATATTCCCTGAGTGACAGCGGAACAAGTCTACCCCGATTCAATGGATCAACTCCCCCAGATATGATATTCCCTTTAGAAGAAGTGGAACATATTCATATCTTCTAAGATTTTATATTCCCTGAGTAATAGCAGAACAAGTCTGCTCCGATTCAATGGATCAACTCCCCTAGATCTAATATTCCATTTAGAAAAAGCGAAACATATCCCCCTTTCAAGATTTGATATTCCCTGAGTGACAGCAGAACAAGTCTACCCCGATTTAATGGATCAACATCCCCAGATCTGATAATCCCTGAGTGACAGTGCAACAGATCCCTCATCATATTTCAAACCATTAAGTTAACTGAACGAAAAACGCATTGTCTCTTTGTCTTTGCCCTATTCTTGTTGGCACAAGAATGGGCAAAGGCCAACAAGAATGAGCAAATAGGGGCAGCTGTCTACACTCATTTTTTGTCCTATTATTATTACTATTACTAATTAAATTTTATTTTTCTTTTATTTTCAGGCCAAATTTACAACCCAAAAGTACAAGTCTCAGCCCTTCCAAGATACATCAGACCCAAAAAAAATCAGAGCCCAACAACTTGACCCGAGATACGTTTTGAAGCCCAACCCAGTTTAGGGTTTTACCCTAACATCTCAACATTCGTTTTCCCCAGTCAGCTGTTGTCACCCATTCCACCTTGCTCCACCAATCGGCAGTTACCATTGTTGCCACCAATAAAGCCCCTACAATGTCAGAAAACATAGATTTAGCCAACAAGCAACCCAAACTAAGTGGAACACACAAAAACATCTTTTCCTTCATTTTTGTTGTTGTTTGTAATGATTGGTCGAAAAAACAAAGAAAAAGATGTAATATTCGGGGTTATATAAACCTCGAACCCCATCTGTAAAAAAGTTTCACCCGCTTGATTTCAAAAAGCAATACAAGATTTTTTTTTGAAAGGTATCTTTTTTATTTTTGTATTTTCTTATATATGTATTCGAATGAAAAAAATAGTAAAAAATATAGCAAAAAGATAAACGCCTTGCATGTAAAAAAACCCGAGAGTAGAGAGGGTCGAGTGTTTACATGGGTCGGAGGGGAGGTCGTTTCGTCTTCTTCGGCGGCCAGAGCATGAAAACCGAAAGTTAGGGGTAGATTTAGGTTCAGATAGGGTAGTTTTTAGGGAGTTTTAGTATTAGATCTAGGTTTAGGGGTCTAGATCTAAGCTTTTAGGTGAGTTTGGGGATTCCTACCATCATGTGCGACGACCAGAGGCAAGTTGAGTCGGACGGTAGTGGGCCCACTGAGGTTTCTGAGAGAGAACTCTCATTTTTTCTGAAAAATTGGTTGAAAATGAAAAAACAAAAGGTCATTGAGAATGAGTTTAGTGGGCCCTAAACTTTGCGCGTGTTTTACAAAACGGTCATAAGTATGGACCATTTTTTATATTTTCCCATTTATGCTTGTAACATGTAATATGTGGTATAATATCAATTTAGTCCCTTTACTTTTGCACATTTTTCATATTAGTCACCTGAAGCCAACCTATCAGTTTTGATACTTGTCAAAGAGCTATAACTTTGAAATATTAAAGAGCATTTGATTATTTTGATATTATGTGAACTCATATTTGCAATTTGATTGTGATCCTGAATTAAAGGGCAATCTTTCACAAAATTCTTTCATTCTTTGATTTTTAAAATAAAAGAAAAGGGAAAAACATTTTCAAACATAACAATTTCAAATACGAAAAGTCCTTGGAGTAGTGATCCATCAAAGAAACAGATGATCGTATTGTTTAAAAGGGGCACATATCCGAGCGTATAAAAAATGCAAGAATACGACCAGTCGAGAATGGATTTTGACACCCAAGTAGAGAGGAGCCATGAAAATATCCACTTTGGGGCATGACCAGAAACACATACCATGTTGAGATAACAAGATTCAGAACAAAAGGACATTGAGAATGAGTCTCATAACTTGAAGTGTCAGGGGTAAACCTTGAATATGAGCAGAGCTTACCATATAAAGCAAACGATTCAAGCATCAAATAAGGGTAGAATCCCAAAGCAAAACTCTGATAGTGCATTTGAGCCAATGACAGAAAGAGGCATCAATATCATATTACTAACTGTAACAAGAAAAGAAACATTTCATCTGAGACTTTAACACATATAAAAGGCAAAAAAGACACAAAGACAACATGATTGGGCAGATCTTCAGAAGTTGCAAGTTGCTACACTGATATTTGAGTAAAACTTAGAGAAAAATGATCAAGAGTAAGAAGACCTAGTTCTCCACATTGGAGTTAAAGGAAAATTGAATCAACACTTGACCATGCAAGAGAACATCATCTGCATAAAAGAAAATGCATTACATTGCATTCATATTTTACACATAAACATATAATTTTTACAGATCTTCCAAGGAAAAAAAGATTCATGATATCAAAATCCCAACAAGTGGAAGCTAGATTTCAAACCTCAAATACAGAAAATCACATTCAGGGAGGTAGACTCCCATATTCGATGGTTGTGAGACAAATTTGCACAAAAATTCTATTTTCAAAGATTATCTTGAAATCCAAATCTTTAAGTATGATCTTTCAAATTTTCAAACGTATACTAAAAATTGGTAATGTTTAATTTGTTGATATGATATTCCCTTTAGAAGAAGAGAAACAAATCCCTTTATTCCAAGATTTGATATTCCCTAAGTGACAACAGAACAAGTCTGACCCGATTCAATGTATAAACTCCCCCATATCTAATATTCCCTATAGAAGAAGTGGAACATATCCCTCTCTTTCAAGATTTGATATTCCTTGAGTGACAACGGAACAAGTCTGCCCTGATTCAATGGATCAACTCCCCTAGATCTGATATTCCTTTTAGAAGAAATGGAACATATTCATCTCTTCTAAGATTTTATATTCCCTGAGTAATAGCAGAACAAGTCTGCCCTGGTTAAATGGATCAACTCTCCCATATCTGATATTCCCTTTAGAAGAAGCGAAATAGATCCCTCTATTCCAAGATTTGATATTCCTTGAGTGACAGTGGAACAAGTCTGCCCTGATTCAATGGATCAACACCCCTAAATATGATATTCCATTTAGAAGAAGCGGAATAAATCCATCTCTTCCAAGATTTGATATTCCCTAAGTGAAAGTGGAACAATTCTATCCCTAATCAATGGATAATCTCCCCCATATATGATATTCCCTTTAGAAAAAGCAAAATAGATCCATCTCTTCCAAGATTTGATATTCCTTGAGTGATAGTGGAACAAGTCTGCCCTGATTCAATGGATCAACTCTGCTAGATCTGATATTCCCTTTAGAAGAAGCAGAACAGATCCCTCTCTTCCAAAATTTGATATTCCCTGAGTGACAGCGGAACAAGTCTGCCCCGATTCAATGGATCAACTCCCCCAGATCTGATATTCCCTTTAGAAGAAGTAGAACATATTCCTCTATTCTAAGATTTGATATTTCCTGAGTGACAGCATAACAAGTTTGACCCGATTCAATGTGTCAACTCCCCCATATCTAATATTCCCTATAGAACAAGTGGAACATATCCCTCTCTTTCAAGATTTGATATTCCTTGAGTGACAACGGAACAAGTCTGCCCTGATTCAATGGATCAACTCCCCCATATCTGATATTCCTTTTAGAAGAAGTGGAACATATTCATCTCTTCTGAGATTTTATATTCCCTGAGTAATAGCAGAACAAGTCTGCCCCGATTAAATGGATCAACTCTCCCATATCTGATATTCCCTTTAGAAGAAGCGAAATAGATCCCTCTATTCCAAGATTTGATATTCCCTGAGTGACAGTGGAACAAGTCTGCCCTGATTCAATGGATCAACACCCCCAAATATGATATTCCATTTAGAAGAAGCGGAATAAATCCCTCTCTTCCAAGATTTGATATTCCCTAAGTGAAAGTGGAACAATTCTGTCCCTAATCAAGGGATAATCTCCCCCATATATGATATTCCCTTTAGAAAAAGCGAAATAGATCCATCTCTTCCAAGATTTGATATTCCTTGAGTGATAGTGGAACAAGTCTGCCCTGATTCAATGGATCAACTCTGCTAGATCTGATATTCCCTTTAGAAGAATCAGAACAGATCCCTCTCTTCCAAAATTTGATATTCCCTGAGTGACAGTGGAACAAGTCTGCCCCGATTCAATGGATCAACTCCCCCAGATCTGATATTCCCTTTAGAAGAAGTAGAACATATTCCTCTATTCTAAGATTTGATATTTCCTGAGTGACAGCATAACAAGTCTGACCCGATTCAATGTATCAACTCCCCCATATCTAATATTCCCTATAGAACAAGTGGAACATATCCCTCTCTTTCAAGATTTGATATTCCTTGAGTGACAACGGAACAAGTCTGCCCTGATTCAATGGATCAACTCCCCCAGATCTGATATTCCTTTTAGAAGAAGTGGAACATATTCATCTCTTCTAAGATTTTATATTCCCTGAGTAATAGCAGAACAAGTCTGCCCCGATTAAATGGATCAACTCTCCCATATCTGATATTCCCTTTAGAAGAAGCGAAATAGATCCCTCTATTCCAAGATTTGATATTCCCTGAGTGACAGTGGAACAAGTCTGCCCTGATTCAATGGATCAACACCCCCAAATATGATATTCCATTTAGAAGAAGCGGAATAAATCCCTCTCTTCCAAGATTTGATATTCCCTAAGTGAAAGTGGAACAATTTTGTCCCTAATCAATGGATGATCTCCCCCATATATGATATTCCCTTTAGAAAAAGCGAAATAGATCCATCTCTTTCAAGATTTGATATTCCTTGAGTGATAGTGGAACAAGTCTGCCCTGATTCAATGGATCAACTCTGCTAGATCTGATATTCCCTTTAGAAGAAGCAGAACAGATCCCTCTCTTCCAAAATTTGATATTCCCTGAGTGACAGCGGAACAAGTCTGCCCCGATTCAATGGATCAACTCCCCCAGATCTGATATTCCCTTTAGAAGAAGTAGAACATATTCCTCTATTCTAAAATTTGATATTTCCTGAGTGACAGCATAACAAGTCTGACCCGATTCAATGTGTCAACTCCCCCATATCTAATATTCCCTATAGAACAAGTGGAACATATCCCTCTCTTTCAAGATTTGATATTCCTTGAGTGACAACGGAACAAGTCTGCCCTGATTCAATGGATCAACTCCCCCATATCTGATATTCCTTTTAGAAGAAGTGGAACATATTCATCTCTTCTGAGATTTTATATTCCCTGAGTAATAGCAGAACAAGTCTGCCCCGATTAAATGGATCAACTCTCCCATATCTGATATTCCCTTTAGAAGAAGCGAAATAGATCCCTCTATTCCAAGATTTGATATTCCCTGAGTGACAGTGGAACAAGTCTGCCCTGATTCAATGGATCAACACCCCCAAATATGATATTCCATTTAGAAGAAGCGGAATAAATCCCTCTCTTCCAAGATTTGATATTCCCTAAGTGAAAGTGGAACAATTCTGTCCCTAATCAATGGATAATCTCCCCCATATATGATATTCCCTTTAGAAAAAGCGAAATAGATCCGTCTCTTCCAAGATTTGATATTCCTTGAGTGATAGTGGAACATGTCTGCCCTGATTCAATGGATCAACTCTGCTAGATCTGATATTCCCTTTAGAAGAAGCAGAACAGATCCCTCTCTTCCAAAATTTGATATTCCCTGAGTGACAGTGGAACAAGTCTGCCCCGATTCAATGGATCAACTCCCCCAGATCTGATATTCCCTTTAGAATAAGTAGAACATATTCCTCTATTCTAAGATTTGATATTTCCTGAGTGACAGCATAACAAGTCTGACCCGATTCAATGTATCAACTCCCCCATATCTAATATTCCCTATAGAACAAGTGGAACATATCCCTCTCTTTTAAGATTTGATATTCCTTGAGTGACAACGGAACAAGTCTGCCCTGATTCAATGGATCAACTCCCCCAGATCTGATATTCCTTTTAGAAGAAGTGGAACATATTCATCTCTTCTAAGATTTTATATTCCCTGAGTAATAGCAGAACAAGTCTGCCCCGATTAAATGGATCAACTCTCCCATATCTGATATTCCCTTTAGAAGAAGCGAAATAGATCCCTCTATTCCAAGATTTGATATTCCCTGAGTGACAGTGGAACAAGTCTGCCCTGATTCAATGGATCAACACCCCCAAATATGATATTCCATTTAGAAGAAGCGGAATAAATCCCTCTCTTCCAAGATTTGATATTCCCTAAGTGAAAGTGGAACAATTCTGTCCCTAATCAATGGATAATCTCCCCCATATATGATATTCCCTTTAGAAAAAGCGAAATAGATCCATCTCTTTCAAGATTTGATATTCCTTGAGTGATAGTGGAACAAGTCTGCCCTGATTCAATGGATCAACTCTGCTAGATCTGATATTCCCTTTAGAAGAAGCAGAACAGATCCCTCTCTTCCAAAATTTGATATTCCCTGAGTGACAGCGGAACAAGTCTGCCCCGATTCAATGGATCAACTCCCCCAGATCTGATATTCCCTTTAGAAGAAGTAGAACATATTCCTCTATTCTAAGATTTGATATTTCCTGAGTGACAGCATAACAAGTCTACCCCGATTCGATGGATCAACATCCCTAGATCTGATATTCCCTAAGTGATAGTGGAACAAATCCCTCATCATATTTGAAACCATTAAGTTGACCGGACGAAAAACACATTGTCTCTTTGTGTTTACCCTATTCTTGTGGACATAAGAATGAGCAAAGAGGGACAACTTTCGACACTCATTTTTCGTCCTATTATTATTATTACTATTACTAGTTAAATTTTATTTTCAAGCCAAATTTACAGTCCAAAAATACAAGTCTCAGCCCGCCAAGATACATCAGACCTAAAAAAATCGAAGCCCAACAACCTGACCCGAGATACGTTTTGAAGCCCAACCCAGTTTAGGGTTTTACCCTAACATCTTAACATTCATTTTCCCCAATCAAATGTTGTTGCCCGTTCCACCTTGCTCCACCAACTGACAACCACCATTGTTGCCACCAATCGAGCCCATACAATGTTAGAAAACATAGATTTAGCCAAAAAAGCAACCCATACTAAGTGAAACACGCAAAAACAACTTTTCCTTCATTTTGTTGTTGTTTGTAATGATTTGTCGAAAAAAGAAAAGAAAAAATATGTAATATTCGGGGTTATATAAACCACGAACACCATTTGTAAAAAAGTTTCACCCCCTTGATTTCAAAAAGCAATACAAGAAAAAAATTTGAAAGGTATCTTTTTTATTTTTTAGTTTTCGTATTTTTTTATAAATGTATTCGAATGAAAAAAATAGTAAAAAAATATAGCAAAAAGATAAACGCCTTGCATGTAAAAAAAACCAAGAGTTGAGAGGGTCGAGTGTTTACCTTGGTCGGAGGGGAGGCCGTTTCGTATTCTTCAGTGGCCGGAGCATGAAAACCGAAAGGTTGGGGGTAGATTTAGGTTCAGTTAGGGTCGTTTTAGCCCTATATCTAGGTTTAGGGGTCTAGATCCAAGCTTTTAGGTGAGTTTGGGGATTCCGACCACCGTGTGCGGCGGTCAGAGGCAAGTTAAGTCGGGCTGCAGTGGGCCGGCCGAGGTTTCTGAGAGAGAACTCTCCTTTTTTTCTGAAAAATCGGTTGAAAATGAAAAAAAAAACAAAAGGTTGTATTTATAGAGAAATGTTTAGGGGAAATTGCACATCAATCCCCCAAACTTTGTGTGTGTTTTACAAAAAGGTCATGAGTATGGACCATTTTTGATATTTTCCCATTTATGCTTATAACATGTAATATGTGGTATAATATCAGTTTAGTCATTTTACTTTAGCGCGTTTTGCATGTTAGTCACCTGTAGGGATTTTCTCTGTAATTTACCCATTTATGTGCATGTTTATTTTTAGGAATATTTGCTATTTAACCCTTGCATGTTTACGCGTGTTTCGCATTTTAATCATGTAGTGATTGTTTAATTTTTCTTTGAATATTTATGGACTTAGTTTATAATTTTACCTTTATTTATTCGAATATGTAAAATGTAGAAAAAATTTAGAATATTTATGAAATAGCCCCTATATTTTTGCATATTTGTATTTTGAACCCAAATGTGTTTGTTTAATTTATTTTAATTTGGCCAAAGAATTTTAATTCACTTTAATTTAGTCTCGTGTTCAATTTATTTTTATTTTAGCACTTAATATTGAAAATGTTTATCTTAGTCACTTGTATATTTTTGTTTTATTTTAATTTTGACACGATAGTTTGATCATTTATATTTTAGTCCCGCTTTTATTCTTTATTTTAATTTTTGCATGTTGTTTGCATGTTAATTCATTTTAGTCCTAATTAATCTCGCATGATATCCTCATAAGCATTGCTTGACTCGAATCGAAATAAATTGACTAAGGGTAATCTTCTATCATTTTAATATTGTCGTAAAGTGACTATCTTAACGTATTAGAAAGTTACTTTCGATAATTTTAAAATGAAAGTCTATCCCATTTAGTGACACGAATTGAATCAATTTCATTTTTTAAAATTTGGGAAATGAGAAAAAGACAATGTTCTTTTAATTAAATTCATCGAGAAAAGACTGTTAGAACGAATCTAAGGCCTCTTCTCGAGATATTTAATTAAAAGAACATTCTTATTCTCATTAAATATCAGTAAAATAATTAATTAATTGTGTTTACTTGATGTATGCTTTTTATTTGTTGTATTTTTGCATGTGTTTTCTTATAGATTTTCAAAATAGTAACGTTCGAATCGCCAATGAGAATGGTAATATCCTTTCATTTCAGTCGGAGAAAGATTGCTTTAAGGTTTAAGAGGTCATTTATTTTTTATTGGAAATAATTTGATATTGTCGTTTTCTCTCGAATTAATATCTACTTTTAGACGGAATATTAACATCTCTTTATTTTAATTGGGGTAATAAATGATTGTTTTAACACACGAAATGTCGTTTATTCTCGATTAGAAATCATTAGATGTTATTATTTTCACTTGAATCGATATTGAATTTTAAGATGAAATAGTAATACCTTTTTATTTCAATTGGAGTAATGAATGATTGTTTTAATGCACAAAAGGTCATTTATTCACGATAGGAAATAATTAGATATTATCCTTTTCACTCTTAAAATTATTTTGGGTGTTATTATTTTGAATTAATAATGAACTTTAGCATGGAATTCTATTATTCCTTTATTTCGATTGGAGTAAGAATCGATTGCTTCAAGGCATGAGAGATCGATTCTTCTCGATAGGAAATAATTAAATATTATCATGTTTCATCCGAAAATTCAAAGAATATTACTCAGGGGATCTTAAATTAAAATATACTCAAACTTGTAAATTTTATTACAAAGACAATGAATTAATCGACTATGTACCGATTTAGGGCGTTGTGAGGTGCTAATCCTTCCCCACACGTAACCGAATTCTGAACTTAAATTTTGATAACACAGACCGCAAGTTTGTTGTTTTAATTAAAATTTGCACAAAAAAATCTATTTTCGAATATTATCTTGAAATCCAAATCTTCAAGTATGATCTTTCAAATTTTCAAACGTATACTAAAAATTGGTAATGTTTAATTTGCAGATATGATATTCCCTTTAGAAAAAGTGAAACATATACCTCTATTCCAAGATTTGATATTACCTGACTGACAACAGAACAAGTTTGACCCGATTCAATGGATCAACTCCCCCAGATCTGATATTCCCTTTAGAAGAAATAGAACATATCCCTCTCTTTAAAGATTTGATATTCCCTGAGTGACAGCAGAATAAGTCTACCGCGATTCAATGGATCAACTCCCCCATATCTGATATTCCCTTTAGAAAAAGCGGAACAGATCATTCTCTTTCAAGATTTGATATTCCCTGAGTGATAGCGGAACAAGTCTGCCCCGATCAATGGATCAACTCCCCAAGATCTGATGTTCCCTTTAGAAGAAGCGGAACAGATCCCTCTCTTCCAAGATTTGATATTCCCTGAGTGAGAGCAGAACAAGTTTGTCCCGATTCAATGAATCAACTCCCCAGATCTGATATTCCCTTTAGAAGAAGCGGAACAGATCCCTCTCTTCAAAGATTTAATATTCCCTAAGTGACAGCGGAACAAGTTTGCCCCGATTCAATGGATCAACTCCCACATATATGATATTCCCTTTAGAAGAAGCGGAACATATCCATATCTTTTAAGATTTGATATTCCCTGACTGACAGCAGAACAAGTCTGCCCCGATTCAATGGATCAACTCCCCCAGATTTGATATTCCCTTTAGATGAAGCGAAACATATTCCTCTCTTCTAAGATTTGATATTCTTTGAGTGATAGCAGAACAAGTCTGCTCCGATTCAATGGATCAACTCCCCTAGATCTAATATTCCATTTAGAAAAAGTGGAACATATCCCTCTTTCAAGATTTGATATTCCCTGAGTGACAACAGAACAAGTCTACCCCGATTCAATGGATACACATCCCCATATCTGATATTCCCTGAGTGACAGTGGAACAGATCCCTCATCATATTTCAAACCATTAAGTTAACCGAACGAAAAACGCATTGTCTCTTTGTCTTTGCCCTATTCTTGTTGGCACAAGAATGGGCAAAGAGAGGCAGCTGTCTACACTCATTTTTTGTCCTATTATTATTACTATTACTAATTAAATTTTATTTTTCTTTTATTTTCAGGCCAAATTTACAACCCAAAAGTACAAGTCTCAGCCCTCCAAGATACATCAGACCCAAAAAAATCAGAGCTCAACAACTTGACCCGAGATACGTTTTGAAGCCTAACCCAGTTTAGGGTTTTACCCTAACATCTCAACATTCGTTTTCCCCAGTCAGCTGTTGTCACCCGTTCCACCTTGCTCCACCAATCGGCAACCACCATTGTTGCCACCAATAAAGCCCCTACAATGTCAGAAAACATAGATTTAGCCAACAAGCAACCCAAACTAAGTGGAACACACAAAAACATCTTTTCCTTCATTTTTTTGTTGTTTGTAATGATTGGTCGAAAAAACAAAGAAAAAAGATGTAATATTCGGGGTTATATAAACCTCAAACCCCATCTATAAAAAAGTTTCACCCGCTTGATTTCAAAAAGCAATACAAGATTTTTTTTTGAAAGGTATCTTTTTTATTTTCGTATTTTTTTATATATGTATTCGAATGAAAAAAGTAGTAAAAAAATATAGCAAAAAGATAAACGCCTTGCATGTAAAAAAACCAGAGAGTAGAGAGGGTCGAGTGTTTACATGGGTCAGAGGGGTGGTCGTTTCGTCTTCTTCGACGGCCGAAGCATGAAAACCGAAAGGTTAAGGGGTAGATTTAGGTTCAGTTAGGGTCGTTTTTAGGGAGTTTTAGTATTAGATCTAGGTTTAGGGGTCTAGATCTGAGCTTTTAGGTGAGTTTGGGGATTCCTACCACCGTGTGCGGCGACCAGAGGCAAGTTGATTCGGACGGCAGTGGGCCCGCAGAGGTTTCCGAGAGAGAACTCTCATTTTTTCTGAAAAATCGGTTGAAAATGAAAAAACAAAAGGTTCTATTTATAGAGAAAGTTTTGGGGGAAATTGCACATCAGTCCCCTAAACTTTGCACGTGTTTTACAAAAAGGTCATGAGTATGGACCATTTTTGATATTTTCCCATTTATGCTTGTAACATGTAATATGTGGTATAATATCAGTTTAGTCCCTTTACTTTTGCACATTTTTCATATTAGTCACCTGTAGGTTTTCTTTGTAATTTACCCATTTATGTGCATGTTGTTTATTTTTAGGAATATTTGCTATTTAGCCCTTGCATGTTTAAGCGTTTTCGTATTTTAATCATGTAGTGACTGTTTAATTTTTCTTTGAAAATTTAAGGACTTAGTTTATAATTTTACCTTTTATTTATTTAAATATGTAAAATGTAGAAAAAATCTGGAATATTTATGAAATAACCCCTGTATTTTTGCATATTTGTATTTCAAACCCGAATGTGTTTGTTTTATTTATTTTAATTCGACCATAGAATTTTAATTTACTTTAATTTAGTCTCATGTTCAATTTATTTTTATTTTAGCACTTAATAATGAAAATATTTATCTTAGTCACTTGTATATTTTGTTTTATTTTAATTTTGACATGATAGTTTGATCATTTATATTTTAGTCATGCTTTTATTCTTTATTTTAATTTTTGCATGTTGTTTGCATGTTAGTTCATTTTAGTCCTAATTAATCTCACATGATATCCTCATAAGTATTACTTGACTCGAATCGAAATAACTTAACTAAGCGTAATATTCGATCATTTTAATATTGACGTAACGTGTCTGTCTTAACGTATTAGAAAGTTACTTTCGATAATTTTTTCGATAATTTTAAAATGAAAGTCTATCCCATTTTAGTGACATGAATTGAATCAATTTCATTTTTTAAAATTTGGGAATTAAGAAAAAGACAATGTTCTTTTAATTAAATTCATCGAGAAAAGATTGTTATAACGAATCTAAGGCCTCGTCTCAAGATATTTAATTAAAAGAACATTCTTATTCTCATTAAATATCAGTAAAATAATTAATTAATTGTGTTTGCTTGATGTATGCTTTTTTATTTGTTGTATTTTTGCATGTTTTTTCTTATAGATTTTCAAAATAATAACATTCGAATCGACAATGAGAATGATAATATCCTTTCATTTCGGTCAGAGTAATAAATAATTACTTTTAATGCATAAGAGGTCATTTATTTTTGATTGAAAATAATTTGATATTATCGTTTTCTCTTGAATTAATATATACTTTTAGATGGAATATTAATATCTTTTTATTTCAATTGGAGTAATAAATGACTGTTTTAACGCACGAAATGACGTTTATTCTCGATTAGAAATCATTAGATGTTATTATTTTCACTTGAATCGATATTGAATTTTAAGATGAAATAGTAATACCTTTTTATTTCAATTGGAGTAATGAATGACTGTTTTTATGCACGAAAGGTCATTTATTCTCGATAGGAAATAATTAGATATTATCATTTTAACTTTTAAAATTATTTTGGGTGTTATTATTTTAAATTAATAATGAACTTTAGCATGAAATTCTATTATTCATTTATTTCGATTGTAGTAAGAATCGATTGCTTCAAGGTATAAGAGATCTATTCTTCTCGATAAGAAATAATTGAATATTATCATGATTCATCCGAAAATTCAAAGAATATTTCTCAGGAAATCTTAAATTAAATTAGACTCGAACTTGTAAATTTTATTGCAAAGACAATTAATTAATCGACTAGGTACCGATTTAGGGCGTTGTGGGGTGCTAATCCTTCCCCACATAACCGAATCCCGAACTTAAATTTTGGTAACGCAGACCACAAGTTTGTTGTTTTAATTAAAATTAATATTTTATTAAAATGACAAATACGTTTTTGGTACTTAATCACATCCTAATCAAATATTAGTGGTGACTCCTCGAACCACATCTTATCACTAACTGATCGATCCAAAAATTATTTTTGAAACGAGACCCCTTTTCCCCTCCGGGAAAAGACCGTTTTGACATATATAATCTGGTTAGTTGTTGATTGATTTATTAGCATTTTTTTACTGGTTTGAGAAAATTAGAAACTTCAAAGCGTGTAGCAGCGATTGCAGATGACGAGTTACAGTGGTTCGCCGAGGCGGAATTTTTCCAAAGACAAGCGTGTCATCAGCTAGGAGAAAAGCATTGGAGAATGGAGGTTCCAACTCTATTCGGAAACTCTTACCATCTTCTCGTCCTGCTCCCAGGTAAGTTTTTCCTTTCAAATCTTGCCTTTCGTTTATTTATCATTATAAAAAATCATTATAAAAAATACTATTTTTATTGAATTTCGAAGAATTATGGATGAAGAATCTTGTAAGCCATAATGTGTAAAAGGAAAAATTTAGTTTGGTGAAGTTCCGATCAGAAAATGAATAATTGGATTTGGATTTGAATTGTTTGATCAAGGCAGTCAGAAATAATTTGTGAACATTCATGTTCTACATGTGTACATCTGTGAAATTAATAATGAAAAATGGTTAAAGGTTGTAATCAATGTTAAATTTTATCTTGAAAGAAAAATAGCAATGATTCTTATCCTTTTTATTCTGTTCGAACTTGATTCTGGAAAGGGGACTAGCTGGTGAGCGTACGGTGAAGAAATTACGGTTGTCAAAGGCACTGACTGTACCAGAAAATACCACCATTTATGAGGCCTGCCGGAGTATGGCTGCTCGTAAAGTTGATGCTTTATTGCTTACTGACTCTAATGCATTGCTTTGTGGGATTCTGACAGATAAGGTATGACTTAAATCCTTGAAGCGTATAATAAATTGCCTTTACTTGAATCTCAAAACAAGTGAAGGAAACGAATTCCCTTTACTTTGGATTTCACATTTGCATGAAGAATGTTCTTTGTTCTTATATGTTCAATCTAAAGTGAACTATGATAACTATGCTGTCTCTTTTTTCTTGGTTATTTTTTGCCTGCAGGACATTGCAACAAGAGTGATTGCTCAGGAGCTTAATATGGAGGAGACACCAGTTTCCAAAGTTATGACTAAGGTCCCAGTATTTGTTCTTTCTGACACACTTGCTGTAGAGGCACTCCAGAAGATGGTGCAAGGTTGGTTTTTTCGGTTGATGCCGGCCCTTTTATGTGATGTATTTTCTTGTATCTTGCCCTCTGATATTGTTCTGAAATCATTCTAAACAGGAAGAATTAGGCACTTGCCTGTTGTACAGAATGGGGAGGTCATTGCTTTGCTTGATATAGCTAAGTGTTTGTATGATGCTATTGCTCGAATGGAAAGGTCAGCTGAGAAGGGAAAAGCTATTGCTGCAGCTGTTGAAGGTGTAGAAAAGAATTGTGTAACATCTTTCTCTGGTTTGTGGATAATGTTATCGTTTGTCTTCAATGGGGTTTTTTGTCCTTGTTTTATTCATTTTGTTTTTATAGTTTAGCTATCAACAGACCAGTTTTAATTTCAAGTCTTCGCAACCTTTTGGAGTGATATGCAGGTCAGAATACAATCATTTAGACACGTAAAGATCATATGTTCAGTCCCTCACTGTCTACAATAATTGCAGACAAATCAAAGTAGGTAATAATTTTTTTTCCTTTTTAATGTATTTATTTGGTCACTAGTGATATTTTCAGTAGCTTTGCTTAATATGATGCCTTTCTGTCAGGATTGTAACAGTTTCACCAGCTGGCACGGTTTAACAACTGCAAAAAAGATGCTTGAATCTCAGATAAACGCTGCGGTCGTAACTGTTGAAAACAAACCACGGGGGATTCTAACGTGAGTCTCTTTTGAATCAAATCAGAATTCAACATTTTTCCATAGGTTGTTGAGGGGGTGAAGGAAGGAGCATTACAATTCTGGTTTTATTATTTTAACTGTTACAGCTGTCATTGATGTTATTCTTAAGCTTTTACTTTGACTTTCTGATAGTTCAAAGGATATATTGATGCGGGTAATAGCACAAAATCTGCCTCCAGAGACTACTTCAGTTGAGCAGGTTGTTTGCCTCTTTTTGGATTTTTCTTTTTCCTATTTATCTCAGCAGAGTTTGTTCTTATGGCTTGACCTTATATACCAGTAGAAGCTCATCATTTTTGACCTCTATGATAAGCACATCCTTGAGTTTAGTGTTTTTTTTTAAATACTTGAGTTCTAGTTATTTTGCTTTTGATTTGATGTATAGGTTATGACCCCTAACCCAGAATGTGCAACACTCGACACACCAGTTGTTTCTGCTTTGCATACCATGCATGATAGCAACTTTTTACACCTTCCTGGGGTAGATAGAGGTGATATGAGCTGCTACCCTGCAAGGAATATAGTTTTTCTACATACATCGAACCAGTTCTCAGTTTCTTTGGTTGGATGCAGATGAAGAAATAGTTGCTGTTGTGGATGTGCTCAGCGTTACTCATGCTGCTGTTGCCACGGTAAGTCAAGTGAGTATCATTCTAAAGTTATGGGGTTCCTAAAGCATATAAATGTTGTAGTGTACAAATATTCTCTCTTTATATACTATATAAAGTGTAAATTCCGAAACTGTAAATAGTAATTAACGAACTTATTAATGATAAAGAATAAGATTATAATTATTGTCCTATTTCTTTGACGATTCATGATGTTTTTGTTATGATCTCATGATTTTCTTCAATAACTAGATCGGGAAAAATTTTGCAATCAATAATGAGGCTGCCACAACAATGGTGAAGAAATTTTGGGATTCCGCAATGGCCTTACCTCTCATTGAAGATGAAGATGAGACAAGGTCTTTAATGCTGTTGGTGACCTGTTTATGTAGCTGTGTTTTGTGCCATTACTGTTTGACTAACTTATTGATAGTGACGTTTCAGCTATGGTTCATTGAAGTTGGCTTCTGTAGCAGACAGAGAGATCTCTTCCTTATCCTTCATCCAATATGCCATATACATTTGGCTTCAAAAGACAAGATAAGAAGGGCCGGATGCATAGATTTACTTGTGGTATATATTGTTTCTACTCATAAGCTAAGTATCATGGTTTTGGTTTTGGTTTTGGAGAGTAGCGAATCTCATATTGATCGTCTATTAGAGTTATCTTAGGATATAAGTGTTGACATCAAGGCGTAAAGATCTCTGGAACTTAGGCACAATGTGCAGAGCAAAAGCGCGCCTTTCGTAGGTGAAACGCACTTTTTATATTAAAAATTTTATTAATCAATTCTTAAGCATATTTATACTTATTAACCACTAATTCACTCCTGAAGCATTTAATCTCCTCTTCACATTCTATCCCTTCACTGTAATAAACTAATATCATCTTCTAAATTCATAAAATCAACACATAAATACTTTTAAATCATTAAATATAATTTTAAATTAATATTCTTATCTAATATGTATTGAATGTGTATAATTATGAAAGTTTAAAAATGTTCAATCACTCTACTACAGTCGCTAGTATTTGAACTTATGACCTTTAAAAATAACATCAATCCCTTTAATCACTAAGGTAAGTTGGTTCATTCATGATTTATTAATAAACTAAAATGATTTTACTTTTCAGTATAAACCAAATAAATCTTAAAATTACTTTTCTTAACTTTTATAGTAATTAAAGGGTAAAATTTTAAAAAAAGTTTAACTTTTATAGTAATTAAAGGGTAAAGTTCAGAAGGAAAAAAGTTTACTTAATTGATATTTATAAAATTAAATATTATTTAAAATAAATATTATTTTAATTACTCACTAATACTAATTAATATGTTTAAATAAATAATATTATTTGAGAAATTATTTAACTAAAATAAATAAAATATTATTTAAAATAAATATAATTTTAATCACCAACTTAGCAGGTTTGAAACAACTGTCTCTCCACCTCACTTGTTGTGCTTTTAATTCCTCCCTAAAGCGACAGAAAAAGTGTTAAAAAGGAAAAAGCTTACCGACATAGCAAGCTTAAAGTTAAACCTCTCTCCGCCTCACTTGTTTGCAACACTCAATCTCATGTTTCATTCCCCCAGCAGCAGAAGCGGCGTTAAAAGGAAACAAGCTGACCCACATAGTGGATTTGGATCAATCATGTCTCCCCACCTCACCTCCTGCAATATTTCCAATTTTCTTTAATTTCTTCTTTTTAATTCCCCTAAAACGGTGAAAGCGGTGCATCTAGTGCGTCTTCAGAAAGCGCTTGCTTTTGAGCGCTTGGGAGAGCCTTTTGAAGGCTGCCTTGCTTACGCCTTTAGAGGTGATTTGTTCTGCGCCTATAAGCGCCCTATGCTTTAATAACGCCTAGGCGCGTTTTTTAAAACTATGCTTAAGGTTAAATGATTTGAAGCGGACAATAACTTGTGAGTTGGTATGGGCTATGATATTTGGTATTAGAGGTAGTCTAGAGTATTAGTTGTGTGCCACTTAGGATAATGAGCTCTTGTAAGACCCTAAACCTAATTTGGCCTAAAATGTCACATTGGACTACTTAGACAACTCCTGATTTATAAAACTATTATTCCCTTTTCAAAACGTATTGCATGGTATCAAAATAAACATACATGAAAATTATAAAAATATTTTATAAATCAAAGATTTGTGACACATTGTTTAAAATAAAAAAATACAAACTCAGAATTCGATAAACCAAATAGTAAGGTTCTATGAATACATATGCCCCCTAAAGCTACAGTACAATACTCTGAAGTAGATGTTGAAAATCCTGCTGCGACTATGCTTCACGATCGACTCAAGCTACTGACATGGAAACAAAAAATAACCGAATGTTGAGCTTACAAAGCCCAGTAATATAATCATTAATCTAGAGTAGCATTATGTGTTTCATAGACACAAGCATGCTAAAGATATGATACTAAGCAGTAGGTACATGCATGATCTTAATCAAGTGCTACATACTTAAGGCTCAACTATTCTATCACTGAAGTAGAAGTTTCACGTTTCCCTTAATCCTCTTCTAAGGGTTTCACCATGGGTACACCACTAAAAGGTTTCTAACCATAATGACTATAACTACCGCATTATCTGAATGCAACACTGATTCTGTTATGCGTTTTCTAAATGCAACATTGCTAGTATTTGGTCTTATATAACCATCAGACACTAGTTAACTGAGGAAACCTAGTGTCACATAGCATCGGTGAAATTCCCACTAAGCTATTGAATGGTCTCCTGATCTTACATAGCCATTAGGTAGATCATGGAGGGAGAACCTGATGTCACATAACA
The DNA here is from genome assembly GCF_006381635.1 of Hibiscus syriacus. Lineage (NCBI taxonomy): Eukaryota > Viridiplantae > Streptophyta > Magnoliopsida > Malvales > Malvaceae > Hibiscus > Hibiscus syriacus. Next base: position 897,646 of record NW_024063200.1, read on the forward strand.
TCGTACAATTTCCCACTCAACTGAAACATTGACTCGGTCTCACACAGTCATCAAGTCAAGCTCTAAGGATATCTGTTGTACTGGACTGATGCAACTATACATGCATAACTGAGGGCCCTAAGGCCGCATAACATGGACAATTCCCCACTAGGGAAACTAAGGTAGCCTAACTATACTCTAACATAGCTAGACACACTAAAGTGAGGTCACCCTCTCACTTGTAGCTATCTCACTTGTTCTCTTACCTAGAACGTTATGCAAGGGTTTATTAGTATCTTACTTCTGTTAATTTATTAAGCGACTATATTCTGGTCATCCGTCACTTAAGGTTGTTTTAGTCATTCTTTATATCTAGAGAAGTCTCTACGTGTTTCGTGATTTTACGCCGATTACTGTGTTTGCTATTCACTGTCTGTAACACTAGTTAGCTCGATACCTTGCTCGGGTTCATTACTGGGTAGCGACACTCTAATTTCTCTTATCGTACTTCTCCCCAATACCCCTTGAATTGAAGGAATGACTTATATGTTCTCGGTTCATTGACGTTCTCAAAGCACACGATTTTCACTATTACTAAATCTGACTTATTTATCTTATTGCTTGTCAGTATATCCTCTGCAACGATCCTCGCTCTTAACTATTCGATACATGCTCAACAAAAGATACTTTGACATAATATGCTTAGTATGGTTACATCAGTTGTAACCCAGTCCTATGAGTGTTTTTAGCCATCTTTGGTCATTTATGTCTCTTACAGACTAAGTTCCATCAGTACGGATCATCCTTATCTCTTACGGGCCCTAAAGAGATCAAATCTAGCCATCCAAAATGCGTAATATCGTATTATTCTTGCAGTACTGATACTCTAGGGTCAAGTATCGGTACCCCTATGAGTATCTGTATAAAAAATGGCTTCTATTACTCGAACTTAGTAGGGTCAATATTGTAGGGGTAGTATCGATACTCTCCCCAACAGTATCGATAATCCCAACTGGAAATCCCTAAAATTTGTCTTAGTTCATACAGTATCGATACTATTCATCCAATATCGATACTCAAAACTAGAATTGTCTCATTAAGATCAGGAAACATCCAAAAAATCATCCCCAAATGTCTTAGTTTATTTCCTAATCATGTGACAAAGCTTTAGGAGGTTACTTAGGGTCATAAAGTATTATAAAAACATATGCTTTAAATCAGATTTGTCATTTATGACAAGAATCAAATATGAAACCCTAAAATGCTCAAATGCATAAATCTTGGCAATTCTTCATGCTCATGAAAGCCTTAACACTCCAAAAGATTAGAAATACACTACCTTGGTTAAAGAATCCCGAAATAAAGCTCCTTTTGCTAGTTATCACTCTCCTTCAAGGCTTGGATGTTAACCCCCCCCTCCCCCCCGACTTTTTCTAGCCAAAAAATGGAAGAAAGCTTTTGAATCACAAATAACATTGCTGGAAGGTTTAAGGATGAATTTGAAGTATAAAAAATGTTTAAGAACTTACCTTTGAGCTATGGAACTTGGAGAGGAAGAAGGAGGAAATGAGAATGAAGAGAAATGAAGGCAAGTAGAAGATGAAATGAGATAAAAGCTCTCATCTTTGTAAAATGGATAAATTATATTGTTGGTCCATCCTCATTTTTTTACTGATAAAAATCCCCTTTTTATTAAAAATTAGGCTCTATCCAAACCCAATAAAGCCCACACCTAGCCTGATGACTTTAATTAGAACTCCATGAGATTCACACACCTCTCGGGATAACTCGAAACTACTAACCCAAATTTGAGATGTTACAACCCTTGTTAGAGTACAAGGATATCACAGTCTTGGAGAAGTTCCATGAATCCCATATCTATTGTGTACATCTTTAAATATATGTATTCACACTATCTTCAACTTGTGAGATTTCTTTTGTGGACAAAGTCGTGAGGTCCAATGGACCAAAACAGACAATACTTTGTGTGCTGGTTTGGAATGTGTTATTAGGCATCTCCACAAATAGGGTGGCGGATACAAGTATGGTTTAGGGTGGACAAGTACTACCCTAAAATTAAAAAAATAATAGACTTGTTCTTCATTTTTTTATTGTGTTCACTCCAAGATTTTATTTGTATTCACCTGCAACAAAATCTTGTGTTGCTAATATATATGTGTTTACAGTCAAAATTATTTTTAGATCTGCTGATGTAGAAATATATCGTCTTCTTTTGCATATGGCTCATACGCAAGTATTGCTTGTTTTCAACCTGTCAAACAATTGTAGGCCTAATTCTTTATACACCCTACATTATACCAACTATTGTTTCGAGAAATTATATTTAATAATTTTTTGTTCGTTTCTACTGGATACGATACACGCAGTTTAACGAATCTAATAAGAGCAGTCCTTCGTAGGCTAGGGGATGACAGAGACAGAAACAATGTGCCTCAATCCTGGTGTATTTTCAGAAATATTAAGGTTTGATGATTATTTAGGTATCTAATTATATTTTTCTCCGGAATATATGATAATTTATGGGGCTTATTATGCAGTATGAAGATGAAGATCATGATAAAGTCATATTGGCGTCAGACTATGATCTTCAAGTTGCCGTGGAACATGCAAAGTTAGTTGGTTTGAAGGTATGATTAACTTTATGGTTATCTGGATCTTTTCTTAACCGAAATTTTACTGTGAAATTGGCTTTGGACATGGTTAAAGGATTTTGATTGCGTTTCCTATTATTTCCTATACAAGAATATGTGAGCTTTGGAAATGGTTAAGGGATTTCCTATAATTTCCTATACAAGAATTTGTGGTATCTGGAAATGGGTCGTAAATGAGAAGAGTTGAGTCTAAGTATTATTGAGCTCAATTCAAGTCGAAAAGTTTAGAGCTAAACTCACGAGTTTAAAATTGTCAAGTTTATTTCGAACTTGAAATTAAAAATTCAATTTCGACTCGAGCTCGAGAAAAACTTAAACTTGAAACATTCTCAAACTCAGATTGCTTGAAGCTCAAACTCGAGTTTGAATTTTAACCTTAAGTATATGAAAGACATAATGTCAAAAATAATCCCCAATGTTTACAAAAATGGTCATTTTGGCCCATTCTTTTTTGGAGCATTTTTACCCCCAATGATTTCATTTTAGGGAAAAAGACTCCGAAAGTTTGACCGAATGATCACTTTGGCCTTTATTCTAGAACATTTTTTACCCTCAACGTTTCATTTTAAGGTAAAAAACTCTTATTTTGAAGTGTTAACCATTTGTTAACTAACGATAGACCATTTAATCAAATGTTAAGGGTATTTTTTGACATTATGGCTACATGAAAACCTTATATTGTATTTTAAAAAAAATAACATTTAAAATTTAATATTATTAATAATTTAATTTAAAAAATAAAAGTTTAATGCATAATATTTTTCGAGTTGCTCATAAGCTTTTCTAGTGAAGTATCAATTAGCTCAGTAAGAACTCGAATCGAATCTATTCAAATCGAATATTAACAAGCTTTAACCAAGTCAAACTCAAACAACTTAATGTCTATCTTATCTCGCTTACAACCTTATCTAGAATCATAGACATTCATTTCTGATATTATTAACGATATTCAATGTAAAACTGATATAATAGAAGTGAAAAGTTGAATGGTTTTGTGAGTTTAAAGACACGAGATTGATGGGTTTTTGCAGGGTTTGAGGTTGCATTTAGATTATTCAGGATGAAGGATGGTCGAAGGTCCTCCAATTCGAGAAGGATGGATTATGCAAGCTCAAATGGGTGGCTACTGCATACAACACCGTCGCAGCAGGGCTGCCGTCGCTTCTGGGATGGGCTTTTAGCATACTTGAGGAAAGCTGGTAATTAGCATTCCTTAAACCCTTCCCATCTATATATTTATATCTCAACTTTGCTTAGGAATTGTTGCCCAACTTCAGTTTGGTTCATAGCACAATCATATTCTGAATTAAAATTTTGGAGTATTGCTTTCAAAATTTCTGTAAATTTAATGTTCAAATTAATTTTTATGTTATTCAGAAGTCTTTTTGTGTATAATTCACATAACATTATTATTAATCTTTGGTGTATTTTGATGTTCCAAACCATCCATTAATTTTTTTTTTAATTTTCTGTTGTTTAGCGATACATATATGAAAATTCATGATAATTAAGACCGTATACAAACTGATATTGTTGGTGTAATCTTTCACTTAATAGCCGATCAACATTAGATTTAAAGCATTTGAGATTACATTTATCGAAAATATATAAAGTTGACTAAATATAAAAACAAAGAAGAAAATTTTATATATTATATGTATTTGTGTAAATATTATTCATGACATCCTTCATGCTGCTAGTGATCAATCCAACATATCCATAATGGTACTGATAAGGTCATAGAAGGTAATGGGTATGACCTCCCAATTTTCAGTATTAATTGGACATCTTATATAATACATTGTGCTTTTGTATTTGTGAGTAAAGAATTCAGATTTATACGTCCACCATGTAATTCACTTTATCTTTGCAGATAAACTAAATCATATAAAAATATTATTATTTAAATCTATTTTACCTTTTCAATAATAGATCATATTTTAAAATATCCTAATAAATTAACCACATTAAGTTTAAATCTTTTTGTTGGTCCAAAATGATTATCTTTTTATTGTTAATTTTGTATAATTTGTAACTATTTAGTTATTGTATTTTAATTTTATCATTTTTTATCATTCTATTTTTAAAATTCCATTCATAAATGAAACTGTCAATATTATATGGTAGAAAGATTATATTTTAATTTTTATCATTTTTTATCATTGTTGGTCCAAAATGATTATTATTTTTGCTTATATTTCTAATTCCAAGTTTAAATTTATACAATTTAATTCTTTATGTTTTGACAAATTATTTTGGAACTCGTGTAATAATTAAGTCTTTTTCTTGTGTTGATACTTAACCAAACGAGATACAAATTATATTAAGTCAAATATTTTCATTACTACACGTATTATAAGTAAGTTGTGAGTTAATTAATATTTTAATTTCATTATTTTAATTTTAATAACTTATTTATTATTTGAGTAGACTAAATTTTAATTTAAAATTTAAAACATATAGTGTTGTCCATGCTTCAGCCACAATTTACGGCGACGGTCTTAATTCAAGTTTTATTTGAAATTTAAATTATAATTTTAATCCATTTTGTATTTAAACTTTCAGTTTTTTAAAATCATATATAACGTTTAATTTTTCTATTATTTTAGTACCCACCGATAAAAATTGAAATAAACTTTTCCGCATGACATTTTTGTGGGTAAATTATATCATTCATCACTTAATTATCTTCTCACTCCTATTTTGGTCATTAAAGTTTAAAAGTTTTCAATTTAACTACTCAACTTTCAAATTGATCATGTTTTAATCACTTTAATTTATTTCATTAATAATATTTTACGAAATCATATTTTTATTATTTTATTAATATATAATTAAAAAAATTTAAAGTTAGATTGATTAAATTAGGATTAATTTGATAGTAGTAATTAAATTTAAAAAATTAAACTTCAGTGATCAAATAGGAATGAGAAGATAGTTGAGTGATGAATGATGTAGTTTACCCATAAAAGTGCCAAGTTGTAACAACGGTACTAAATGAACATTTGTAAAGATTATTTTTAAAGAGAATATATTTGGAGTCGAGAACTAGAAGGATTTTCAAAAAAAAAAAAAAAAATTGCGTTTAGATCGAACTCAATTTAATCTTCTTTTGGTTTTATAATATTTTTAAAACTTTTAACTTTATAAATATTTTATTAACTTTTAATTTTATAAATAAGAGTTTATAATATGTGGATTGCATGTTGAGATTTTACGAAGATTAAATATATATTTTTATATTAAAATATATTTATTTGAGTTGTTTATAAATTAAGGAATCTTTTAAGGATTTCTTATGGCTTAAAGTATATTGATAATTTCAAATATATATTTATAAGTTTTTTTTATCATTTCATAGATATTTTTTAATAATTTGAGATAAATATAGGTAGTATATGTTTGAATATAACTCTCAATTTTTCAATTGAACTATCCCACTCCTGACATCACGGTGCTCGAACCCGAGTCCTTAGGATAACAATAATTTATTACCACAGAGGCCATTTGATTTGTGCATCACTTAATAATTTTTAATTATCTTTCTATTTTAACTTAAAATATTTTTTTTATTTTTTTATATGTTCCTTAATCTAATTAAGCTACACTGTCAATGAAAAAAAATAAACATCCATCCTAATAATTTAGTGACCTACAAGTTAATTTTACCCTTTTATTTTTCAACTACACTTTACAAAATATTACATAAATAAACGATATCTTATTTATATTTATAAAGTTTAATGGACGTGAATCTTGACATTGCCAGCATAAGATCACAGTAAGAAAATAACAAGTGAAAATTTTCTCATCTATTCAATACGTCAAAGTGACTGTTTATATATAAGAGGTTTTAATAACAAAGCAAAGTAAAGTAATTGTCTAACAATCTAACAGCTGACTAACTAACTAACTGTAACTAAGTAACTGCATTACTCCTCTACTCTACATTTCCCCTCAAGTTGGGGTTTAAATACATCTTTAAACCCTGCCTTGAACTGCAAAAAATTATGTTGTTGTATGCCCAAACCTTTGCTGAAGATGTCTGTCAGCTGGTTCGAGGTAACCACATATTATGTTGAAATTGCTCCCTCTTGCAATTTGTCTCTCACGAAATGACAAAATACTTCAATATGTTTTATTCTCGTGAAACACAAGGTTCGTTGTAATCTGAAATGTTGTCTTATGTCACAATAAGTTTAACTGGTAACAAGTTACTCACTCTCAATTCTTCAAAAATGCCAATCAATCAACTATCTCAGATATTACCACAACCATGCTCTTGTATTAAGTTTCAGTTGAAGACCCTGCTACCGTATGTTGCTTTTTTTATTTCCATAAAATTATAGATTTCCCTAATTCACACAAAAACATGAAATGTACCTTCTTGACATTAGGCATGCATCCCATCAGCCCAGTATGCTGACAACTCAAGCTTGCTGGATGCCTTGTAAAATCCTTTGCATGGTTCATTCTTTATGTATATGACCACCCTTAAAGTTATTCCATGTGAGACTTCTTCGATGGTGCATAAACTGACTCAAATTCTGAACAACAAACGTAATGGCTGGCAGTGTATGTCAAGTATATCATCCTCCCTATCACCTCTGATAACCTGTGGAATCTTCTATTAAAGAGTCATCAAGATATTTTTCCTTTTCTTCCTCTAATGTTGTTAACTTTGCATTCTGTTCCAAGGGTACTAATGCTGGTTTGGCTCTCCCTAACCCTTTGTCTTCTATTAGTTCCATGGCATATTTCATTTGACTTAAAACAATGATCTCATTTGTTCTTAGTATCTCAAATCCTAGGAAATACTTCAGCACACCTAAGTCTTTCATTCAAAATTTTTTATCCAGCATAGTATTCAGCTCATCAATTAACTCTTTGTTGTTTCCAGTTATAAGTAAGTCATCAACATAAATAAGCAGGATCACCAACTTATCTCCTTGTCTTTTTGTGAAGATGGAGTAGTCAAAATAGCTCTGTTGATAACCATACTTCTGCAATGCATCAGATAGTTTGAGATTCCATTGTCTTGAGGCCTGTGTGAGACCATACAATGATTTATGTATCCTACAAACAGTGCCCTCCCCTGGCTACAGAATCCTAGAGGAAGATCCATGTACACTTCCTCAAGTAGGCCACCCTAAAGGAAAGCGTTGTAGACGTCCATTTGAAAAAGGGGCCAGTTATTCAAAGATGCCAAGGCAAGCATAGTGTGCACATTAACTAGCTTTGCAACAAGGGAGAAGGTATCAACAAAATCCACACCTTCTTTCTGGTTGTAACCGCTAGCCCCCAACCGATCTTTAAAGCATTCAACCTCCCTAGTGGCCTTATATTTAACTCAAACAACCTATTTACAACCAATCGGTCGCTTCCCAATAGGAAAGGTACTACAAACTAGTCTAGTTGATTTCTTAAGTATTAATATTATCCTTCATGGCTTGAACCCAAAGAGGGTTTTGAATAGCTTTTTTTATATGTTTGGGTTTTGAAATTAAGAAAGTAGAAACAACAAAGGCTTGTGTACGAATAGGTAAATGCTTATAAGAATAGAGGAAGAATATGATAAGTACCTGGAATGGAATATTGGCAGGAATGAGAAAATCATGGATCTAGGATGAAGGCTTCGAGATTCTAGAAGATTTCTTGATATTCAAAGAATGAATGGTGTCTTCTGTAAGTGAACTTGAAATTGCAGCAAAAGAACCTATACCAGGAGAAAAAACTACAAGGGAAAAAGTTATATAGAAGAAATTACACGTGAACCACGATTGAAGAGGTTGAAGGAACAAAAGAAGTTGTAGAAAATCAATATTAGGTGAATGTGACAAAACCAAAAATCATCATCCAAATAGTAGGATAATAGGGGCGAAAAACGAGCTAGAAGTCACAGTTCTTAAAAGGAACATTGTTTCATGAAATATTACATCCCTGCTGACAAAGAATTTTTAGCTTGGATATTGAACAAATACCCTTTTTGAGTATTTAAGTAACCCATGAAGATGAAGGAACTGATCTAGGGGAAACTTATACCAACGTTTAAGATTTGTAGCAAAACAAGACATCCAAACACTTTTATATGAGACAAGTTAGTAGGATTTTATAAAGCATTTCATATGGAGTTAACCAACCAAGAACTGAAGAAGGCAATATGTTGATAAGTAACGTAGTTTCATGCACTCTCCCCAAAATTTTATAGGCACACAAGAAGTAAACCTAAGGGATCTAGCTTCCTCAAGTAAAATATCTATGTTTCCTTTCAGCCACTCCATTTTGTTGTGGACATTGGAACCGTCGGCATACCCCATGGTGCAGTTGAAACAAAACGCGATAGTCCACCAACAATCCAAGTATGCTAAATTCGAACTGGTGGAAGGGATGCGATTACTTACATTGGGTTCCTTGAATAGTAAATACAACAACAACTAATGGTGATCATGAATGGTTTCAATCCTAGCCTCCACGAAAAATCGTCTCGACCTTTACTCAGTTCACCCAGTTGCAAAGTAATTAAGAGCAAAATGTTTCTCTAAAACTGTTCTAGGAGTTTCGTAATTTTCAAAAGGGATTTTTTTATGGTTGCTAGACCAACATATCCCTTATATATATATGTCGCCCTAGCTATTAGGTTTTTAAATCCAAATTAATTAAGAGTATAATTACATTAATTTAATTAAATTCGGTCATGTGTAATTAAAATTACTCACTCACACACACACATACCATCTTGACATTAGGCATGTATCCCAATCAGAGCCACAGTATGCTGACAACTCAAGCTGTTGGATGCCTTGTAAATAATCCTTTCTATGGTTCATTTATGTATATGACCACCCTTAAAGTGATTCCATATGAGACTTATTCGGATGGTGCATAAACTGGCTCAAATTCTGAACACAAATGTAATGGCTGGAAGTGTATGTATCAAGTATATATCCTCCTCAACCTCTGATAACTTATGGGATCTTCGATTAAAGAGTCATTAAGATCTTTTCCCTTTTTGCCTCTAATGTTGTTAACTTTGCATTCTGTTCCAAGAGCACTAATGATGGTTTGGCTCTCCCTAACCCTTGTCTTCTATTAGTTCCATGTCATATTTCCTTTGTCTTAAACAATGCTCTCATTTGTTAGTATCTCAAATCCTAGGAAATACTTCACACCTAAGTCTTTCATTCAAAAATTTTATCCAACATAGTCTTCGCTCATCAATTAACTCCTTGTTGTTTCCAGTTATAAGTAAGTCATCAATATAAATAAGCATCACCACTTGACTCCTTATCTTTTTTGAAGATGGAGTAGTCAAAACAGCTCTGTTGATAACCATACTTTTAATGCATCAGCCAGTTTAGATTCCATTCCTTGAGGTGTGTACCATACAATGATTTTTGTAGCCTACAAACAGTGCCCTCCCTGGCTACAGAATCTTAGAGAAAAATCCATGTACACTTCCTCAAGTAGGCCACCCTAAAGAAAGCGTTGTAGATGTCCATTTGAAAAGGGGCCCAGTTATTCAAAGCTTTAAAGGAAGAATAGTGCACACATTAACTAGCTTTGCAACAAGGAAAAGGTATCAACAAATCCACACCTTATTTTTGGTTGTAACCGTTAACCACCAACCGAGCTTTAAAGCATTAAACCTCCCTAAAGGCCTTATTTAACTCAAAACCCATTGTAGTGAATTAGTCGCTTCCCAATAAGAAAGGTACTATAAACTAAGTCTAGTTACTTTCCTAAGTATTAATATTATCCTTCATGGCTTGAACCAAAGAAGTTTTGGATAGCTTTTTTATATGTTTTGGGTTTCGAAATTAAGGAAGTAGAAACACACAGGCTTTTGTATAATAGGTAAATGCTTATAAGAAATAGAGGAAGAAATAGGATAAGTACCTGGAGGATGGAAGACTGACAGGAATGAGAAAAATCTTGGATCTAGATGAAGGCTTCGAGATTCTAGAAGATTCCTTGATATCCAATAATGAATGGGTCTTCTGTGACTGAAATTGCACCAAAAGACCTACAATAAGAGAAAACTACAAGAAAAAAAGTTATAGAGGAAGTGAACCACGAATTAAGAGGTTGAAAGAACAAAAGAAGTTGTAGAAAAAATCAATATTAGGTGAATGTGAGAAAACCAAAAATCATCATCCAAAATAGTAGGACAATAGGGGACGAAAAACAAGCTAGAAGTGTCACAGTTCTTAAAAGGAAACATTGTTTCATGAAATATTACATCCCTACTAACAAATATTTTTTATGTTGGATATTGATCAATAAATACCCTTTTGAGTATTTAAGTAACCCATGAAGATGTAAGGAACTGATCTAGGGGAAAACTTATACCAAGGTTTAAGATTTGTAGCAAAACAAAGACATCTAAACACTTTTATATGAGACAATTAATAGGATTTTATAAAGCATTTCATATGGGGTTAACTAACCAAGACTGAAGAAGGCAATCTGTTGATTAAGTAACGGGAAGTTTTAATGCACTCTCCTCAAAATTTTATAGGCACACAAGAAGTAAACCTAAGGGATCTAGCTTCCTCAAGTAAAAGAAGTAAACCTAAGGGATCTAGCTTCCTCAAGTAAAATATCTATGTTTCCTTTTAGCCACTCCACTCTGTTGTGGATATTGGAATCGTCGGCACACCCCATGGTGTAGTGGAAACAAAACGCGATAATCTCACAAGCAATCCAAGTACGCTAAATTTGAAATTGGGAGGAAGAGATGCGATTACTTACATTGGGTTCCTTAAAAATCAGCAAAGACATCAACAACTAAGAGTGATCATGAATGGTTTGAATCCTAGCCTCCACGAAAAATCGTCTCGACCTTTACTCAGTTCACCTAGTTAAAAAGTAATTGACAGCAAAAGCTTTCTCTAAAATTGTTCTAGGAGTTTCGTAATTTTCAAAAGGGATTTTTTACGATTGCGAGACCAACATATCCCTTATATATATGTGTCGCCCTAGCTATTAGGGTTTTAAATCCGAATTTAATTAAGAGTATAATTACATTATTTTAATTAAATTTGGTATTCATGTGTAATTAAAATTACTCACTCACACACACACACACACACACACACACGTACCTTCTTGACATTAGGCATGCATCCCAATCAGAGCCACAGTATGCAAACAACTCAAGCTTGCTGGATGTCTTGTAAAATAATCCTTTTCATGGTTCATTCTTTATGTATATGACCACCCTTAAAGTTGATTCCATATGAGACTTCTTCGGATGGTGCATAAACTGGCTCAAATTCTGAACAATAAATGTAATGGCTGGCAGTGTATGTGTCAAGTATATCATTCTCCCTATCAACCTCTGATAACTTGTGGAATATTTGATTAAATAGTCATCGAGATCTTTTTCCTTTTCTGCCTCTAATGTTGTTAACTTTGCATTATGTTCCAAGGGTACTAATACTGGGTTGGCTCTCCCTAACCCTGTGTAAAACATTGCCCTTATTTGTTCTTTGTATCTCAAATCCTAAGAAATACTTCATTACACCTAAGTCTTTCATTAAAAAAAAATTAGCCAGTATAGTCTTCAGCTCATCAATTAACTCTTTGTTGTTTCCAGTTATAAGTAAGTCATCAACATAAATAAGAAGGATCACCAACTTGTCTCCTTGTCTTTTTGTGAAGATGGAGTAGTCAAAACAACTCTGTTGATAACCATACATCTGCAATGCATCAACCAGTTTGAGATTTCATTCTCTTGAGGCCTGTGTAAGACCATACAATGATTTATGTAGCCTACAAACAGTGCCCTCCCCTGGCTACATAATCCTAGAGGAAAATCCATGTACACTTCCTCAAGCAGGCCACCCTGAAGGAAAGCGTTGTAGACGTCCATTTGAAAAAGGGGCCAGTTATTCAAAGCTGCCAAGGCAAGCATAGTACGCATAATAACTAGCTTTGCAACAAGGGAGAAGGTATCAACAAAATCCACACCTTCTTTTTGGTTGTAACCGTTAGCCACCAACAGAGCTTTAAAGCATTCAACCTCCCTAGTGGCCTTATATTTAACTCAAAAAACCTATTTACAACCAATCGGTCGCTTCCCAATAGGAAAAGGTACTACAAACTAAGTCTAGTTGATTTCTTAAGTATTAATATTATCCTTCATGGCTTGAACCCAAAGAGGGTTTTGAATAGCTTTTTTATTGTTTTGGGTTTCGAAATTAAGAAAGTAGAAACAACAAAGGCTTGTGTACGAATAGGTAAATGCTTATAAGAATAGAGGAAGAAATATGATAAGTACCTGGAGGAATGGAATATTGGCAGGAATGAAAAATCATGGATCTAGGATGAAAGCTTGAGATTCTAGAAGATTTCTTGATATTCAAAGAATGAATGGTGTCTTCTGTAAGTGAACTTGAAATTGCAGCAAAAGAACCTACAGCAGGAGAAAAAACTACAAGGGAAAAACTTGTAGGGGAAGAACTTACAGGTGAACCATGAATTGAAGGGGTTGAAGGAACAAAAGAAGTAGCAGAAAAATCAATATTAGGTGAATGTGACAAAACCAAAAAATCATCATCCAAAATGGTAGGATAATAGGGGAAGAAAAACGAGCTAGAAGTGTCACAGTTCTTAAAAGGAAACATTGTTTCATGAAATATATCCCTGCTGACAAAGAATTTTTTTAGCTTGGATATTGAACAATAAATACCCTTTTTGAGTATTTGAGTAACCCCTGAAGATGGAAGGAACTGATCTAGAGGAAAACTTATCCTGAGGTTTAAGATTTGTAGTAAAACAAAGACAGCCAAACACCTTTATAGACACGTTAGTAGGATTTTATAAAGCATTTTATATGGGGTTAACCAACCAAGAACTGAAGAAGGTAATATGTTGATTAAGTAACGAGCAGTTTCAATGCACTCTCCCCAAAATTTTATAGGCAGACAAAAAGTAAACCTAAGGGATCTAGATTCCTCAAGTAAAATATCTATGTTTCCTTTCAACCACTCCATTTTGTTATGGATATTGGGACCGTCGGCACACCCTATGGTGCAGTGGAAACAAAACGCGACAGTCTCACCAGCAATCCGAGTATGCTAAATTCGAAATCGAGAGGAAGAGATGTGATTACTTACATTGGGTTCCTTGAAAATCAACAAAGACAACAACAACAACTAATGGTGATCACGAATGGTTTGAATCCTGGCCTTCATGAAAAATAGTCTCAAACTTTACTCAGTTCACCCAGTTGAAAAGCAATTGAGAGCAAAATCTTTCTCTAAAAATGTTCTAGGAGTTTTGAATTTTCAAAAGGGATTTTTTTTACGGTTGCTAGACCAACTTATCCCTTATATATATGTGTCGCCCTGCTATTAGGTTTTAAATCCAAATTTAATTAAGAGTATAATTACATTATTTTAATTAAATTCGGTACTCATGTGTAATTAAAATTGCTCACTCACTCACTCACACACACACACACTTTGATATATATATATATATATTAAATACACATTTTATTCATGTACAATTGATAACTCCGTAAAAAGACTTAATTTATAGTCTTTTCACTTAAGTTATTGCTCGTCTAAACAAAGTATGCATTGCATTTTTAGTTGCATTTAGTTGCATATAGGTTATAATTGCTTGTGGTGGATAAGTTTTTCCTAGGCAAGATTTATTTGGCTTAACTGATGTTACTGAGGAGAAGGGTTGTTTTAGTTGTGTTTGTACAGGAACTCTACAGAGGAAGAACATTTCAGTCGTGATAATGAAACGTTGCAAAGGCCAATGGAGCAGATGAGAACGTGAGGAGCAGATTTATCTCGCCGAGGCAAGATTTATCTGAAGAAGTCTGAAGCATATGTGGCGAAACCGCCTATGTCACATGCCGGCTGGATGACCTACTTCACGTACAAGCAAGCCTTGATCATTCTGACAGCCGCCAGCTGCCTTTCTTTTTTAAGTTTGGGAAATTAATAATGGGTAATTAAGGAAACTCCAAAAGCATGCAAAGCCCTAGGAGATTCTCCTTATAAGTACCAGCCGTAGCCGCAAAAAGGGAGAGGCAAGGAAGAAGAAAGAAGAGCTTTACCTTAGGCGTGAGCAAGCAACTGTAGTGCTTTCCCTCCACCTACCCCCTAGTCTTCCTTGGTGTCCTCCATAACCAGACGATAGTAGAGCGGTGATCATGCCTCGAGAGAGGGTGATCACCAAGGCAGGCGTGGTACTGATCAAGATTGTCGCGACAGAGCCCCGCTTTTGGGAGTCATTCTTCCTTTTTTCTTAAACTCTTATTTTATTTGGGGTTAAATTAAACAGTTTAATCTTGGATGATATTTGATAACACCATGAATGCTTTACTTGGTGTTAAACTTTGTTTGCCTAAACAATATTTTTATGCTTATGAATGATGAATTATGTTTGCTTATGACTGTTTTGCTCATAGTTTAAATATTTTACCTTAACACTGTAAGAGCATCGAGAGATCACCTGGGGTTTCGGTAAAACATGTATGGGCATTGTAAGAGCATCGAGAGACAGACTTTTGTCTAGAAAGTGATTCTTGAATTCGAGAGAGAGATCAACGTGAGCAAAGGAATGAATTTGGGATGGTGAAGTTCTAACTTATCTACCTTAGAGATAATGAGTGAGTTTTAAACGACTAAAAGGGATAAAGGCTAGAGTAGGTTAAGACAACGTCTATAGTTAACGCCGAGAGGTATTGCCATAGCAATCGTCTAAGAATACCTAGTAATCATGTCGGGCAGTTTAGAGTCATAATAATTCATTATGGGCTTAAAATAATTATTGTCGAGATAATAGTTTAACATCAGTGCTCTATGACACGACTAAATGTGAGGTTGTTTGCATTATATTTAATACAATACTTGTTTTGTTTTATTTATCTGCATATTTTCTTTGTCTCGACCACACTTGTCTACAATCATTGAATCATTATTCTTAGCTCCTTAATATTAGTTTTTAGCTTTAATACTTAGTAGGATTAATTTGTGGCATTAGTTCTAGTTGTGGTGGAAAGATATTTCTAATCCAATCCCTGTGGAGACGATACTCACTCACTACTATATTACTTGCATCGATTGTGTATACTTGTACAAACTTGCAACAGTTTAGCTTGCCTTAGCATATACATTCACAAGCGATCAAGTTTTTGGTGCCGTTGCCGGGGATTGACAACTGACAAAATTTCTAGCCATAACAAGTTCTTTGTGTCACTTTATAATTATTTAGCCTAACGTAGTTTATTATTTTCTTTTATAGTTTTTTATTATTGCATGACCTTGAGATCTGCTGGCAAGCCTTTGGAACCATTCGACCCCGAAGTTGAGCAATTGTTCAGACAACGATTGCGTGCCCAAAGAACCAGAAAATAATTGAATCAATTGCAAAACGACATGGGAGATTTAGGAGATCAAGTTGCAAGACCAAGAGCAATACAAGATCACTTGAACCCAATTCTCGATGACCTCAATCCTGGCATAGTGGCACCTGAGATACAAGCCACTCATTTTGAACTCAAACCGGTGATGTTTAATATGTTGAACTCTATCGGCCAATTTGGTGGTACACTCAATGAAGACGCTAGACATCATGTGTGTGCTTTCCTTGAAGTATACGATTCATTTAGAGATAACAAGGAGTACATGAAAATGTGCTCAAACTGAAGCTTTTTCCTTACTCCTTACGTGATAGAGCAAGAGCTTGGCTCAGCGGAGTTCCTTCTGGATCAATGGAGTCATGGGTAGATTTATGCAAGAGTTTCTTACTACGATATAATCTGCCCAATATGAATACACAACTTCAGAATGACATTGCAAGTTTTTGCCAAGGCGATGATGAATCAATGTACGAATGCTGGGATAGATATAAAAGTTTACTTTTCAAATGTGTTAATCATGGATTTCATGATTGGACGCAAGTGGTGATGTTTTACAATGGAGTCAATGCACCAACTCGAATGATGTTAGATGCCTCAGCAAATGGCACCCTACTAGACAAATCACCCGGGGAAGCTTTTGACATCCTCGACAGGATATCGAATAATGACTATCAATTTCCAAGTGCAAGATTAGGAACCGGCAGAAAAACCTCTTGAGCATATGAATTAGAAAGAAAAGATTCGGTAGCAGCCCAACTTTCTGCCATAACCAATATGTTGAAAAATTTGCAACGTCCTAATGAGGTAAGAGAAGTCAAGACGACCAATAATGTGTGCCTACTCTATCACGGTAACCATCACGAGAGTGAATGTCCTGAAAACCATGAGTCAACTAATTTTGTGAGCAACTATAATCGAAACAACAATAATCCCTATTCGAACACGTACAACCCTGGTTGGAGACAACACCCAAATTTTTCATGGAATAATCAAGGGAACAACAACAATCAAAGCCACAAATTACAGGCCACAACAAAATAATTCGGACTATCAGCATATTCAGAATCAGCATCATCAGTAGCCATAGCAGAACAATAAAGGTATAACTTCTTCCTCTAACACTCATTCCAATACTAACTCCTTGGAATTATCCTTGCAGGAATTTATGGCCTCGAAAAAAGATTTCATGGCGTCTATAAAGACCTTGATGCACGAACATTCTGCAACAATAAAAAAATCAAGGGAATTTGTTACAAAGCCAGGCAACACTTTTGCAAAGCCATAGTTCATCTCTCAGAGCGTTGGAGAATCAAGTGGGACAGATTGCCACAACACTACATTCTCGCCCAAACGGAAATCTCCATAGTGATACTGAAGTCACTAAGCATCATGGAAATGAGCAATGCAATGTACTTACGCTAAGGAATGAAAAACAAGTTAATCAAGATGACAAGTTTGGGGGAGAACAGCTGAACAATTCTCGCCAAGGCGTAACACAACTAGATGAGGAATCTGAGAATGTTGAATAAGAGAAAGCGCATGAAAATAAGGAAAGAAGTGAAGACTCAGAAAAGCATCAACCGGATAACAAGAAATTCCTGGTCAAGGCCAACGATTACCCTGTACCATCAGTAGTCGATGTGAGACCTCCACCACCGTTCCCTCAACGGTTGAAGAAACATGATGATGACATCCAGTTTAAGAAATTTATTGATGTTCGGGACCAGTTGTGTATCAATGTGCCCTTAATCGAAGCCATCGAGAAAATGCCTTCCTATGCCAAGTATCTAAAAGAAATTGTTACAAAGAAAAGGAAGGTAGAACGTGTCGCCACGACAACAAAAATCTGCTCAGTAGTAAGCAAACTCACATCAAAGCAAAAAGACCCAGGCAGCTTTGTAATACCATGTTCCATTGGTAATGACTTCATCAGACGAGCTCTCATTGACTTGGGATCAAGTGTAAACTTGATACCAAAATCGATATTCATGAAACTAGATGTTTATCACGCCCATCCCACATCGGTCATTCTACAGTTGGCTGATCGGTCTTATGTGCGACCCAAGGGCAGAATTGAAGAAGTTGTAGTAAAGGTGGATAAATTCGTATTTCCAGTGGATTTTCTCATTCTGGATTGTGAAACCGATGAAAATGCACCGATCATTTTGAGACACCTATTCTTAGCCATCGGGAGATGTCGAAATTTTCTTAAAAGAGGAGAATTGTATAACCCAATTTTCCCACAAATTTGAATCCCTAAAATTTTGGGATTTTCTTTTAAATCCCTAAAATTTTTCCACAATATTAAAAGTTTGGGACACTTTCGTGAACCCTAGGGAACTACAAGGGATGACCTTGCAATTAACCCATTTATTTCATTAAACAAACCCCAACTCAATTTCTTCTTCACGCGACCGCTTTCACCTTTTTTTTCTCTTCTTTGCTTCTCGAGCGTGCGTCGCTGTCTCTTCTTTCCTTCTTTATTTTGTTCCATCATCGTCGTTGCTTTGAAAAGTTAAGGACTTTGGGGGTTATTCTTGGTTGTTGCATCTTTGAGGTTACCTGGAAAGGCCAAGGTGATCGGTTTCGAAATTGACTAATTCCTCGGTTTGCCATGGGGGTTATCGTCACCCTTTTTTCGTTGATATTTCCTTTAGGCGGGCTGCTGTTGTGGCCTTATCATCGATCGACCGTGAAGGCAGTAATCCCAGACTGCTTTTCTTAAACTCAAGATAGTTATCGGGCTTGCCAAAGCCACCAGACTTGGCCCATCGCTTGGAGAATGCTATGGAGCCCGTTCACATTGGCCGTGCAGAAAAGGAAAGTGGCATCATATCTGAAGATGATCACAGAAGCTCGGTAAATATGGCAAGAGGCAACAAAATCAGGAAGATATTGTGGGAAAATCTTACCATATCCAGTGTGAACACCTATCCAAGGAAAGAATCCTACTAATGGATGTAATTAGGAAGGATTTGGTTGTAATTCCTTGATTTAGGGAATTTGTCATTAATTGGGCCAATCGTGCGGCCTTAGACGCTTTAGACGCTCCTCGGTCTTATCGGCGACTAAGTAAGCCTTACCCAAGCTAAGTGAGTGTGCAAACTCACAAAGGTTGGAACCAAGCCCTCAAGGCTTCGGATTGCGGAAGCTTTAGAATGCCGACAAGGTCGGACTATCGTGTGGAAGTGCTAACACGAAGGTGGCTACTCCTGGCCACCGAGATAGGCAACAAGAACAAAGAAACTAAGAACTCAGAAAGAATAGAGCAAATGCCTCAGAGCTTTATTACTCTCTCACAAAGAGAAGAATGGAATTGGGTGATTACAAATGAGGAGGAGAGCTCTCTATTTATAGTTGAGCTCCCTCTCAATCAATGGCGTTCGATTTACTCGGAAACAGATTTATTGTTCTTCCGCCATTACCCGCAAACTTTGAATTCACTCGTATTGCTCGGATTGACCGAAGGTTTAGTTGACGTTTTTAGTACGGTTAGCATTGATGTTATTTAGTATATTAATTTATATGTTAATTTAATCCATAGGAACTTATTTGGGTCGATCCACTACTAGGGTTGATCGTGATAGACGCTATAATCATTGTTAATTATTTTTTCGAGGAATGTCTCTTTTCGGTGTTATATTTGTTTTGATTGATTGTTTGATTGTTTGGTTGTTTGAAAACTGAAATGAAAAGCATGTTTGACTGTGGAATTGTTTGTATTAAATGTAACTCAAGAAAATATAATGTGATGCATGTTGATTTGTCAGATTTAGAACATATGTTGTGCATTTAGAATATTTGACTGAGTTGAACAATCAGAATCAGAATATATGCTTCAGAATATTTGATTATGTAATATATTGTATTTGGATCGGATCATAAATCAGATATGTATGTCATTTTCATATCATATGGGTTGGATTTTGATAAGGTAAGTTCAGTGCGTTCACTCGATGGAGGTAAATATCACTTTCGAATTCTGTGGCCTCCGCCTTTGTGGTAGACCCCGCTTCAAATGATTTGATTGTAGATAGTTTGGTTATGCATAACTCACTCTTTGGATGGTGTGACAGGTGTATGAGTGCATAATCATTTGCATATTGTTGTATGATTATTTTTTGTTGATTCAGACTATGATATGAATTGTGATTTATGTACTTTAGAGAGACACTAAACTTTATATCTTATACCCCTATAGTCTATGTTTCAGATACTCAGACTTAGAAAAACCGATACTTAGAGAATCAAAATTATTATTCAAATAAAAACATTAATTCAGTATGATTCTAACTTGACTATTCTTTATCGATTTTTCGCTTATATTATTTTGAGATTTTTTTTATAATTTAAGACGTTGGACATTATAATATTTTTTTGGATTGTTTTTGTATGTTTTGAAAATATTTATTATTTATATTGAATTTTTCTCGGATATTTTATTTTAGTAAATTATAAATTATTGAACTTCATAATTATTACTTTATTATAACTATTAATTTTTAAGTTTTGTAATGAACATGTTTTCCACGAGGGAAAATATTTTATTTGAACTCTCTAGATTCGACTTAATTTCTTCTAAGTCGATTTTAGAGGGTTACATGATACATCCGTAATAAGTTCCTGTAGTCGATCGATCAGTCGCTTTATATATTCATTTTTGTTTGGAAGCTCCTACAAATACATCATTAACCGGATTAGTTGCATTTGTTAATGACATTAAATAAACTGCATTTCTTCATAGAATAAGCTCAATCCAGTCGAGCTGAGCTCGAACTTACAAAATGATGCTCGATCAAGCTTCGCTATTGAGCTTAAAGACTGCAAAATTATGAACATTTTACTGTGAATACCTTCCCGAGATTCAATATCTGCTTCATATGCAGGACTACTTGCATTTAAACCATTTCAAATGCTTTTGCCCATTTAAAGATCAAAATGAATTGCAGAATTAAATCCAAACTCTCTTTTAATGCCGTAGAAATTGTATTTTCTTTGAGATACAAACATGTAGTTTACCCATTATTATTATCTCAATTAAGAAAATTTAATATTAAATATGATGTTTTAAAAAATTGAATGAAGAAATACAAAAATATATAAAATATCAAATAAATAATTTATAGTATATTTAATATAATTAATTTCGTTTTTATTAGTAATATTTATTATATAAAAGATGATGTATAGTTATGTTTTAAAAGTACAGTGAAATTAAGGTTAGACTTGTTAGAAAAATGAGGTTCTCTAGTGTCTTCGGCCCTCCCCACGTAGTTGGGTGGCATGGCTATTGGCGTTCTTCGTTTTATGTCGATTAAGTTCTGTTGCTCGATTTCACGTTTTGGCTTCTTCCTCACCCATACTTATTCTTCTTGTTCCATATTTCTCCCTAGTCTGATTTGCAACACATCAGTCCGCCTTATGGTGCTCCTTTGGGTAGGGCTCCTCCTTATTATGCTCTTTGGACTCGTTCGCCTCCTTACTTTTGGTGGTCATATGGATTTGCTTTGACTGGTCAATTTTCTCCTATGCGGTTTCATGTGTCTTCTCTCATAGCAGTTACCTTGCAGTTTCACGTGCTTATTTTTGTGTGAGCCACGATTTCGTTCATAACACGTGCACAACTTTATGAAAACTATTGGTCACGTCCTTGTTTCTCGCAACTAGGATCATTTATCTAAGTGGACGGCTTGCTACAGTGCTATATGTTGATTGAATTTTTTTAGAGTTTCTGCTATTTTCGAATATGTTTGGATTTCCTTCCCACATACTATTGGTTTCTCCTCTTCTTAGCTGACAGAGTTCACACTCTTCTCGCAAGTCTTCACTGAGGATGAGGTTAGTGATGTTCTGGCCTCGAGCTCTTCCTCCTCTCCGTCTGTTATGTCCTCAGCCTTTTGTCTAGTTGGGTGATTGTATGCACCATCTACTATTGAAACTGATACTGTTATTAGGATTTAGGAGTATTTGGGCTCATCTCAGGTGCTTGAGATATCATGATGAGTGAGAATCATTTTTCGATTTAGTTTTCATCTACCAAAGCCTGCCAATTGATTCTTGATAGCACCCTTTGGTCTTTTAATGGAGATTTTTTCGCTCTTGCTCCCTATGATGATCAACACATCCCGGATGATTATGACTTCAATCAGTTACCTATATCAATATGGGTCCGTGTGTATGATCTCTCTCTTGGATATATGACTGAATCTATGGGCCACACTGTTGGTGGGCATCTTGGTACACAATTAGTGGCTGATCTCGGTTCAGGGGCAGGTCGGATGGGATCTTATCTTCGAGTTTGGGTAAACATTGACATTCTGAAGCCACTTCGACATTTTCTTGCTGTTGGTCGTCATCTGTCCAGTCAACCTAAACTATGCCTTATGAAGTATGAGCGTCTGCCTCATTTCTGTTTTCAGTGTGGTATAACTGGTCATGTAGTTGCTTCTTGTACTCAAGCTACACAACCTCTAGGACTGAAATTTAGTCTGGGGACTGGTTAAGGGTCCCCCTCTTTCAGGTACTAGCAATACCATGTGGTAAAGGTGTTAAAAAATATTCGATCTGGATCACCCGATCCGTCGACCCACCGACACGGTCTAAAATTGTTAGATATTGATAGTGAAAATATTAGAACTTCCGGGATGGGTAATTGATATGCTATTTTTATATTTTTTTCGAGTCGGGCCTGGATCATAAAATAGTGCTTAACTTAGTATCCGTGAAGGAAATCGAGGTAAGGATAACGCAACGAAAATTTAAAATACCTCGATCAATCTTAGGATCTCATGTAAATCATATTAACTACTGTAAAATACAGTTGTGAGATTACCTTCTGGAAATATGCTTTCAGAACAACATCCTTTCTCTTTCTTCTTTTTACATCATCGATAACTTCATTTATAATAAGAGCGCAGTCTGCAATTTGCTTACCTTCAATAAACACAAACTGTGAATCTCCCACCACTTCCTTAACACAACCTGCAAATCTCTTTGATAACACCTTAGCCAAAATCTTGTACAGTCTACTAACTAAGGAGATAGGCCTAAAATCATTGACGCTTTCTGGATTTCTTGTTTTCAGAGTGAGTGTGATGAATGAATGGTTAAACGAGTGATCAAGCCACTTTTCATTGTAAAAGTCTCCGAAGAAATCCATGACTTCCCCTCTGATCGAATTCCAAAATTTCTTATAAAACTCTGGCATTGAATCCATCAAGTCCGGGAGCTTTTGACCCATCGATCGAAGCTATTGCGCTCCACACTTCTTCCTCCGAGAACGGGGATTCTATAGCTTTTCTTGAGGACTCGCACAATTTCTTAAACTGCACATCAAATTTTTTAATTGGTAGAGTTCTCCTAGAATTGAAGCTTCTCTTGAAGTGCTTTTCAAACTCTTTCGAGATCAACTAAGGGTCCTCCAACACCTCATTTCCAACTTTGATTCGAGAAACGATCGACCCCTTAAGGCTGCCGTAGCAAGAAAAAATTTGGCATTGCGTTCACCCGCTTTAAACCACTTCAACTGGGACTTTTGAAGCCATTCCCTCTCCTCTCGCCTATATCTCGACCAAAGTCTTTTTTAGTACATTGATATCTGCTTGGATGCCAACAACGTTGCTATAGCGAACTGCTTTTTCTTCTAGCTCTTCTATTTCATTCTCAATATCCCTTGTAGATTCAGGTTCATTTATCTTTACCTTAGCAGCCCAAAACTTGAGATCTTTCACCCTTTTTAACATCAAACCAAGTCCCTTGTGCCTACAATCAGCACAAACTTCCTTTACAGTTTCGACATAAGAAAGATCATCGACCCAGTGATTGAACCATTTAAAAGGTCGGAGCCCCCGGGAAATAGACACCACTTTTAGCACAATCGGATTGTGATCCGAAATACTACTTGGAAGCGCTACTTGAGAAAGGTTTGGGTATCAGATTAGGATATCCGGAGCCACCAAGAACATAGCAGAGATAGAGCTCTCCCCTCTATCCAAGTAAACCGACTTCCCTCCAATGGAAGATCAACCAGATTACACTCCTGAATAAAATCACAGAAAATCCTCATGGCAGCAGTATTCCTTAGGCCACCCACCTTTTCCTCTTCACATTTTATGGTGTTTAGATCATCACCAATAATAACTGGAAGACTAATATTAGTAATAATGTCCTTCAGCTGTTCAAAGAATTCTCTCCTGCTGGTTTGATCATTTGGACCATACACATTGATTAGGACCATTTTTAAATTGAATTGGATTAGCGCTCCTACCAAAGCCACAAAACACCTCTGTGAAAATACTATTTCCATCGAGAAAAAACCAGAGTCCCAAAGAGACAGGATTCTGCCGACCCCCCAACAGAAGGAAAAAAAGCTGATCCATGCAATCTAGATCCACAGAACCGCTTCAGCACTGCAGGATTCACTTCGGCCAGCTTAGTTTCCTGGAGAAAGATAACATTTGGTCGATTTGCCGAGATCAAACTTGCTAACAGCTCGAACCTTTTCCTTCTTCCCTAATCCGCGCACATTCCATGAACATATAAAAAAATTCATAGTTTATAAATTAACAACGTCATCTTCACACACTAATCGACCATACCTGACCTAACATTGTCCATCACGACCTTCCATCTCCACACGCCTACCACGAATTCATCGAATGGATCCAGGAATTCATTCCCAGTTTGGACCCAATTTCAATCGAAGTGTAGTGATCGACGTCGACACACTGATACTTGGTCTTTATTTCCCAGGTACCCTGGGTCGTGGGTTATTTTAACAAAATCCTCAATAACTTTGAAAAATCAGGTGACAATAGTCGGGTTCGTACTGACATACTGGCTTTTCGCGAGTCTCTTCATTGTAATGATCTCTAGGATCTACGACCTTTCCGTGGTTGGTTTACTTGGCATAAGGGCACTCCTTCCTCGAGTCAAATTTATAAACGGATTGATAGGTTCATGTCTACTCTTGAGTGATGCTCCCTTTGTTCACTTAATCTCACTACAAGGAAGTTTATAGCTACATCAGATCATTATTATTCATTTGGACACGACACCTGCTCGCCCTCATCCATCTCATTCTAACAGAGATTACTTTCGTTTGATGAGTCTTAGAGTTTGGATGTCGCTTATATTCAGCGAGTGTAATAGGTTTAGCATGGTTCACACGTCCCCACTCTCGAAAATCAGTGAACTTGGGTTTGTGTTGTGTGACTGTCAGGAGGTGTAATATGCTAGTAACAAAGGGCATATTGCTTCACCTCTGCCAACACGCGACCGTCTGTTCCAAGGACCAATGTTTGGTAGCGATTTGAGTTTGCAATGTTGAAAACAATTTAAAACAGCATTTGACTGTGTTTGATCATTACTGGCAGCAATGTTCCAGGGTTAATTGGCTTGCCAGAGGGACCAAATGCATCATACTTCAATTCTCGTTCATCCCAATGTCAGAAACGTTACTCCATTCGAGGGTTGTATACTCGTTCTGCTGAGTGGGTTGATGACATTGATGATATTCAAGGTGAAGCTGTTACTTTTTTTCTGAGCTGTTTACCCTCTTTCGTCACCTTCCCCGAATGCTCTTCTTCACAATCAATTCTGTCGTGATATGCTATGAATTCTACTTTAACCGCTGCCTATACAAGGGAAGAGATTCATGATGTCTTCCTTCAAATTGATCCTCGTAAAGCTCTCAAAATAGATGGTCTACTTGGAAGCTTTTACAGGTCATTTTGATCGTTGGTTGGGGAAGTAATCACCCTTTGTCTTGCTTTATTAGAGGGTTGTGACTCCATGTCTTCGGTTAATTGAACAATATTTGAACTTATTCCTGAAATAAAATATCCTACACTCTTAAAGCAATTTTATCGCATTATACTTTGTACTATTATTACTAAATTGTTGTCAAGTTTTAGTTGATCGTTTGTGGCCTTTTCTTCTTGTATGCGTTTAATGATAATCAAGCTGCTCTTGTGCCCAATCGACTAATTTATGACAATGTACTAATTACGCATGAACTTTCATATTTTAAGGATGGTCATTCCAGTAACATCGTGGCGCGACCCTTAAATTAGACACGGAGAAGCCTATGTCATGTTGAATGGTCTTTTCTCCAAGCGATGCTCCTCCGACTTAGTTTTGTTGACAGTTGGGTCACTTTGATCATGTTGTGTGTTTTAATGATTTCCTATCAGATTCAGATCAATGACTGTCTTTCAGAGGCTTTACTCCTTTGTGGGACTTCGCTAGGGCGACCTTTATCTTCATTCCTTTTTGTGCTTTGTATATAGGGTTTGTCTTTGCTTCTGCAGTTGGAACAACTCAATCGTCGCATTATGGGTTCGCGCTTGTCGAAATGGGCCGAGGGTCACCCATCTTTTTTACGCTGATGATTCTTTATTATTTCTTCACCCATCGAATGTCGAATTTCAACGTGTAAGGGTTGTGCTCAATCTTTATGAAAGATATTCCTGACAAAAGGTTAATTTTGAAAAATCCATCATATATTTCAACCCATCTATCCCTGTCGATGTTCAAACCAGACTCAGTGCATGGTTGGGTGTTTCCTGTGTTTCTAATCTGGGACATTATCTGGGGCATGTCTCTCATCGTTGGGTGTAATAAGACTAATGTTTATTTTCTTCGAGATAAAGTAACCTCATGTGTGTTCGTGGATGGAAGAACTTACTGTCCTATGGTGGTTGTGCAGTGTCATCAAGTTAGTTGGGCAAGCCCTTCCCACTTATGTTACCGGGTTGTTACTTACTCCCAGATGGTGTGATTGATGACATGGTTCGGTGCTTCGTTCTATTGGTGGTCAAGTGATCCCGGTAATAGGGGTGGCCATAGTGTCGTAGGAACTCTTTTCAGTCAACGAGATTGGGAGGGCTTGGTTTTTATAATTTTCACGTGTTTAACATGTTGATGCTTGAAAAAATATCTGGTGATATTCCCATAACCCGGACTGCCTTGTTATACGAATCCTTGCCGCCAAGTATTTTTATTAGAGAAGTATCTTCATTGCTATGCCGAGGTTACGAGATGTTTTTTTTTTCTGGTATATAGGTATTAACAGTTGGGTTCATTTATCTCGGGAAGAGTGGGGTGGTACCTCACCCTTACATTTTATTGCTATCTCAGGCCCCTAATTTCCTATCATACGTTTGTCGGTGATTTCATGCTCTCGAATCGTACTACATGGAATGAGGTCAAAGTTCGTCGTTATTTTTCTGTTTTCGATGCTCATTTGGTTCTTTAATGTCTCATTTCCTAGTTGTTGTAGACTCTCTCATTTGGGTGGTCACTCATCCGGTACATATTATGTTTGTTCGGGGTATAAGTGACTATTGAGGAATCAATCAGATATTCTCTCATTTATAGCTTTTCATGTGTAAGTTTTTGGCTGGCGAGCTTTACATGAGGTGCTTCTGGTAGGCGTAAACTGTTTTGGCTGGGGTTTTCGATGGACACTGCTACTTGTGTGATATTTGATGAAATGGTCCTTCATACATTACGTGATTGTCCTATGGTGCTTCCGATCTTGGTTTCGGCTGGGTTTTGTGTTTTCTGAAGATTTATTGCAGTGCAGAAAATCTGGTGAATGGTTAGAACACTTATGCACTCTCTTTCCCTCCAACGTTTCACCACTCTTTTAGTGCTTCTTAGGCAAATTTGACACCGACAGAATGTATTCTATCATTGGATGGCATATTATTCTTCTGGTAAGCTCTTCAATCGGCCTACAGATCCACGATTTCGTCCTCCACACCAAGACTTTTGTTTCTTCTCTCAATCCTTCACAGTTGTCGGTGGTCGAAGCCTCCTGTCATAACGTCTCCCTAAGGGATCGATAGACTTAAAATATTTAATTCGGGTAAGGCGATAAAATATAATTTTGAAACAATTTGGTTTTATAGTCGCCACAACTTTTAGTTAGGTAGGTTGAATACCTTAAATATCATTTTAATGAGTTCATAAACAATCATTAAGGAAGAAAAAATGGTATTCGTTTCACCAAAAGAATCATTTTTAAGAGTTAAGAGTCGATTACATGTGCGGAAAGGTGAGCACCCCCACAACGCCCAAATTTTGGTATCTAAACGATTATATGATATTTAATATTGAGTAAAAATAGAATGAGATAAAAAAATAATAAATAAAAATGTAAAACAAAATAGACTATCAAATACAAAAATTTTTGTGCGAAAAATCTTTAAAGACACTTTCCTTGTAGTTGGGAGATGTCTTCATAGATCTCCATCACAACAAAAGTTTATCTTTTCTATATATATAACAAAAAATGATGATTTATAAAAAAATAAAGTTTGAATAATAATATAGATGCATGTATAAAAAGGTAGCAATAATAAAGATAACTAAGTTCGGTTTCGAATCTAAAATACGAGTCAAACATCGGTAGTCTACTCGCATAAACAAGGGACCAACATGCAAACTTTCTAAACTAACAACCAAGATTAAAAATACCAGCCAAGTAGGAGGATAAATATATAAGGTTGAAACGTAAATAGTGAAAAGTATAGGCATTTGATGTAAATCTACCACAAGCAAGATCAGTGACTAAAATAAAATGAAGTTTAAGTTAAGATGTTAAAAGAAAATACAGAAAATTAAATGCTGGAAATTAAAGGGACTGAAAATAAAATGCAACAAAATTAAGGGAAGAAAAAAAAATAATGGAATTTAAAGTGATGAAAAATAAAAAAAAAAAAAAAACAATAATAAATAACATGAATTTAAAAGTTACAAGTGTTTTAACCATTTAACCCATATCATAAATAATGTGGGTCGTCCCTAAGGCGGGTTATCGCAAAGTAGTTCAATATTCGAATGTTAGAAAATTAGCGGTTAGTTTGTGCAATAAAATAAAATGTTAGTAAGTTGTAAGAACAATAAAATAAAAGTTAGTATGTTAGTAAGAACCAATAAATAAAAGTTAGAATGTTAGTTCGAATGATAAAAATAAATGTTAAAATGTTAGTAAGTTAGTGATTAAAATAAAATGAACAAAAATAAAGAGCAGAAATCAGAATAAATAAAACATGAAAATAACTGATTAGTGACTAAATTGAAAATAATAAAGCTAGTGTGTCAAAAATGAAATAAATACAAAATGTAAAGATTCGGGGATCATTTTGTAAAAAATGCGGCAATACTAGAGGGACTTCAACGTGATTTTTCGTAAAGGCTTTGTGACCGAATGTAAAAAAGGCAAGAATGGGAGGGCTTAAGCGTGATTTTCCCAAGTTCTTCGATATATATACACATTTTAACCATTTGGGTAACATAACCATTTTTTCATCTTCTTCTCCCAAACTCTATCTTTTCCTCTCATTTCCTCTCGCAAACCTCCCTTTCAAAGCCAAAAATCAACCGACCACGTAGATCAGTGGTCGAACCCCACTCCGATAAACCCCCCAAACCTTCCTCTTTAACCTAAGCCCTAAACAGACCTAAAAGAACCAAAACATCTCCTAGTCTTATGAGAAATCCTCGACCGAAACCATAAACACCATCGTAGATCGATGAACTTTTACCTCTCGACCACCACCATGGTGGCCGATCTAACGACACAACCTTAAAACAACCAAAGCTACACATTTTTAAAACCCTAACCTAAATACCTTTCTAGAAAGAGTAAAAAAAAGACTCCTACCAGCCGAAAAGTCCATACTTTGGACTTTGGCCACCCGAGACCCTTAAAAGAGACGTCTTTCCTCTCCGACGTTCTCTAACCGACGACGCACCCTAACCGAAGGTAAAAAAAGCTCTCTTTTATTTCATTTTGTTTTATATTTCGAAAGAAGAAAAAAAATTGCATGTGAAATGTGGAAAATACCTTAGAGAAACGGTTTGAATTTGATTTTTGGATTGTATTGATTTTAAATGGTTTCTTGATTTTATTAATTTCAAAATGCCTTTTTACACATTTTGGAGGGGATTTTATAGAACCCCTTAATATTAAAAACAGAATAGAAAAGAAGCTATTTTTTGTATATTTATTATCATTTCCCTTTTAGTTTTTGTCTTGCATGCGGTGGTCGATGAGGGATCGATCGTGCATGGGTTATAATAAATACTCCAGATTTCAAGCGAGTTGTCACGGCTCAGTTCGGCGTCGGTGATGTCTTGATGACGACGCAGTTGAAAAAGAGGATTCCTCTTGGCGGCGGCGACGGTGCAAGTTATCAACTTTGGCGCCTTTGATGGCTTGATGATCGACGCAGTTGGAAAAAGAGGATTCCCTCTTGGCGGCGGCGGCGGTGCGAGTTATCAACTTTGGTGCTTCAACTGGGTTTTGAAAAACCTAGTTGTACATCGATCTGGAGCATTAAATGAGGTCTATATTTAACGGTATATGATAAGCGGAGTGTTGAAACATTTTGATATTTCGATATAACAAATTAAGTTAAATGGATTTTAAGATTTTCCAAATGATTTTCTAAGTATATTCGATATAACTATTCGAATATCAAAACATTACTCCAAATATTTCAAAATCATTTTAATCCTTACTTAAGTGTAAAATTAAGTTTTAATAATAAAACAATTTCAAAATAATTTTACAAAGTATTTCGAACCAATTTAAAGCCAAAAATTCCAGATTGCTCAGAGGGAACCGATTCCCCCCATAGGAGGAACCGATTCCCCCCTGAATGGTTTGGCTCCGAGATTTCCAGAATGCTCGTAGGGAACCGATTCCCCCCAAGGGGGTACCGATTCCCCCTTGTACAACGGTCGAAATATTTGAATTTTACACTTAGGGAACCGATTCCCTATGAGGGGAACCGATTCCCCCCGCTCCAAGCTGTTTTATTAAATGTTTTCACACTAAAACGGCTATAATATCTTCTCTAATCATCCCCAACGTTCAGAAGTGATCCAAGGTGTATTTAAACAAGTTCTGAAGCCCTTGATCAGCAAGAAAATCATAGAGAATTAAGAGAGAAAGCATCAAACACAAAGTTTGTGCAATTCAAGCCAATTTCATTCATATTCATTTTGCTTTCAAAGAACACTTATTGTGCTCATTTGTAATTTTCTTTGAGTGTTCTTTTCTTGTCTAGAATTGTGCAAACATCTTACTTTGTGAGGTTTTCTTGTAAGTTTGCAAATTGTAATCTTCTCTTTGAGAAAAGAGTGTTCTCAAGAGTTGGGGTATACTCTTGAGGGAATGTAAGGTTATCTCTTTGGCCTCAAAAGAAAGAACAAATTAGTGAATTTGTTGGAAATCCTTAGTGTGGATAGCTAAGGTAGTGGACGTAGACTTTGTTTGATAAAGTCGAACCACTGTAAATCGCTGTGCAATTACTTTCAATTTTCTGCAAAAGCTTCCACAAAATTTTTATTGCCAATTCACCCCCCTCTTGGCCAATTTCGTCATTCGATTAACTCAACAATTGGTATCAGAGCTAACTCATTTGAAGGTTTAATCGCCTCTTGAGTCGATCCGGGAAGAGTTACATCGATTACAAAGTCATCAATGGCCTCCACTTCAAACTTCGACTCCGGTCCGATTTGATGTCCGTCAACAAGCCTCCTTTCTTCAATAGAGCTAACTACGCCTATTGGAAGAATAGAATGATGTACTTCATTCAAGCAAGTGACATGGGAGCATGGAATGCCGTAGAAGAAGGATACATTAAGCCTATCACTCATCCAAGGTTGTGGAGTGAAGGATACAAAAATGTTCCAGCTCAACTCCAAAGCCATCCATATTATCTTTTGTGCTCTTGGACCAGATGAATACGGAAGAGTTTCATCGTGTACAACCGCCAAAGAAATGGGACAAGCTTCAAGTCACACATGAAGGTACCGATGAGGTAAAGAAATCAAAAATTAGTATCTAACGCATAGCTATGAAAATTTCAGGATGAAACCAAATGAAGACATCAAAGCTATGACGGATAGATTTTCAACGATTGTCAATGGTCTCAAATCATATGGAGAGATCATCTCAAATGAAAAGCTTGTGAGGAAGTTAGTTTACTCCCTCCCAAAATCATGGCAATCAAAGAAGACGGCAATCATTGAGTCTAAGGACCTATCGTCCTTAACTCTTGAAGAACTTATCGGTTCACTCCTCACTCATGAAATGATGCTTGAAGATGAGGTGGACCTGATAAAGTTGAAGAGACACAAAGGAGAAGGAGAAGAAGAAAACATTGGAGTTGCTCTCAAATCCACAAAAGATGAGAGTGATTCTAATGATGATGATGATGACGAGGAAATGGCATTATTTGCCAAATGGCATTATTTGCCAAACGTTCAGAAAAATGATGAGACCTTACCGAGGAAGAAAATTCAACGAAATGAAGGCCTCAAAGATGAACCAAAAGAGAAGGACCCGATCATTTGCTATGATGCAAAAAACCAGGGCATGTCAAATATGATTGCCCACAATTGAAAGAAGGGTCAATCAAAGAATAAGCACAAGCTCATGTGGCTACATGGAGCGATGAAGAAGGTTCCGATGAGAAGAACAAGAAGTAGCAACTTGTGCTTAATGGCATTTGGGAAATTCTAAGGTAACCTCTAACTCATCTGATTTTGATGATTTATCTTATGATGAGCTATTAGAGGAATAATGGGTTGGCTTCGGATTATGAGAAATTATTTTAAAATATAAAAATGATGTTTCAAAGTTGAAAAATGAATAAACTCATCCAAAACCAACAATGATCTTGAAAGTAAAATCAAAGATTTGCAAATCAACTAGAAGAGTTTGAAAAGAAAATTTAGATTTGCAAAATTTACTTTCAAAGGTCAATGATGATCATCAAAAGAAAATGATGATCTTAAAACTTCTTTTGATAAAGTTGGAACAAAACGTTTTGAAAAAGGAGAAAAATTCAAATCCAACTTTGTTAGAAAAGATTTTAGAAACTACAATCATAGAAATCCTCAACGAACCTTAAATGTAAAATCTTTAGAAGTATATGGGTTCCTAAAGGACTCATTACCTACTAAAGATAAAGATCCTACACAAATGGATACCTAGGGAACTAGGATTTTGGAAACTAATGATATGACCCAAAAGATTTGGGTACCAAAAATCAAAAATTAATCTATGTTTGTAGGAAAGGAGCATTGCTACAAGGCACGGGAAACAAATTCAAATTCATGGTACCTTGATAGTGGATGCTCAAGACACATGACCGGAGACAAAAGCCGTTTATAGAGCTTAACGTCAAAAAAGCCGGTGGAGGAGAAGTGACTTTTGGTGATAATTCAAAAGGTCACATTGAAGGTATTGGTACAATAGGTAATACCTCTTCCATACAAATTAAAATTTTTTTATATGTGAATGGATTAAAGCAAATCTATTAAGTATTAGTCAATTATGCGATAAGGGATTCAATGTCTTGTTTGAATTAATGGTTGTAAAGTTATTGACATTGCATCTAATCGGATTATGCTTGTTGGTCATAGAATAGGAAACATTTACATGGTGCATTTAGATTCTATTGATATACTAATTTATGCCTAGTTGCTAAGGATGAACATGATAGTTGGTTATGGCATAGGAGACTAGACATGCTAGTATGAGTGTTTTGCAATGGCTAATTCAAGGTGATTTAGTTCGAGGGTTGCCTAAGCTTAAATTGATAATGATAAAATCTGTGATGCTTGTGCTAAAGGAAAACAAAAACGAGTTTCTTTTAAATCTATTAATGATGTATCAACTAGAGAGTATTATAATTGATCCATTTAGATCTTTTTGGGCCAACTAGAACTACTAGCTTGGGAGGAAAACAATATGCATTTGTCTTGGTAGATGACTATTCTAGATACACTTGGGTTCTATTCTTAAGTACTAAAGATGAAGCATTAGAAAATTTCATCACATTTTCAAAAATAATCCAAAATGAAAAGGTTACTCTATCACTAGTGTTAGAAGTGATCATGGAACTGAATTTGAAAATCTTGGATTTATTGAGTTTTGTAATTCTAATGGTATTAGCCACAATTTTTTAGCACCTAGAACCCCTCAACAAAATGGAGTTGTTGAGAGGAAAATCGAACTTTAGAAGAAATGGCTAGAACCATGCTTTGTGAAAATAATTTGCCAAAATATTTTTGGGCGGAAGCCACAAATACCGCTGTTATGTTGTAAATCGAGTAATGATTAGGCCAATTTTAAAGAAAACTCCATATGAAATTCTCAAAATAAAAAGCCTAACATTAGCTATTTTCATCCTTTTGGATGTAAATGTTTTGTTTTAACAACGGTAAAGAAAACCTTGGTAAATTTGATGCTAAAAGTGATGAAGGAATTTTTCTGGGTTATTCCTTAAATTCTAAAGCTTATCGTGTATTAATAAAAGAACTTTAGTTTAGAAGAGTCTATACATGTTGTTTTCGATGATAATCCCCTTCCGAGGAAGGATTCTTCTGTTAATGATGATGTAGGTATTGTACAAGCAAATGACGTTAGACATGACGTTGGAGAATCATCATCAAAGGAAGAAACAAAAGATGAGGAAACTCATGATCCCCTCGAGAATCCAACCATTGAAGAAAGGGAAGTATCTTTTCCAAGAGAGTACAACTATGTCAAGGATGGTGAAATTATAGGTGATCCATCAGGGTAACTACTCGATCTTCTCTTAGAAATATCTGTAATTATGTTGCATTTATTTCATGCATAGAGCCTAAGAACATCAAAGAAGCATTAAAAGATGAACATTGGATTATGGCTATGCAAGAAGAATTAAATCAATTTGAGAGAAGTAAAGTATGGACATTAGTTGAAAGGCCTAGTATAAATCTACTGTAGGTACTAGATGGGTTTTTAGAAATAAACTTGATGAAAGTGGTAATATAGTGAGGAACAAGGCTAGACTTGTTGCTCAAGGCTATACTCAAGAAAAGCATAGACTATGATGAAACATACGCTCCCGTAGCTAGGATGGAAGCAATTAGAATGTTATTAGCATTTGCATGTTTTCATGAATTTAAATTATATCAAATGGATGTTAAAAGTGCATTTTTAAATGGTATTATAAAGGAAGAAGTGTATGTGGAACAACCTCCAGGTTTTGAAGATTCAAAATTTCCGGATCATGTTCTTAAATTGACAAAAGCTCTTTATGGTTTAAAACAAGCTCCTAGAGCTTGGTATGAAAGATTGTCAATTTTTTAATTAAAAAGGGTTTTTCAAAAGGGAAGGTTGACACTACATTGTTTTTAAAGCATAAGGTAAAGATTTATTAGTAGTTCAAATTTATGTTGATGATATAATATTTGGTTCTACTAATGATATTCTTTGCCAAGAATTTTCTAAGCTAATGCAAAGTGAGTTTGAGATGAGCATGATGGGGGAGCTCTCATTTTTCCTGGGACTCCAAATCAAGCAAGAAAAGATGGCATCTTCATTAATCAAGCTAAGTACGTCAAGATATGCTCAAGAAGTTTGGACTGGAAAATGGGAAACCTCATGACACTCCAATGAGCTCTTCAACAAAGCTTGACTTAGATGAAGGAGGTAAATGTGTAGATGTTAAATTATATAGGTCAATGATTGGCTCTTTGCTTTATCTAACTGCAAGTAGACCGGACATTATGTTTAGTGTTTGCTTATGTGCTAGATTTCAATCATGTCCTAAGGAATCACATTTACTAGCTGTTAAGAGATCTTTAGATACCTTAAGGACACTCCTAGTTTAGGACTTTGGTATCCTAGAGACTCTAGCTTTAGCTTGCATGCTTTTTCTGATGCGGATTATGGAGGATGCAAATTAGATAGGAAAAGCACCTCCGTACTTGCCAATTCCTTGGAAATATGCTGATTTCTTGGTTTTCAAAGAAACAAAATTGTGTTGCATTATCTACCACTGAAGCCGAATATATTTCAGCTGGTAGTTGCTGTGCACAAGTTTTATGGATGAAACAACAACTTTTTGATTATGGAATTGAAGTAGGTACCATTCCTATCAAGTGTGACAATACTAGTGCTATTTGTCTCACTAAAAATCCCATCCAACACTCTAGAACTAAGCACATTGAAATAAGACATCACTTCATTAGAGACCATGTCACTAAGGAAGATGTAGTTCTAGAATTTGTTGATACTTTGCACCAATTAGCGGATATCTTTACAAAACCCTTAGACAAGGAAAGATTTTGGACACTTAGGAGAGAATTAGGTTTGACCAACCTATCTTCACTAAGTGTTTAAAATAATTTTAGCACTTTTAATAAATCTTGAAAATGCTTATAATAATAATTTTGATTGCATTCTTGCTATTAGTTAGGGGGAGTTTGTGATTCTTAGTGAAAATTAATTTTATGTTCAAAAATCGATTAAAGATTAATTTAATTGTTTGAACATAATTAATTTTTGATATATGAGTTGCCAATACCACTAGAAAAGATTAATTTAGCATTTTGTGCTTAAAAATCGGATTTTAGCATTTTGGTGCAGAGGGAATCGATCCCCCCCTGAGGGAACCGATTCCTCCTTTGAAGGGGAACCGATTCCCCCCACAGGGGAATCGATACCCCCTGGGGTTCTGCTAAAATCGGGCAGAACAAACCCAAAATCTCAAAAACCCTCTTCCTCTCTCGCGCCGTTTCTCCCCTCTAATCTCTCAAATCTCCATTTTTGCCTCAAATCAACAATATTAATCGGATTTGCTTCATAAATCATCTTCTAAACCTGTTGGAATCATTAAAATCGTGCAAACAACATCTAAATCCCCTCAATCTTCATCTTTCAAGGTAAATTTTTCTAAACTCTTTATTTCATTATTTTTGAACATAGGATTAGTTTCAATTAGTTCTAGGTTGAAATAGTGATCGGGCATTGATTATTTAGTGATTAGAAACTAGATGTTACAACTAATTTCATCAAAAACACAAGAATTTTTCAAATTTTTTTATTTTCGAAATAAAAAAAATGTGTTATTTTTCAAATTATTGTGTTTTGATTAAATTATGTTGTTATTATGAAAACTATACATATATTGTTCTCAAACCATATTTTCAAAAGTTTCTCAAAAACTTTGCCCATTAGGATTGATTTAGAGAACCTTGAAATATTGAGGACTCAATTGAGTTTTGGGATTAATTGAGTTGCATACATTTGTTTTAAAATTGCAGGTTATTCTATCTATTCCGATTTCCTTCACCATGTCAAATCCTAAACGTCCTAGGTCTTCATCTAGTCGTTCTAGTCGTCAACCAAATCCACCTCCAAATCCTCCTTCTATTCCATTTCTAATCCCAATCCCACTGATCCTAACTTGACTATTCAAATTCGTGTTTTAATCATCCTGGGTCTAGAAATCACCGATTTTGGTATTATCAATATTTCGATTCTTACAAAATCCGGGAAGAACGTATTCCTTCTCGTCAAGCTATGTTAGCTATCGATTTTAAATATCTTCCCATTTTACAAGAATGGAAATTTGATAAACTATTTGATCTTGAACCCATCGTTTACCATCAACTTGTTCGTATATTCTACTCTAATGTCGTATGTGTTAAAAACCAAGCTGAAACCGAAACCATAGGAATTCGTTCCTACCTCCTAGGACAATTCTTATATATTGACCCGCATATATAGCCAATACATTTGGATTAGATAATGATGGTATTTCGAATGAAAAACAAATTTTAGGTTCTCGTTATAAAAGAAGAGATAGTGCGAGTGTCTTAGACCTACATGAGCGTTTTCTTCATCTAATGATTTCTTGGTGGTTTCGACCATCCGGAGGTCGTTATTCTACTCTTAGAGCTTTGGATCTTTGGTGGTTACATTGTTTCGAAAACCGTATTAAAATTAACCTACCTCAGATTATTTTTGCTGAAATTGTTGAAACCGTAAATCTTGTTCCTAACAAGAAACACTGTTCATCTCTAGTTTACGGTTGCTTTTTGAGTAATCTGTTTTCCAAAGCTGGGCTTAGAGTCGGTCTAGATGTCGTTTTTCCTCTTAAGAAACAAATAAATCTTCTTTCCTTAACGAGAGCGGGATGGGTAAAGAACAAAGAAACCGGTGAATGGGTTCGATCTTCTACTCCGGGAGCTAGTTCTTCACAAGCTCCACCCGAAGGTGACGAAGATCCCGAGCTTGAGCAATTAATGCAAGATATTGATGAAGCCGAAGATGAGCCTGATCAGCCTGAAGAGCAGCCCGAGGAGCAAGCACAACAAACGCATCAAATGCCTCCATATTTTCAATCCTTTATGGAGACATTCGATTTCCGATACGCTACCATGGACTCACGCTTTTCCTCTATAGAGTCTCATTTATCCACAATAGGAGCTCAACAATTAGAGATTCTTCGGGAGATGTGTGCAAACAATGAATCTACCAACGCTCGTATCAATGAACTAACTCATGAAATGGCTGCTATGCGAGCCCGTTTTCCTCCTACCGATCCGGATGCTTGATTTTATGTTTAGCTTTAAAACTTTGAACAAAATGAATATTGTTTCAATATTTTGGATTGTTTGATTTTATGGATTGTTGGATTTTAGATTTATGAATAGTGTGAACTTATATGTTTTATTCATTTTTGCATCATCATTAGCAATATGACAAATTTTTGCCATATCACATTATTTATGAATATTGATGAAACTAATGGCTAACCTCTCTCTTGATTGTGATCTTAGCAGCTTAAGCTTATAATTAATAAATCAATTGGCTAAATGATTTCAAAACCTTGTTTTACAATGTCTTTTTGATTTAACAAAAAGGGGGAGAAGTGTTAAATGTTTTATATAATAAATTGAAGAAGTGTTAAAGTAAGGGGGAGTAATTTCAAAACTTGATTTCAAAAATCTTAAAATTACTAAAATGTTTTGTTATATCAAAAAGGGGAGATTGTTGAAACATTTTGATATTTCGATATAACAAATTAAGTTAAATGGATTTTAAGATTTTCCAAATGATTTTCTAAGTATATTCGATATAACTATTCGAATATCAAAACATTACTCCAAATATTTCAAAAATCATTTTTAATCCTTACTTAAGTGTAAAATTAAGTTTTAATAATAAAACAATTTCAAAATAATTTTACAAAGTATTTCGAACCAATTTAAAGCCAAAAATTCCATATTGCTCAGAGGGAACCGATTCCCCCCATAGGAGGAACCGATTCCCCCTGAATGATTTGGCTCCGAGATTTCCAGAATGCTCGGAGGGAACCGATTCCCCCCAAGGGGGTACCGATTCCCCCCTTGTACAACGGTCGAAATATTTGAATTTTACACTTAGGGAACCGATTCCCTATGAGGGGAACCGATTCCCCCCACGCTCCAAGCTGTTTTATTAAATGTTTTCACACTAAAACGGCTATAATATCTTCTCTAATCATCCCCAACGTTCAGAATTGATCCAAGGTGTATTTAAACAAGTTCTGAAGCCCTTGATCAGCAAGAAAATCATAGAGAAACAAGAGAGAAAGCATCAAACACAAAGTTTGTGCAATTCAAGCCAATTTTCATTCAATATTCATTTTGCTTTCAAAGAACACTTATTGTGCTCATTTGTAATTTTCTTTGAGTGTTCTTTTCTTGTTCTAGAATTGTGCAAACATCTTACCTTGTGAGGTTTTCTTGTAAGTTTGCAAATTTGTAATCTTCTCTTTGAGAAAAGAGTGTTCTCAAGAGTTGGGGTATACTCTTGAGGGAATTGTAAGGTTATCTCTTTGGCCTCAAAAGAAAAAACAAATTAGTGAATTTGTTGGAAAATCCTTAGTGTGGATAGCTAAGGTAGTGGACGTAGACTTTGTTTGAGAAAGTCGAACCACTGTAAATCGCTGTGCAATTACTTTCAATTTTCTGCAAAAGCTTCCACAAAATTTTTATTGCCAATTCACCCCCCTCTTGGCCAATTTCGTCATCCGATTAACTCAACACGGAGGCTAAGGAGAAAAGATGAAAACCCTAGCTCACTTGGGTCCTCACAGGTAGGCCTGTTGGGCCATTTAAATTGGGTTTTGGTTGCATTTGTAATGGGTATATTGACCTAAAAGAAAAATAAATTTATGCTTAGTTTAATTATAATCAATATATATATATATATATATACTAATAGTTATGCTCTACGTGTACACATATGCATCAAAACAAACTAAAATCTAGTCCCGGATAAATATAGTGTCTACAGCTGCCCCTCTTTGCCCATTATCGTGTAACGAGAATAGGGAAAAGACACTAATTTTTCCCGTCTCTCTGATTGTTTTGATTTTGAGGATCAATCCCTTTGCCATTTCAAAAAATGACATTTTTCTTTCATTCTGAGGAGTTTGGTCATATTTTGACGATTCAATCTCTCATATGGGGATAATACATTTACTAACGACATGGTTCTTTTGTGGTGAGGATGACTAGTTGTGTTTCAATGATTTGACTCCTCATAAGAGGATATCAAGCTTGTTGCCAACGTTGTTCCTTCGTGTTGAGGATAGCTGGTCATGCTTGGATAGTGGTGATCATGAAGACAATATTGTTCCTTCGTGATGAGGAAATCTAATTGTCCGTAGGTGATTGCGTTTTGAGTGACGCTGCTCCTTCGTGTTGAGGAGATATGGTCTCAAATGATTTGGTGTTAAACCTGGTGATGACATTGCTCTTTCGTGGTGAGGAGATCGAGTCAAAATTGACTCTAACTGATTCTCTATGCTTGGTAGTGAGATAAATCTTCATAGATTCTATTCAAAAGATCAAATGCCTTGCTTTTATGCATGTCCTAAAAATGATCTAATGTGAATTTGATGTAATGTATAAATGTTCAGTGTAATTTTGGTACAATCAAGTTCCAAAGAACGGAATTTCATCGGCTTTCGGTGATTTACTCTTGATTAAAACCGTCAGGGTTTTCTATTTCTGTTGTCTGGGATTCCAGATATGATTACCTTTCTAATCCCCTTGATTAAAAAAATGTCAAATTCATCTCGAAATTGACAGGGTAAGATTGTGTATGGTACAACCTCTGATTTAGGATCTCTTTTTATTTTTCTTGGTAGGGTGAAGCCCGAATAAGATCGCTCTTTTGACTGATCTCTTTTTACTTGCGTAAGCTGTTTTTTTTATGTTCCGATTGATAAAAGTTGTTTTGCTCATATATGTTTCCTGTTGGACGCCTGTTTTGAAATTCTCGTACCCTCGAACTCTTCTCCGAGTAAGGCATAATAATCTTTTTTTATATGATACCATTATTAATCAAAATTTTATATGTATATTGCTTATGCCAGAAAGGTAACAAAAATCATCCAATCGATTTCATTAATGAGGGTGATAACTCCATATAAAGACTGTATTTTAGGTCTTTTTACTTAAGTTATTGATTGTCTAAAAGCTATTTACATAGCATTTTAGCTTCATATAGTTGCATTTAGGACATATTTTCATGTGGTGGATAAGTTTTGCGGAGGCAAAGTTTATTTGATTAAACTGATGCTGCTAATGAGAAAGGTTGTTTGTTGATTGTGATGATGCAGGAAATGTCTGAGGAAAAATTTATTTGCCGACACAAATTAATTTGATAGGGCCAATGGAACACATAAGACGAAGACAGTGAAGAACATATTTTCTTTGCCAAGGCAAGGAAAATATTATAAGTCTGACGCGAATCTGACAAACTGCTGACGTCACCTATTAGCTTCCTGATTGACCTCACGTGTAAGAAATACCCCAAAATTCTGACAACAGCCAGCCACCTTTCCATTTATAGCTGAACAAGAAAAAACGGTTATTTAGGGGGCATTTAATGATGTGAGAAACTCTAGGGAAATTCCCATTATAAATACCCAGTCACAACTACCAAAAAAGAGGAGAGGGGAGAATCATACAGAGAAAATTCCCCATGTTTGGAAAAAGCCGGTCACAACGTCCTTTTTCCACCGCCCTCACTCGTCCGTTCTTGGTGCCCTCCATATCCAGGCTTTACCGAGGTAGCGGCCAGACCCTCGAGAGAGGCTGGTGCGTTGGAGCAGCCATGGTGGTGGTCTGATGTTACAACAGAGATCTGTTCTGGGAGTTTTTTTCCTCTTGTTCTTCATGTTTTATTTTTCTAAGGGCTTGTACTTAATGAATATTTTTGGGATGATGTTAACCACACCATGAATTATTTTATTTGGTGTTGGGAATACTTGGATGATATTTTATATTACCGTTAATGAATGATTAAGTATATTTTTGTTAAATATTGTTTTGTTCATTGTTTTAACCTTTTGCCTTGACACTGTAAGAGCTTCGAGAGATTGCCTGGTGCCTAGGTGAAATATTTCTAGACCTTGAAAGAGTTTTCGAGAGATTGTCGTTTTTCTAGAAATTGATTCTTAGATTCGAGAGAATTATGATAGATCTACGTGAACAATGGAATAAATATGGGATGGTGATGTTCTAACTTGTCTACCTTAGAGATAAGAAGAGGGTTTCAATCGACTAAAAGTGATAAATGCTTGAGTAGGATAGACAACGACTATAGTTCACATTGAGAGGTATTGCTACAACAATAATCTGACAAACCAAGGGTTGTAGCTCACGCCGAGTAGTATTACCATAGCATCTATCTAAGAATACTCAGTAATCCTGTCGGGCAGCCTAAGCATAGCATACCAAATCATTCTTAGCATAAAATAACTTATCATCGTAGCAAATCCAACCCAAGTGCCCCGTTAGAAGTCTGATTGTTAGAGGTTTCCTGTCTATTTACAGAGTTTTGATAACTTTAGCCTTGACAACTTTTATTTGTTTACCTTTGCATA
Organism: Hibiscus syriacus; assembly: GCF_006381635.1. Classification (NCBI taxonomy): domain Eukaryota; kingdom Viridiplantae; phylum Streptophyta; class Magnoliopsida; order Malvales; family Malvaceae; genus Hibiscus; species Hibiscus syriacus. Next base: position 940,428 of record NW_024063200.1, read on the forward strand.
TTTTTCTTGTCTTGACCATACTTTTCTCGATCTGTTCATACCATTTTCCATTGCATATTTTCCTTGTTTATATCATTAGACTTAAACTCACAAACGTTTAAAAACACGACAAAATACAACACTTTCACAAGTTCCAAAAATTTGTTCAAATCTAAAGACCACTAAAATCAAAAATCAATTAGTTAAAAATATAATAATGCATGATATGTTGAAACTCAAAATAAACAAAAAGATCATAAATTAAATACAATTTAAGTTTGTAATTCCCAACAATAAAAACAACGTATAATCGTTTAAAACCTGACTCTCTAAGTCCCCGGTGGAGTCGACAAGCTGTTATAATGTCTCCCACGGGGATTCGTTAGACTTAAAAAATTTAATCCAGGGAAGGCGATGAAATATAATTTTGAAACAATTTGGTTTTGGAGTCACCACCAACCTTTAAGTTATGTAGGTCAAATACCCAAAATATCCTTTTTAATGAGTTCAGAAAAATCATTAAAAGATGAAAAAATGGTTTAGGTTTCACCAAAAATTTATTTTTAAGAGTTCAGGAGTCGATTACGTGTGGGGAAGGGTAAGCACCCCCACAACGCCCAAATTTTGGTACCTAAACAATTATATGATGTTTAAATATTGTGAATTACAAACTCCAAAATATATTTAAACTATGATCCTTCTATTCATTCGAATTTATTTAAAAATATGTCAATTTTCAAAAATAGAAAACAACGTTGTTTTGCAAATAAGAAAATAAAAATTTGATGACAAATGATAAATGCAGGTACAAAAAAATTAAAGAGCGCAAAATATATTTTTACATAAGAAAGTTGTTTATTTATTCCAAAAAAATATTATTATTTTTATAAGAGAAATCACATTATTCTGTACGAACAATCATTGAAAATTCACTTTCTTTATCGTTGGGAGACTTTTTAATGGATTCCCCTTACAAAATGTGTTTCTTTAATTTTATGGAATGATACACTTTAAAAGTGTATAGTATTCTATTAAATTTCTTGAAATGCTCAGATAAAAAAATGTTTTTTGTGCGAATAATCCTCGGGAATGCACTTCCTTTGTAGTTAGGAGACTTTTCCATAGATTCCCCTCACAAAATTACATTGCCTCACATTTTTTATATCAAATAAAAAAATAAAACAAAACAAAAATAGAACGAGATAGAAAATAATAAAATAAAAAATGTAAAACAAAGAAGACTATCGAATACAAAAAACCTTTTGTGCTTAAAGACTTCAAAAGACACTTTCCCTTGTAGTTGGGAGATGTCTTCATAGATCTCCCTCACAACAAAAATTTATCTTTTCTATATATATAACAAAAAATGATGATTTATATATAAAAAAATAAAGTTTGAATAATAATATAGATGTATGCATAAAAAGGTAGCGATAATAAAGATAATTAAGTTCGGTTTCGAATCTAAAATACGATTCAAACATTGGTACTCTACTAGTATAAACAAGGGACCAACATGCAAACTTTCTAAACCAACAACCAAAATTAAAATACCAGCCAAGTAAGAGGATAAATAAATAAGGTTGAAATGTAAATAGTGAAAAGATAGGCATTAGATGTAAATATATCACAAGCAAGATCAATGACTAAAATAAAATGAAGTGTAAGTTAAGATGCTTAAATGCAAATACAAAAAAATTAAATGCTGGAAATTAAAGGGACTGAAATAAAATGCAACAAAATTAAAGGTAAGAAAAAAAAATACTGGAATTTAAAGTGCTGAAAAAATAAATAAAATAAAAACAGTAATAAATAGCATGAATTTAAAAGTTAGGGGATTGTTTTTAACCGTTTAACCCTGACCATAAATAATGTGGGTTGTCCCCCAGGGCGGGTCACCGCAAGGTCGTTGAATATTCGAATGTTAGAAAATTAGCGGGTTAGGTTGTGCAATAAAATAAAATGTTAGTAAGTTAGCAAGAACAATAAAAATAAAAAGTTAGTATGTTAGTAAGAAAAAATAAATAAAAGTTAGAATGTTAGTTCGAATGATAAAATAAATGTTAGAATGTTAGTAAGTTAGTGACTAAAATAAAATGATCAAAAATAAAGAGCATAAATCATAATAAATAAAACATGAAATATAAATGATTAGTGACTAAATTGAAATTAATGAAGATAGAGTGTTGAAAATAAAATAAATAAAAAATGCAGAGATTCGGGGACCATTTTGTAAAAGCGCAACAATACTAGTGGGACTTCAACTTGATTTTATGCAACAGTTTGGTGGCCGAAATGTAAAAACATGACAAGAATAGGAGGGCTTAAACGTGATTTTCCAATTTCTTTGATATATATACACATTTTTAACCATTTTGGGTAACCTAGTCATTTTTCATCTTTTTTTCTCCCAAACTCTCTCTTTTCCTTTCATTTCCTCTCGTCGACCTCCCTCTTCAAAGCTAAAAAATCGGTCGGCCACCGTAGATCGATTGTCGAACCCCACTTCGATAAACCCCCCAAACCTTCCTCTTTAACCTAAGCCCTAAACCAAGACCTAAAAGAACCAAAACATCTCCTAGCCCTAAGAGAAACCCACGGCCAAAACCACAAACACCTTAAACATCATCGTAGATCGGTGAACTTTTGCCTCTCGGCCACCACTACCGGTGGTCGATCTAACCGACGTAACCCTAAAATAACCAAAGCTACACCTTTTCAAAATCCCTAACCTAAACACCTTTCTAGAAAGAGTAAACAAAAAGACTCCTACCTACCGAAAAGTCCCTACCTTTGGACATCCGCCGCCCGAGACCCTTAAAGGAGACGCTTTGCCTCTCTGATGTTCTCTGACCGACAACACACCCTAAAATTGAATGTAAAAAAGATCTATTTTATTTCGTTTTGTTTCTTATTTCGAAAGAAGAAAAAAATTTGCATGTGAAATGTGAAAAATACCTCTGAGAAATGGATTGTTGCTTTTTGAATCTAATTTTTGGGTTGTATTAATTTCGAATGGTTTCTTGATTCTATTAATTTTCGAATGCCTTTTTTACACATTTCAGAGGAGATTTTATAGAACCCCCCTATATATTGAAAACAAAATAGAAAAGAAGCTCTTTTTCTGTATATTTCTTCTCATTTCCCTTTTTGTTTTTGTCTTGCATGCGGTGGTCTGATGAGGGAACCGGTTGCGCATGGGTTGTAATAAATGCTCTAGATTTCCAGCGAGTTGTCAAGTCTTAGTTTGGCGCTGGTGATTGCTTGATGATCGGCGCGACTGGAAAACGAGGATTCCCTCTTGGTAGCGACGGTAGGCGTTATCAACTTGGACGCTTCAATAGGGTTTTGAAAAACCTAGTTGTACATCGATCTGGACCATTGGATGAGGTCCATATCAAACAGTATAAGATGAACGGTAGCTGAGGAGAAAAGATGGAAATCGTAGCTCACTTGGGTCCTCACACGTGGGCCTGTTAGGTCATTTAAATTGGGCTTGGTTGTATTTTTAATGGGTATATGGATTTAAAAGAAAAATAAATTTATGCTTAGTTTAATTATAATCAATATCTACATCTCTCTATATATATATAGTTATACTCCACGTGTACACATATGCAACAAAACAAACTAAAATCTAGTCCCGGATAAAATATAGTGTCTACAGTACTATAAAGGTTAATGTTGATGGTGCTAGTCCGCGACGGTTTAGAACTCCAACAATGGGTTTTTTGGCTCGCGATTGTAATGGTATCGTCATTCCAGTCGTGCGTTTCCAGTCGAATTGCAGTCGAAATAGAGTTCCCTCGCGTCTTGGTCGAGGGCGACACTCTTAACGTGATTCAACAACTGCAGAATCATCACTCTAATTGCTTCGTGCTGCACTTCTATCTTTCTGAAGCCTGACAGTTGCTTGATTCTCATTCCTGCGTTTCTATATGTCATACTTGCCGGAGGCTATCGAAGCGACACATGCTTTAGCTAACTTTGTGCCAACGGCCGCTCAACCTTTATACTTAAAGAATGGGACTCCTCCATGTATTGTTGCCATTGTAACTTTTGATATTTTCTGAAATGCATGAAATATGGTTTATATTAAAAAAAAAGTAAAATTTAAAAGATCATTGAATTATATTTAAAGTATTACCTTGATTATTTAATTTTTAAAAAATTATTAAATTTATAAAATTATTATAAAATAATAATTAAATTTTTATTAAAATATTACAAAATGATCATTAAAATTTATAAAATTAGTATAGAATAATCATTATATTTATAAAAAAAAAATTATACTATTATAATATTACAATAATTATTTTATAATAATTCGATAAATTTTTATTTACTCAGCAAATCGACATATGTCGATGTGCCTATTAATCAAAGTTAAAAATTAACCATAGTTAGGGTTTTATAATACATTAAATGGTTAGGTTTTTCCTTTCATATTCCATAAATAATTAATATTATTAAGAAAATTCTTTTCTTTCACAGAAACTAAGAAAATTCTCAAAATTTAGGTTTTGGGGAAATTTGTTCTATTTATTAATATTTAATCTTCTAGGTAAAAAGTAATTGAAACTGGGGATTCATCAATGCCTCGTCTCATGTTGAATTCTCTATTAAATGGGTAACTTTCCCCTCCTTTTTGCATGTTTTAGCGTACTCTTTTTTTTTTCATGCAACTCTTTAGGGATTCTTTTCAAAGCCATTTATTGTGTACTTCTGATAGAGAATTTTTAGGTTTTTCTTTTTCAGATTAATAATTACTAAATTACGGCAAATTTGAATATGAAATCTGTAACTGTTGGTTGGAGTTTTCTGGCCATCTCAAAGACTGCTGAATTGTTCTAATCGATGAACTTGATTTTGTTTTTAATTTTTTGTGGGTTTGGTATTTAAATTGTGTTCATTCTTTCAATGTGGATTGGATTTAACTTCAATGATGTTTGGTTTTGTTGTTTGAAGTGAAATCTTGAAAAGTTCACCGAGAATTCTGTTTTTTTCTAGCCTAAAAACTGAATTATGATATGATTAGTTTCTTGAAGAATTTTTTGTTGGGATAAAACGATATTCCATTAGAATCTGTAACTTGATGGATTCCAAGTTTTTGTTTCATTTTTGTGATATTTCGTTAACCTTACAGCATTTCAATGCCGTTCTCTGCAATGTGTTTTTGAAATCCATTACGTTTGCTTTGAGAATTCGGTATTGGAGTATGCCATGGTGTTAAATGAATGTTCTCCCGTTCGCTTTTTTCGAAAAGTTCAGTACTCGAGTTTGTTCAGATCTAAAACAAATGATCCCAATGCATTTTGTCTTCCTTCAACTAATAATTCGCCATTCATTACATTTTTCCTGCAATGTGTGTTATTTCCAAATATACTTTGCTAATGTTAAAATTTTGATGCTCTAGTTCCTAGGTTTTAGTTGACGACTATCTCGTGCATTGCTAGTTGCTGCAGTTATGCAGTTTGTTGCGTCTGAATCTGTTTAGCTATTTCCAAAGTTTGATACTCGAGTTAACTTCTTTCCTTGGATAGAAAGCATTTTGCGCAATGTGTTTGATTCCGACTTTGGTGTATGCTTCTTTTGGAAATTCGAATTACCTTCCTATGTGTTTTACCATTTTAGCAAATAGATCCCTTGTCAAAGAGTTATTGGAATTTGGTAGAGCTCATTAGCGCGTTTTATTTGTATTTGTTACTTGCAATGACACCACTCTTTTTCCACTTTTTATATGCAGAGTGTGTATTGTTTTCAAATCTGTAAAGTTCAAGTTTATTGAGTTCGAAGCAAATGACCTTCCCGCACATTTTCGCCAGTAATGGGTCTTTGGAACTTATGGAGATTGATTAATCCCAAGTTGGTGTTTTTGTTTTTCGTTTTTACTTATTAGTCAAGTTGCAATCCGAAAAGATTTCGTTGTTATTATTTTCCTTTTCTGCTGATGGAGTTTCCTTATATTGGGTTAAATAACATTAGGTGTCTTTTGCAACTAATTGCTACCTTCTATGCATGTAAAATCTTAGATTTAGTTTTTTAATGTTAGAATCTGTTCTGATATTGTATTTGATGACAAATCAGATATTGAAGAACGAGACAGCAAGCAGCCTGCGGCGGGCAGAGAGGCACCGGCATGACTAAAATGTAATGTAACAAAGACGAGGCTATCAGAGCTAAAGAGCTCGCTGAGAAAAAAACTAGTGGAGATGGATACTGTTGGTGCCAAAAGATTTGCTTTGAAGGCTCAAAACTTGTATCCCGAGCTTGATGGTCTTCCTCAGTTGCTTGCAACTCTCGATGTGTACATATCCGCAGATAAAAAGATCAATGGAGATGTCGACTGGTACAGGGTGCTTGCTGTTCAACCATTTGCTGATGAGGAATTCGAAAACATTACAGGAAGCTGGCTCTTTTTCTTCATCCCGAAAAAAATAAATCTGTAGGTGCAGATGGGGCTTTCAAAATTTTATCTCAAGCTTGGAATTTGTTGTCTGATAAAGCGAAGAGAATCGCTTATAACCAGAAACGGAACTTGAGGGGCAGTTATGTTTTTCATGGGAAATCATTGTCATCAGCGACGACTAGTCATAATGGTTTCCATAATTTCTCCGACTAGAATATTTCAAACACCAGTGGTTGGAACGGTGCTACTTATTCCAGGCCTGCTCCTCGCACAGTGAGAAATGACACCTTTTGGACAACCTGTAATCCCTGTAAGATGCATTTCGAGTACTCTAGGGTTTACATCAACGCAAATCTTCCTTGTATCAACTGCCGCACACACTTTTTCCCTGTTGAGACACCAGCCCCTGCTATAAATGCCAGAAGTAAGTATACTCCATTTTCCGACTTCATGCAGCAACAAAAGTTTCGCGAGGCTCGTAATGATGGACAGGAGAGATTTTCTGGTATATCTACAAAAATTTCTGAAAAAGACGGGTTCCCTAGATCGGGAAGTAACATAAATGTGTCTTCACCAGCTTCTTTCACCAATGAAGCTACCGGTGTTTCTCATTCTGCCTGTGAAACATTAAAGAGTGGACACAACGAATCACAGACTGATACACGAGAGGCAAAAACTTGCAGATGAAATGTCATCTTTCTCAGAAAATCGATGCAGGTTTAGGTACTGGGTCCTCAGTTTCTGTTTCTAGTTTTGCGGCAAAGAAACACAGACCTAAGAAGAGGCACATAGATGAAATCGAGATTGTACCATTTCTGGTTTTCAAAAGAGTGGTTTCGAAAATACTTCAGGAATGTCTAGAACTAATAGCATAAAGCAGCCTTCACAGCTGGGAATACGGAATATTCTGATGGAATTGGCTAAGAAAGAAATCAACAAGAAACTAAATTCACGGGAACCGGCTTCTGTATCAGCTGGTTCAAATAAATCAAAGGCTTTTGACGAGGGGATAAACGATAATGATGAAGGAAACGGAAAAGCTGCCCCAAGTATGAAACATGATGCACACGAATCCATGAAGTGTGTTGGTATCAAGTCTAGCATTGAGCCTAAAAGGTCTTATACTGATGATTCTAATGTCAATCCTGCTTCAAAGGAACTTGATCCAATGTCCATGAATGTTCCAGATCCAGATTTTCACGATTTTGACCAGGATCGTACTGAAAAGTCGTTCGGCGAGAACCATGTTTGGGCTGCTTATGATGATGATGACGGGATGCCTCGTTATTATGCAATGATTCACAGTGTGATGTTATTAAAACCTTGCAAAATGCGGATGAGTTGGCTTAATTCTAAAAGCAACGCAGAACTAGCTCCGCTAAACTGGATTGATTCAGGCTTTACAAAACTAGTGGGGATTTCTGGATAGGCAAATATGAAGTTAATACATCTCTCAATTTGTTCTCGCACAGGGTGAAGTGGTCAAAAAGCTGGAAAGGAGCAATTTGAATATATCCGAGGAAGGGAGATGTTTGGGCTCGTTATAGCAACTGGTCCAATGATTGGAATGAGCTTACACCTGATGAAGTGATACACAGTTATGACATGGTTGAAGTGCTCGAAGATTACAATGAGCAAACCGGTGTTGCTGTTGCTCCAAAAGGTCCCTGGGTTCAAGACCGTGTTTCAAAAGCATTGCGATCAGAGTAAAACGTGGATGATTCCAAGAGAAGAGTTGTTTCGCTTTTCTCACCAGGTCCCTTATTGTTTGCTCCCAGGTCAAGAGGAGCCCGACCTGAAGCCACTTAGCAACCCAAGATCCGACCCGAATCTGATCTGACCCGACCCGACTCACCTAGGGTCTGAAACCCTAACCCTCGTAGACTGTCGCCGCCTGAATGTTGATGATGATGTTGTCGATCGTCTCAGAGCCTCCACTCTCATCAACAGTGACCAAAAGTCGGAGCTTTCCATCAACAAACCCATTAAACAATTTGGAGCAAATCTAAAATATCTTCACGAGGAGATCTCCTCGGTGACAATATCAAGTCATCACAGATCAAATAAAAAGAGGGAGAAGATTTAGAGATTCCATTGGGGGTTTCAAAGGAAAAAAGAGAGAAAAACAGAAAGCCTTCGGGAACAATAAAATTTAACGAGAGAACAAAAGAAAAAAAAAGGGGGAGGGAGATCAAAAGAAAAAAGAAAAAAAGGAGAGAAGAGAAGAGAGAAGGGTTTACTTGAGTTCGGATCCAGTTAGGAACACCAAAGGCCGTCATTTTCCAAATTTTTCGAAAGGTAAGTCTAGGGTGGTTTTTAGGCAAAAGTAGGTTGGGTTTTGGGTAGAGGGTGAAAAGGGGAGGCTTTTGGAGCCTTTTGGCTTTCTTCAATCGTCGTGAGCTCCGATGGCGGCGACCATCTCCTTCTTCCCCGACGAGGGAAGTTGAGAGAGTTCTCAACTCTCTCTCTCTCTCATCATTTTTAGAAATGAAACCAAATGAGGGAGATGAGAAAAGAAAGTCTGATTTTTGGATTTAAATACCAAATGCAAAACGGCGTCGTTTAAGGGGATCTTCAATGTGTTTTTGGGGTTGGGTATTATAGCCATTTAGGTCCTCTGTGGCTTGTAAACTTCTATTTTGGTCATTAAAGAAAGTTACTTTATTTGACTTTGAGCACTTATATTTTAGTATTTACGTTTTAGTCATATTATTATATGTTACGTAATTCCTGTTAATATTTGACTTTGGTCACTATATTTGTAATTATTTTATTTTAGTCACTGATTGAGTGTGTTATGATATTATCTTAATATTTCAATTTGGCCATGACATTTGTAAATCTTTTATTTTATTCATTGCCTTACATATGTTTAATTATTGTTTAGTCCTCTATGTTTTTGGTTATTTTATTTTAGTACTTAATATTGTTTAAGGGTTATTTTCACTTATAGTACTTGTACTATTTAATATTTTTGATCTAGGGAATATGGTTTATTTATATTTTTGGTTCAACCCTTTGAATTTTTTGTATTTTCTATTTTAGTCCTTAAATTTTTTTTTCTAATTTAGTCCTTTAAATTTATGTTTTTGCTATTTTGATCCTTTAAATCGAATATGACTTTATTTTTTTATTATTTGTAATTTGATATGTAATATTTCCTTGTTATGATTTATTCTGTTTACATATGTATATATTTTATATACTTTGTAATTATAAACGAATGGATATGTTTAGCTCTATTTTACTGTAAATATTTTATTTCAAAATTTCAAGAAACCGATTTGTAGAATGAGCGTGGAAAGTATCACTTAGTCGAAGTGATGCGATCCGATACGTCATTCTAACAAAATAGGAACTTGAAATAAATCTAGTTCATTTTATTAATTAAATCTTGTTTATTCAAATAATTCAATGCGTTTTCATGTGTTAATTTATTCTATGTAATTGTTGATTTTCAGTTTTATATTCGATACACATTTTTGTCTTTAAATAGTTTCGGCTCTATGAGGGAATATTTTTTACGGATAAGAAATAGTCGAAAAATCTTTCCCGACGAAGGATTGCTAATCTAGAGATTTCTTTTCAAGTTAATGTATTTTGTCTAATTAATTAATTCAAAGAAAATTAATTAAACTTTAATAAATGGATGATAATTTAATTTTATACTTGATTCATACTTTCCCCTATTTACGACAATGTGTAAGCGATCCAGTACTAGTTTTTTGGCGATGTGGAGTGCTAATCCTTTCCCACACGTAATCGACTCCGAATCGAACCCCATTTTTGTCTTAAAAATTTTTCCTTAAAATTGTTTTAAAAGACGTTTTTAGGTATTCGACCTACCTAGTTCAAAGGTCGATGGCAACTCCCTTTCAACTTAATTCAATTAATCTAAAATCCCCAAATTTTCAAAATAAAAGTCATAATTGCTTAAAAATAATAATATTTAATTGTTTTTTAAAAAAATTGTTATGACAGTTTGGCGACTATGTTGGGAACTTTTTTTAGAGAGTCAGGTTGTAAGTCGCGTACTTATTATCATTGTGGTGGAAATTACGAATTCAAATCTATAGTTAGGTTATGATCCATTTATTGATTTTTTTTAATTTCTATTTTTCGTACTAACGTTTAATTTATTTTTCAGCTTTGTCAAGGTTATTTATCAAGTTTTTTTTTCTTGTTTTTCTTTTGAGTCAAAGGTTTTTACGTTCCTCCTCATACACATCACGTGCATTTGCATGACATAAAGGGGTTTGGTAATGGGTTAAGATCGAGGGTTTGGTAATCTAAGAGGGCACCGACATTAAGGACATTTCAAATACCATTTTCATGTTAGAGCCGAAACCATGCATATAATGAACTGTAGAATGGTCACCCTAGGTATAGTTATACCGAACCTCTGTCCGTCAGTAGGTACCCAAAATAAGTGTAGATAAAAGAGGAGCATTTCTAAACCCTTACCTTTTGCTTTAAGATTCATAGAATATATTTATTCTTTTTAATAAAGCATGCGAACTAGATATCATGCGGTTAGGATTATTTTCTTGAAAATTAATTATTTTGGGTAGAAAGCATGTCCGAGTAGGATTGCTATCTATTGAAAGCATGCTCGGGTAGATATCATGACGAGATATGTGATATATTCATCTCTGAATAACATTTTTATCTGTATCAATTATCTTGCTTGTACTAACTCATTTTTTTCCTTTTGTATATGTCATTTTTACCTTTTTGCATTGCATTTTCATCAGCATAACATAATGTGAAATTGTTGATACGCAAGGGGATATTCGAGAGAAAATTTTCACTAGAAGAGATAAAAGTTTTCAATCAAGAGGTCATGTACACAGACATGCACCAAAGGTTAATAGAAGTTCAGAGTACAAGAATGAGACTTGCTCGAAGAAGATCGTACAACATTCGAGACTAAAATGATGATCCATTGATCTGAGGAGTAATCCAGTAATAGATTCTTATCTACGATCATTCCATCGTTAACCACTAAGGATTGACGCATTGACTTTACCACCGTAGGGGCATCAACTGATTTAGGTTACAAAATGCTTGAGGGGCATCATTTTCGAGGGCAAAGATCCAAGATGAAGCAGTGATCCACTTCAGATTCAATATTTAAGCGAAAACATGTCTGTAAAATGGATTGTCTTGTAATGTGAAAGCTTTTATTTCTAGTGAAAATTATTCTACGATATTCATCGTTGGGATCAATATTTTTGTATTTGCATTTGCATATTTGAATTTTGCATATTTGAATTTTGCATATGCATTTCAATTTTTAATCAATTTCACATGCATGGAATTAATTCGAGGAGGATTCAATGAAGTGGTCATAATCTCGTGACACCACATTGAGAATAGAAGTAAGGTTCGAACAATTAAAAGAAGAAGCTGAAATCAGTATGATGGGAGCTTGTTCAGCTGATTGTAGGACTGAGCCTGCCAGGATGCTTTGAGAAAAGAGTCCTCATGACATGAGGTTTATGATGTTGAAGCCATGCGCAGTTACCACCTAGGAAGCTTCAGACATTCTGCTGAGAACTGTTAGGCACTGAAGTGCAAGATCCAGAACCTAATGGATTCAGGGACATGGACAATCGGAGAAGGATGGGGGCATTGCATCTACCACTGGCATTGAGAGCATTGTTTTGTTTGAACTCGTTTTTGTTCTGTCTTTTATATTTGCTTAATCTTTTAATGATTTAACTTATTCTACCTTCTAAGGTTGAATAATTGAACGAGTTTTAATCTTTAGTTCTTCGAATATAAAATGAATTACGGATTCTCTTAATTCTTCAAGATTTATAGACTTTTGACATATGACAAGATTAGACCCTTTCTTATACCATTTAAAACTAAAAATAAAATCTCTCGATTATTTACCCAAAATAATTCATGGTCAATACCAAATAACCAAATTTTGATATTCCCTCTCTTTAAGACTTTGAAATATTGCTTTTATCTTTTTCATGACACAAAAGTCATACCATTACCTTTCGTTGAGCCAATAAAGTCACACAATCGTCTTCTTAGATGTAAAACCGATATTTTCTACCAATAAAACCTAAAAAAATTGAGTACAAGATTGTTCACTTTAACATGACCCTCCTACAATAAGACACGACTTGAGGAATCTCGCATCGATTTTCTGAAAAGGAGCCTGAACAATGAGACATGCTGGGAGTAAGAAGCAAAAAAGGAGAATTAATTCAAAATAATTCTATCATGCATTAATTACATTGTTTTCATGTGAATAAAAATAAATCTTGAAAATCTATCCTCCTAGGGATACCTCTTCTGCAAAGACTTCTCTGTATGAAATGATGAACGACTTTCTTTAATTATCCATTGACAAAAGGAGAAAATATATCCCTTGTGTCCCCTTTGAGCCTAAATTATGTTTTGTTCTGACTTAACCCTAACCAAGGATCACCCTCCACACTAGGGGCAAGGTGGAGGAAATATGCTCGCATAAGTGAAGACGTCGATTTAGATGAGATACCGAAAGGTGAACTGAATGCCAAGTGCGAAGATCCAATCAAAACAAAAAAAGAAAGCAAAGAAAACAAAACAAAAAGCAAAGAGAAAAAAAAAGCAAAAGAAAAAAAAACATAAGAAGCACGTGAAAAGAGTCCCTCAAGTCAAATGACGTATCTAGCTTCAAACCATGAGATTGATCAAGCACAATCATTCCAAAATCAATTCACTAGAAGGTCATAGAGCATCCAGAGAAAATAAATGACTCATAGAAGAAGATTCAAATCGAGCAAGACAAGATTGAAGGCATCAGAATGAATTGATCTTTGGATCAATTACCCTTAAACACTTGTTTGAGCCTTTTATCCCTTTCTTTCATAATCGTGAACCATACCATAAAAGTCCCTTCTAATCATACATGAATTTCTAAACAAAAGGGACTATCTTCATATTTCATACCGCCCATCAAGATTAATCTTTTATTTAAAAAAAAGGTTTTCTAAAATCTTTAATGCATGATAGAGAAAAATAACAAAGGGGGTTCAAGAAGTTATTATGAATAACAGCTTGAAATCAAAGGAGGATTCTAGTTGAAAACTAGAAAAGGTGGCTCGAATATAAAGACTGTGCAGCTGTTTTATAGAAGGCGATATCAAAAATCCCTTGATAAGGCATCGCACAACCCGAATATGATCGTGAGACCTGGGAGTCGGAGAACACTTCCAGTAGAGGAGCATACAAGCTACCCCAACAGATCAGTGAACATCAAAGAAATAAGAATACCAAACTTTTGACCAAAAATAAAAACTTGAGACATTTTATCGTTTCCTTATTTAACCATACCTCAAAGATAGCAATAATCTTGACACTTTTCAAATAGCTATAATTTATTGAAGGATTAAAAGTGTAATTAATTCTTTGATATCCAATGAACTATTGTTTTATGATTTACCTCAATTGTAAAACCTAGAAAGGGATAATATTTTCAAACTTTTGATTAAATATTTTTCCAACATCCTTTTAATTGATATTTTAGGCTTTTGAAAATAAAAGAAGAATAAAAACATTTTTCAAATAAGACAATCTGGAGTGGATCTTGGTAGTTAAAATGTGGCTCTTAGACACAAAGCTCATGCTTAGGATCAGTGCTGAAGCAGGAAATGATAAATGATGGGGCATCTTTAGAGATTCAACATCGAATGTTGGGGCATCTTTGGAAATTCAACATCCTGAAATGAATGATCAGATCTTCTGAAGGCCTTTTCTACACATGCATGAACAAGCAGACTGGTTGTTGCCTTTGAGACAATTTCTTTTAAAAACAAATTTTGTCTCTCTTGAGACAGTTTTATATATATAAAAAATTTATCTCGCTTGAGAAATATTTTTCTAAATTTTTTTTTGTCTCGCTTGACACAATTTCTCTCAAAATAAATGTCGTCTCGCTTGAGAAATTTATTTATTTAAAAAACAAATTCTGAAGTTGCTTCACTAGAAACAAAATTTATAATCTTTGAGTCTGTTTCTCTTGAAACAAATTTTGTCTCTCTCGAGACAGTTTCTCATGAAATATCACCTTTGAGACTGTTTCCCTTGAAACAAGATTTGTCTCCCTTGAGAAAGTTTCTCTTGAAACACCCATCTTTGATATCGTTTCCCTTTAAACAAATTTTGTCTCTCTTGAGATAGATTCTCTTAAAGCATCATCTGTGAGTCGGTTTCTCTTGAAACCATTATCCTAAAGATGGTATGCCGTCCTCATCGCGTAGGAACCGTGTCATCCACCGACCAGACCTCGTCATCACGTAGGAGCCATGTCACCCATAGATAACCAACCATCCTCATCATGTAGGAACCGTGTTATCATCCCTAAAGATGGATTACCATCCTCATCGCGTAGGAACCGTGTCATCCACCGACCAGAACTTCTCATCACGTAAGAGTTGTGTTACCATAGATAACCAGCCATCCTCATTACGTAGGAACCGTGTTATCATCCCTAAAGATGGCTTACCATCCCCATTGCATAGGAACTGTGTCATCCCCGACTAGACCTCCTCATCACGTAGGAGCCGTGTCACATTTGGATAACTAACCGTCCTCATCATGTAGGAACAATATCATCCCCTGACCAACACTCCTCATCACGTAGGAGCCGTGTCACCCCTAGATAACCAACCGTCCTCATAGCGTAGGAACCGTGTTATCACCCTTCCTAAAGATGGCATGCCGTCCTCTTCATGTAGGAACCGTGTTATTACCCTTCCTAAAGATGGCATGCCGTCCTCTTCATGTAGGAACCGTGTCATCCACCGACCATATATCCTCGTCACATAGGAGCTGTGTTACCCTTAAACAACCAGAACTCTTCATCACGTATGAGCAATGTCGTCCCCCAACAAACATATCAAATTTCCAAAAAAATCAAAAAGAGAACCAGACAAAAATTAGTTATCTTTTTCGTCTTTGCCCTATTCTTCTTAACACAAGAATGTGCAAAGAAGGGCACCTGTAGACATTTGTTTTTGTCCGGGTCGAAAAAATATATTATTTATTATTATTATTATCATTATTATTATTAATTAATGTACAGTTTATTACAGACCTAAAATAAAGCCTAGTACAATCAAATTACAAGCCCAACATTCAGAAGTCCACCATGAACCTTAAAACTGACCCAGGATCAGTTGACCTAATCCAAGAGGAAGCCCAAGATCTGACCCGGACCCGAACCAGATCCGACCCGACTCACCTAGGGTCTGAAACCCTAACCCATGTAGACTTCCATAGCCTGAATGTTGATATTGTTGTTGCCGACTATCTCAGAGCCTCAACTCTCATCAACAGTGATCGAAAGTCAGAACTTTCCATCAACAAACCCATTAAACAATTTGGAGCAAATCTAAAATATCTTCCCGAGGAGATCTTCTCGGTGATAATATCAAGCCATTATAAATAAAAATATAGGGAGAAGATTCAGAGATTCCATTGGGGGTTTTAAAGGAAAAAAAGATAGAAAAACAGAAAGCCTTCGGGAACAAAAAAAAAATTAATGAGAGAACAAAAGAAAAAAAATAAGGGGAGGGAGATCGAAAGAAAAAAAAGAAGAAAGTGAGAGAAGAGAAGATAGAAGGGTTTACCTGAGTTCAGATCTAGTTGGGAACACCAAAGGTCGCCATTTTCCAAATTTTCTAAAAGGTAATCCCTAAATTGACGAGACTAGGGTGGTTTTTAGGCAAAAAGTAGGTTGGGTTTTTGGTAGAGGGGTGAAAAGGGAGCTTTTAGAGCCTTTTGGCTTCCTCCGCCCCGTGCGACGCTGCCGATTTCCTCTACGAGGGAATTTGAGAGAGTTCTGAACTCTCTCTCTCTCTCTTCATTTTCAGAAATGAAACCAAATTAGGGAGATGAGAAAAGAAAACCCAATTTTTGGGCATAAATACCAAACGCAAAATGATGTCGTTTAAGGGGGACCTTCAGTGTGTTTTTGGGCTTGGGTATTATAGTTATTTAAGTCTTATGTGGCTTGTAAACTTCTATTCTGTTCATTAATTAAAGTTTACATTATTTGACTTTGAGCACTTATATTTCAATATTTACGTTTTAGTCCTATTATTATATGTTACGTAATTCCTGTTAATATTTAACTTTGGTCACTATATTTGTAATTATTTTATTTAGTCACTGATTGAGTGTGTTAGATCTTATCCTTGATGTTTGAATTTGACCATGATATTTTTAAATCTTTTATTTTAGTCACTGCCTTGCATATGGTTTAATTATTGTTTAGTCCTCTATGTTTCTGGTTATTTTATTTAGTCCTTAATATGTTAAGGGTTTATTTTCACTTATAGTACCTATACTATTTAATATTTTCGATCTAGGGAATCTGGTTTATTTATATTTGTGGTTCATCCCTCTGAATTTCTATATTGCTATTTTAGTCCTTAAAATTTTTGTTTTTGCTATTTTCGTCTTTTAAGTTTATGTATTTTATATTTTAGTCCTTTAAGTTTTTGTATTTGCTATTTTAGTCCTTTAAATTTCTATTTTTTTCTATTTTGATCCTTTAAATCGAATATGATTATTTATTGTTTTTATTACTTGTAATTTGATATGTAATATTTCCTTGTTATGATTTATTCTTTTTACATATGTATATTTTTATGTTTTAATTAATAAATGATATGGTTGGCTCTATTTTACTGTAAATATTTTATTTCGAAATTTCAAGAACCGATTTGTAGAATGAGCGTGGAAAGTATCACTTGGTCGAAGTGATGCGATCCGATACGACATTCTAACGAAATAGGAACTTGAAATAAATCTAGCTCATTTTATTAATTAAATATTGTTTATTCAAATAATTCAATGCATTTTCATGTGTTAATTTATTCTATGTAACTGTTGATTTTCAGTTTATATTCGATACACATTTTTGTCTTTAAATGGTTTCGGCTCTATGAGGAAATATTCTTTAGGGATAAGAAATAGTCGAATAGCTTTCCGACGGAGGATTGCTAATGTCGAAATTTCTTTTCAAGTTAAAGATTTTCTCTAATTAATTAATTCAAAGCAATTAATTAAACTTTAATAAATGGATCATAATTAATTTTATATTCGATTCATACTTTCCACAATTACGACAATGTGTAAGCGATTCAGTACCAATTTTTGGGCGCTGTGTGCTATCCTTCTCCACACATAATCGACTCCCGAACCCAACAAATCGAATCTTTGTAAACGTAGACCATTTTGTCTTAAAATGATTTTTCCTTAAAATTATTTTAAAAGACGTTTTAAATATTCGAACTACCTAGTTCAAAGGTATATAACGACTCCCTTTCACTTAATTCAATTAATCCAAATCTTCGATTTTTCAAAATATAAGTAATAATTGTTTTTAAAAAATGATTATGACAGTCTAAATATCATAACAGCTGTTCTTCCTCATATTCTTTTATTCATATTTAAAAAAAAATTTGGGTAAAATGTACCCATCGAAAGGGGTTATTGACTTATGTTTGCAGCTCCCAAGGAGCCGCCTCTTATTGTTATAACCACAATTTTCCTTCAAATTGTGCGTTAACAACTTGGAAATGTTCGAAACTTCACCTGATTCTGTCATGTTGTTTTTTTTTACAATATCTTTGCCTTTCATTGTCCATTAAAAATAATACCCTAATTCCATGATTCGAATCAACCACTCATTTTGGTTGGATCTTGGATATGGGGGTTTTTTTTTATTTGTTAAAGTTTGCGAGTCAATTTCAATCAGGTCAAATCGGTTCCGTAAGGATAAAATTAACTCATGGTCCAATTTGACTCGAAATAGGAAATAGGTATATGAATTTATAATAAAAAATTAATATGCATACATATACCATTTGTGTACTAAATTGTAATGATTTAATATGATTTTGTTTGAGAATTGTCGACATATAATTTCGTCCGATCACACGGCATTTACATGTTATTTATTGTTCACGACTACACACCCCAATCCCGAATCGTCTGGCGCAAGGATCTCACGAGACCATCACCAACAAACACAAATATTAGTGTTTTACTTGGATTCAAACACCCAAAAATAGGGTACTCAAGCACTATAAATCATGTGTAAATCAAACACAAAGGACAGGGGGGAAAATCGGAGGAAAATCGAGAGAGAAAGAAATACGGGAAAAGGATACGAAAAAGAGGAGGACACAAGGTTGTTCGGGGGGATTTACAGAAATCACTGGGAAATACGCAAGTGATACAAGACGAAATTCCCAGAAAATGCACGAGATATACAACAGAATCAGAGAAACCAACGGTTGTAGTTGCGAACTAATAAATAAGGAAGAGGGAGAAGACAAGGGGCTTACCATCGTTTTCGACATCGGTTGTCTACAGTACTGTTCATCATCGACGATTGCAACTGCTCACCGAAGTTACCTTCTCGTTTTGGGTTTGCGTGAGATTTTCTCTTGTTTAGATTTTAGATCTCCAAGAAACTAAAGAAAGTAGGTGTTGAAGGGTATTTTTTTTTTGATTTAGAGAGGCTTAAAGATGAAAATATGAATGGGTTTTGAAACTAAAGAGGAAACTTGTTTTCTAAAGGTGATTAAGTATTGTTTTTGATCCAGCTTGATTTTTTTTCGAGATTAAGTAATGAAGAACACATGGAAGTTTTCCCTTTTGATCGAATATAGGAGGGCTGAACCTGGGGTTTTTAGTGCCTTTAGGGAAGTTTTGGTCTAATTATGATACGTGTCATCATATATCACATATTTATATATTCGAATCTTTTCTTTTCTTTCTTTCGATTTGGTCACTTCATGTATATTGATTGTTTCTTTGAATTTTCAATTAATGCAATTCAATCTTGTTTTGAATAATTTTTTTATTAAACACTACATTATATATATATATATATATATTATTTTATTCTTATTTTTTTTCTCTCTTTTTGTTTTATTTTTGTTTTTATTTTTTTCTATTTAATTTCATTATTTTTCCTTTGTTTTTATTTTTCTTTTATTTTTCTTTTATTTTTTTATTTTTATTTATTTTACTATTTTATTTATTTTGTTTATATTTATTTATATTTATTTTATTATTCTTCCATTGTTTTTATGGTCATTTTTTTTATATTTAGCATTTTCTATCTTAATCCGATTCGGCATTTCATTACAAATCTAACATTTCTATTTTTAAGGGTCTTCGTTCAAATCAATCAGGGGTAATTAATTCGAATTAAGTTTTTTAAATTTTAATTTTAATTTCAATTTTTCGCAATTAAAGACAACCGAAAAATAATCCTTCCTTGATCGTAACCGACTCTCGAACCCGACAAATTTCTGGTAAAATGCAGATCAGGTAAGATGATGTATGATCTACCTAAATAGCGTTTTAAAGTGATCGGTGATAACTCTAACCCATTCATTCAAGTTGAAGCACAATTCCGGGCCCGCCCAAAAAACGGTCGCGATAGCTTGGCGACTCTGCTGGGGACAGGTAAGTGAGTCAGGCCAGAATTAATTTTTGGTTGTCTTTCTATGCAAAAATAGTAAATTTAAATTTATTTATTCGATTCCAATTATTTACCTTTGATTATTTTTAAAATAAATAGTTGTACTAACAAGTAACCTTTTTAAGTGGGGGGTGAAAGCAACGCCTTCGTGAGAATTTATTCTCCGCACAGGACTAGCAAGTAACCTTCGGGATTCATATACCTTATGTCTTTGTGTGAATTTATTCACTGCATAGACATAAGGGAATGTATCCTCTCGAGTTTAACTTAGTGCACACAAGCTTGTAATGGGCTTAGGACTAAGGGTCTGGCAAGCCCAAGGGGGCAACAGCAAGGAGAACTCGAGTACCTTTTTTAGAACCTAAATCGGGAGACTACAAGGAATTATAGCCCACCCTGAAACCTCATTTCAAACCCTAGGCTATTTTGAGTTCATTTCCTGCCTTATTTTATGTTCAAAGCATGTGAACTATAAAATTTAAGCGGTTTGGACTTGTTCAAAATCAACTTGCGGGATAGAGATCATGTTCGGGTAGGAATACTAAGCACGTGGGGTAGATATCATGTGGGGTAGGACCTTTTCACTTTCATTATTGTTTTGATTTACTTCACTAACTCTTTTCATTTTTGTTTTCTTTTATTTTATTTTTATCTTTTGCATCATCATTCAAAAGAGGTGTTGATCCACCAAAAACGTGTTCATTAAACGTAAATAATTTGCATTAATGGACAAATGAGTTATAATAAAAGAGATGTAAAGCTCAAAAGTCCAGCTATGGATAAGAATACTCAGGATGGACTAGGATTTACACTGTGCACACCAAAAGTCGACTTTTCGAGCTGGCAAAGGTTGCAGGGACAGGACGTGAAAAGGTTATTGACCTATAGAGCTCCTTCAAAGACAACAGGCCACTATTGAAAAATTCAAGAAGCAAGCTTCGGATGGTTCCTATCGATGGAGGACTCCAATGACACTTTCATTAGGAGCAGGCTCAGCGGAGAGTGAAAGTCGGAGATGCTGTCCTTTGAGACGTTTTTTGGGGAAAGCAGCTCGTCACTTGCACAGTTTAGCCAAAAGAGCCGGAATAATTCGACAGGATATTCAACCGGTGACAGAAAAAAGTAGACGAATCAACTTGTCAGAGGCTGTTCGGGATCTATACCATCAAAATGTTTTTGTCTCTTCAGACGTAACACTTTTGTCCCCAATAATGATTATTTATAATAACAGACACATTTTTGGATCAATGCCTCGAACATTGCATGCATCATGCATTTAAACAAATTTTGCATTTATTATTTTCATTTATTTACATTCGCATTAACTACCTTCACATGTCTCATAAAAAATGGGAACATTTCGACCCTATTCCCATGACCTACAAAGAGCTCTACCAACAACTGTTTGACACCCGCATAGTGTCGCCATACCCGGTGGAACCCATGATGCCCTATACCCCAGGCGGTATGATGAGAACGCTCATTGTGAATGTCATGGCAGTGTCCCAGGGCACACTATCAAGAACTGCTTCACATTCAAGAGAATCGTGTAGAATTTGCGTAACAAGAATTGGATCGACTTTAGCAACTCAGGGGCATCCAAATAAGGAAGAAGATCATTTCATCATTTGAGGCGTTTTGTTTGAATTTGTTTTTTTCATCTTTTCTCAAGTTTTTTGTAAAGACATTTGAATAAATTTATGTTACTTTAGAGATGAAGAGCAACGAATCAAACTTGCAAACTTGCAATTCTTTGAATATCAACTGAATTATGTAAATGATTCAGAGTTATAGATCTTTGACAAAGTAACAAAACAAGGACTTTACCTCGAAAGGCCTGAACACCATACATTTCCCTTACAAGAACCGATATAGCCTTCTCCTCTCATAAAAGAATGAAAAGAGGCTTGGTATTTAGATGTGCATAGTTGCGGACAACATGGGGCATCTCTTGCATATGACATTTCTAAACTTTTTGTTTAAGACGTTCAGTGATGATAATGATCTTCACAGATGGAATAGTCGAGTAAGCAAATCTAGTTTAGGTCAATTGTTTGGAAATTGAACTCTAAAGATGAGATCCCTTGACT
This sequence comes from Hibiscus syriacus, assembly GCF_006381635.1. NCBI lineage: Eukaryota > Viridiplantae > Streptophyta > Magnoliopsida > Malvales > Malvaceae > Hibiscus > Hibiscus syriacus. The sequence goes on from NW_024063200.1 coordinate 962,419, forward strand.
TTAAAAAACACCTAGACTATAACAGGTTCTTCTTGACAAACTTAAGAAATTGGACACGTATACCCAGATTATAATATTATATATATACAATAAAGCTTGAGCTGTCCCTCTAAAGCAATTGGTTAAACTCCCTGGCTTTATGGATAAGATTCAACTAGCCTGATAAAGGTGATTATAATGTACAATAAAGCTTAAGTTGTCCCTCTAGAGCAATTGGTTAAACGCCCCGGCTTTATGGATAATATTCAACTAGCTTGATAAAGGTGATTATAATATCTATACAATTATATTGAGTTGTCCCTCTAGAGCAATTGGTTAAACGCCCCGACTTTATGGATTCAGCTAGCCAGACAATGGCAAATTTAAATAAGGAGTTTCGGTAAAATGGACTAGGGAGTTAAGGAACACCTGTTATAGTAAACTTCACACGAGCACTCAGGAATTTTATTTTTAGACTGATATTTCTGCACGGCCTTTGTTAGAGGAGCCTATGAAGCTTGAACAAATGGAAGATTTCAGAGAATCAAAATAGAAGGTCTAGTAATTGATAATGCTAGTTGCGTCATTTTGTCCGCATCCAATTAAAATGTCAAGCCAAAGAAAAAGCATGTTGCGATTACCGAAAAAATGACATTTTTTATGGATGTCATCCACTTGAATATTTGTCAATGAGCTATAACTCTGAAAGCATTAAAAGAGCTATTAATTCATTTGATGTTCTTTGAACTCATGTTTATGATTTGATTCAATTTGATTGCGAGCCTGAATTAAGGGGAAATGTTTTACAGAATTCTTCTATTTTCATATCATTTTTTCCCTCCTAAATAAGAGAAAGGAAAAAACATTTTCAAACAGGAAAGTCTCAAATGTGAAAGGCTTCAACCCGAGAAGAAAATGGGGCATGATCGATTACAAGGATCAACATCGGCAGACAAAGCACGAGACTCCATCCAAGGCTAATTCATATTGCATGCATCTTAGACATACTTAAGAACATTACATTTATCATTTTTCACATGCATAATTTTTTGCAGCTTTCAGAGACAAGTTTCGACTTCATGAAGAAAGATACTCGATTCAAAAGCTCTTTTAAAGATCGATGGTGGTTGCTTGACAAAACAGTGAGAAGCTACACCTCAACTGACTTGACATATCTATCGATCTCATAATCAATTTCAGATGGGTTTGAGAGCCAATTCAGAACGAATCCAGATCAGCTTAACTCAATAACGAGTAGTAGGTTTCCAGTTAACATTTTCAAGCCATATTTCTATTCCACGACGGAAGATATCCGGCTAACAGAATTTATCAGTGGGCTTTCCCCGTGAAGGGGAGTTATCCAAAAATCATATTATTTGGTTCAGACACGCTCAAAGGAACCAACTGAAGAATTATGACCGGCTTAGACCCGTGAAGGGAAGCCATTCTTTAAAGAAACTATTGGCAGCATAACTCAAGGCTAGAAGGGTTATCTTCCAACAAAAGACCTTCGAGTTCGACTACTCTCAGCTCCAAGGCACATTATTTGCAACATAGCTCAAGGCAAGAAGGGATATTTTCCAGCAAAAGACCTTCGAGTTCGACTACGCCTAGCTGCAAGGCACGTCATTTGTAGCATAGCTCAAGGCGAGAAGGGCGATCTGCCAACAAAAGACCTTCAAGTTTGACTACGCTCAGCTCCAAGGCACATCATTTGCAATATAACTTAAGTCGAGAAAGGCTATCTTCCAACCAAAGACCTTCAAGTTTGATTACACTCAGCTTCAAGGCACATCATTTTCAGCATAACTCAAGGCTAGAAGGGTTATCTGCCAACAAAAGACCTTCGAGTTCGACTACGCTCAGCTCAAAGGCATATCATTTGTAGCATATCTTAAGTCGAGAAGGGCTATCTACCAACCAAAGACCTTCGAGTTCGATTACACTCAGCTCCAAGGCAAATCATTTACATAATAACTCAAGGCCAGAAGGGTTATCTATCAACAAAGACCTTCGAGTTCGAATACACTCAGCTCAAAGGCACATCATTTGCAGCATAGCTTAAGTCGAGAAGGGCTATCTGCCAACCAAAGACCTTCGAGTTCCATTACACTCAGCTCCAAGGCAAATCATTTACAGTATAACTCAAGGCTAGAGGGTTATCTGCCAATAAAAGACCTTCGACTTTGACTACGCTCAGCTCAAAGGCACATCATTTGCAACATAGCTTAAGTCGAGAAGGGCTATCTTCCAACCAAAGACCTTCGAGTTCAATTACACTCAGCTCCAAGGCAAATCATTTACAGTATAACTCAAGGCTAGAAGGGTTATCTGTCAACAAAGTCCTTCGAGTTCGATTACCCTCAGCTCAAAGGCACATCATTTGCAGCATAGCTTAAGTCGAGAAGGGCTATCTGCCAACCAAAGACCTTCGAGTTCATTTACACTCAGCTCAAGGGCATATCATTTGCAGTATAGCTCAAGGCTAGAAAGGGTATCTGCCAAAGACCCTCGAGTTCGATTACACTTAGTTTCGAGTGCACATCATTTGCAGCATAACTCAAGGCTAGAAGGGTTATCTGTAAACAAAGACCTTTGAGTTCGATTATCTGTCAACAAAGACCTTCGAGTTTGATTACACTCAGCTCAAAGGCACATCATTTGTAGCATAGCTCAAGGCAAGAAGGGTTATCTGCCAACAAAAGACCTTTGAGTTCGATTACACGCAGCTCAAAGGCACATCATTTACATCATAACTCAAGGCTAGAAGGGTTATTTGTCAACAAAGACCTTCGAGTTCGATTACAATCAGCTCAAAGGCACATCATTTGCAGCATAGCTCAAGGCAATAAGGGTTATCTGACAATAAAGACCTTTGAGTTCGATTACACACAGCTCAAAGGCACATCATTTACAGCATAACTCAAGGCGAGAAGAGTTATCTGTCAACAAAGACCTTCGAGTTCGATTACACTCAACTCAAAGGCACATCATTTGCAGCATAGCTCAAGGCAAGAAGGGTTATCTGCCAACAAAGACCTTCGAGTTCGATTACACTCAGCTCAAAGGCACATCATTTGTAGCATAGCTCAAAGCAAGAAGGGATATCTACCAATAAAAGACCTTCGAGTTCGATTACACTCAGCTCAAAGGCACATCATTTACAACATAACTCAAGGCGAGAAGGGTTATCTGTCAACCAAGACCTTCGAGTTCGATTACACTTAGCTCAAAGGCGCATCATTTGCAGCATAGCTCAAGGAGAGAATGGCTATCTTCCAACAAAAGACCTTCGAGTTCGATCACAGTAAGCTCAAAGGCATATTAAAGTTACAGCATAACTCAAGGCGAGAAGGGTTATTTGTCATCAAAGACCTTCGATTTCGATTATATTCAACTCAGAGGCAAATCAAATTTACAGCATAGCTGAAGGCAAGAAGGGCTATCTGTCAAAAAAACTATCGAGTTAGATTCCATTCATCTCGATGACACATCAACCACACGGTAGCATCGAGAAACTACTTTCTGGTTGAAGCCGAGGTCTTCAAGTTAAGAAGAAGATCTGGGGCAATCTCTCAGCTCATTACAGCATAACCCAAGGCTAAAGTTTAAACTGAGGTCTTTAAGTCAAGAAGAAGACTTGGGTTAACTGTGTCTTAATGACAAGAAACCATTTTCCAGCAGCATAGTTTAAGTCGAGAAAAGCTATATGCCAAAGAAGATTTCTGAGTTCGATTTCGAGAGACTATCAACCATATGGTGGAGTCAAGGAACCATTTTCTGATCAAGGTCTTTTAATCGAGAAGAAGACCGAAGTTGATTACAATTTGGCAACGAGAAACCATAATCTGATCCAAATTCTGAACCACGGCTTCAATTCCATTTCAAGATGAACTCGACTTTGCGACGGAGGAGTCATTCGTAACTCGACTCGACAGAGAGTTATTCGTAATTGAAATATCAGACTACCGAACGAAAATTTGTGTCCTTTTATCTTTGTCCTATATTTTGTTCCACGAAAAAGGACAAAGAGAGGCAGCTGTCAACACCTAATTTTGTCCGATCACGCGGTATTTACATGTTACTTTATGTGTTGTTATTTATATTATATAGTGTGTATGTATTATATATATGCATATTATATATTATAATTTAATTACTAATTTGTTATTTATTGTTACATGCCCAAAGACCAAATGCAAACAAGTCCCAATGGCCCACATCAGCAACCCTAGCTTCCATCTTTTCTCACAAGCGCTGCGCCACAACAACCCACCTCCGATCTTCACGGCTACATGCCCCAATCCCGAATCGTCCGGCGCAAGGATCTCAGAGACCATCACCAACAAACACAAATATTAGTGTTTTACTCGGATTCAAACACCCAAAAATAGGGTACTCAAACACTATAAATCATGTGTAAATCAAACACAAAGGACAGGGGAAAAATCGGAGGAAAATCGAGAGAGAGAAAAAAATACGGGAAAAGGATACGAAAAAGAGGAGAACACAAGATTGTTCGGGGGGATTTACAGAAATCACTAAGAAATACGCAAGTGATACAAGACGAAATACCCAGAAAATGCACGAGATATACAACAGAATCAGAGAAACCAACGGTTGTAGTCGCGAACTAATAAATAAGGAAGAGGGAGAAGACAGGGGGCATACCATCGTTGTGGACATTGGTTGTCTACAGTACTGTTCATCATCGACGATTGCAACTGCTCACCGAAGTTACCTTCTCGTTTTGGGTTTGCGTGATATTTTCTCTTGTTTAGATTTTAGATCTCTAAGAAACTAAAGAAAATAGGTGTTGAAGGGTAATTGTTTTTTATTTAGAGAGGCTTAAAGATGAAAATCTGAATGGGTTTTGAAACTAAAGAGGAAACTTGTTTTTCTAAAGGTGATTAAGTATTTTTGTTTTGATCCAGCTTTATTTTTTTCCGAGATGAAGTAATGAAGGACACATGAAAGTTTTCCCTTTTGATCGAATATAGGAGGGTTGAACCTGGGGTTTTTAGTGCTTTAGGGAAGTTTTGGTCTAATTATGATACGGGTCATCATATAATCACATATTTATATACTCGGATCTTATCTTTTCTTTCTTTCGATTTGGTCACTTCATGTATATTGATTGTTTCTTTGAATTTTCAATTAATGCAAATTTAGTCTTGTTTTGAATAATTTTTTTTATTAAACATTACATTATATATATATTATTTTATTCTTATTTTTTCTCTCTTTTTGTTTAATTTAATTCCATTATTTTTCCTTTGTTTTTATTTTTGTTTTATTTTTATTTTTATTTTTATTTTTTTATTTTTATTCATTTTGTTTTATTTTATTTTTATTTATTTTACCATTTTATTTATTTTGTTTTTGTTTATTTTAGTGTTCTCCCTTTGTTTTTTTTTGTTCATTTTTTTATTTTTTTTTGTTCATTTTTTTATATTTAGTATTTTCTTTCTTAATCCGATTCGGCATTTCATTACAAATCTAACATTTCTATTTTTTAAGGGTCTTCATTCAAATTAACCAGAGGTAATTAATTCAAATTAAGTTTTTAAAATTTTAATTTCAATTTCAATTTTTCGCAATTAAAGACAACCGAAAAATTAATTGGTACTGAAAGGACGGTTCAAGGGTGCTAATCATTCCTTGACCGTAACCGACTCCCGAACCCGATACATGTCTAGTAAAACGCAGATCAGGTAAGATGGTGTCCGATCTACCTAAATATCATTTTAAATTGATCGATGACGACTCTAACCATTCATTCAAGTCGAAGCCCAATTTCAGGCCCACCTGAAAAACTGTCGCGACAAGAATAAAGCTTAAATTTACAACTTACATGTAATATAATATGGGTAAAAATATAGAAATGATTCCCTAATTATAAGACTTTACATTGTTAAATCTCTTGACTATTAAAAATTATAAAATAATCCCCTAACTATAAGAAACTACTTTGTTAAATCCTTTAACTATTAAAAATTATAAAATGATCATTTAATTACATATATGTTTCAAACTCATTATTTTCGTTGAAAAATTGACTACTGTTTGCATTGAATGTTACCATTATAACTTAACTATGATAAAATTGATCTAAAACTATTTGAATTGTATAAATATTTGAGATTCTGATATCATATTTTTTTCAGATAACCGTCACTTTTTTAACATAACAATAACATATAATTGGAGATCATTTTGTAACTTTAATAATCATGAGACTCAATAAAACATTTTATACTCGAGGAACCATTTATGTATTTTACCCTATAAAAAGTTGTCAACACATCAGAACATGGATTTACGGATGACTCAAAAGTTAAAACATAGGAGGATATATTCGTTTAAATGTACCGACTTGGATAAAAAAAATGAACATATTCATACCAAATAAATATACGTATCCAACACTTTATCGAAATATTTATGATTCATCTTTGGGACGTTACAAATAGCATGTTTGCTCCGGCGAACTGAGGCCGGCCAAATTTTCGGGGTCCCGAGAGATTGAGTCTTGATACAACCCCCAATCATGACCGGACCTCCGTAGCAAGGCTCATGATAAACCGGAAACCTAACAATTTTGCATACAATATGCAATCGTACCAAATAAGTAGAATAACAAGGATTGAAAGTGATTAACAAACAAAAGGGATCTCCACCAAACAAGCTGAAATAAATTAAAATACAGAGATGAACAACCAGCTAAACAATGCACTAAATGAGAATCAATTTGTACAAATTGATATATGTGCCAAATCTTAATTGTTCTTGTTATATAGGGATAGTAGCCTTAAATATTGGGAAAAAGTATGCCAGAGGCCACCAAACTATGCTCAAATGATCATTTTGGTCATTGAACTTTCAAAAGTTACAAAACTATCATTAAAATATTTGACAGTTACAAAAGAATCATTAAATTTCTCGAACTATTACAAAAAATCATTAAATTTTATCGAAATGTTACAAATTATTATAATGCCATAGTGACCATTTTGTAACAATTCAATAAATTTAATGACCATTTTGTAAGTTTAAAAACGATCATTTGATCATGATATAGGAATAAGACAGCTGATAATAAAGGAAAAGTTAACCCTTGAAACGAAAGCAAAGACCATTTCTTCTTCCTCACTCAAGATGATATGAAGATTGATAACATGAAAACAACCCGATGCAACCAAAAGCTTATAATTACCTTGGGAGAAGGATATGATGGTAGGTGCTTGAAAAGGAACCGGAGTCTCGTGCCCTTCCAATCATTTCATCAGTTTAGTTTTCTTGTACTGCAGTCTCAAGCACCAGCCTGAAATTGGACGGAGCTGCCAGAAAGATGAAGTTTTCGGGAAAGAAACTACTCCCGTGTTTGTTTTCATTTTGTCATTCCTTTCTATTCTCAGACTTCTTAAAATCGTAGTTACTACTACTTCACATTATTCATCTCGAGCTGCTACTTTGTCATTGCCTGTTCAACAGGAGTGTTCATCACCTTCTGAATGCAGCAAGGAACGATCAAATGCGCCACCGGTAGAGTCTGGTCCACCCGGAACAACCACCAATGCAACCCTTCTCACCCCGAAGGAATTCACATTTTCAAATCTCATTTCCAAAAGAGCACCTTGTAACCTCCTTGTCTTCGGTCTTCAATTGCAGTACTTCAACCTATCATCTATAAATGCAGGAGGAGTCACTCTTTTTCTCGAGGATGACCCTTACAAGATAAGACAATACAAAGAGGATTCTAACGGGACTCGAATTTATAAGGTTCAGTACCAGAAACCAGCTAAGAATGCATACAAGATGCTTAAGCATTCCAAGGAAAATCCTATTTGTGCACCTCGTACAAGTCTGCTCCAGCAATCGACTTGCAAACTGGCATTGAGAAATTTACCACAAGTGTATCAGCTTAAATGGGATGTAGTGTTAGTGGACGGACCAAGTGGAGAAGCACCGGGAAGGATGACAACCATCTACACTGCTAGCGTGTTAGCAAGAGCCGGTAAGACGACTGATGTTGTAGTACACATTCATAGCACGATTGAAAAGTGGTTCTCTTGGGAATTCCTCTGCGAAGAAAACTTGGTTTCTGCTAAAGGAAAATTCTGGAACTTTAGGATCTCTGATCAATCAAATTCTACTAAGTTTTGCACTTCTGAGAAGGTTCAGATAGAGTAACATCCTTCTTTTTCTGCAGCAACAGAACAATCAGCGGCGGCATTACTACAGGCCGGTTAGTCATAAAATTTGTGAATAAAGATATCATTACATTTGGCATTATAAAAGACCAAAATCAGGGTGCCACATCCAGGATATATTAGGTGGGGAGTCATAATAAAACAAAATTACCCCACACAGTTGAACAATAGAATTCAGGCTCAAACAGGAATGATCAAGTTCCAGAATTGGAGAGTGTGAGTATCTGGAACTGAAGTGTGCGTCTGCCTAGCTGCATATTTTGTTCATGTATGTAAATTTACAGATCATATACACATAGATATATAAATATATATACATGACACTTGGTTAGCACTAACAGTTATCATCGTAACCTTGCATGAGTTGAATCTCATGATATACCAACGGAAACAAGCCCTTGGTGAGGTTTGCCAATTATATGTATGATCTGGGCACCACAGCTCGGAAATCCATTGTCCCAATCCAGAATAGCGAATCTGATTGCTTCAGAAACAACAGAGACATACATATACATTTGAAAGACAAGTAAACAAGTGCGGGAAATGGAACATGTACACAACTTTCAGAGATGAAAAGGAATACATTTAGGGAATTGGCTAAATATCACAGGGGGAAATCACCAGGTTTCCATGACCTACTCCTTTCTTCCCCCAAAGGTTCTCCTAGTGAAACTTTGAATTCACCATAGAGGGGAAAAACAAAAGAACACAAGTTGATTATTTAATTGTCAGCATCACGAGTTGTCTTTCCTTGCAAGATCACTAGTCATTCACCAGAATCTTTTCTGCCAAGAAAGGGAGAAAAGGTAAATTGGGTAAGTATAGAACCAACATACTGCAGAATGAAGTTATAATAAGTTAAAGCCATTACACCAGAGCTGGTTAGTTACATCTGTTATCCTTTCAAGAAGAGATATCCTTACTAGGAAATACTCCAAACTGAATTAATGCTCAAGATGCAGTTGAATGGCTGCACTTCTAAGCAAACTAAAGGCATTCTACAAATAGACCTTTTTGTTACTAACAAGGTAATTCAAAGACCAATTTGGTTGACTTCAGTACTGTCGGTATACGTTCCACACTATTGTACATAGTGACACGTTATTTTGCAAAGATGAAAATCATTTTAGCTGATCGCTTAAGTAAGCGTGGAATAGAGCACATATTCATAATCCAAAGGAAAATCATACGAGTTGTTGTCTTAAGTGAGTACAGAAGAGCACATGTTCATGCTTGCACTTCTATTTCTATCTATGAGACTAACTTTTAGAATGATAATGCATATGAGGATGTGTTCTTACCATTCGTTTACTGATGTAAGGCTGTATCTTAACAGGCATCTCAGACTGGCTTTCAACCGTGAGGAACTTCTGTTTTTCACTCTCAAATTCTTTTCTAGATTCCTTCCGGCTACCTGACTGCCAAACTCTACCGAAATTAGGAAGCCAGTTAGCATCACAATCGCTCTCAACAATCTCCCATCTCTTCTCTTTCTCCAGCTCCATCTTTCGCTTTTCAGCCCAAGCAGCCCCAACCCTTTTTGGATTCATCTTATGGGATTTCCATGACTTGTTTGACAACATAAAGGTACTTGAAACTGGTTTTACTTGATTGTCTAGTAAGGTTTGATCAGTTGCTTCAAGCCAGGGAGGGGGTGCTCCAGAAAGTACATTTCCTCCGGCACCTACTGTTGAAATGGAAGAGTCTTGAGTGAAGCTCTGCAAACCTGAAGAAACAAAGATCATAATTTGATGAATAAAAACTATTGCTCCTTGGAGCATCTCTCCACATAGAAACCAGAAAAGCATAATAGATTTTTTTAGTGTACTAATTATGTATATCTTGGTTTCAAAGTGACTTGGAATGGAAACAGAATTATATGAAACCAAAATACAACTAAACCATTACCTTGGGAACTGCTTTCTCCATTGCCCATTCTTGCACTCTGATACGTTTGGCAGACCTGTGTGAAAATATATATTTCTGAAGAACATAACCATATCATGTATGAAGAAACTACTTTGTGAAATCCCACAAAACAGTCAACTTCATACAAAACAAACTATAAGAAGGATAGATGGCCATGTTGTACAACAGGAATGCAATACCATATTCAAACTTCAAAAACATCAGATAGTTAACCCGAAGGAAAATTTTAAATGATAAAGACCTGGCTTGGAGAAGTATGAATTCAAAGAAAATAATCAACAGGTATTGCAAAATACTAGAATACACATGTTTTTACAAATTGAGGTAAGTGATTCTCTTGTAAATAAATATGAAGCAGACATGAAATGGCATACTCATGAACAATAAAATAAAAACTTAATGGACTCGGTAAAGATTTTTCTTAAAAAGGACAAAGCAGTTGAGAAAACCATTTGATTTCTTACCTTTCTATAAAACCACCATCAAACAACAAAAGAAAATAATATTTCAAATAAGCATAAATATTGTTACGCGATGGTTTCAAACTTGAGCATAAAACAGTCAGAAAACAATTTATAGGAAACAAAATAGGATTAGTTACATAGGGAAAAAGCATGGCATAATAAACTTACCCCAACATTGCTGAGGTAAGCATTCCCAGAGCATATTCCACTGTTGTAAAGAAGATTTTGTTGGCTATTGCTATTAGCTGGAAAATCAGCACAAAGCACATAGGAACAAAACTAATAAGTCAGTTTATTCTCAGCTTCATACAAGAAACTTTCACAGAAATATCAGAGAGAAATAACAAGAACTATATTAAATAAGGAAAATACAAAATAGCCAAATATTCATACCTGTCAAATCATTCGAGTTCAACAAACTCGTATTGGAATGCACACCCGCATGCAAATAAAAGTTAGCCTCATGAAAATTAGAGCTAATGCTTGCAACCTCAGGGAATATCTTGTCCAAGATTATTATTTTTTTAAAGTTGACATTATTGTGGATATCCTTTGAAGCTCCACATACAACACCACAAGATCCTCAATAGGAGCAGGCATTGCTCCATCCTTCAAAGACTCACACTTCTTCTCCCACTACAATAACCAAAACCAAAATCCCATCACATGATTAACCTTCCAAGCTCTCTTTAGAACAATCTAAATGGTCGTACCTTAGTTAGATCAGTTTCTGCTATCCTATATTTGTCCAATTGTTCCATCTTACCACCGTATTTCCAGAGAAAATGCTTCAAATTCTTCAGGTGATGTGATTAATAGCATTTTCACTGTTCAAGAACCAAAAACACTTGAGATGTTCTTTCATACAACACCATTACAGTTAAATCACCGAAAAACCAAATAAAAAAAGCAAAGGTATCTGTGTTGATCTCCAAATTTAGTCAAAATATGTTGCCAGTCCCCGAGCTTAAATGAAGTTTGAGATTTACTCCTATTCTTAAAAAATATATTCCCAAGCGTCTCCCGTGTTGAAAGTTTCACTCTCTTCGCCTGGCGTTAGAAAACCATCTTTGATCCTTGGTATAGTGCAACTCCATCTGAGAAACCTGGTGAGGTGGGGTTTAAACGAAAGTTTCCTGTCAACCACTGAACCGTATGTCCACTCGACCTTTGTTAACCAGTTATGTTAAAATTAATTTAGATGGTGTTTTTGAATTCGTTGAGAGGATAGCAGTTGTAGGTGTTATTGTTTGTGATTTTTTTGGCAAAGTACTTAATGAAATGGTTGCGGATTGTAAGGTTGTGTTGAAGTTTGTCTATCGGAGATTCACGTGTTCAATGCTGCTCTCTTGTTGGCTAGCGAGTAAATTTAGACCCATGTCATATTCGAATTGGATTTGATGCTCGTTGTTAACAAGTTGTCCCGACAAGGGGAGGATCTATCCAGATTGGGTTACCACCTTTTTGAAGCTCATAAGACACTAGAAGCTAGGATCTACTTCAAGATTTGTTATGTTCCTAGAACTTGTAATTTTGTTGCCCATACTCTAGCTACATGGACTCTTAGGTTTGGTGATATTTTTGTATTTTGACTCGGTTTATCCTGAGCTTATATTTTATTATGTATTCACCGATTATGCTTATGGTAATACAAGTTCCTAGGACACTATTTTCCCCTTATAGGATTAAAAGGGGATTTTATGAGGCTTTTTTTTTAAAAAAAAAAAAATATATGTTCGTGGGTTGGTTCAAGGTATCTAGAGATAAATTTTGTTAACCGAACTTGGAAAAAACGAATAAAAATCTGATTAAGTGAACTACTAGATAAAATCAAATAATTGCCTTAAAAGTCTATCTACATAATGTAAAAATTTAATGTATTTAGTTATTTTTTTTAAGATTTCGAGTTTGAATATCGAAAAGTGAATTTTTTTATTTTTTTTATTTTTAAGGACATCATTCTAACTTTTCAAATACACTAATCAAACTCAATATCTCAAACCATCATAACTCGATATTCTTTGCTCATGTTAAAAAGAAATAATCGTTATTAACAATTACAATCATAATCTTCCAAAACTATATTATCAACACTGATAATGTAAAACTTGGTTTGAGACACTGATAATTCTTTATTTATAATTCATCTTAATAAACAAGGGATGCATGTGATTAACAAGTTTAGCAAGAAACTTTAACCAAACCATATGATCAAAGAGACATAAAAACAACATACATAGATGTTGATAAAGGACTGAAGTAAATGGATTATCTAGTGGGGTAGTCAGGTTGACCCATGAAAAGGAGACTGGTCCAGCTGAAGCTAAGAAAAGCCTAATGAAGAATCCCAACACTTATTTTACTGAAGGTGATCCAGCATTGGAGTGATCTTTTAGACTAGAGGTCAACTCTAGGAAACTTGTATGAAAATAATTGGTGTGGTGATGTGATCCTACTCTTACACCTTATACTCTTGTGTGGTGATGTGATCCTACTCTTACACCTTATACTCTTCATCTTGCTTTCTTCCTATGTAGATAAGATGAAGGACCAGAGAGCATTTACTTACCTTTCACATCTTTTCAATTTCTTTACATCTTATACTTACTTTACATTTACTTTATGATATGTTAGACATGTTTTATTCATCTTACTATAATATACCATGCATGAATTTTATGTTAAGTCAAGTATGATGATTCCATGCCTTATGTTACATGCCATGTTTAATATGCATTATCATATCATATACTTAATTTATTTCATGTATATTATGTTAAGCATAGTCATGACATGTTATAGTCCTTATATTATGTTCATTCTTTACTTTGCTTAGCATAATTCATTCGTCCATATCTTTATTATATGTTTATGCATCATTCTTTAGCTCTTTCTATGTTTATGCATTCATAGTTAGCTCATTCCATGTTTATGCATTTATAATTATCTCATTTGCATCATAGCATAGGCGACAACATCTATTCTTATGTTATTTCGTTTGTTGCATTACTTATGTTATTATTTTCAAGACACATGTAGGTACTTTGGAGGTTAAGGAAGGTTATGCTAGCTCAAGAACAATAAACTCAACCTATGGCAGCTCGTGCTAGCTTAACCACATCAAATGATAACTCCCCTTAGCTAAAGGAAGCTCAAAGAATAAATACACTAGCTCGAGAGGAGTTGAAGTAGCTGAATTTGAGCTGAAACTAGCTGGGGAGCAGCTAAGGAGAAAATAGCTGAGTTGAGGACTTATAGAAGCTGGAGGTAGCTAGAGTGTCACTAGGTACCTAGCTAGTTATCTACACTACCTAGCTAGTTACCTAAGCTACCTAGCTAGCTAACTCCACTAGCTAGCTTCCATGACTCCACCTTGGCACCAAACACTTTTCATGTGTGCATCATACATCATATGGCTAAGACTTCACCAAACCATGGCGTGGATAAGCATTTACATCAAGAGATTCATGTTCTTAATGCATGCTTCCATGTGCATTTCAACCACTCATTTTGGCACCAAGGATGAAGATTAATAAGCCTTTTCGGCCAAGCAAATTTCAACTACTCATTAAAACTCATCAAGGTCGAACCACGCTAACCATTCAGCCATAATGAGTCCTAAGGATTATGAAAGGCTAGCCGAACCATCACCTTACCTATTCATCATCTAGAGTTGTAATTATACATCAAACAATCATGTATGTCCACGGGAAGTGCCTTGCAAACCATTGTGTAACCATTCGGTTATTTCCCTTTATTTGTTATAAATAGCCAATGCCTTGACTTTTGTAAGGCATCATCCCTTTCCATATCAATACAATTGCGAGGTTATTCCTCTTTTCTAAGTTTTTAAAAACCCTATTGACTTATCAAGTGCCTTGTGTTCTTATGGAGTCAACCTCTTCCATTTCATTGATACTTGTGTTTCCTTGTTCATTATAATTAGAGGGGCCAAGCCCTTTTATCTCCATTGATCAATTTTTAAGGAAAGATGTTAGGCTCTTTTATAGCCTAGTTTCTTCTTTGTTGTTTAAGATAATATCATCACCATTTCCATTTATTTTTATAGCCACCACCATGGCCAAACTATATCGAACAATCCATTTTCATCGCATACATATTCTAGCCCATCCTTATCACCATAACATCAACTATTAAGCCATTCTCTTTTAGTCTTTCTTATTGCAGGTGCTTGATCTTTCACTAGATCCACAATCGAGGCATGAATACCTTACATCAAGCTGTATTTAGAAGTGTGGGTGAAGAGAAAACGTGCACAAAGAAGCGCTACAAAAAAGAAAAGAAAAAAAAAGAATATTCAAAGCAAGGTCATTCAACCAAGAAGAAAACAACAGAAAAAAAGACTTCATTCAACAACAAAAAGAGTTCAAAGAATCAAAGTGAAGGTCAAACAAAAGTGAAGCACCAAAGGAAGAACAAGGGAATCACTACAACAAAAGGTATTCATCACAAAGCTTTAATTTATTCAAGACCTTGATTATGGCGAAATGTGAAGTTGTGAATGCATTGTTTGTAAGTAACCCCTTCATTCTTTTCTTTCTTATTTCTAAGCCACCTTTTATATTATATTTGTTATTTTCCTACTCTAACCAAGCTTGCAGTTGAAACCAATACATCATCAAGACTTGAATGGTATTGAGTGAGTTCTCTTTAGGACTTCCACAAAGAGGAAACAGAGGTAAAAGGAATTTGAGTGAGAGATATTAGAAGAGAACATAGTGAAATCCAATTGTGTCCTGAGTGCAAACACAAGTGGATTGAGTGCCATCTTTATTTCTTTGAGTGACTTAGAGAGGTTTTGTGTGTGTGCAAATTAGTAAGGTCCCTATTCACATCTCATTTCTTTCTTTATACTAACCATGTCTCAAGGTTCAGGACAATCACCCTGAGGAGTAGCCCCTAACTTACAAGTTTAAGCAACTTTGCAAGAGATGCTTAGAATATGCCCAAAACCATTCATATGATGATTGTAATGATACATTTTATTTATCGATTTTAATGAATAAAGGCATTGCTGCTATTATTTTCAGTTATATATATGTGTTTAACATAAACTAGAAGATAATAAAGTCCATATAATAACATAATTATTATTATTAAAAGATCCCTAGTTAAGTATTATTATGGGCATGAACAATAATAATACGCTTAAGAGTAACATGTTATTGATTGATGACAACGAGTTGTCATTGACGTAGAGATGTCAGAATTGATATATGATTATATTGTTAGAGAACAATGTATTGGATTGACCCACCATGAGCATATGTCTTGGATTATTATGTGACAGTCATAACATTGCTCATGGTGATGACTATATGTATGATCCTCAGACTTTAGATCAATACTATCTAAACATATATTGTTGTATGTTTTGATGTAGTTAAGCAAGCTCTGTAATTGGGTTCTTTATAAAGATTATTATTGAATATATCTCGATATATGTAGTGGGTGTGTATGATTAAGATATGATTTATCCTTCCTACATAATAGGAAATATATCACATGCCACTTGATTGAGTGAGACTAGAAATGCATGGCCATGATCGAATAAGTTGATATGAGATATCACAAATTATTCGTTAATTAAAGTCTACTCTAGATATCAACAAACAATATATGGGCTATACAAGTGTGACTATTCCAAGACTTGTGCTTATTGTAGATATAAAGGACAAAATGATGTAATACATAAAAGTGTTAATCATGAAGATGATATGTCAAATCATATTTTCTTGTAACTTAGGTGGGAATGATATATTGCTAAATGTTACTCATTGTATATAATATTATAATTATTCTAATAATTATTGCTAACGTTACAAGAACCTACAAGGTTACACCCTAGGATTGAAATGAGCAAAGATGTACAATTTGTTGTACGTTACTAAAATATATCTAGAGTTAATGTATGTTTGATATACATATGTTTTAATAATCCCGAATATTTAATTTAAATTAATTAAATAAAGATTTAATTAATTTGAAATAATAAAATCCCTAATATGTTAGGGTAACTTGGATATAAAAAGGAGGTGTAAGGTCTAGCAGCCAATGTTTACACATTATCTTCAGCCGTTTTTCTCAAAACAGTTTTGGGAAAAGCAAAATATTGCTCTCAATCGGGTGAACTGAGTAGATGCCAAGACGTGGTTTCGTGGAAGCTTACAATTCGAATCGATCGACACCACCATTAGCTGATGATGTCTTTGTTATTTTTCAAGTAACCCGCTGTAAGTATTCGCATGATTTCCTCCCGATTTCGGTTTATCATACTTGGATCGTTGGTCAGATCGTCGAATTTTTGTTTCCGCTGTGCCATGGGGTGAGCCGACGGTCCTAACAGTGGTATCAGAGCCACTTGTACGATCCAAATTTGGGTAAAATTCTTGGTTGATGCGATATGTATGATATGTATGTTCTAGTTTTATCGTTTTCGGTGAATATGTATGATTTTATTGTTCGATTCGATAACAACAACGAATAATTTGTTATTTTTTTAATATGTTTTTTTTACAATATGTGTGTTGATGCTAGGATTTTATGAAATCCAAATGTCAATTGTTGACATGATGATCCGTGGGTGTACGATAACAGATCTCGTTTCGTAGTGGAACAATGGTTGTTCCAATGTAGAAAACCTTCGGGATTGAAAATCTCAAAAACACAATTCTGTTGATAAGTGTTATCAAATCGTGAGGTTTTTCTATACAAACGAAAGTATTGTTTTTCTAAAAAATACCACTGATGTTCGCCCCTTGACCCTTCATCAGCAATATAGATTGTAGGCCCATATTAATATTTTTAACAAAGGCGTAACAACGTGTATATATGTGATATGTTTGTTTTGCACAGTGTTTGACATGCATGGTTATAACCCTTGTTCAATTTAAAATGGTTGAATTTGAAATACGACATGCTAGCCGTGCCTTTCTATATCTCAGTTGTATTTATCTTCTCATCTTACTCCCTCGTATGTAAAACAAGTTTCTTTTAAAATTGTAATCCTATGAAGATTCAAAAGGAGCAGAAGAACGAATTGAGCTAAAGGTGAGAAGATACCTAGAGAGCAGTCTTAGGGTTTAGGGTTTTTGGTTCTCCCATTGGCTTGGGATGGGCCACCTTAGTTTTTGATTTTGGGATATAACCATTGCATCTTATTTATTTCTATATTTGTTATGTATGCAATGCATCAAATGATAAAATAAGAATGAATATTGATGAGATCAATAAGGGCCTAATATTAAAGCGAACAATTATGAGATAATTATGCAAATCCCACTTTATAATCTAAGTTAAATTATCCTTCTAATATTTATCCTCGTTAAGGCTTAGATCGATATTTTGTGGGCTTTGCGAAAGAATTGGCATATAAATCTATCTTAGTTAAACACGAAGAATAAGCAAGTGATATTCACCGGTTGAGATATTGATAATAACTTAGCTAGGTTATTCTAATAGGATTAGAAACCTAGAGGTTAAGTATTTGGATAAGTCATGAGATGACTTGAACAAGAGTTGTTCACCAAAAGGAGGAGTTACATGAGATGTAACTAGTAAAGTGTTGCTTACCTAAATTATCACTATCCTAAAAGAAAAGCCAAAGATGATTTAGGAAATTGATGAATTATGGATCCTCACCCACTAGAAAAATTTTCATTTAATTATTCCGAAATTATAAAGGGAGGGTTTTTAATTTTGAATAAAATAGTCGAAGTAATTTGTAAATAAAGACTTGTTTATAATTTTTTTCGATAAATTTACTTACTTTAATATTTCCATTGTTGTACATTTAATAGAAAAAAACACTTTATCACTGCGATCACTCCTTGAGAAGGAGAAGCTTAATGGCATAAACTTCCTCGACTAGTTTCGTAATTTGAGAATTATTCTCAAACAGGAAATGAAGGAATATGTTATTAAAGAACTTATTCCTGATGAACCGACATCTAATGCTTCTAGAGATGACAAAGATAAATTTAAGAAAAATATGGATGATATGCTAAACGTAGGATGTCTAATGCTTGCCACCATGACTCTCGAGCTTCAGAAGTAACATGAGGACATGGTTTCATATGAGATAATTCAAAATATAAAGGAAATATATGAAGGGCAAGCACATCAAGAGAGGTATGAGACCTCTAAAGCTCTATTTCAATGGAAAATGGCAGAGGGATCTCCTATAGGAGCTCATGTGGAATGAAGTTTCTGAAAGAAGAAATCGAACACTGTTAGACATGGTTCGATCTATGATGAGTCATAGTGATCTTGCGACTTCTTTTTGGGGACATGCACTTGAAACAATCACTTTCACACTAAATCATGTTCCATCTAAATCGGTTCAAAAGACACCATAAGAGATATGGATAGGGAAGTGTCCTAGTATATCTTTTATGAAGATTTAGGGTTGTAAAGCTTATATAAAACATCAGATGTCTAAAAAGTCAAACCTAAATCTCCTAAGTGTATATTTGTTGGATATCCTAAAGAAACTAAGGGATATTATTTCTTCAACCCTAATGAGAATGAAGTGTTTGTTGCTCGAACGAGAGATTTTCTCGAAAGAGAATTTCTCTCAAAGAAAGGGAAGGGTAGAAATATTAAACTTGGAGAAGTTAAAGAACAACAGATCAATGAACCTGAAGTTGAGCATTAGATTTAGAAACACAACCACTGCGCAGATCCATAAGAGAACTCCATGCACCTGAGAGATTTGGATTTCTCGTTACCGCATATGGAGATGTTCTTCTTATGGATCAAAATAAGCCTATGACTTATCAAGAGGTAGTGTCTAGCCCAGAATATGAGAAATGGCTTGAAGCCATGAGATCTGAGATGGATTCCATGTCAGTAAAGCAAGTGTGGATTTTGGTTGAACCGCCTAAAGAGGTCAAACTATGGGTGTAAATGGGTTTTCAAGAAGAAAACAGACATGAATGATAATGTACAAACATACAAGTGGTATTAGTTGCTAAAGGTTTTTGACAAGTTAATGGTGTAGACTATAGCGAAACATTCTCCCTTGTAGCTATGATTAAGTCCATCCTGATCTTACTCGCAATAGTTGCATTCCATGATTATGAAATATGTTAAAACCGCTTTCCTTAATGGAAAACTCAAAGAGGATGTGTATATGACACAACCAGAAGGTTTTATCATTCCAGGAAATGTTGGAAAGGTTAGTAAGCTAAAGAGGTCTATTTTTGGACTAAAGCAAGCTTCTCGAAGTTGGAATCTTCGTTTCAATGAAGCTATCAAAGAATTTGGTTTTATCAAAAATGAAGATTAGCCTTGTGTTTATAAGAAGGCTAGTGGGAGTATTTTTTCTTTCCTAATCTTGTATGTAAACAACATACTCATCATAGGAAATGATATACCAACTTTACAGTATGTTAAGACTTGCTTAGGTAGTTGTTTTTCTATAAAAGATTTGGGTGAGATAACATATATCTTAGGAGTTAAGATCTATAGAGATAGATCAAGATAACTTTTAGGTTTGAGTCAAAGCACATATATAGACAAAGTGTTGAAAAGGTTCAGTATGGAAGAATCCAAGAAAGGATTTTTGCCTATGAGACATGACATTTCTCTTTCAAAGGAAATGTGTCCTTCAACTCCACAAGAAAGAGAACGGGTGAATAAGATTTCATATGCTTCGACTATTGGTTCTATCATATATGCCATGATATGTACTCGACCATATGCATCATATACTTTAAGCATGACGAGTCAGTATCAGGTAAACCCTGGTGAAAATCACAGGGTTGCGGTTAAAAATATCCTTAAGTACTTAAGAAGAACTAAGGATACATTTCTTGTCTATGGAGGTCAGGAAGAGCTTAGTGTAAAAGGTTATACTGATGTCAGCTTCCAAACTGACAAGGATGACTCACGATCATAATTAGGTTTTGTGTTTTGTCTCAATGGAGGTACTGTGAGATGGAAAAGTTCGAAGCAAGACACAGTAGTTGACTCTACAATAGAGGTTGAATACATTGTAGCTAGTGAAGCAGCAAAAAAGGTTATTTGGATTAAGAAGTTCATATCTGAACTAATGGTTTTCCTAGCATATCAGATGATATAGAACTCCGTTGTGACAATAATGGATCCATTGCACAAGCAAAGGAACCCAAATCTGATCAATGTTCCAAACATATTCTTACGCGCTTTCATCTCATTAGAGAGATTATAGATCGAGGAGACGTGGAAATATGCAGAGTACACACGGATGACAACATTGTTGACCCCTTAACGAAGCCTCTTACACAGTAGAGGCATGATCATCATACTGAGTCACTCGGTATTAGATATGTGAGTGATTGGTCTTAGTGCTAGTGGGATATTATTAAAGTTTGCCTAAAGACCAATCATATGATGATTGTAATGATACATTTTATTTACCTCTTTTATTGAATAAAGGCATTGCCGCTATTATTTTTAGTTATATATATGTGTTTAACATAAACTGGAAGATAATAAAGTCCATATAATAGCATAATTGTTATTAATAAAAGATCCCTAGTCAAGTATTATTATGGGCATGAACAATAATAATACGCTTAAGACTAACATGTTATTGATTGATGACAACGAGTTGTCATTCACATAGAGATGTCAGAATTGATACATTATTATATTGTTAGAGAACAATGTATTGGATTGACCCACCATGAGCATATGTCTTGGATTATTGTGTGACAGTCATAACATTGCTCATGGTGATGACTATATGTATGATCCTCAGACTTGAGTCAATACTATCCCAACATATATTGTTATATGTTTTGATGCAGTTAAACAAGCTCCGTAACTGGTTTCTCTATAAAGACTGTTATTGAATATATCTCGATATATGTAATGGGTGTGTATGATAAAGATAGAATTTGTCCTTCCTACATAATAGGAAATATATCACATGCCACTTGATTGAGCGAGACTAGAAATGCATGATCATGCTTGAATAAGTTGATATGAGAAATCACAAATTATTCGTTAATTAAAGTCTACTCTAGATATCAAGAAACAATAGATGAGCTATACAAGTGTGACTATTCCAAGACTTGTGCCTATTCTAGATATAAAGGATAAAATGATATAATACATAAAAGAGTTAATCATGAAGATGATATGTCGAATCATATTTTCTTGTAACTTAGGTGAGAATGATATATTGCTAGATGTCACTCATTGTATGTAATATTAGAATTATTCTAATAATTATTGTTAATGTTATAAGAACCTACACGGTCACACCCTAGGATTGAATGAATAAAGATGTACAATTTGTTGTACGTTACTAAAATATATCTAGAGTTAATATATATTTGATATACATATGTTTTAATAATCCCAAATATTTAATTTAAATTAAATAAATAAAGATTTAATTAATTTGAAATAATAAAATCCTTAATAAGTTAGGGTAACTTGGATATAAAAGGAGGTGTAAGGTCTAGAAGCTGATTTTTACATATTATCTTCATCCATTTTTCTCAAAACAGTTTTGTGAAAAGAAAATATTACTCTCAATCGGGTGAACTGAGTAGAGGTCGAGACGTGGTTTCGTGGAGGCTTACGATTCTAATCGATCAACAACACCATTAGTCGATCATGCTCTTGATTTTTCAAGGAACCCGCTGTAAGTATTTGCATCCTTTCCTCCCGATTTCGGTTTATCGTACTTTGATCGCTGGTCAGACCATCAATTTTTTGTTTCAACTGCGCCATGGGTGAGTCGATGGTCCCAACAAGAACTTGGAACCCTCTATGAGAGACTTGATAGAATTGAAGGTTTAAGGGAAATGTACCTAGAAGGTAACCAAGGCAAGATGATTATAAAAAAGAATATGAAGATGAAGAGGCTGAGGTTGATCAAGCATTGGAAGGTTCAAGAAGACATATACCAAGGAACAATGAAGGGTGCATGTTGTTTTTTGATAATCATAACAACATTCAGGTTTATGTTCCTACATATCAAGGAAAAATTGATCCTGAAGCATACTTAGACTATGAGGCCAAAGTTAATCATGTGTTCGAGTGTTACAACTATTAAGAGCAAAAGAAGGTCAGATTGATAGCCATGAAGTTTGTTGAATATGCCTTAATATGGTGGGATCAATTAACAAGTGCAAGAAGAAAGAATGGATAGAGACCTATCAACAACTAACAAGATATGAAGGCTATTATGAGGAGGCGCTTCATGCATGTTCATTACCACTGAGACTTGTTCCAGAAATTGTAATCTCTTAAGCAATGCACAAGAGCGTGGAAGATTGCTTCAAGAAAATGGAGATACCCATTATCTGTGCAAATGTTAAAGAATATAGGGAGGAAACAATGGTAATATTCTTGGCAGGTTTGAATTCTAAAATTGCTAACATCTTAGAGTTGTAGCACTATGTGGAATGGGATGAAATTGTTCATATGACCATGAAAATTGAAAGACAACTCAATAGAATAAGTTTAAATTGATGCATCACTTTTTCCACAACAAAATGGAACCAAGAAGGCAACATTTATAGGAAATAATCTCCTTTTTCAAATCAATGAGAATGTGGAGACACCAAAGTAAAAGTAAACTATGGTGGAAGACAAAGGCAAAGAAAATCAATCAACAAGTTTAAAAAAGACTCGAGACATCAAATGCTTCAAATGCTTGGGTAGAGGTCATGTTGCTAATCAATGTCCTAACCAGAATGCCATGTTGGTGTTGGATAATGGAGATGTTGCATCCGAGCCAGAATATGAAGAAAGAGAAAAAATAGTTGAAGAGAAAGAATTAGAGATTGAGTCTTTTATTAAAGGTGAACTTCTAGTTGTGAAAAGACTTCTGAACACACAAATGACGAGTGAGTAACAACAACGAGAGAATGTCTTTCACACTATATGTAATGTTGAAGGTAAGGTATGTTTCATGATCATTGATAGTGGTAGTTGTAATAATGTTGCTAGTAATATCATGGTTGAGAAACTAGGCATGAAGACCTTGAAGCATCCTACCCCAAAACAAGATACAATGGTTGGATGATGGAAATGAACTTAATATCACCAAGCAGATTCTTGTTCCTTTCTCCATTGAAAAGTACAAGGATGAAATTCTATACGACACGGTCCCAATGCATGCTAGTCACATTCTGATTGTAAGACCATGGTAATATGACAAGAAGACCCTGCATGATTGTTATACAAATCAGTACACTTTCAAACATGGAGGAAAGAAGATTGTTTTGGCGCCATTGTCACCAAAGCAATTTCAAAGTGATAAAAAACATAAAGGAGAGCATTGAAGGAGAGCATTGAAGAAGGTTCAATCAGATTCCAAGATGTTGGAGAGCACCCAAAAGACAAGTTTGTTTGTATACAAGGAGAATAATTTATGTGAATTGTTTGAAGAGTTAGATTACTTCACCAAGGAGTATGATGATTCGGTCCAAGAGAGAGGCACTACTTTTAAGCATTGCGTTAATTCAAAATGAAAAGATCAAGGATCAAGGATGTTTATAAATGAACATGTATTTTCCTTTCAAAAGGCACATGATGTTCAAATGAAGCTCAACAAGAGGTATGTCCTTCCATCAAAGGACACAAGGATTCACTTGAGCTTCTACAAGGGGATTGTATCTTTTCGAGCTAACATGTCGTTTCATTCAAAGAGTCATGTACCTATTTGGAGGATAAGAAAACCAGGTCAATTCTTTTGACATCACCTAAGGATATCATGCCTTATAAACACAAGGACACCAAGGTACATTACTTTTCTTTGCAGTTTTATGAAGACTATTTGAAGAAGGGATGTATTGAAAAGAGTTCTTCCGATAAGGTACTTATTGGTAATCCTTATTCCAAAGGAAGTCCTTTCAAGAAAGCTTTTTTCATAGATAAACCTTTGAAGAATAATGTACTTAAGGAGATGATACGAAAAGAATTGAACAAGATGGGACTTCAAGGAAGAAAGTGTTTGATCATTCCCAAGAAAAAAAAGCATTCCATGGAGCTTTGATTTGAGGACAAATAGCCCTAAAGAAGGGAGATGATGTGATCATACTCTTACACTTTCTACTCTTTATCTTGGTTTCTTCCTATGTGGATAAGATGAATGACCATGGAGCATTTACTTACCTTTCATATCTTTTCCATTTTTTTACATCTTATACTTACTTATGTACTTTATGCTATGTTATATATGCCATATTCATCTTACTACATTTTTCCATGCATGGATTTTATGTTAAGTCAAGTATGATGATTACATACCTTATGTTACATGGCATGCTTAGTATGTATTATCTTATCATATACTTATTTTATTTTATGTATATTATGTTAAGCATATCATGACATGTTATAGTCCTTATACTATTTTCAGTCTTTACTTTGCTTAGCATAATGCATTCATCCACATCTTTATGATATGTTTATGAATCATTCTTTAGCTCATTCCATGTTTATGCATTCATAGTTAGCTCATTTGCATCATAACATAGGCGACAACATCTATTATTAAGTTATCTTATTTGTTGCATTACTTATGTCGTTATTTTCATGACACATATAGATTGGAGGATAAAGAAGGTTATGCCACCTCAAGGACAAAAAATTCAACCTATGGAAACTCGTTCTAGTTTAACCACATCAAAGAATAGCTCATATTAGCTAAAAGAAGCTCAAAGCTTAAGGAAACTATCTCATGAGTAGCTGAATTAAAGCTGAAACTAGCTGGAGAGAAGCTGAGGAGCAAGTCGCTGAGCTAAGGACTTGTGGAAGCTAGAGACAGATGGAGTGTCACTAGGAACCTAGCTAACTACCTACACTACCTAAATAGCTACCTAGCTACCTATAACTCCACCTTGGTACCAAAAACCTTCCATGCTTGCATCTTGCATTCTATGGCTAAGACTTCTCCAAACCATGGTATAAAGAAGCATACTACATCAGGGGATCACGTGCTTAATACATGCTTCTATGTACATCATTTAAAGGCATGCGCACTTCACGTGGTTCTAGTTAATTGTCAAACTCCAAAAGAAATCACCATTCAGCCAAGGCTTCTCCAATCACTTATTTTGGTTCCAATGATGAAGAGTAACAAGACGTTTTAGGCCAAACAAAGTTTAACCACTTCTTCAAACTCATTAAGGCTGAACCATGCTAACCATTTGGCCATAAAGGAGTCTTAAGACTTATGAAAGGCTAGTCGAACCATTACCTTACATATTCATCATCTAGAGTTGTAATTATACATAAAAAATATCATGTATGCTAATGGAAAGTGCGTAGTTAAGCCATTTTTTAACCAGTCAACCATTTTCCTTTATTTGTTTATCCCAATTTTCTCATTCTCACTTTAAAAAATAAACCCTAACTGAGCATCTCTAAAAAACACTCATCTTTACTCTAAAATTATTGAAATTTCATGTCATCATCTCATCATCTCTAGTGGATTTGAGTTAAGGCTCTCATCAAAAATCTCTTTTTTCTATCAATTTCTTTAGCTAATTTCACATAAACCCTAAACTTTTATTTTTCAAATTTATGGCTCAAAATTTGTTTTAATCATGTGTTTAAGTTACTTTTAAATTATTTTTATTCCATTTGAACATTTTTATTAACTTACATATGATGATTATCTAAAAAACTTTCAAAAATCATTTAAATATAGATTAAAATTTCTTTATTTTATAATATATTCGAATTATTTTGATGATTATTTTTGGTTTATTGAGGTATATTATGCATGTTTTTATTGTAGGAGGATAATAAATTCATCATTATTTATTTTAGAACCTTTTTAGGTTGTCCACCAAGTGTTCGTCAATATTCCTCAACAAACATTTTCTTCCCTTAGCCACTAATTTTATCAAAAATGCCTCCTAGAACAAACCTAAAAGTCTTAAGATGGCACTACTTATTTAGATCAACCCTCTAGCTCCTCATCTTTCAAGAATGATTGCTTTAGGGATCTTAATTCTCTTGATATTTTCAATCGGTTTTTTAAAACCAAGCCCCTTTGAACTGAGCGTACCATTGATCCAAACTTTCTTATGTCACGGGCATATCAATTCATCATCTTTGAAACTTTTGTCTTATGGGGTTAGTTGGACTTAGTTAGTATTCCTCCTAATGAGAATCCAAACCTTGTATGTGTTTTCTTTTGCAATGTTATCCTAGTCCATGAAGAAAATGACATTAACAAGGTCATTGGGATTGAGGCGTACCTTGTGGGGAAAATGGAACACCATAATATAGTCCTACCCAAAGATCCATGAATTACGATGTCACAAGAGACCACTGAGTGGTTAACCCAAAAGTTTTCCTTTAAAAACAATTGTAATCATTATAGAATAATCCATCTATAGTGGTAAAATAAAAGCCAAAATAAATTTGGGTTTAAATCAAAATAGAGTTATGACTAATTACAAAAGGGTCTACAATAGTACATGCCCTAAATAAAAATCAAGATGTACTCTAATGCCTCAGCTGTTCTAGAATATCTGATGACGATAACTCCCTACAAATGACCTCCTAAGAACCTGTGCGCGAAAAAAAATTCTGAAAGCTGAGCTTACAAGCTTAGTGTCTCGCTAATAAATGAACTGCACTACATGCATTCACTAAATGTGCATGCTAGAGGCATAGGTATGAAGACATGGAAATACTGATTTAATATGTTGAGTTAGGCATCATGGTGTGACTAAGGGTTCTACATCTTAGAGCTCACATACCCCTCTAGCCCTTCTAAAATACCCTTAGGTATTTGGACGAGATCCGGAGTTGCATCAGAAACGTACACCCGCCAACTTACTTTGTCAAGTCTTTGAGTATTTGCTCCCATTCAATTACTGAAGTGCTTTGGCACTGACTAGATATTCGAACTGTACGATTGTGTCTGTTACAGTAACTCGAGTGTCCCGATTGTGTTCAGAGCGTCAAACAAGGCTATTTTTATGCCATCCTAGTTGTTATTGTTTCTATTTGTTCTTAGTTTATTTATGTTCTCACTTGTAGTTTTATTTCATGGCATTCTAGTGTTATTAGGTCCCTAAAACTTATCCTGTAAAACCCTTGGGTTCTTACTCAAAATTGTTTGTGGGTATCGATACTACTTACTTATTGAAAGCTGTTACAAAAGGGTTGGTATCAATACTCTAGATTGAGTATCGATACTCTTATTTTGTGGTATCTATATTTTATTATGTATCGATAAAAAATTTGGCTTCGATGTTTTGAAAATGTCTAAGTATCGATACCCTTATTGGGGAGTATCGATACTCTATCCTTGGTATCGATACCTCATGAGTACCAATACCAAATTGGCTACTAAAATCTACTAAATGAACCAGTACCGATACTATCCTACGAGTATTGATACCCTACCTAAAATATCGATACTTCTAGCCTAAAATCCAATTGTTTTTAACACTTAAAGAATATTATCAATATTGTTCTTCCAGTACCGATACTTGTGCCCATAAATGTGCTATTTTGGGCACAAAATTATGTATTCAACACTCCCAAACATCCTATTGAGATTCGTAAATGTTATTAAAATGTTATACGTGTTAAAAGAGATCATGATAGGTCTTTTAACATGTTGAAAATATAAAAATCTAAAATGGACATACTTCATAAATCATGCAACCGACCAAAACACACCTAGTGATCTATATGTGGTAGAGTTGAGTTATAAGTGAGTTACCTTGTGTCGACACCATTTTTCGCACGGGCGGGGAAAAACTTGTACTCACTTGTCTCGACTTATTTGAAAAAAATCAATTTTGTAAAGAAATGTTTTAGAGTTGCCATCGACCTTTTGGGTTAGGTAGGTCGAATACCTAAAAATATCTTTTAAATGAGTTTTTAAAAAAAATCATTTTAAAAGATAAACAAGTCTACGTGTAACCAGAAATTCATTTTTTAAATAAAATAAAAAAAGGGTTCAGGGGTCCATTACACGTGGGGAAGGATAAGCACCCCCACAACGCCTGAGATTGATACTTCATTTGATTATAAATTATCTCTAATAGTGGAAATCTAAGAACTCGAATATAAATTTAAGTTACGATCCTCATATTCCAAATTCATTCACATAATTTCATTTAATAGGAAATTCGAAGGAGAAATAGAAAATATTATAGTATTTCCAATCGAAGAGAATAGTCCCTAAAATACTTTAGGACAAATATTTCTCTTTCCAACTAAAATAAAAAAGAATATAATAATTTCTTACAAGAATTCAAGATTAAATAATTTGATTTGACCAAATAACAAAAATTAAACCAATTAATACAAATTATATTAATTATGCTAGATGAGGAAAGTTTAAACTATAATGGCAAAAATATAAACACGATAAAAAGAAAAGACCCAAAAATAAGTATAACACAAATATAAGTGCTTAAATAAAATAAAATCATAAATAACATAAGGACCAAAATGCAAGATAGCGAAATAAGGCATTCAATGTGATAAAATATGAAACATGCATATATATATATATATATATATTCATGGGACTAAAATAAAATAAATAGAAACTAGTGTGCAATAAATAAAGGACATAAATTAAATTGCTGAAAAATAGGGGACCAAAATGTAATAAAAAATAGTAGCTAAATCAGAAATAAAAAGTGACTAAATTGAATAAATTGCAAATATCACATCCAAATTATAATAAAATAAGAAGCATAATCCAAACAGTGTAAAAACCAGTCGCTGATTTCAAATAAAAAATGGCAATATAATGACTAAATTAAAAACAAAGTAAAAACATAGAGGTTGAGATAAAAAATAAACAAAATGATGCACCTAGTGAAAATAATATAAAAACCATGGCTATACTAAGGGGATTTAAACGCGGTTTAACCCTAAAACTAATGGCTAAAATAAAAAGGATGCTAAAATGTCGGGGACCATTAGGCGATTAACCTCTAAAATATGTGAACAAAGTAGGAAGTGTACTGGAATCAGGGGACCTGACATGTGATTTATCCCTAAAATAGGTGGCCATAATGCAAAAGAGTGCTAAAATGAGAAGGCATAGACGTGCTTACCCCTTTTTTTATAAAACAAAATATCTCCCCTTTTCTTATTAGGAAAAAAACTAAAACCCTAAAATAAACTTCTAACTTTCTCTCCACCCTCTCTACATCCAACCCACACCGGTGGAAAATTTCAAAGCCGTAAGCAGCCAAGCTAATGCATCTCTCTTCATCTCTAAACGGTGGCCGAAGCATGGAAGTTAAAGTGACCACCCAAAGCAGCCACCTTTCTACTCTCCTCTCCCCATTCTCACGGTCGAAATCCCTTCCCCCCAAAGGAGCCAAATCGATGCTGGTCACCAAGTTTTTGGGTTGATTATCCCCTCGATAGCCACTAATGATGGCCAATGAGACTAAAGCTAGCCTAAACCTCCTCTAAACACCTCATTTTCTCCCTCAAAAATAAAAAAACGAAGCTTAGAACCCAAAGATCGCCCCCATCCACTCGACCGAACCATAACTCCTTAATTACATCGGACGACAGTCTCGACCGACTAAGGTAAACCAACTCAACACCTCTTCTTATTTGTTTGTTTTTTCAAAAAATAAAATAAATAAAAACTTGCTAGAAAATCAAATGGAAGAGAAAGAAACAACTTTAATATGCTTGTATTCTTTTTATCAATCTGAAAAATCCTATTTCCTCTTTACATAGATTTTTACGGGTTTTTTATATTAACCCAAACTTTCCGTAAAACAATAAAAAAGTTTATATTTGTTTATGGTTGCTAACGAGGCTTTGGTGAGGAACCTTCTGGTGGTTGGTGTGTGCAGGGCATGGTGACTGCTGGGATTTGGTGGCAGCAGGATATGAGTTGGCATGGGAAGGTGGCGCTTGCTCGGTTGATGGTGCAAGGGGTGAGGCAACAACATGGGGCTGATGTGAAGATGCAACCTGGTATGGTTGTGATGATTTTTTATTTTAAATTAATTTACTTAATATTTTTTGTTTTGGATATAATTGGTGATTATAGCTTTCCCTCTTCGCTCATTGTTCTGAAACGAGAATGGAGACAAGACATAAAGAACCCATTTTATCCATCTTGACCACCCAAAAATCTCCGAGCTCCAAGTTCTTGTCATCGGGCGAGATTTTCTCATCGGACGAGTTCTTCACATTATGAACTCCTCTCTAGGGATGTCAATCCACTCTCTTCTGCGGTGGTTAACCTGATTGAACATGTTCTCATTATGAACTTCTTATTTTGAAAATGTTAACCCAACTCTTTTACGATGGTTGACCCAAGGTGATGCTGATCCAACTCCTTATGTGATGGACGAGAAAAAGTTGGTGTTGTTCCAACTCCTTATGGGATGGAAACAAGCTAAGGTTAAACAAGTTCTTTTCATTATGAACTTTTTATCCCTTATCGGATGAATTCTTCTCATAATGAACTCTCCACTGGAAATGTTGATCCCTTGAGTGAGATATTGCTGATTTAACTCCATATGTGATGAATCAAGTTAAGGTTGAACAAGATATTCTGATTATGAACTTCTTCTCCCTCATCGAACGAGTTCTTCTCATTATGAACTCTCCACTGAAATGTTGGCCGCTCGAGTGAGGTGTTGCTGATTCAACTCCATATGTGATGAATCGAGCTAAGGTTGAACAAGTTCTTCTCATTATGAACTTATTCTCCCTCATCGGATACATTCTTCTCATTATGAACTATCCGCTATAAATGTTGACTGGGTTTATCCTCTCTTTAAATAGTTTTAAACATGCAAAAGATTATCATATGTCAATAATAATTATGTTTGATGTACCCGAAGGTATTGACCCAAAGGTCCTCGAATCTTTGTTGAGATCCACATTTTCAAAGATTGAAAAGTGACTAATTCTTTACTGAAATCTTTTTCAACATGGATATATGAAATCTTTGTCAACTTTAGAATTCCTGTCAAATATTCAACATATGGATTTAAATGAATAAGAAATTTGTTTCAAGATATATTATCTGAGAAGAGATAAATTTTTTCTTCAAGTAAAACAATTCCAAAATCTGTGTTCCAAGGGGAACTATCTCATGAAAAATTGATTTTAAGAAAAAAACATCTCAAGTGATAAATTTTGGTTTTGAGTGAAATGATTTCAAAATCTGTGTTCCAAGGGAAACTATTTCAAAAAAATATGAAATTGATTTTACGAAAAATCATCTCAAGTGATAAATTTTTGTTTAGAGTGAAAAAATTTCAAAATATGTGTTCCAAGAGGAACTACTTCAAAAAGATGAAATTGATTTTAAGAAAAACCATCTCAAGTGATAAAATTTATCTTTTCTTAAAAATGTTGAATCTGAAGATAATCGCTCCTTCTTATATAAGATATCTAGTTATCTTTAATTTTATTATTTCTTGAAGGACATGCAAATGATGTGTATCTAAATACTGAATATTTCTACGTAATACAAATGAATTTTTGAATTTGTCTTAATAAAAGGGAAAATGTCTTAAGAAGGACAATATTTCAATAGAAATTTTCATGTATTCTCATAAGAGGGGAAAATCAAAGCTTTTATTTCGTAAGATGATGGATGTTTGATGCAAAATCATGTATGTGTATGCCGATACATGCTTTTTTTTAATGGCAGTGAAGTGGTACCCAAGCAATCTTGATTCTTTTCTGATCTATTCGTCTTCATTCTTTTCCCACACAAGAGTGTATCATTTCATTTTTTTTGCAAAAAAACATCTGCTTTTCCTGCTCCTTAATATTCAAATCCTTTACCCCAGTTTCTGATTCTGAGCTTCTAAGTCCAAGAGATATCCATCAGTTTCCAAGATACACTCTCCAAAGAATTTGTCTTGATTGAAAATATTTTTATTTCTTTTTTATCTTTTCAAAAATGTGAAAGTTTGTTAAAGAGAAAAAAATCGTGCCCTTCTTTCAGGCTCACAATCGAAGCAAATAATAGAATACGAGTTCACTAAAGATCATAAGAATCAACAACTCTTTTAATATTTTCAAAGTTATAGCTCTTTGACAAGTGTCAAAATTGATGGGTTGGTTATAGGTTAACTACTTAAAGTTTCTAAGGTTTCAGTCATCAAAAGATGTCTTTTCTTTCTCGGTCCTTGTTGAACATTATAACATGCCCGTTTTCTTGACTTGGTATTTTAATCGAATAAAGACAAAATGACGCAACTAACATAATCAATTACTAAACTTTCTAGAACACTTGTATTTCGGTTCTCTGAAATCTTCCATTTGTTCAAGCTTAATAGACTCCCTTAGCAGAGGTAGTGAAGAGACATCACTAAAAAATAAAATTCCCGAGTGCTTATGTGAAGTTGACTATAACAGGTGTTTCTCAATTCTCTTAGTCTATTTTATTGAAACTCATTATTAGATTTTAGATTAACCATAGGAATTATAGCCTTTATTTATTGGAATTTATTTAGTTTGCCTTTTTTCAGACATAGCTAAAGGGTTCATCTCGTCACAAATTCTTCGACTTGACAATCGCAGTGGAGCAAACATCGAATTTCCAAGTACCCGAGCAATGTCATGGTTTGAATGCAATATATTCATAAAGCCAGGACTTTTGAGTTTCCTCTATAACCAATTGCTTTAGTGGAATAGCTCAACTTTATTGTATAATCTATAATAATAATAATAATTTATTAACCTTTTGAGTATTTAGATTTAGAATTTCTTAAGCTCATCGAGAAGAACCTGTTATAGTCTATGTGTCTTTGATGGTTAGTAAATCTCATATTTAGAGTTCAGCTCCCAAACAAATGATATATACTAAATTTGTCTACCCCATCATTCCATTTACGAAGATTAGGATCATCATTGGATGTCCTCAACAGAAGTGTAGTCTAGGTAGTTTTGCAATGTCATACACAATAGATGCCCTATGTTGTCCGCTTCCATACATACCTGAATGCCAAACCTCTTGATCATTTCCTCGTGAGTGGAGAACGCTATATTGGTCCATGTAAGAGAAAGGTATGGTGTTTGAGTGTATTTTCTGGGGTAAGATCAAGAGTTCTTCTTTGATCAGTTTTCAATCTTGCCACTTTGTCAAAGATCTATAACTCTGATTTTTTTTAAAAAAAAGGTTTTAATCCAATTGATACTAAATGAATTTCAAGATTAAAACTTACTCATTTATCATAACCTCATAAGTTAGCATTTTATTTAATATGTTCAATTATCAAGTGACTTACAAACCTTTGAACAAAAAAAAAACAGAAAGAAAAACAAATTCAGACAAGACAATATGCAAGTGCATCAAAATTTTCTAATGGGTGTAGTGATTCCTTCTTGGTTTGCATCAGAATGTCCCATCACTTATTGAAGATCCATGCCCATGAATTAATCAAATTCTGAACCTTGCACTTCACTTCCCCACAATGCTCTGTAGTATGCTCCGAGCTTCCCATGTGGTAGCTACACTCTGCATTAACATCATACATTTCAGGAAATGGGGGTTCTTTCTGTTTAGATTGAACTGGAGTCACAAGATTCTTCTCAACCAATAATGGGAGTAGTTCTGCATATGTCATTGGAATTTCATAAATAGGAGTTTTTTCTTGGGTCACTCTATAAGGTTTGGTCCCATGATTAGTAGAACAAAACCTCACTATATTTATCTCAACTCATTTCTCGATGCCAGTACTATCAGAGCTTTTTATTCTGTCATTCTTGATAGTTGTTTTGATCATTTCTCCACACATGACTATGTAAGAGAAATTCTTAGTGGCAACCCCTATCATGTGATTAATATAAGGAAATTTTAATGTATTTATGAACAAAGCAGTGATCTCCCTTTCATTCACTAGCGAATGCACTTGAGAAGCAACATCATTTAGTCGTTGCAAATATTGTCGGAAGCTCTCATTGTACTTCATCTCCATGTTTTGCTACGTTGTTCGATCAGGAGCCATATCAATCATGTGCTTCTATTAACCCAAAAAGGCTTAAGCTAAGTCTTTCCAAAATCAGATTTGAGTTCATTTTAGCTGGTTGTTCTATTTGGAAGTCCAGATAAATTGTATTGAAAATAGTGGATGAAAAAATTCTCATTCTCCACATAGCCAGCCATCCAGCGACAGTACATTGTGATATGGGATAAATGGCATGTGGTCCCATTATACTTCTCGAAATCTGGAACCTTGAACTTTGGTGGGAGAACCAAGTTGGGGACCAAACTTAGCTATATGGCGTCAAACCCATAGAGTGACTCAACTCTCTCCCTAGATTTTATCTAGATTTTATCATCTCTTCTATACTTTTTAGTCATTGGGTGATTTTTTTCTTCTCATTTAATTCATTGAGGTTAGGGACCTCATTAATAGTACAAAAATTACATGCTTCAACCAAGAAATAGCAGGACAGTCAATGGGGAATGAAGCTCCAGCCTGATATTGTGGGTTCTCAACAGTGAAGCAGACTGGTGGTCGAATTTCCTGATCTGTAGGGATGTGCTTAGGAATATGAACAGGTGAAAAACCCAGAGGACGTGTGGGGTCTTCAACAAAACTCTTTCCAGTGATCATATGCCCCCTAAACATTTTTTTCATATTGTTCAGTAGATTGAGCTAAGAGTTTGCGTTATCAATCTCAATTTTAGCTAGCTTGCTTCTCACTTCTTCTTGCATTTCTTTATGCTTTTTCTCAATTTCGACTAGCTTATCCTCTATTTTTTAGGCATTTTCTTGTGTCGTGTGGGTGCTAAGTATTCTTGCTACTAGTAGGAACCAGGATCACTACGACCAAAAACCTTATCTTATTATTATTATTTTAATGAATGAATGTTTTGGTGCAGGATTTGGAAATATATTAAGCAATACAAATGTAATGCAAAATGAATGTATGCAAAAGACATTGATCCCAAAAATAATTGTTCATAAAACAATTTTCAAAGAACTGGCAATGTATATGTACAGTTGGAAAGCGAAAATCGAAGATTTATGGAAAGAAATCTAGCTCTATGTTTTAGATATTCAACTCCTATGAGTAGTCGGATAACACATCATTCTTCATTATGCTTTGGCATCATTAAAATCCATATCAAAGATTAATTAACCAAGCTCGCGGTCTTTAGCTTTTTTCCTCAAAATTGAATCATGTTGAGTTCAGACCCTTTTTTTAGCAGATAGACTGTTGCTTTATTGAAATTTCTTATATTCTGAGCACTGATCAATCTTTGAAATTATATTTAACGCATTGGGAGACATTGTCGTTTTGAGTACCTTCTAATGACAACAACTATTTCATGGATTAATATCTTTGATGATAATGATATGTATGAAACATGTGTTAACTTCAAGGTAATTATCTTAGAACGTATTTCAAAGAACTCACAACATCCTAATATTTCAAAGCAGATAAAAAAATATCTACCCTTTCTTGTGGCATGGTTGTTTTAAAAGCTTTCTAATTTGATAATTACTCGAGAATTATCACCAGGTTTATGCATAAAATGAAGCAACAGGACAAGGAAAAGATGTTAGCAAAAACAATAATCAAATTGTTAGTGAAATATGAAAGATTAAATTCAAATGGTAAATGAAACATAAAATATAGTGAATAAAACACACAGAGGAAATTAAAACCCTAACCGCATAATTTCTAGTTCTCATGCATTTATTAAAAAATAATCTATTGAATAAATTAAAAGACAAGGTTAGAGTTCATTTCTCCTTTGTGTACACTTATTTGGGTACCTATGGACAGAGTTTTGGTATGGTCTTGGATTGAGTGGGTTTCTGTAGTCTATTATATACAGAGTTTTGGTTTTAGGAGTAAAGGTACTCAAATTGTCCTTTTTGGTGCCCCCTTGGGCGAGCCAGCCCCTCAATCCTTACCCATTATAGGCTTAAGTGGATCGAGTTTAATTCGAGATGGAACATTTTCCTATGTCTGACATGAAGAATAAATCCTCACGAAAACATAGGGTATATGAACCCCAAAAGCTACTTGCTTGGTCTGACTCGGAGAAGAAATTCTCACGAAGACGTCACTTTCACTCCCACTTAAAAGGAAAAGAGCTCGGGTATAAAGCTTATGTTATGCAATGCAAGTGTCTTGTGTGAGGAGAAATTCTCAAACCTTTTACAAACTACCACACTAAAATTGAGCTAAAACGAATCCAAAATTTCAATATCTAAAAATCAATCAAATTCAAACATTAGTATATAAGGATATAAAATAAAATAAAAAATTGAAAGAAATCAAAAGAATCGTAAATTAAATAAAACGAAATTCTAAATTTCCAACTATAAAAGATAATATATAATCGATTTAGGGTTTGATCCACTAAGTCCCCAGCGGAGTCGATAAGCTGTCGACACAGGTTTCCCCACCCAAGCGAAAAACGGTGTCGACTCCTTGGATTCTAAGTAAACGTTAAACCAAGTGTGATCTTTTCCTTTCCCTTATTATTGGAGTTTTCTCTAACTTCTTTCACTATGCAAGAATCAAACACATGGATTACTAACGTGTTTTACGATTCTAGAAATGAATTAAAAACACTTCCTAAGGCTTGGTTCCTTAAAAACGAGTTCATTTACATTGGGTTCCTAAAACAAACATTTGGCCACCATGGTAAAATGAAGAGGTTGAGGGTTTGATTTGAAGCTCTGAAGTTGAGGATTAAGATTCTTACCTTTAAATTGTCAAACTAGGGTTGCAAGGCCACCAAGTTATCACCTTTGTTGGTTCTAAGTTGAGAGGAAAATAAAAGATGAAAAAGGAGGAGAAGATATAAAGAATAGTTGAGAAAAAGAGAAGGGGACAAGGTGAAATCATCCCTCATTAAGGGATTTTAGCCTTTGAAAATAAAATGGGTATAATTACTCTCTTACCACTCTAGTTTTGGTCAATTCATAAAAAATCCCCCTTTTAAAGTCAATTGGGCTTAAAATCAAGCCCAATTTCTCTTAATTTTGGTTTAAGTCCTCCTACAAGCTAAAAAATTCATTCAATGCCCCCTCGGGTCAGCCTAAGGCTCATAACCTTGGATTTTGGGCATTACGACTCTCCTCTTATAATTGAAAATTTCATCCTCAAAATTTACCTAGATAAAAGAGATGAGGGTACTGAAGTTGCATGTACTCCTTAGTTTCCCAAGTCACTTCATCAAATGTCATGGTTCCTCCACAACACTTTCACTAATGGAATCCTTTTGTTCCTTAGTTCCTTTACATATCTTGCTAAGATTCTAATAGGTTCTTCCTCATAGGTCATATTTGGGCTAACTTCGATCTGCTCTAGGGGTATAACATGAGAATGATCAGAATAATATCTTCTAATCATGGATACATGGAACATATTGTGAATACGCTCTAAATTTAGTGGCAACGTCAATCGATAAGCCATTGGTCCAACCCTTTGTAGTTCCTCGCAAGGTCCTATGAAGCGTGAGCTCAACTTTCTTTTGTGCTCAAAACGAAGTACTTTCTTCTATAGGAAAACATTGTCGAATACTTGGTCCCCCTGCAAACTCTATATCCTTGCCTTTTTAAATCCGTGTAAGATCTCTTCCTATATAATGATGCCCTCAATTGACTCTGAATCAACTAGAGGTTTTTCTAGGTTTCTCTTATCAAATCTGGACTTACAATCTTACCTTCACTGAGCTCTATCCAACATAGTGGAGTTCTACACATGTACCCACACAAGGCCTTATACAGAGCCATCTGAATGCTCGACTAAAATATGTTATTGTACGAGAATTCCACTAACGACAAATGGTCCTCTCAACTACCCTCAAGATCTATGATGACACACCTAAGCATGTCCTTTAATATTTGGAACACACTCTGACTGGTCGTCTGTCTGAGGGTGAAAAGTGATACTGAAATTTAGTTTAGTGCCAAGGAATTTATGAATGGCTTTCTAAAATTGGGAAGTGAATCGTGGATCTCTTTCGGATATGATGGAAATCGGTACCCCATGCAACCTTATTATATCATGGATTTACAACTAAGCTAACCTCTCTAAGTTATAATCCACCCT
Source organism: Hibiscus syriacus (assembly GCF_006381635.1). NCBI lineage: Eukaryota > Viridiplantae > Streptophyta > Magnoliopsida > Malvales > Malvaceae > Hibiscus > Hibiscus syriacus. The sequence continues at coordinate 1,001,036 of NW_024063200.1, forward strand.
AACTGTGAGGAAGTGAGCTGATTTGGTTAGATGGTCAACTATGAGAAACACTGCATCATGTTTCTGTCTAGTATGGGTAATTCGGTCACGAAGTTACTCTATCCCATTTCCACTAAGGAATCTTAATGGGTTGAAGTAATCCTAAAGGAACCTGGTGTTCTACTTTAACATATTGATACACTAAGCATCTAGTGAAAAACTCTAACACTTCACTTTTCATGCCCGACCACCAATACAATTGATGAAGCTCTTGAAAAATCTTGTTACTTCTTAAATAAATTGAGAGTGGACTGCAATGTTCCTCATGGAGGATCTTAATATGCAACTGAGTGTATGTGGTACGTACAATTGACCACTGAAATACAATACATCCCCATCATATAACTTAAAAGTCGATGCTTCTCTTTGGCGAAGTTGCTCAACCCGAGCCTTTAACTGGTCATCTAAAATCTACAATATCTTGGTTTCACCTACTAACTCATGTTCAACTTACAACTTGGCTAACCCATATTCAGGGGACAATCTCAACCATGCTCAGAGAGCTCGCAACTATGACATCGACTTTCTACTCAAGGTCTCTGCTACAACGTTCACTTTACCCGAATGGTAGTATATCACACAATCGTAGTCCTTAAGCAACTCAACCCACTTGCGGTTTCTCAAGTTCAGCACAACTCCTTCTGTGTGAGTAAATACTTAAGACTCTTATGATCTAGGAATATGTGATATTTCTCACAAAAATGTACTATCCCTAAATCTTCAAGGAAAACACAACTATTGCTACCTGAAGGTTATGAGTGGGATAATTACGCTCGTGTGACTTAAACTAATGAGATGCATAAGTGATCGCTTGTAAATGTATATGCTAAGGCAAGCAATTCTGTGCAAGTATACACAATCGAATCAAGTAATATAGGGTAAGTGAGTTATCGTCTTCTCAGGGATTGATCAAAACTTTTTAAGCTTCACCACAGCCAAAACTAGTTGTCACAAGCTAATTCCTACTATATTGTCAAACTAGAAATCTATTATTAATAAAACAAGAAAACACTATAACATATGATTGTAGAAAATTTGGTCGAGACAAAATAAATATGAAGACTGTCGAAATAAAATAAAGCAAAGACAAACGTTGATTCAAATATAATTCAAACAACCTCGCATATTCAGATCTATCACAGAGCACTTATGTTAATCTTTTGTATTGACAAACAATTATTATAAGTTTAGAATGAATTATTATGACATGCTTAAGCTGCCTAAGTGTTCTTAGACGATTGCTATGGCAATACTCCTCAGTGTTAACTACAACCCTTGGTATGTGAAACTGTTGTTGTAGCAATACCTCTTAGCGTAAACTATAGTAATTGTCTATCATACTTAAGTTTCCATCCTTTGTAGTCGATTGAAACCCGCTCCTTATCTCTAAGGTAGACAAGTTAGAACCTCACCATCCTGGATCAATTCTATTCTTCACGTATATCTATCTTAATTCTCTCGAATCTAAGAATCAATATCGAGACAAAAGGTAATTTCTCGATGCTCTTACATTGCCACGACATGTTTCAACCAGACCCCATGTAACTCTCGAAGCTCTTACAATGTCAAGGTAAAATATTTAAACAATGAACAAAACAGTCATGAGAAAAATCATAATTCATCATTCATAAAGCAGAAAATAAATGTCTAGGCAAAACAAAAATTAACACAAAGTAAGACAGTCATGGTGCTATAAAAAAGTCATCCAAGTATCATCGTTTTAATACAACCCCAAATACATAAAGAAATTAAGATCAAAGGAAGAACGACTCCCAAAGCTAGGGGCTCTATCGTGACAATTCTGATCAACACTGCGCCTGCCTTGGTGATCAGCCTCTCTCGAGACCTGACCATCGCTCTACTACAGTCTGGCTATGGAGGACACCAAGGAGGTTCGATTGGTAAACGGTGGGGAAGCACTGCAGTTGCTTACTCATACTTTCAGTAAAGCTCTTCTAACTTCGTTTCCTCCATTCTTTGGTGGCTATGGCTGGATATTTATAGAGGGGAATCTCCTAGGGTTTCACATAAGTGGAGACTCCTTGAATACCCGTTATTGTCTTGTCCAAACTAAAAAGAAAAGGCGGCTAGTGGCTGTCAGAATCTTGAGGGCTTGCTTGCACATGAAGGAAGTCATATAGTTAGCTTGTGACATAGGTGATTTCATTATATCCACTTTAGACTTTCTAGATAAACGTTGCCTTGGCAAGATAAATCTATTCCTCACGTTCTTTAACTTCTCTATTCCATTGGCCCTTTGAAATTACGTTGTCGTGACTAAAATGTTCTTCCTCAGTAAATTTCCTGCATATAAACAATCCACACAAACCCTTTCTCCTTAGCAGCATCAGTTAAACTAAATAAATCTTGCCGAAGCAAAAATTATCCACTACAAGCAAATATAACCAAATGCAACTAAAATAATGTGCATACTTTATTTAGATGAGTAATAACTTAAGTGAAAAAACTAGAAATTTAGTCTTTTTCAGAGTTATCATACCCCCAAACTTAAGCTATTGCTTGTCCTCAAGCAATGTACCATAGCTAGAAAAAAAATTAAAATTGTCATGGCAAAGCAGTGTTAAGAAAATCATATGGTTTGAGATTTCATCCCTCAGCAAAAAGGTTGGCCTCAACATGTTTGAGGATCATATCAGTCAAGTCCCTTCCCTAGTCAAGATTCCTTGCTATTGTGTGTGCGTGATTGTAATCAGTCTATGCATTAAAGTAATTAGAAAACTTAAAGTAAGTGCTTCTGGTTTGTCAAGGCATCAAATTATTTTTCAGGCTTAGTTTCTACTCCTAGTTATTTATCAACTTTTTTTGGGGAGTCAATTCATCACACCTACCCTCTATACTCTTGGTGAAAGGAAGCATACCTTCCACCCCCAAGCTAGTCGAGTAGAGTCATCCTGTGACTACTTTCATTCACTCATATGCCTCAACCATTCTTTTTTTTTGGAGTTTTTCTGATTATGCCATTGTATAGAGGAGTGCCCCTTTTATTCTTCAAGTTTTAAACACGAAGGAGTTCAACCTTAACCTTAAAACTTTTTAATGTCTCGGTAAGCAGAAAGTTCTTTCCTAAAAATTTTACTGATTACCTTAAGCAGAGACAACCTATAATCGTGTTTGTAAATTTCAAGGAATCAGGCCTAGGGTTGGTTCTCTTCTTTAGATAGTCTTAACAATAATTCTGGCCTAGTCAATCAAATTATGTATTCATCATTGGGCATCCCTAATCCATTCTAAACAATAAACTTAACATGCTTATGCCATGACAACCAAAATTTTTAACCAAATATCATCAATTATTTTTTAACAAAGTATGGTACAATACCTCCCCCAAACTTGAGGGATGCATTGTCCTTAATGCATGATAAATTAAACTACATGAATCTTTATGAAAATGTGAAAAGAAAAAAATTAAAATATGAGCTTATTGTGGTGGTGTGGCTTGACTGGATGCCCTTGTTTGGCATCGTTTAGGAGGAGGGGGACTCTCTGATCTTGAATCTACAACTACTATCATCGAGGGTGATGGATGAAGGACACGACCAACCATTCACTTAATGCGTCTCTTGATGCTCGGGGCTCATGCTGGTGTTGGTTGGCCTTCAGTAGGAGTGGGTTGTGCAGGAACTGGAGCTTGGCTTTGAGCTATTTCAGGGACTGGCATTACTTAACAGATGGGGACTATACATGAGCTTGCTCGGGTTATGTCGGGGATCGAGTGAAATCTTCATCGGTGAAGAAGTTGGGTGGAATCTCTTGAGTGCTTTCAAATGTTGATGTTGAGTTAATCGATCGATGGAATCGGCCAAGAGGGGGGTGAATTGGCAATTAAAATTTCGTGGAAGCTTTTGTAGAAAAATTGAAAGTAATTGCACAGCGATTTACAGTGGTTCGACTTTCTCAAACAAAGTCTACGTCCACTACCTTAGCTATCCACACTAAGGATTTTCCAACAAATTCACTAATTTGTTCTTTCTTTTGAGGCCAAAGAGATAACCTTACAAAAATCCTTAAGAGTATACCCCAACTCTTGAGAACACTCTTTTTCCCAAAGAGAAGATTACAAATTTGCAAACTTACAAGAAAACCTCACAAGGTAAGATGTTTACACAATTCTAGAACAAGAAAAGAACACTCAAAGATAATTACAAATGAGCACAAATGGTGTTCTTGAAAGAAAAATGAATATTGAAAGGAAAAATGGCTTGATTTGTACAAACTTGGTGTTTGATGCTTTCTCTCTTGTTTCTCTATGATTTCTTGTTGATCAAGGGCTTCAGAACTTGTTTAAATACACCTTGAATCTCTTCTGAATGTTGGGGATGATTAGTGAAGATCATATAGCCGTTTTAGTGTGAAAACAATTAATAAAACAGTTTGGAGCGTGGGGGGAATCGGTACCCCCTATGGGGAATCGGTTCCCTAAGTGTAAAATTCAAATATTTCGACCGTTGAACAGGGGGGAATCGGTACCCCCTATGAGGGAATCAGTTCCCTCCGAGCATTCTGGAAATCTCGGAGCCAAACCATTCAGGGGGGAATCGGTACCCCCTTGGGGGGAATCGGTTCCCTCTGAGCAATGTGGAATTCTTGGCTTTGAAATTGTTCGAAATACTTTGAAAGATTATTTTGAAATTGTTTTAAGATTAAAACTTAATTTTACACTTAAGTAAGGATTAAAAATGATTTTTGAAATATTTTGAGTAATGTTTTGATATTCGAATAATTATATCGAATATACTTGGAAAATCATTTTGGAAAATCTTAAAATTCATTTAACTTAATTTGTTATATCGAAATATCAAAATGTTTTTAACAATCTCCCCCTTTTTGATATAACAAAACATTTTAGTAATTTTAAGATTTTGAAATCAAGGTTTGAAATTACTCCCCCTTACTTTAACACTTCTCCCATTTATCATTTTAAAAACGCACTTAAAACACACTTCTCCCCCTTTTTGTTAAATCAAAAAGATTCAAATAAACGTGAAGAATATTAAGCCAGTTGATTAGGTATATGTATGCATAAGCTGCTAAGATCACAATTAAGAGAAACGTTAGCCATTAGTTCCGTAATCAATATTCATAAATAATGTGATATGGCAAAATTGATCATATTGCTAATAATGATGTAAATGATGCAATAACGAATAAAACATACCAAACATATAAGTTCACACCATCCATAAATCCAAAATCCAACAATCCACAAAATCAAACAATTCAAAATGTTGAAACAATATTCATTTTGTTAAAAGTTTTTAAGCTAAACACAAAATCAAGCATCCGGATCTGTAGGAGAAAAACGGGCTCGCATAGCAGCCATTTCGTGAGTGATTTCATTAATACGAGCGTTGGTTGCTTCATTGTTTGAACGCATCTCCCGAAGAATCTCTAATTGTTGAGCTCCCATTGTGGATAAATGAGACTCTATAAAGGAAAAACGCGAATCCATTGTCGCATATCGGAAATCAAATGTCTCCATAAAGGATTGAAAATATGGAGGCATTTGAGTCGATTGTTGTGCGTGCTCCTCGGGTTGTTCAGGCTCAGCTTCATCGATATCCCTCATTAATTGTTCAAACTCGGGATCTTCATCAGCTTCGGGTGGAGCTTGTGAAGAACTAGCTCCCGGAGTATTTGCAGAAGATCGAACCCATGCACCGGTTTCCTTATTTTTGACCCATCCCGCTCTTGTTAAAGAAAGAAGATTGATTTGTTTCTTAAGAGGAAATGAGGCATCTAGACCAACTCGGAGTTCGGCTTTAGAAAAGAGATTACTAAGGATATAACCGTAAACTAGTGAAGAACAAAGTTTCTTATTTGGCACTAGGTTAACGGTTTCAACAATCTCAGCAAAGATAATCTTAGAGAGGTTTATTTTTATATTGTTTTCAAAACAATGCAACCACCAAAGATCTAAAGCTCTAAGAGTTGAATATCGACCCCCGGATGGTCGAAACCACCAAGTGATCATGAGATGAAGAAAACGCTCATGGAGATCCAGAACACTTGCACTATCATTTCGTTTATATCGAGAGCCTAAAACTTGTTTTTCATTTGATAATCCTTCATTATCCAAGCCTAAGGTATTTGCTATGTAAGCCGGATCAAGATGGAAATATTGACCTAGGAGGTAGGAACGTACTCCTATGGTTTTGGTTTTGTCACGATTTTTGATACAAACGGCATTACTATAGAAGATACGAACAAGTTGATGATAGACAACGGGTTCAAGTTCGAAAAGTTTATCAAATTTCCATTCGTGCAAGATAGGGAGATATTTAAAGTTAATAGCAACCATAGCTTGAAGAGATGGTATACGTTCTTCCCTAATCTTATACGAGTCAAAATATTGATAAAAGCAAAAGTGATAATCTTTAGGACCCGGTTGATTGAAACAAGAATTTTGGATAGTCAAGTTGGGATCAAGATTTGGAATAGGATTTTGAGGAATAGGAGGAGGATTTGGTGGTGGATTTGGTTGACGACTAGAACGACTAGATGAAGACCTAGCACTTTTAGGATTTGACATGATGAAGGAAATCGGAATAAATCGAATAACCTGCAATTTTAAAAACAAATGTATGCAATTCAATTAATCCCAAAACTCAATTGAGTCCTCAATATTTCAAGGTTCTCTAAATCAATCCTATTGGGCAAAGTTTTGAAAAACTTTTGAAAAATACGGTTTTGAGAAACAATATATGTATAGTTTTCATAACAACAACATAATTTAATCAAAACACAATAATTTGAATTTTTTTTATTATTATTTCGAAAATTTTAAAACAATTTGTAAAATTCTTGTGTTTTTGATGAAATTAGTTGTAACATCTAGTTTCTAATCACTAAACAATCAATGCCCGATCACTATTTCAACCTAGAACTAATTAAAACTAATCCTATGTTCAAAAACAATGAAATAGAGAGTTTAGAAAAATTTACCTTAAAAGATGAAGATTGAGGGGATTTAGATGTTGTTTGCACGATTTTAATGATTCCAACAGGTTTAGAAGATGATATTTGATGAGAATTCCGATTAAAAATGGTGTTTTGATGAAATATTGAAATTTGGAGTGAGATATAGAGAGAAAACAACCAAGAGAAAGAATAAGGGTTTTGGGGGTTTTCTGCCCGATTTAACAGAACCCCAGGGGGTATCGATTCCCCTGTGGGGGGAATCGGTTCCCCTTCAAAGGGGGAATCGGTTCCCTCATGGGGGGATCGATTCCCTCTACACCAAAATGCTAAAATACGACTTTTAAGCACATAAAATGCTAAATTAATCTTCTCTAGTGGTATAGGCAACTCATATATTGAAAAATAATTATGTTCAAACAATTAAAATAATTATTTGAACATAAAATTAATTTTTCACTTAGAATCATAAACTCCCCCTAACTAATAGCAAGAATGCAATCAAAAATTATTATTATAAGCATTTTTCAGTATTTATTAAAAGTGCTAAATTATTTTAAACATTAAGTGAAGATAGGTTAGTTAAACCTAATTCTCTTCTAAGTGTCCAAAAACCTTTCCTTGTCTAAGGGTTTTGTAAAGATATCCGCTAATTGATGCAAAGTATCAACATATTCTAAAACTACATCTTCCTTAGTGACATGGTCTCTAATGAAGTGATGTCTTATTTCAATGTGTTTAGTTCTAGAGTGTTGGATGGGATTTTTAGTGAGACAAATAGCACTAGTATTGTCACACTTGATAGGAATGGTACCTACTTCAATTCCATAATCAAAAAGTTGTTGTTTCATCCATAAAACTTGTGCACAACAACTGCCAGCTGAAATATATTCCGCTTCAGTGGTAGATAATGCAACACAATTTTGTTTCTTTGAAAACCAAGAAATCAGCATATTTCCAAGGAATTGGCAAGTACCGGAGGTGCTTTTCCTATCTAATTTGCATCCTCCATAATCCGCATCAGAAAAGGCATGCAAGCTAAAGCTAGAGTCTCTAGGATACCAAAGTCCTAAACTAGGAGTGTCCTTAAGGTATCTAAAGATTCTCTTAACAGCTAGTAAATGTGATTCTTTAGAACATGATTGAAACTTAGCACACAAGAAAACACTAAACATAATATCCGGTCTACTTGCGGTTAGATAAAGCAAATGAGCCAATCATGGATCTATATAATTTAACATCCACACATTTACCTCCTTCATCTAAATCAAGCTTTGTTGAGGAGCTCATTGGAGTGTTATGAGGTTTCCCATTTTCCAGTCCAAACTTCTTGAGCATATCTTTGACGTACTTAGCTTGATTAATGAAGATGCCATCTTTTATTTGCTTGATTTGGAGTCCCAAGAAAAATGAGAGCTCCCCCATCATGCTCATCTCAAACTCACTTTGTATTAGCTTAGAAAATTCTTGGCAAAGAACATCATTAGTAGAACCAAATATTATATCATCAACATAAATTTGAACTACTAATAAATCTTTACCTTTTCTCTTTAAAAACAATGTAGTGTCAACCTTTCCTTTTAAAAAACCTTTTTCAATTAAAAAATTTGACAATCTTTCATACCAAGCTCTAGGAGCTTGTTTTAAACCATAAAGAGCTTTTGTCAATTTTAAAACATGATCCGGAAAATTTGAATCTTCAAAACCTGGAGGTTGTTCCACGTACACTTCTTCTTTTATAAAACCATTTAAAAATGGACTTTTTACATCCATTTGATATAATTTAAATTCATTGAAACATGCAAATGCTAATAACATTCTAATTGCTTCCATCTTAGCTACGGGAGCGTATGTTTCATCATAGTCTATGCCTTCTTCTTGAGTATAGCCTTGAGCAACAAGTCTAGCCTTGTTCCTCACTATATTACCACTTTCATCAAGTTTATTTCTAAAAACCCATCTAGTACCTACAATAGATTTATTACTAGGCCTTTCAACTAATGTCCATACTTTACTTCTCTCAAATTGATTTAATTCTTCTTGCATAGCCATAATCCAATGTTCATCTTTTAATGCTTCTTTGATGTTCTTAGGCTCTATGCATGAAAAAAATGCAACATAATTACAGATATTTCTAAGAGAAGATCGAGTAGTTACCCCTTTTGATGGATCACCTATAATTTCACCATCATTGACATAGTTGTACTCTCTTGGAAAAGATACTTCCCTTTCTTCACTGGTTGGATTCTCGAGGGGATCATGAGTTTCCTCATCTTTTGTTTCTTCCTTTGATGATGATTCTCCAACGTCATGTCTAACGTCATTTGCTTGTACAATACCTACATCATCATTAACAGAAGAATCCTTTCTTGGAAGGCGATTATCATCGAAAACAACATGTATAGACTCTTCTACAACTAAAGTTCTTTTATTAAATACACGATAAGCTTTAGAATTTAAGGAATAACCCAGAAAAATTCCTTCATCACTTTTAGCATCAAATTTGCCAAGGTTTTCTTTACCGTTGTTTAAAACAAAACATTTACATCCAAAAGGATGAAAATAGCTAATGTTAGGCTTTTTATTTTTGAGAATTTCATATGGAGTTTTCTTTAAAATTGGCCTAATCATTACTCGATTTACAACATAACAAGCGATATTTGTGGCTTCCGCCCAAAAATATTTTGGCAAATTATTTTCACAAAGTATGGTTCTAGCCATTTCTTCTAAAGTTCGATTTTTCCTCTCAACAACTCCATTTTGTTGAGGGGTTCTAGGTGCTAAAAAATTATGGCTAATACCATTAGAATTACGAAACTCAATAAATCCAAGATTTTCAAACTTAGTTCCATGATCACTTCTAACACTAGTGATAGAGTAACCTTTTTAATTTTGGATTATTTTTGAAAATGTGATGAAATTTTCTAATGCTTCATCTTTAGTACTTAAGAATAGAACCCAAGTGTATCTACAATAGTCGTCTACCAAGACAAATGCATATTGTTTTCCTCCCAAGCTAGTAGTTCTAGTTGGCCCAAAAATATCTAAATGGATCAATTGTAATACTCTACTAGTTGATACATCATTAATAGATTTAAAAGAAACTCGCTTTTGTTTTCCTTTAGCACAAGCATCACAGATTTTATCATTATCAAATTTAAGCTTAGGCAACCCTCTTACTAAGTCTCCTTGAATTAACCGTTGTAAAACACTCATACTAGCATGACCTAGTCTCCTATGCCATAACTAACTATCATGCTCATCCTTAGCAACTAGGCATAAATTAGTCATATCAATAGAATCTAAATGCACCATGTAAATGTTTCCTATTCTATGACCAACAAGCATAATCCGATTAGATGCAATGTCAATGACTTTACAACCATTAATTTCAAATAAGACATTGAATCCTTTATCGCATAATTGACTAATACTCAATAGATTACGCTTTAATCCATTCACATATAAAACATTCTTAATTTGTATGGAAGAGGTATTACCTATTGTACTAATACCTTCAATGTGACCTTTTGAATTGTCTCCAAAAGTCACTTCTCCTCCATTTTTGTCGTTAAGCTCAATGAACCGGCTTTTGTCTCCGGTCATATGTCTTGAGCATCCACTATCAAGGTACCATGAATTTGAATTTGTTTCCCGTGCCTTGTAGCAATGCTCCTTTCCCTACAAACATAGATTAATTTTTGATTTTTGGTACCCAAATTCTTTTGGATCCATATTCATTAGTTTCCAAAATCCTAGTCCCCTTAGGTATCCATTTGTGTAGGATATTTTTATCTTTAGTAGTAATTAGTTCTTTAGGAACCCACATACTTCTAATGATTTTTCCATTAGAGGTTCTTTGGGGACCTCTATGATTGTAGTTTCTAAAACTTTTTCTAACAAAGTTGGATTTTGAATTTCCACCTTTTTCAAAATGTTTTGTTCCAACTTTATCAAAAGAAGTTTTAAGATCATCAATTTTCTTTTGATGATCATCATTGATCTTTGAAAGTAAATTTTGCAAATCTAAATTTTTCTTTTCAAACTCTTCTAGTTTGATTTGCAAATCTTTGATTTTACTTTCAAGATCGTTGTTGGTTTTGGATATGAGTTTGTTTTCATTTTTCAATTTTGAAACATCATTTTTATATTTTAAAAACAATTTCTCATAATCCGAAGCCAACCCATTGTACTCCTCAAATAACTCATCATAAGATAAATCATCAAAATCGGATGAGTTAGAGGTTACCTTAGAATCTTCCCCGAATGCCATCAAGCACAAGTTTGCTACTTCTTGTTCTTCTTCATCGGAACTTTCTTCATCGCTCCATGTAGCCACATGAGCCTTGTGCTTATTCTTTGATTGACCCTTTTTCTTCAATTGTGGGTAATCATATTTGACATGCCCCGGCTTTTTGCATTCATAGCAAATGATTGGGTCCTTCTCTTTTGGTTCATTTTTGAGGCCTTCGTTTCGTTTGAATTTTCTTCCTTGGTAAGGTCTCATCATTTTTCTGAACCGTTTGGCAAACAATGCCATTTCCTCATCATCATCATCATTATTAGAATCACTCTCATCTTTTGTGGATTTGAGAGCAACTCCAATATTTTTCTTCTTCTCCTTTTCCTTTGGTGTATCTTCAACTTTATCAAGGTCCACCTCATCTTCAAGCATCATCTCATGAGTCAGGAGTGAACCGATAAGTTCTTCAAGAGTTAAGGACGATAGGTCCTTAGACTCGATGATTGCCGTCTTCTTTGATTGCCATGATTTTGGGAGGGAGTAGACTAACTTCCTCACAAGATTTTCATTTGAGATGATCTCTCCATATGATTTAAGACCATTGACAATCGTTGAAAATCTATCCGTCATAGCTTTGATGTCTTCATTTGGTTTCATCCTGAAATTTTCATAGCTATGCGTTAGAATACTAATTTTTGATTTCTTTACCTCATATGTACCTTCATGTGTGACTTGAAGCTTGTCCCATATTTCTTTGGCGGTTTTACACGATGAAACTCTTCCGTATTCATCTGGTCCAAGAGCACAAAAAATAATATGGATGGCTTTGGAGTTGAGCTGAAACATTCTTGTCTCTCCTTCACTCCACAACCTTGGATGAGTGAGAGGTTTGATGTATCCTTCTTCTACAGCATTCCATGCTCCCATGTCACTTGCTTGAATGAATTAAATCATTCTATTCTTCTAATAGGCATAGTTAGCTCCATTGAAGAAAGGAGGCTTGTTGACGGGCATCGAATCGAGACCGGAGTCGAAGTTTGAAGCGGAGGCCATTGATGACTTTAATAATCGATATAACCCTTCCCGAATCGACTCAAGAGGCGATTAAACCTTCAAATGAGTTAGGCTCTGATGCCAATTGTTGAGTTAATCGATCGATGGAATCGGCCAAGAGGGGGTGAATTGGCAATTAAAATTTCGTGGAAGCTTTTGTAGAAAAATTGAAAGTAATTGCACAACGATTTACAGTGGTTCGACTTTCTCAAACAAAGTCTACGTCCACTACCTTAGCTATCCACACTAAGGATTTTCTAACAAATTCACTAATTTTTTCTTTCTTTTGAGGCCAAAGAGATAACCTTACAAAAACCCTCAAGAGTATACCCCAACTCTTGAGAACACTCTTTTTCCCAAAGAGAAGATTACAAATTTGCAAACTTACAAGAAAACCTCACAAGGTAAGATGTTTGCACAATTCTAGAACAAGAAAAGAACACTCAAAGATAATTACAAATGAGCACAAATGGTGTTCTTGAAAGCAAAATGAATATTGAAAGGAAAAATGGCTTGATTTGTACAAACTTGGTGTTTGATGCTTTCTCTCTTGTTTCTCTATGATTTCTTGTTGATCAAGGGCTTCAGAACTTGTTTAAATACACCTTGAATCTCTTCTGAATGTTGGGGATGATTAGTGAAGATCATATAGCCGTTTTAGTGTGAAAATAATTAATAAAACAGTTTAGAGCGTGGGGGGAATCCGTACCCCCTATGGGGAATCGGTTCCCTAAGTGTAAAATTCAAATATTTCGACCGTTGAACAGGGGGAATCGGTACCCCCTATGAGGGAATCGATTCCCTCCGAGCATTCTGGAAATCTCGGAGCCAAACCATTTAGGGGGGAATCGGTACCCCCTTGGGGGGAATCGGTTCCCTCTGAGCAATATGGAATTTTTGGCTTTGAAATGGTTCGAAATACTTTGAAAGATTATTTTGAAATTGTTTTAAGATTAAAACTTAATTTTACACTTAAGTAAGGATTAAAAATTATTTTTGAAATATTTTGAGTAATGTTTTGATATTCGAATAATTATATCGAATATACTTGGAAAATCATTTTGGAAAATCTTAAAATTCATTTAACTTAATTTGTTATATCGAAATATCAAAATGTTTTCAATAGTTGAGAAAGAGGATGAGCTGAGGAATTCGTCTGTGTCGCCATGGCCTTCCTCTGGTATAGGTGAGACATGAGTGGCTAGTGGTGGAACGTCTATGACTGTCTCTGGGGGAGCATTCGATGTCAAAGCTTGGAATGTGTTGTCTCCAGCAGTGTGCTTCAGAATGACGTTGGGGAAAGGTGGCAAATTATCAGTTATGATCAGGGAGAAACTCATTGAAAAAGGTGTTGAGTTATGCATCCCATGCCTTAACGTACCCAAGAAAAATCTCCATGTGATTCTCAAGGCGCTCGATCTTTTCACGTGTTTCTCGCGTGTATATGACCACTGCTGCCATTCTGGCCACGACAACAGATTTTGTTCCTCTCTTCAGACCTTTATGTGGGGTGTTGTCATCAAAACTCATTTATTCTGGTACTTTCATTTTGGTGATTCCCTCCTTGGATTTGATGAAATCATCAAAGGGCTCATTGGGGACCTTATTTTTCCTACACAGAGTAGTTATCAAGTTAGGAAATAAGAGATTACCCTGGTTTCATTTTTCGCACTCATGGATTTGATCAAAGATGAGTTTTCCAACATTAATTTTTCTCCTGTATATTATCGAGTGTAAAATCATCATTCTTTTAACGAGCATGATTGTGTTATGAGTTGTTGGCATAAGTTTGCCCTTGAGAAAATGATTCCATAACTTTACAGCCGGCTTAAGGGCTCGATGATCGACTCTCTTCCTTGTTGATGTATTCCCATTGAACGTAGCCCACCTGAAGCAAAGATCTTCGAGTACTCCATTGTAAGTTTCTTGATCTGCCTCAGCCACAAATCTCTTATGATGCTCCTCCACTTTCCCCAACTTGAAATATTTGTTGAGTGCTGAAGGGGAAAATCGAAGGAGATTCCCTCGATCATAGACCATGTGGGTGGAAGGGTCTTCGAGATAAGGGTAGAACTCTCTGACCATCGCTGGTGATACGGCTTTGGGTGGTGAGAAAACTTCTCCCATTTGTGCTATCGAATCATGTCTATGACCTCCGGTCCAAATGGCTCTTCGTTCTCTGATGGAAAAACAAAACCGTCTTCCAAATACACTAGCCATTTTTGGAGGTTTTTGAAGCGTGCCTCGACTTCAGCTGTTTGGAAATGCTCAAAGCTTGGTGTTGGGGCTGGGTTTTTTTTTTATCTGGCCATGATACCCGTTTGGTGCAGTGAGTTTAGCGGTGGTGATGGGGGGAATTTTTTTTAAAAAAAATTTCTTACTGTAGAGAGAGTGAAGCACGATGAAGAATATGAGGTTGAGGTTGTTTTTTTAGAAAGTTAATGGGTGGTTTATTTAGGGCAATTCGATCAAAACAAGAGGGGAAAAGATTTTGCATTGATTGCTTTATATTTGATTGGACGTAAAGTGGGGGGAAAAGATATTTTCCCTCTTTAATTTTGTCGCCCAAATTTTCCTTGCATAAGGTTTCTCTTACTTTCATGCGTGAATTATCTCCCCATGCTGCCATGTGTACTCTACATGCCTAAAATAAATAAATAAAACTAAAATAAACAAAGCGGATAATGGGTGCATAAAATAACTTAATCTATTTATGTACAGAATTAAGATTTTCGTTGCCTAGGCAACGAATTTTTTTCAAGTAAGGCAAACTCTTGGGCATCATGTGCCTTTGATGCCGGTTTATCCCGCACGATTGGTTCTCCTTTGTATTCCTTTAGTCTCTGCCCTTTCACCTTGAAAATGAGTGCATCGTCTCGGTTCTTGATTTCTTTTGCTATATTGTTATGAACTTGATGTACTATGAACTGTCGTGACCATCGTGACTTTAGCTTGCCTGGAAATAACTTGAGTCGCGAATTGTAGAGCAGTACTTGTTGTCTGGAATAAAATTTCCTAGGTAATATTTTTCTTTCATGCCATCGTTTTGTTTTCTCATTGTATAGGCGGGCATTTTCGCATGTGTGTGCTCTGAATTCATCTTCGTTCACCTCCAAGAGTCTTCTTTCACCAGCAAGCTGAGCATCCATGTTTAAATTTTTGATGGCCCAGTAGGCTTTATGTTCAAGTTCCACAGGCAAATGACATTCTTTACCATAAATAAGTTTGAACGGGACATTCCTAGTGGTGTCTTGAATGTTGTGCGATAAGCTCATAGTGCTTCATCTAGTTTTGGCGACCAGTTCTTTCGACTTGGGTTAACCACCTTCTCAAAGATCTGTTTGATTTCTCGGTTAGACACTTCGGCTTGTCCATTCTTCTAAGGGTGATACGCCATAGCGATCCTATGTTGCACTCCATATCGTTTCAATGCCTTGGCAATTAATTTGTTATCAAAATGTGTACCTTCATCACTAATCGTGGTGTTCCAAAACGTGAAAATATGTTCTTGTGTAAATCTTTGAGCACGGTCTTGTAATCATTTTTAGGTGTTGCAATGGCTTAAACCCACTTGGATACATAATCCACTGCCAAGAAGATGCACAAATCTCCAAAGGATGTGGGAAAGGGTCCCATGAAGTCTATTCCCCATACATCGAAAAGTTCAACCTCCAGAATGATTTGCCATTGCATCTCATGTCGTTTTGATATGTTTCCTATTCGTTGACATCTATCACATGACTTGTAGAATTTATGCGCATCTTTGAATAGGGTTGGCCAATAGAATCTAGATTGAAGGACTTTCGCTGATGTTCTCATGCCACCAAAATGTCCTCCATACAGTGACGAGTGACATTGAAGTAGAATTTCTATGTGCTCTTCTTCCGGGACACATCTTTGAATTATTTGGTCTCGACATTGCTTGAATATGAACGGTTCATCCTAGTAGTAGTGTCGCACATCATGTCGAAACTTTTTTCGGCCTTGGCTAGATAAATCAGGAGGAAACATACCACTAACAAGAAAGTTAACTATGTCAGCATACCACGACACAACCGTGACAAAAAATTTCTGATCAGGGAAATCCTCTTGAATTTTTATTATGTCATGAGAATTAATTTTGTTATCTAGTCTAAACAAATGATATATTACTTGATATTCTGTACCCTTTCTATCATTGACCTCTAAATTGATCTCTTATAGTAATAATATCCATTGAATTAGCCTAAGCTTTGCATCTTTTTTATTGATCAAATATTTAATGGCAGAATGATCTGTATGTACAATTACTTCAGTGCCTATGAGACATGGCCTAAACTTATCGAATGTAAATACTACTGTTAAAAGCTCTTTTTCAATGGTGGTATAGTTTACTTTTGCATCATTAAGAGTGCGGCTCGCATAGTAGATAACATGAAAGATTTTACTTTTTTGTTACCCTGGCACCGCTCCAACTGCTTAATCACTAGCATCGAACATGAGCTCAAAAGGTTCGTTCCAGTCAGGTGGGACAACAATTGGTGCTATTGAAAGTTTTTTCTTCAAATCTGTAAAGGCATTCAGACAATCATTAGTAAACTTAAATGGATTATTTTGTTGAAGTAAAAGACACAAGGGTTTTGATATTTGAGAAAAATCTTTTATAAACCGCCTGTAGAAGCCTGCATGTCCAAGGAAACTGCGTACACCTCTCACATTGGTGGGTGGGGGAAGGTTTGTGATTACTTCCACCTTGGCTTTATCGACTTCAATACCTTGACATGAAATTTTGTGACCCAACACTATTCCCTCAGTTACCATAAAATGGCATTTCTCCCAATTTAGTACGAGATTGGCTTCTTCACATTGTTTTAGTACTTTGGATAAATTGCTGAGACATCGATCGAAATCTTCACCTGAGACGGAGAAATCATCCATAAATATTTTCATGCACTCTTCAGCCATATCTGAAAAGAAGGTCATCATGCATCTTTGGAAGGTAGCTGGAGCGTTACACAGCCCACACGACATTCGTCTAAAAGCATAGGTACCATATGGGCATGTGAATGTAGTATTCTTTTGATCTTCCAGTGCTATGGCTATTTGATTATATCTTGAGTATCCATCAAGGAAGCAGTAAAATGCTTTTCCTGGTAGCCTATCGAGCATTTGGTCGATAAAAGGAAGGGGAAAATGGTCTTTCTTTGTGGCTTTATTGAGCTACCTGTAACCATACATATGCGCCAGCCCGTGATTGTTCTAGTAGTTAGAAGCTCGTCATGTTCACTTTTAACCACAGTCACACCATCCTTCTTTGGTAAACACTGCACCAGACTAACCCATGAACTATCGGATATAGGGTAAATCACTCCCGCATCCAACCATTTTATAATTTCCTTCATGACTACCTTTTTCATGATCGGGTTGAGTCTTCTTTGGGGTTCCACTAAAGTACTATGGTTGTCTTCTAAATTGATCTTGTGCATGCATATGGTAGGGCAGATTCCCTTCAAGTCTACTATTGTCCATCCAAGAGTCTTTTTGTACTGTGACAAAACCTTTAACAGACTATTCTCCTGTTCGGAGGTTAGATTGGTAGAAATTATCACTGGTAAAGTTTCATTACTACCTAGGTAAGCATATTTCAAATGTGATGGCAAGGTTTTGAGTTCCAATTTAGGTGAATGTTGTAAAGAGGATTCTGGAGAATTAACTTCATTAAAATCTAAGGGTTTGAATTTCGTACCTTATCTAGTATAAAGGAGACTCAATTGTTTCTTTGACTATTCTTCGTATTCTGCCTTGGTGTCATTTTTAGGAAACACATTGTGTTCTTTATTTAGACTGTTGTTGTCAGGGCCATAATTCTCAGAATCGTCTTCTAAAAATAATTTGCTTGGGCAATGATTTTCTTGATTATGCGTCATGGTTATTGAGTCATGGAACAAAGCATTATATTCATCTAGCTTTAAAAATTCATCGTGGCCAAGAATTGCCTTTTCTTCCTCTTCTATTGAGTCCACTTCTCTAATGCATTGGCATTCTCCTACCCGCATTGTGAATTCTCCCTTTTCGCAATCTATTAGGATTCTTCTAGTGGCTAAAAAGGGTCGTCCTAGGATGATAGGTGTGTTTTCTTCGGCTTCGCAGTATAAGATGAGGAAATCAACTGAAAATAAAAATTTTTCCACCTTTACTATTACGTCTTCTATTCTGCCCTCAGGCCACACATAAGATCGATCGTTCAACTGTAGGATAACTTGGTTGGACAAGCGTGATACAACTCTAGTTTCAGAAATATGGACTTTGGTATCATGTTTACACTTGATCCTAAATCAACGAGAGCTCGTCCTATAAAGTTATTACCAATTAAACATGCTATTATAAAACTGCCAGGGTATTTTTGTTTTGGTGGGAGTTTGCTTACTGCAGAGCATATTTTTATTGTTGTGGCCACATTTTCTTCCTTCTTCTTCTTTGTGACGATGTCATTTAGAAATTTGGAATAGGAAGGCATTTGCTCGATAGCTTCAAGTAAGGGCACGTTGATATACAACTGATCCAGAACATCAACAAATTTCTTGAATTGGATGTCATCGTCATGTTTCTTCAATCGTTGAGGGAACGGTGGTGGAGATCTCACATTTTCTGTCGTTGGTGCTGAGAAATCTCTGGCTTTGGCCATAAATTTCCCGTTATCTAGATGATATTTTTCTGAGCCTTCATCATTTTCCTTATCTTCGGGCGATTCATCATGTTCCTCATTTTTAACTAGATCCTCTGGTTATATTATGCCATGGAGAGAATTGTTTAGATCTTCTCCCCTAAACTTGTCGTTTTAGTTAACATGTGTTCCACTCCTTAGTGTAAGTACACTGCATTGCTCCTATCACTAGGGAGATTTCCTTTCGGGCAAGAATGTAATGCCATGGCAATTTGACCTACTTGGTTCTCCAATGCTCTTAAAGATGAATTATGGCTTTGCAATAGTGCAGCTTGGCTTTGCAACAAATTTCCTTGGTTTTTTATTATTAAAGAATGCTCGTGCCTCAAGGTTTTTGTTGAGCCATAAAATCTTTTGTCGAAGACATAAATTCCTACAATGAAGCTTCCAATGAGTTAATATTGTAACTAGTATTAGAGGAAGAAGCTATACCTTTAGTGTTTTGCCAATGCAGCTGATGATGGTAATTATGGAAATGTTGATGGTCTGAGTTACTCTGATGTATCTTATTGTAATTTGCTGCTTGATTGTTATTATTTCCTTGATTGCCCCATGAAAAATTCAGATGTTTTCTCTAGCCAGGATTGTACGTATTTGAATAGGGGTTATTATTGTTTCGATTGTAATTACCCACAAAATTGGTGGACTCATGGTTTTCCAGGCATTTACTCTATTGATTGTTGTCGTGACAAAATATGCAGGCGTTATTGGTTTCCTTAACTTCTCTTACATCATTATGACGTTGTAAATTTTTTAACATATTAGTTATGGGAGAAATTTTAGTAGCTACTAAATCCTTACCGTCTAATTCATATGCTCCAGATGTTTTTCTACATGTTCCCAAAATTGTATTTGGAAATTGATAGTCATTATTTTCTATCCTTTCGAGGATATCAAAGGCTTCCTTGGGTGATTTGTCAAGTATGGTGCCATTTGCTGAGGCATCCAACATCATTCTAGTAGGTGCATTAACTCCGTTGTAAAACATCACTACTTGAGTCTAGTCATGAAATCCATGGTTGACACACTTGCAAAGTAGACTTTTATACCTATCCCAACATTCGTACATTGATTCATCATCTCCTTGGTGAAAACTTGCAATATCACTGTGAAGCTGTGTATTCATATTGGGAGGATTGTATCGAAGTTGGAAACTCTTGGATAAATCTGCCCATGATTCCATTGAGCCTGAATGAACTCCACTGAGCCAAGCTCTCGCTCTATTGCATATGGAATAAGGGAAAAGTTTTAGTTTAAGCACATCTTTATGTACTCCTTGTTGTCGGAATGAATCGCATGCTTCAAGGAAGGCACGAATTGCTATCTAGCATCCTCAATAGGTGAACCACAAAATTAATCAATAGAATTTAGCATATTAAACATCACTGATTTGAGCTCAAAATGGGTTGCTTGTATTTCAGGTGACACGATGCCTGGATTGAGATCATCAAGAATTAGATTCAAATGATCTCGTATTGCTCTCGGTCTTATGTTTTGAAGTTTGATTACTGCATCCAGATCTACTTGATCTTTCATGTTGTTTCCTTGTAATTGTAGTTGGTTTATATATTCTCTGGTCTGTTAGTCACGTTGCCTCTGTCTGAACGACTATTCAATTTTAGGGTCGAATGGTTCCAATGGTTCCAATGGTTACCCAGCAGATCTCAGGGTCATACAATAAGAAAAACCTACAAAAGAAAATAATAAAATATGTTAGACCAAGTAAATATAAGGTGACAGGAAAAACTTGTTATGGGGAAAATAAAAATTTCGTCAGTTGCCAATCCCTAACAACAGCGCAAAAAACTTGATTGCTTGTAAATGTATATGCTAAGGCAAACAATTCTGTGCAAGTATACACAATCGAATCAAGTAATATAGGGTAAGTGAGTTATTGTCTCCTCAGGGATTGATCAAAACTTTTTAAGCTTCACCACAACCAGAACTAGTTGTCACAAGCTAATTCCTACTATCTTGTCAAACTAGAAAACTATTATTAATAAAACAAGAAAACATTTTTACGTATGATTGCAGAAACGTTTGGTCGAGACAAAATAAATATGTAGAATGTCGAAATAAAATAAAGCAAAGACAAACGTTGATTCAAATATAATTCAAACAACCTCGCATATTCAGACCTATCACAGAGCACTTATGCTAATCTTTATTATTGACAAGCAATTATTATAAGTCTAGAATGAATTATTATGACATGCTTAAGCTGTCTGACAGGATTACTAAGTGTTCTTAGACGATTTCTATGGCAATACTCCTCAGCGTTAACTACAACCCTTAGTTTGTCAGACTGTTGTTATAGAAATACCTCTCAGCGTAAACTATAGTCATTATCTATCCTACTTAAGTGTCCATCCCTTTTAGTTGATTGAAACCCGCTCCTTATCTCTAAGGTAGACAAGTTATAACATCACCATCCTGGATCCATTCCATTGTTCACGTAGATTTATCTTAATTCTATCGAATCTAAGAATCAATAGATAGACAAAAGGCAATCTTTCGACGCTCTTACATTGCCAAGACATGTTTCACCCAGACCCTAGGCAATATCTGGAAGCTCTTACAGTGTCAAGGTAAAATATTCAAACAATGAACGAAATAGTCATGAGTAAAATCATAATTCATCATTCATAAAGCAGAAAATAATTGTCTAGGCAAAACAAAAATTAACACCAAGTTAGATAGTGCTATAAAAAAGTCATCCAAGAATCATCATTTTAATAAAACCCCAAATACATAAAGAAATTAAGATCAAAGGAAGAACGACTCCCAAAACTGGGGGTTCTATCGTGACAATTCTGATCAACACCGCGCCTACCTTGGCGATCATCCTCTCTTGAGACCTGACTGCCGCTCTACTACAGTCTGGCTATGGAGGACACCAAGGAAGGTCAGTTGGTAAACGGTGGGGAAGCAGTGCAGTTGATTGCTCACACTTTCAGTAAAGCTCTTTTAACTTCCTTGCCTCCCTTCTTTGGAGGCTATGGCTGAATATTTATAGAGGGGAATCTCCTAGGTTTTCGCATAAGTGGAGATTCCTTAAATACTCGTTATTGTCTTGTCTAGACTAAAAAGAAAAGGCGGCTGGTGGCTGTCAGACTCTTGAGGGCTTGCTTGCATGTCAAGGAAGTCGTAAAACTGGCTTGTGACATAGGTAATTTCGTCATATCCGTTTCAGACTTTCCAGATAAACCTTGCATTGGCGAGAAAAATTTGCTCCTCATGTTCTTTAACTTCTCTATTCGTGACTGAAATGTTCTTCCTCAGTAAATTTCCTTCACATACAAAATCCACACAAACCCTTTCTTCTTAGCATCATCAGTTAAATCAAATAAATCTTGCCGAAGCAAAATTTATCTACCACAAGCAAATATAACCTAAATGCAACTAAAATATTGTGCATACTTTGTTTAGACGAGCAATAACTTAAGTGAAAAGGATAGAAATTGAGTCTTTTTATAGATTTTTCAATAAGCTACAACCTTTCCCTCCTACATCAAGACGCATCCAAGACCATTCAATGAAACATCACTAAAAATTGTGAAGTATTTACTTGACTCTGGTTGGGTCAAAACTAAAGCCTGAGGTAAGATGGTATTCAACTGTTTTAAGATCTATTGTCGATTTTCATCCCACACTACTCCCTTATGAATTAATTTGGTCAAGAGGGAAGCTATTATCAAGAAGCCTGAACGAATTGATAATAGTACTTGGCTAAACCTAGAAAATTGTAAACATCTGACATTTTCTTAGGTGTCTCCCACTCGACTATAACCTAAATCTTCTTAGGGTGAACTCGGATGCCTTCTACTGATATGGCATCACCTAAAAATGAAACCTTTGGCAACAAAAACTCACACTTTCCAAACTTAGCATACAATTATCGGTCTTGGAGTGTCTAAAGGACAATGTAGAGATGTTGATCATGCTTCTCATCTGAATGGGATTACACTAGGATATTATCTATAAACACCACTACAAATTGCTCTAGATAGGGGTGAAAGACTCAGTTCATCAAGTTCATGAATGCCGTTGGGGCATTGGTGAATCCAAACGGAATTACTAGGAACTAATAATGATTGTATCTCATCTTGAAAGTTGTCTTTGCTACTTCGACATCCTTTACCTTCAGCTGGTAATAACCTGACCACAAGTCAATATTAGAGAACACATAAGCTCCCCTCAACTGGTAGAAAAGGTCATTTATCCTAGGAAGTGGGTAACGATTCTTGATGGTTAACTTGTTTAACTATCTATAGTCGATGTACAATCTCATCAACCCATCCTTCTTCTTAATAAACAAGATCGACGCTCCCCATAGAGAGATGCTCGGTCGGATGAAGCTGTTCTCCAATAAATCCTGAATTTGAGCCTTTAACTCCTTCAATTCTGTCGGAGTTATACGGTAGGCAATAGACTCCAAAGTTAAACCAATCATTATCTCAATGCCAAACTTTAGTTCACGGTCGGGCGGTAAACTCAAAAACTCCTTTGAAAACACATTAGGGAAATCTTTCACTGCTCGAATATCCTTGAGTGTTGGAACTGAAATTTATGTGTCGACCACATGAGCCAATAAGGCGTTACATATATGCCCGATCATCCTCTAGGCTTTTATAACTGACAAAATCCTTGAATGGCTCGATTTCTCACTGGTCATCACTAACTTGGTACCATCATATTCCCTAAGCTTATGCATGGCTTTACATTTTAAACTAGCATCGTGCTTGGTTAACCAATCCATACCTAAGATTATGTCTAACTCCCGAAAGGGTAACTCCATCAAGTCCACTACAAAGGTCTAACCCAAAATTTCTAGTGGGCATCTCTAGTGAATCTTGTCTACAAGGATATATAGACCTAAAAGGCTCGATACTCGAACTCCTACCTCTAAGTCTTAGACTGAGATTTCTATCTCTTGAACTAGGTTAGAGCAGACATATGAGTGGGTGGAAACGAGATATATTAATGCAGTAACTAGAATGGAAAATATTGTGAATGTACTTGATATCACGTTTGATGTATCACATTTCTCCTAAGTTTTTATCGTATACTGTTTGGAGGCTACCCTTCAGCTTTACATCGGCTACTAATCTAGTTTTCCCTTTGTTCTTCTTTCTAGATGCAGTGATACCACCTCTCAATGGCCCTTGGTCTCTTTGTAGAGACAATGATGATCTTTGGGTCGACACTGAATCCATTCCTTAAACCCCGACAAAATCTCTAACAAAGTGATCTAAGGAGTTGCAGTTGAACCAATCCATTAGATTCCTGCTGACATATCCCTGAGTGTCTCTTCCTGCACTAAGAACAAATATGATGAGTGAAGACTCTGGTTGAATCACTGATACTAGCTCCGGAGACTAAGGTTAGGGGTCTACTCCTAGACTCGGATCTATCACCTCAGTCTAAACTCTGTTTAGTCCTCCTCGATTAATATGCTAGGGGTCTTCATGAACCCTAGCTATCTCTGGTCCTCTTATCTGAAGTTTGTGACGGTTTGGTCTACTTTGTAGCTCTCAAAATTTACCCTAGAGTCTCACTAGATTGTATGGCCCTCCTACTCAAGACCCTCTCGACTGCCTTTGCCTGGTAGGACAACACATCAAAGACCCTGGGAGGTTAACTGCAAGGTACGATAGGATGTCAATGTGTATGCCTTCTCTGAACCTAAGAAAATGGTACTCCTCAATCGAGGCCAACTCTAGAGCTTACCTACTCAGTCTGAGGAACTCCTTCTCATACTCTATCATGTTACAATCCCCCTGAGTCAAGTGTAGGTATTGTTCCCTCAAGTCATTGGTGTAAGCCTCACCGATGTATTTCTGTCTGAATTCTAATAAGAACATCTCCTAAGTCGACCTCTCTGGCTCCAATGTCAGCTCTATCGTCTCCCATGAATCAATGGTGTCACCCTTGAGTAGGGTGGTGATGAACTCGAGCTTACCTTATGGGGTATGATACAACTGCCAGAGTCTCCCTAAGCCACTGGTCTACTGCTATGAGATTGTCATCCCCTGAATCAAAAAAAGTCAGTGGTCGTGTATCTACGAAGCCTCTCTAGTCAGGACTCCTACGACATTGCTACGGGATGGGCTGGAGGTATTGGTCGATGAGGTGGTACAGCTGAGGTGTTGGGACAGCTCATCAAAGACCCTAGGAGTTTAACTGCAAGGTATGATAGGATGTCAATGTGTATGCCTTCTCTGAACCTACGAAAATGGTGCTCCTCAATCGAGGGCAACTCTAGAGCTTACCTACTTAGTCTGAGGAACTCCTTCTCATACGCTATCATGTTACAATCCCCCTGAGTCAAGTGTAGGTATTGTTCCCTCAAGTCATTGGTGTAAGCCTCACCGATGTATTTCTGTCTGAATTCTAATAAGAACATCTCCTAAGTCGATCTCTCTGGCTCCAATGTCAGCTCTATCGTCTCCCACGAATCAATGGTGTCACCCTTGAGTAGGGTGGTGATGAACTTGAGCTTACCTTATGGGGTATGATACAACTGCCAGAGTCTCCCTAGCCACTAGTCTACTGCTATGAGATCGTCATCCCCAGAACCAAAAAATTCAGTGGTCGTGTATCTACGAAGCCTCTCTAGTCAGGACTCCTACGACATTGCTACGGGATGGGCTGGAGGTATTGGTCGATGAGGTGGTACAGCTGAGGTGTTGGGCGTGGCTCTAACTATTTGTATGAGCATTGAGGTTAGGTCTCTAGAGAAGGTTTCCTCCTCGACCCCTGCATTTATAGGTACCTCATACTACATCCTATACATGACGAACTCGTCACCGGTGTCTATTGCTAAGGATTCATGGCTCTCGTCTATACCGTCCTAACTGTACGCTAGATCATCTACCATAGATTTTCTTTGAAATTAGAAAGAATAGAGGTTATTATCGTCATTCCAGTCTTTGTAGTACTCTTGACTCTCTAGACGCATGTACATGTATAGATGTTCATTGACTCTAACCCGCGGGTCCTAGGAATAGAAATGGGCATGGGTCGAGTTAGGTCATGTTTTTGGTCCACCCGACTCGACCCGTGATCAAGAAATCCTCCACCCGAGTCCCGACTCGACCCGACCAAAATAAGATTTCATCCGAGCCAAACTCGACCCGATATATAACTTAAAAACCCGACCTGACCTGACCAGACCCGAAATAATAAAAATATTATTTTTATTCAATAAAAACAATGACTTAATTGAAAAAATATATTGAGGGGTATTATTGTAATTATTTCTAAATATATAAGGTAAAATTATAAAAAAATTAGATTGGGTCGGGTCGGGTATTTTTCACCCTAAACTTGAACCCGACCCGACCTGAACATCATATTTAAAGAACCCGACCCGATCGCGTCGGGTTCGGTCTCATGCCCATCCCTACCTAGGAACGACTAAACCTGACACTTTGATACCTCTAAATATAATACCTTAATCTAGTCCGACCCGAAGATTTATGGATTACGATGTCACACAGGACCACCGAGTAGATAACCCAACATTTTTCTTTTAAAAATAATTATAATCATTATAGAATAATCCATCCATAGTGATAAAATAAAACTTACAGTAAATATGAGTTTGAAAGTATATGGGAGCTCCCAAAAACATCCAAAATAAGTATATTGAGTTTAAATCAAAAAAGAGTTACGACTAATTACAAAAAGGACTACATTAGTACATGCCCTCTGGTACAAATCAAGAGGTACTGTGATGCCTCAGCGGTGTTGGGATATCTGATGACGATAACTCCCCGCGAATAGCCTTCTAAGAATGAGCATGAAAACCCATTCTGAATGTTGAGCTTACGAGATCAGTGCCTCACTAATAATTGTAATGCACTACATGCATTCACTAAATGTGCATGCTAGAGGCACAAGTACAAAAACATTGAAATACTGATCTAATATGCTGAAGTAAGCATCATGATGTAGTTGAGGTTTTTGTACCTCGGAGCTTACACACCTCTCTAGCCCTTCTAAAATACCCTTGAGTATTTGGGTGAGATCTAGAGTTATATAAAAAATGTACAACTTCCAACTTACTTCATCAATTCTTCAGGAATCTGTGCCAGTCAGCTACTAAAGCGCTTTGGTACTGACCGGATATTCAAACTATACGATAATATCTGCTAGAGTAACTCGAGTGTCCTAAATGTATCCAGAGCATCAAACAATGCTAGTTTTAAGCCATCCTAGCTATAATTGTTTCTAGTTGTTTTGAATTTATTTATATTCTCACTTGTAGTTTTATTTCATGGCATGTTGGTGTTATTGGGTCCCTCCAAACTATCTTGTAAAACCCTTGAGTTTCTTAACCAAAATTATTCGTGGGCATCAATACTAATGTAATGCCCCAAATTACTGGTTAGGAGTTTCAGGTTTATTAGTTCAGGCCTTAGAATAATTTCCACTAACCCATGATTTGACCCAAGTGGTTTCTGATTTGGGCTTGGGATGAGCCCAACAAGCTTGATTTTGGATGCTTTAAACCTTAGCTCAAATGTGGGAGGATCAGGAGGGTAATTTACCCATTTTTAAAATCAAGCCGAATCCCACTAAATGGGATGATCTCATGTTCTGAATTCTCCTTCTCTTTACATATCAACATTGTCTCTTCTTCCTCTTCACTTTTTATTTCTTTTCCTTCAAGAGCTAAGTAAAAGTTGGGAGCTTTAAGTTATTCCAACATTCTATTGAAATTCCAGGGTAAGATTCATTATCCCCATCCTTCAATCTTTCATTCAAACCCATTTTTGCAAGTTTTAGCCAAGTTCCCAAAAATAGGTTTTAGTAGGGGATTAAGGAACCATGAGTTCTAGCAAGTTTTGTGGGTTTTAAGTTGTAAGAAAATGTTTTAGACTTTCTTATAAGATTTAAAATGATCTTGCAACTCATTAAAACTTGTTTTAATTAGTGCAAGAGAAATGAGAGACCTCCAAAGGTAGAGGCAAGGAAAATATTACCCTTGGGTGATTCAAGGGTGTTTTCAGTCACCTAAGCTCAATGTAACACAATTTTGACTTGTTCATACGATATGTAGTTCATTATATGTGCATTATGGTTTGTTTAGTTCATGAAGCATGCTAAAATAATTTATATGGCAAGATTCGTATTTGTGTGTTGCAAGCATGAAAATTAGTACCTTTTGACCTCTAAGACGTTAAATAAGATGTTAAGCATGTTTTCTAGTCTTAGGGGAATTGTTAGGTTGATTTTTTGGTGTTTCCCAAGCTTAAGTAAGTTATTCCTAGAAAAATAATTGATCCCAAAGTTTCTATCCAACAAAGGATCGATCCCTTTTTAAAAGAATCGATCCCTCGACCAGAAAGATATCCAAAACTTTCTATTGTGCATAAGATCAGTCCCTTTTCAAAAGGATCAAACCCTCAGGGAAAAGGACCGATCCCTCGAAAGAAATGATCTATCCCTTCACTGTTTTGCTCAATGAAAAATGATGAAATTGCATTCTTTAGGGGTCTAAAGTATTGAGAAATGTGGTATTGACCTCAGCATGTTTGAATGATTTCAATTTGGTCAATTGATTGATTTGCTTAAATAAATAAACTCTTAATATGGATATCATCAATAATGAACTACTTAACTAATAATGTTATGAAATAAAGTGACATAAAACTAGCATTTGTTTGATACTCGGGAAACAGCTAAGACACCCGAGTTACTCTAGCATTATGATATTTGTCTATTATGTTATGTTGATATCCAAATATTTTTTGTATGGGCACGTATCCGATAGACGTAAATTCTGGGTTGTATCGGTGCGAATTATGTTGCACGTAATTTTTGAAATTGTACCTTATGCTCGATTAGATACGGGATATAAGATTTCAATACACGTAAATTTTGGACCTCCCCCGACCTCTCAAGGATCCGAGATAGACTAAGGCCTTTAAGTTCTGATGCACGTAAATTTTTTTTCTTACCCTGAAGCTATCAGATTCTAGATTGGCTAGTGTGTTGGCCGAAATGCACAAAATTCCTCTGACCACATTACTTGGCTTGTCTTATGTTTGATATGTACTTATGCATGTTTATAACTCTGCATACCAACATATTCATATAGCGAATGTATGTAGTATCGTTTAGTTATTTTTGTGGTACTGAGCTTGTGAGCTCAACATATAGAATGTGTTTCCATGCACAAGTTAGTAGAGGGGATAACTGAGAAGCCTTTTGCATTCATACATTCTAGACCAGAAGATTAGCATAGTATGACTTGAATTTATTCTAAAGGGCATATATTCAGTATAGACCTTGTATAATCATGTCATAACTCTATTTTGGATTTTTAAACTCTATGGTTATGTTGTACATATTTTAGAGGAATCCTAATTTCGTAAACGTTGGATTTGATTTCCGTTACAAGTGTGATTTATTCTGATATTAACAATTATTTTCAAAGAAAATTTTGAGTTGGTTATTTCGATAGTTCCATGTGGCATCATAATTATTGTATCTTCGGGTCACACTAGATTAGTGTGTTATATTTAGTGGTATCAGAGCATCCATGTATAGTCTTTCCTAAGATACGCATGTCAGAGTCGGTAAATGTCTGTGTGAGTACATGCCCCTAGAGTGTCAATGGTACTTAAGATTCTGGAATGGAGATAATGACCTTTATTTTCCCTTAAATTAGAGAGATTTGATATTTTTGATTGATCGCTTGTGAATGTATATGTTAAGGCAAGCTAATTTGTGCAAGTATACACAATCGATGCAAGTAATATAGTAGTGAGTGAGTATCGTCTCCACAGGGATTGGATTAGAAATATCTTTTCACCACAACTAGAAATAATGCTACAAATTAATCCTACTAAGTATTAACGCTAAGAACTAATATTAAGGAGCTAAGAATAATGATTCAATGATTTGCAGACAAGTGTGGTCGAGACAAAGAAAGTATGCAGACAGATAAAACAAAACAAAACAAGTATTGGATTAAATATAATGCAAACAACCTCACATATTCAGACCTGTCACAGAGCACTGATGCTAAACTATTGTCTCGACAACAATTATTTTAAGCCCAGAATGAATTATTATGACTCACTAAACTGCCCGACAGGATTACTAGGTATTCTTATACGGTTTCTATGGCAATACCTCTCGACGTTAACTATAGACGTTGTCTTAACCTACTCTAGCCTTTATCCCTTTTAGTCATTTGAAACTCACTCCTTATCTCTAAGGTAGACAAGTTAGAACTTCACCATCCCAGATTTATTCCTTTGCTCACGCTGATCTCTCTTAATTCTATCGAATTCAAGAATAACTTTCTATATAAAAGGCTATCTCTCGATACTCTTACAATGCCCATACATGTTTTACTAAAACCCCAGGCGATCTCTCGATACTCTTACAGTGTTAAGGCAAAATATTTAAACTATGAGCAAAACAGTCATAAGCAAATATAATTCATCATTCATAAACTTAAAAATATTGTTCATGCAAAACAAAATTTTAACACCAAGTAAAGTATTCATGGTGTTATCAAAGACCATCCAAGATTAAACCGTTTAATACAACCCTAAATAGAATTAGAGTTAAGAACAAAGAAATAACGACTCCCAAAGCCGAGGCTCTGTCGCGACAATCCTGATCAGCACCACGTCTACCTTGGTGATCACCCTCTCTCGAGGCCTAATCACTGCTCTGCTATCGTCTGGCTATGGAGGACACCAAGGAAGACTAGGGGATAGACGGAGGGAAAGCACTACAGCTGCTTGCTCACGCCTAAGGTAAAGCTCTTCTTTCTTCTTCCTTGCCTCCTTCCTTTTGCGGCTACGGCTGTTAATTATAAGGAGAATCTCCTAGGGCTTTGCATGCTTTTAGAGTTTCATTAATTAGCCGTTATTAATTTCCCAAACTTAAAAAGGAAAGGCGGCTGGCGGTTGTCAGAATAATCAAGGCTTGCTTGCACGTGAAGTAGGTCATCCAGTTGGCATGTGACATAGGCGATTTTGCCACATGTGCTTCAGACTTCTTCAGATAAATATTACCTCGATGAGATAAATCTTCTCCTCACGTTCTCATCTGCTCCATTGGCCTTTGCAACTTTTCATTGTCACAACTGAAATATTCTTCCTCTGTAGAGTTCCTACACAAACACAACTCAAACAACCCCTTCTCCTCAGTAGCATCAGTTAAGCCAAATAAATCTTGCCTAGGTAAAACGTATCCACCACAAGCAAATATAACCTATATGCAACTAAATGCAACTAAAAATGCAATGCATACTTTGTTTAGACGAGCAATAATTTAAGTGAAAAGACTATAAATTAAGTCTTTTTACAGAGTTATCATACCCTCAAACTTAAGCCATTGCTTGTCCTCAAGCAATGGATAATAGCTAGAAGAAAATTAAAATTGTCATGGAAAAGTAGTATCAAGAACATCATCAGGTTTGAGATTTCAGCCCTCAACAAAGATATGTGGCCTCAATATGTTCGACAGTCATATTAGTCATGTCCCCTCCCTAGTCAGGATCCTTTGCTATTGTGTGTGCGTGATTGTAACCAGTCTATGCATAGAGGTAATTAGAAAACTTAAAGTAAGCATTTCTAGGTTGTCAAGGCAACAAATTATTCATCAAGCTTAGTTTATACTCCTAGTTATTTATCAACTTTTATTCTCTTTATTAATATTTTTTATATATAGGGGAGTCAGCTCATTACAACTACCATTCCACACTCTAGGTGAAATGGAGCATACCTTCCACCCCCAAGCTAGTCGGGCAGAGTCATCTTGTGACTACTTTCATTCACTCATATTCCTTGGCTACTCTTAATTTCTTTTGGAGGTTTTACTATTCATGCCTTTTCACAGAGGAGTGTCCCTTTGTGTTTTTTGTGTTTTCAAGTTTTTAAACACTAGAGAGTTTTTACATTACCCTTAGAATTGTTTTTGATGTCTCGACAATTAGAAAGTTCTTTCCCTAAAATTTTATAGATTACCTAGAGCAAAGAAATCCTACAATCGTTTTTATAAGTTTCAAATGATCAAGCCTAGGGTTGGTTCTCTTCTTCAAACAGTCTTTACAATAATTCTGGCCTAGGCAATAGAATTTTGCATTCATCATTGGGCATCCCTAATTCATTCCTAACAATAATCTTAACCTTTTTATGTCATGTCAACCAATATTTTCAACCAATTAACATCAATTACTATTTAACAAAGTATGGCAGAATGAACAACACCTCCCCCAAACTTGAGGGATGCATTATCCTCAATGCATAAAAAACTACACTAAATGTTGTTATATGCAAATGCGAAAATAAAAATAAAAATGAAGACTAAAAAAACTTACCTATGGTGGTGTGGCTTGACTTAACGCCCTCGTACGGCGTCATTTGGGAGGGGAAGGGTTCTCGGATCCCAAGTATACTACTTCTGGCTAAGAAGGAGATAGATGAAGTATACGACCCGTCGTTCTCTTGTATTGCTTCTTGATGGTCAAAGCGTGAGCTGGAGTGGACTGCTCGGTCACGGGAGTCGGTTGTGCTGGAACTGGTGGTAGACTAGGAGCTGCTGCTGGGGCTGGTGGTATTGATTGAACTGGGGATGGAATATGATCCTGCTTAGGCTAATTTGGTGCTGACGTGAAATCTTCATCAGTGAAGAAGTGGGGTGGAGTATCACTGCTGCTTTCGGTGGTGGAGAAGGATGAGAAACTGAGGAACTCCTCGGTGTCGCTGTGGCTTTCTTCTGGTATGGGTGAGATATGGGTTGCCAATGGTAGCACATAAGTGGGCACCCCTAGTGGAACGTCTAGAGGGACATAAGATGTCGAGGCATGGAATGTGCTGCCACCCGCATTGTAGTTGAGGGTGACACTGGGGAATATTAGAAGTCTGATTATTATGGTTGGGAACAACTCTTTGATGAAGGCGTTGAGTTGCATATCCCTTGCCTTGGCTTCTTCAAAGTAAATTTTCATGTGGTCCTCCAGGCACCCGATCTTCTCATACGTCTCACGCGTGTGTGTGACCACAACGGCCATTCTAGCCGTGGCAACCAATTTTTCTCCTCGTTTTAGACCCTCATTTGGGTCATCATCATTGAAACTCATCAACTCGGGGACCTTTTTCTTTGTAATACCCTCCTTGGGTTTGATGAAGTCTTCGAATGGGTCCTCAGGAACCTTTTTCTTTCTGCACAACGCAGTTATAAGGGTTGAGAACAGTAGGTTACCAAGGTTCCTCTTCGCACAGTCATGGATCTGCTCAAAGATGATTTCACCCACATCGATCGTCCTGCCGTATATGATCGATTGAAATAGCATCAGCTGCTTGACGAGGACAGTGGTGTTATGGGACGTTGGCATCGGCTTGCCTTTAAGAAAATGGTTCCACAATTTCACGTGTGGCTTAAGGGCTTAGCGATCTACTCGCTTTCTTGTGGGGGCATTCCCTTCGAACTTGGCCCACCCAAAACATAAATCCTGTAGAACTCCACTGTATGTTTCTTGATCTTCCTCGACCAAAAATTTCTTATGATGATCATCCACCTTCCCCAACTTAAAGTATTTGTTAAGTGCAGAAGGGGAAAAGCGAATGAGTTTTCCTCAAACATATACCGTGTGGTTGGAGGTGTCCGCGAGGTGGGCATAGAACTTCCTCCCCATTGTCGGTGCTACGACGTTAGGATTATGAGCAAATTTCTCCCAGATATGTTTTTTTATGACATCCATCACCTCAGGGCCAAAATTCTCTTCTCCCTCGGCTGGAAAAACGAATCCATCTTCCAAATAGACTTGGCGTTGTTGAATGGTTTTGAAGCGTACCTCTGCTTCGGCTGTTTGGAAACGTTCGAAATTCTGTCTGGGGAGTGGGTCCGGTCTCGATCTCACCATTTGTTTTGGCTAATTATAGTGGTGGCGATGGGGAGGTATTTTTGGGAGAAAGAAAACAAATTTTTTGGTTTGTAGAGAAAGATGGAAACACGATGAAGAAGAAGAAGAGTGGGTAGTTTTTTCTTAGAAAGTGATGGTTGGTTTTGGGGTATTTGCCTCTTTTCTCGGTGGGGAAAAGATTTCTCATTAAATGAGAAATATGTGATTTGACGTAAATGAGGGGAAAAGATTTCTTTCCCTTTTGTTCTGTCGCCAAAACCTTTTGCCCTAGTTCGTCCTTTCTCCTTCATGCATGCTTCAACTCCCCATGCTGCCACGTGTTCCTTGTTTGCTTACAATATGAGAGAATATAATAATAAAATAAAATGGATTAAAGCATAAAATAACTTAACTTATTTATGTACATAATTCAGATTTTGGTTGCCTAGGCAACGAATATTTGCTCAATTAAGAAAAGGAAATTCTTGGCCATTGTGTGCAACGATGCCGATTTGTCGCGCATGACTGGGGCTCCTTTGTACTCCTTC
Organism: Hibiscus syriacus; assembly: GCF_006381635.1. Lineage (NCBI taxonomy): Eukaryota > Viridiplantae > Streptophyta > Magnoliopsida > Malvales > Malvaceae > Hibiscus > Hibiscus syriacus. Next base: position 1,035,433 of record NW_024063200.1, read on the forward strand.
AGTCTCTGTCCATTCCCTGTGAAGATGGAACCATCGTTTTGGTTTTGAATTTTAATCGCTCCATTATCATGGACTTGGTGTACGATAAATGGTCCTGACCATCGTGATTTTAGCTTGCCTGGGAATAACTTAAGGCGTGAATTGTAGAGCAGTACTTGTTGTCCAGAATAAAATTGCCTTGGCAATATTTTTCTGTCATGCCATCGTTTTGTTTTCTCCTTGTAAAGGCGATCATTCTCGTATGCATGTGCTCTAAATTCATCCATCTCGTTTAGTTCCAATAGTCTTCTTTCTCCAGCAAGCTGAGCATCCATGTTTATCCTTTTGATGGCCCAATAAGCCTTGTGTTCGATTTCAACCAGTAGATGACATTCATTTTCATAGACTAGATTGAACGGGGACATTCCCAGCGGTGTCTTGAATATTTTGCGATAGGTCCATAGTGCTTCATATAGCTTCGGCGACCAATCTTTTCGACTTGGGTTGACCACTTTTTCGAGGATCTACTTGATTTCTCGGTTAGATACTTTGGCTTGTCCATTCATCTGAGGGTAATACGCCATAGCAATTCTATGTCGTACTCTATATCTTTTCATTGCCTTGGCAATCAATTTATTATCAGAATGTGTCCCTTCATCGCTAATGAGAGCTCGTGGTGACCCAAAGCGGGTGAATATATTTTTATGCAAAAACTTCAACACTATCTTGGAATCGTTCTTAGGTGTTGCAATGGCTTCAACCCATTTTGATACGTAATCCACTGCTAAGAGAATGTACATATCTCCAAATGATGTTGGAAAAGGTCCCATGAAATCTATGCCCCATATGTCGAAAAGTTTGATCTCCAGAATGTTTGCCATGGTATCTCATGCCGTTTCAAGATGTTTCCTATTCGTTGGCATCTATCACATGACTTGTAGAATTCATGCACGTCTTTGAACAGGGTTGGCCAATAAAATCCTGACTAAAGAACTTTTGTTGCTGTTCTCATCCCACCAAAATGTCTTCCATATGGTGACGAGTGGCATTGGAGTATGATATCTTGCTACTATTCTTCTGGAATGCACCTTCGGATTATTTGGTCTCTGCAGTGCTTGAATATAAATAGTTCGTCCAAGTAGTAATGTCGCACATCGTGTCGAAATTTTCGTTTACCATGGTTAGATAAATCAAGAGGAATAATACCACTAACAAGAAAATTAACGATGTCAGCATACCACGGTACAGCCGTGACAAATAATATTTTTTCATCAGGGAAACCCTATTTAATATCTGCGATATCGGGATAATCAGGTTTGTTATCTAGCCTAGATAAATGGCCTGCTACTTGATTTTCTATTCCTTTTCTATCCTTGATATCTAAATCAAATTCTTACAGTAATAATATCCACCGGATTAGTCTAGGCTTTGCATCTTTTTTATTAATCAGATATTTAATAGTTGAGTGATCTGTGTGCACAATTACCTTAGTGCCTATTAGATATAGCCTAAACTTATCGAATGCAAATACTACTGCTAAGAGTTCATTTTAACTGGTGGTATAGTTCACTTGAGCATCATTAAGCGTTCATCTTGTATAGTAGATAACATGAAAAATTTTACTTTTTCGTTGCCCTAGCACTGCTCCGACTGCATAGTCACTAGCTTCGCACATAAGCTCAAATGGTTAGTTCCAGTCTGGTAATATAACTATTGGTGCTGCTAAAAGTTTTTTCTTCAAATCTGTGAAGGCATTCAAACAATCATTAGTAAACTTAAATGGATGATTTTGTTGAAGCAAAAGACATAAGGGTTTAGAGATTTGAGAATAGTCTTTTATGAACCGCTTATAGAATCCTGCATGCCTAAGGAAACTACGTACGCCTCACACATTAGTGAGTGGGGGGAAAATTTTCAATTACATCCACCTTGGCTTTGTCGAATTTGATGCCATGGCATGAAATTTTGTGTCCCATCAATATTCCTTCAGTTACCATAAAATGGCATTTTTCCCAATTCAGTACTAGGTTGGCTTCTTCACAACGTTTCAACACCTTGGATAAATTGCCAAGGCATCGGTTAAAGTCATCATCCGAAATGGAGAAGTCGTCCATAAATATTTCATGCACTCTTCCACCATTTCTGAAAAGATTGCCATCATGCATCGTTGGGTGCTATACGGGCATGTGATTATACCCTGAGTATCCATCAAGGAAATAATAAAATGCATTTCCTGCTAATATATCCAACATTTGATCGATGAAAGGGAGAGGAAAATAATCCTTCTTTGTGGCTTTGTTGAGCTTGCTATAATACATGCATATACTCCAGCCCGTGACTATTCTCGTGGTGAGTAGCCCATCATGCTCGCTTTTAACCATGATTACACCACCTTTTTTTGGCACGCATTGGACTGGGCTAACCCATGAACTATGAAATATAGGATAAATCACTCCCGCATCTAGCCATTTTATTATTTCCTTAATGATAACCTTCTTCATGATCGGGTTAAGCTATCTTTGGGGTTCCACCGAGGTGCTATGGCTATCTTCAAGATTGATTTTGTGCATGCATATGGTTGGACTTATTCCTTTCAAGTCTACCATATTCCATCCTATAGCTTTTCTGTGCTGTGACAAAACATGCAACAAACTATTCTCCTGTTCGGAGGTTAGGTTGACAGAGATTATCAGTGGTAAAGTTTTATTAACTCCTAGATAAGCATATTTCAAATGTGATGGTAAAGTCTTAAACTCCAATTTTGGTGCATGTTGTGAATATGAATCTTGAGATTTAACTTCATCATAATCTAAATGTTTGAATTTCATACTTGACCTATGAAGAAATCTCAATTGGTCTTTTGTCTTTCCTTCGTGTTTTGCATTGTCATCGCTTTCAAGGTGTTCATTGTGCATATTTATGTTATCGTGGCCATGATTGTCAGAATCGTCTTCTGAAAATAGTTTGTCTGGGCCAAAGTTTTCTGCTTCATGCATCTCAGTTGCAGGTTCATGGTACAAAGTATTATACTCATCGAGCCTTAGGGATTCACCTCATCCAAGGATTGCCTTTTCTTCAATCTTACTAATGTATTGACATTCCTCTGGATCATCTGCATATTTCATAGAGTTGAAAACATTGATCGTGACTCTTTGCTCGCCAACTCTCATAGTGAATTCTCCCTTTTCACAATCTATTAAAATTCTCCCGGTGGCTAAGAATGGGTGTCCCAAAATTATTGGTGCATTTTCATCAGCTTCGCAATCTAGAATGAGAAAATCCATTGGAAATACGAATTTATCCACCTTTACTGCAACGTCTTCAATTTTGCTCTCGGGTCGCACATAAGACCGATCAGCCAACTGTAGAATGATCGAGGTGGGATGGGCGTGATACCCGTCTAGTTTCATGAATATCGATTTTGGTATCAAATTTACACTTGATCCCAAGTCAATGAGAGCTCGTCCGATGAAGTCATTACCAATTGAACATGGTATTCTAAAGTTGCCAGGGTCTTTTTGCTTTGGTGGGAGTTTGCTCACTGCTGAGCAGATTTTTGTTGTCGTGGCGACACGTTCTACCTTCCTGTTCTTTGTAACAATTTCTTTCAGATACTTGGCATAGGAAGGCATTTGCTTGATGGCTTCGAGTAGGGGCACATTGATACACAACTGGTCTAGAACATCAATGAAATTCTTAAACTGGATGTCATCGTCATGTTTCTTCAATCGTTGAGGAAACGGTGGTGGAGGTCTCACATCGACTACGGATGGTGCAGGGTAATCGCTGGCCTTGACCATGAATTTCTTGTTATCCAGTTGATGCTTTTCTGAGACTTCACTTCTTTCATTCTCTTCATGTGCTTTCTCTTGTTCAGTATTCTCAGATTCCTCATCTGTTTATGTTACGTCTTGGCGAGAATTGTTCAGTTGTTCTCCCCCAAACTTGTCATCTTGATAAACTTGTTTTCCACTCTTTAGTGTAAGTACATTGCATTGCTCCTTTTCATGATGCTTAGTTACTTCAGTATCACTAGGGAGATTTCCGTGTGGGCGAGAATATAATGTCGTGGCAATCTGTCCCACTTGATTCTCCAATGCTCTAAGAGATGAACTATGGCTTTGCAAAAGTGTTGCCTGGCTTTGTAACAAATTTCCTTGATTTTTGCTTGTTGCAGAATGTTCGTGCATCAAGATCTTTGTAGACGCCATGAAATCTTTTGTCGAGGCAATGAATTCTTGCAAGAATAATTCCAAGGAGTTAGTAATTGAATGAGTGTTAAAGGAAGAAGCTCTACCTTTATTGTTCTGCCAGGGCTGCTGATTCTGAATATGCTGATGGTCCGAATTAATTTACTGTGGCTTGATTGTTGTTGTTCCCTTGATTATTCCATGTAAAATTTGGGTGATGTCTCCAACCAGCGTTGTACGTGTTCGAATAGGGATTATTGTTGTTCCGATTGTAGTTGCCCACAAAATTAGTTGACTCATGGTTTTCAGGACATTCACTCTCATGATGGTTGCCGTGACAGAATAGGTACACATTATTTTTGTGTTGACTTCTCTTACCTCATTAGGACGTTGCAAATTTTTCAACATATTGGTTATGGTATAAAGTTGGGCTACTACCAAATCTTTGCTTTCTAATTCATATGCTCCAGATGTTTTTCTGCTGGTTCCCAATCTTGCACTTAGAAATTGATAGTCATTATTCGTTATCCTATCAAGGATGTCAAAAACTTCCTCGAGTGATTTGTCTAGTAGGGTGCCATTTGCTGAGGCATCCAACATTATTCGAGTTGGTGCATTGACTCCATTATAAAACATCACCACTTGCTTCCAATCATAAATCCATGATTAACACATTGCGAAGTAAACTTTTATATCTATCCCAACATTCATACATTGATTCATCATCGCCTTGGCGAAAACTTGCAATGTCATTCCGAAGCTGTGTATTCATATTGGGCGGATTATATCGGAGTAAGAAACTCTTGCATAAATCCTCCCATGACTTCATTGATCCGGAAGGAACTCCGCTGAGCCAAGCTCTTGCTCTATCATGTAAGGAGTAAGGAAAAAGCTTCAGTTTGAGCATATCTTCATGTACTCCTTGTTGTCTAAATGAATCGCATACTTCAAGGAAAGCACGCACATGTTGTCTAGCGTCTTCATTGGGTGTACCACCAAATTGGCCGATAGAGTTCAGCATATTAAACATCACCGGTTTGAGTTCAAAATGAGTGGCTTGTATCTCAGGTTCCACTATGCCAGGATTGAGGTCATCAAGAATCGGGTTCAAGAGATCTCTTATCGCTCTTGGTCTTGCAACTTGATCTCCTAAATCTCCCATTTCATTTTGCATTTGATTTAATCGTTCTCTGGTTCTTTGGGCACGCAACCTTTATTTGAATGTTTGCTCAACTTCGGGGTCAAATGGTTCCAAAGGCTTACCAGCAGATCTCAAGGTCATGCAATAGTAAAAACCTATAAAAGAAAATAATAAACTACGTTAGACTAAATAATTATAAAGTGACACAAATAACATGTTATGGCTAGAAATTTCGTCAGTTGCCAATCCCCTACAACGGCGCCAAAAACATGATCGCTTGTGAATGTATATGTTAAGGCAAACTAATCTGTGCAAGTATACACAATCGATGCAACTAATATAGTAGTGAGTGAGTATTTTCTCCACATTGATTGGATTAGAAATATCTTTTCACCACAACTAGAACTAATGCCACAAATTAATCCTACTAAGTATTAAAGCTAAGAACTAATATTAAGGAGTTAAGAATAATGATTCAATGATTGCAGACAAGTGTGGTCGAGACAAAGAAAGTATGCAGACAGATAAAACAAAACAAAACAAGTATTGGATTAAATATAATGCTAACAACCTCACATATTCAGACGTGTCATAGAGAACTGATACTAAACTATTATCTCGGCAACAATTATTTTAAGCCCATAATGAATTATTATGACTCACTAAACTGCCCGACAGGATTACTAGGTATTCTTAGACGGTTGCTATGGCAATACCTCTAGCCGTTAACTATAGACGTTGTCTTAACCTACTCTAGCCTTTATCCCTTTTAGTCGTTTGAAACTCACTCCTTATCTCTAAGGTAGACAAGTTAGAACTTCACCATCCCTGATTCATTCCTTTGCTGACATTGATCTCTCTTAATTCTCTCAAATTCAAGAATCACTTTCTAGACAAAAGGCTATCTCTCGATGCTCTTACAATGCACAGACATGTTTTACCGAAACCCCAGGCGATCTCTAGATGCTCTGACAGTGTTAAGGAAAAATATTTAAACTATGAGCAAAACAGTCATAAGCAAACATAATTCATCATTCATAAACATAAAAATATTGTTCAGGTAAAACAAAGTTTAACACCAAGTAAAGCATTCATGGTGTTATCAAAGATCATCCAAGATTAAACCGTTTAATACAACCCTAAATAGAATTAGATTTTAGGAACAAAGGAAGAACGACTCCCAAAGCCAGGGCTTTATCGCGATAATCCTGATCAGCACCACGCCAGCCTTGGTGATCACCCTCTCTCGAGGCCTGATCACCGCTCTGCTATCGTCTGGATAACGAGGACACCAAGGAAGACTGAGGGATAGACGGAGGGAAAACATTGCAGCTGCTTGCTCACGTATAAGGTAAAGCTCTTCTTTCGTCTTCCTTGCCTCCTTCCTTTTGCGGCTACGACTGGTAATTATAAGGAGAGTCTCCTAGGGCTTTGCATACTTTTGGAGTTTCCTTAATTAGCCGTTATTAATTTCCCAAACTTAAAAAGGAAAGGTGATTGGCGGCTGTCAGAATAATCAAGGCTTGCTTGCACGTGAAGTAGGTCATCAAGTTGGCATGTGACATAGGCGGTTTCACCACATGTGCTTCAGACTTCTTCAGATAAATCTTACCTTGGCGAGATAAATTTGCTCCTCACGTTCTCATTTGCTCCATTGGCCTTTGCAACTTTTCATTGTCACAACTAAAATGTTCTTCCTCTGTAGAGTTCCTACACAAACACAACTCAAACAACCCCTTCTCCTCAGTAGCATCAGTTAAGCCAAATAAATCTTGCCTAGGCAAAACGTATCCACCACAAGCAAATATAACCTATATGCAACTAAAAATACAATGCATACTTTGTTTAGACGAGCAATGACTTAAGTGAGAAGAGTATAAATTAATTCTTTTTACAGAGTTATCATTGATGATGACATCTCTAGTTACAAGGGCTAAAAGAAGAGATATACCTCCCTGGCTAAAGATTTTGGTTACGAGTTAGCCCCTGATTCTAAACAGGGATACCTACAAATGTAGGAGTCGATGAGGTGACTTTTTTCTGTAATCTGACCTCGACCTTTAAGCATATCATCCGACCAATTCAAAATATGTCCGCTATACCACCTCCTCTACTTGTACCCCTAGTTCAGCAGACCGCGGTGCCTCATGAGTCCCTGGTCGAGAGACTTTGTCCTTATAGGATGACAAATTTTTATGGATCTAGAGACGATGACCTCATCTTCATATATTAGTGGTTTTGGGAGACACTTTGTACTCTTTGTCAATTGTACCTCACTCTCAAATACAATTTGGAGTAATTCACCACGTTTCTGAAGGGTGGCGTAATTAACTGGTGGGAGATTGTGAAGCTAGTGATGGACCTAGAGAGACCCAAGAGGACATGACTATACTCGAGTATCAGAAGAAGTTTATCAGGCTGAGCAAGTATGCATTTGAGCTTATTTCGACTGAGGTTCACTGTTACAGGAGGTTTAAGGATGATCTCCATTTGGATATTCAGACTCAGTTAGTAGTTAATCCCCTTTGCATATATATGGATATGTCTCTCCAGGAAAAAGCAATTGAGAAGATTATGGAAAAAAAGGCTCAGGCGGTGAGTGACTCAGTGGGATAGAATAAGAGGGCTACAGAGACATCTAGATAGTCTCAGCCATCGTCAAAGAGGGCCCGAGGCCCTCAGAGTTTAGGGAGATTATCGTCAGGAAAATCTAGAGAAGCGACTCAAAGTTCGTATCGCGAAGGTATATCTAACTCCCGTAGGAGACCTTTGTCAACAACGGGTGGTTTGGGTGATGGTAGATCCGAGAGGGCACCGTCTCACCCAATGTGTATGACTTGTGGTCATAGAAATTCTAGGGAGTGTTATCGGATGACAAGAGGTTGTTTCATCTGTAGATCTTTGGACCACTATTGCAGGGATTATCCCCGAGTATAGAGTGCAGCCCATGCATTTTTGCAGAGATCTTCACCTTCTTTTCAGTGAGGCTGAGGGTCTTCGAGGGGTGGCGGAGCTAGTTCATGGCAGTTTGGTTAGGGTGTTTCCAGATTCATGTACGTTAAGGAGCCTAGAGTAGCCTCGCGCCAGTATGCAGTCAAAGCCTAGGAAGAGTGTGATGCCGCAGATATGATTTCAGGTATATTCACAGTCTTATCTATTCCTATAACAACTTTGATAGATATAAGCTCAACCTACTCCTATATTTTCTATGACATAGTCCAAGAAAGGAATATCCTAGTCAAGAATTTAAGGATAGGGGTTAGGGTGTCTAGTCCCATAGGATTAGACGTTTTGGTTGACAAGGTTCATCGTCGTTTCCCCTTAGAGCTGAAAGGTGAAGTGTTCTTAGCCGATTTGATGGAGTATATGTTTCTTGAGTTCGATGTAAGTTTAGGCATAGATTTTTATACTAAGCACAACGTGAGTTTGAGGTGCAAGGCGAGGTGGTTTAAACTTTGTAAGAACGATGGGATCAAGGTAGTGATGACCATTGAAAGTTCAGGTTGCACTACCAATGTTATTTCAGAAATCAAGGCTCAGAGATTGTTGACTCAGGGGTGCGAACACTTCTTGGCTCATGTGGTGGTTACGTGAGTTTCTGTCCCAACGATTGAGGACATTTGTACCTTTCGAGAATTCTTTAAAGTATTTTCGTAAGTTTTGTCAGGGTTACCGCCTGACCATGAAGTCGAGCTTACCATAGAGATTATGCCAAGTTCAGCTCTGGTATCCATTGTACCCTATCGCATGGCCCCAAAGGAGTTAAAGGAATTAAAGAATAAACTTCAAGATTTATTGGATATGGGTTTCATCAGACCGAGTGCTCCTCCTTAGGGAGCGTCGGTCCTATTTGTCAAGAAGAATGATGGATCGATGAGGTTATGTATTAAGTACTGGCAGTTGAATAAGTTGATGATCAAGAACTTTTACCCGTTTCCCCTAATCGACGATCTGTTCGACCAACTTAAGGGTACATGTGTATTCTCTAAGATCAATTTGATTGGATATTATCACTTGAAAGTCAAAGATGCCGATATTTCCAATACCACTTTCAGAATGAGGTATGGCTATTACAAGTTTCTCATGATGTCGTTTGGATTAACCAATGCCTCATAGACATTCGTGGATTTGATGAATTGAGTTTTCTACCATTATTTGGATCATTTTTTGGTTGTTTTCATCGAATACATCCTTGTGTACACTCGATCCAAGGAGGAGCATGACCAATATCTCTGTATCACTCTACAAACACTTCGGGAACGTCAATTCTATGCCAAATTTTGGAAGTGCAAATTTTGGTTAACCAAAGTGGTACTTTTGGGTCATGTAGTGGCAGCTGATGGTATTCGGGTAGATCCCCAAAAGATTAAGGTAATGTTAGACTGGGAACCGACTAAGAATATTACCGAGGTATGCAGCTTTTTAGGCATTGCATGATATTATCATCGTTTCTTCAAGGGGTTTTCTTTGATTGTGGCACCAATGATAGTTTACTTTAGAAAGGGGTTCCGTTTATATAGAATGAAAAACGTCAAGAGAGTTTTGATCGGGTAAAAGAAAACCTCACGCAAGCCCCTGTTTTAACACAACTAGAGTTTAAAAATGACTTCATCTTATTTAGTGATGTGTCATTAAATGTTTTGGGATACGTTCTAATGCAAGAAGGAAAATTTGTGGCTTATGCGTCTCACCAGTTAAAGCCACAAGAGCGAAACTACCCTACGGATGATTTGGAGCTTGCTGCAGTGGTTTTTCGTGTTGAAGATTTGGAGACACTACTTATTTTGGGAGAGTCACATCATCATGGATCATAAGATCTTAAGTATTTGCTCACTCAGAAAGAGTTGAACTAGAGAAAGTGAAGATGGTTAGAGCTTTCGAAGGACTACGACTATGATATCGATTATCACCTAGACAAAGCGAAAGTTGTGACAGACTCCTTGAGCAGAAAGATCGTAGTAGAGTTGAGAGCTTTATTAGCTCGTCTAAGTTTGTCGGATTCAGGTTGTCTACTAGCCAAGTTAAGAGCTGAACCCAAGCTAGTAGGCGAACTTAAGAGGTTGTAAGGTTCAGACAACCGATTAAAGACTCGAGTAAAGTAAGTCCTCTGAGGTGAGGCTCCAAGTTTTGAGCTTCGTGATGGACACGTAGTGTAGTTATGAGGATGTTTATGTGTGTCGGTCGATAGATACTTCGTGACTAGATCCTTCATGAGGCGTATTGTAGTCCCCTCTGTTCATCTGGGAAGCAAAGATGTACCAAGAGCTTCGACCATGGTATTGGTGGCCGAGCATTAAAAGAGAAATGTCTAAATCTATTTCCAAGTGTCTAATGTGCCAACAAGTTATGGCAGAGCATCATGCTCCCTTTGGATTACTGTAACCTATTCATATTCCGTAGTGGAAATTGGAGATAATGATGATTGACTTTGTAACCGGTCTACCAATGACAAGGTTTCGACACAATGCCCTGTGGGTCATAGTAGATCAATTGACCAAATATGCTCATTTTCTTCTGGTTCGGATGGACTTCACATAAGAGAGATTAGTGCAATTGTATATCTGTGAGATCGTGAGGTTACATAGAGTCCCCATTTGGATCATATCTGAAAGAGATATGTGTTTTACCTCTCAATTTTTGAAGACCTTGCATTAGGCTTTGGGTACTAAGCTGCACTATAGTGCCGCCTTCCATCCTCAGACAGATGGACAATCCAAACGCGTCATTCAAATTTTGGAAGTTAGCTCTGATGCACCATATTAGATCTGGAGGGTACTTGAGAGGATCACTTATCATTAGTGGAGTTCTCCTACAACAACGTTATCAGGCAAAGATCGTATGTCGATTTGAAGTGCAAGGATATTGAGTTCGATGAGGGAGACAAAGTATTTCTCAAAGTCTCCCTATAGAATAAGGTACTCTGGTTTAGACTCAAGGGTAAATTGACGCCATGATTCATCGGATCATACAAGATTTTAGGGAGAGTTGGTCTAGTGGCTTATCGCTTGGCGTTACCTCCAAAGCTCGACGTATTCATATTTTGTTCAACGTCTATATTCTTCAAAGATACCGATTTGATTTGTCCCATGTTATCCCCCTTGAGTAAGTCAAAGTGATACAATATCTAACTTACAAAGAAGAACCAATTCGAATCCTTGCCAAAGATGTCAAGCAACTAAGGAACAATATGATGTCGTTCGTAAAAGTTTTGTGGAAAAACCATGGCATTAAGGAAGCGACATAGGAGCCCGAAGAGGATATGCAACTTCAGTATCCATACCTCTTAGACAGACCCAGGTAAAATTCGAGGATGAAATTGTTTCTTAGGAGGTGAGAGTTGTAATGCCCCAAATTATGGGTTAAGAGTTTCAGGTGTATTAGTTCAAGTCTTAGAATAATTCCCCTAACCCATGAAGCTTTTAACCCAAGTGGTTTATGATTTGGGCTTGGGATGAGCCCAGCAAGCTTGATTTTGGATCCTTTTAACCTTAGATCAAATATGGGAGGACTAGGAGGGTAATTTACCCACTTTTTAATCAAGTTGAATCCCATTAAATGGGATGATCTCACATTCTGAATTCTCCTCATCTTTTTCATATCAAATTTGTTGTTCTTCCTCTTCAATTTTGTTCTCTCACTTCAAGAGCTAAGTAAAGTTGAGAGCTTTAAGTTACCAACGTTCTATTAAAATTACAAGGTAAGATTCATTATCCTCATCCTTCAAGCTTTCATTCAAACCTACTTTTGCAAGTTCTAGCCAAATTTTCCAAAAAATATTTAGTAGAGGTTTAAGGAAACATGAGTATAGCAAGTTTTGTGGGTTTTAAGTTGTAAGAAAATGTTTTAGACTTTCTTGAAAGATTTAAAATGAGCTTACAACTCATTAACACTTGTTTTAATTAGGGCAAGAGCGAGGGGAGACCTCCAAAGCTTACAACTCATTAACACTTGTTTTAATTAGGGCAATAGCGAGGGAAGACCTCCAAGGCCAAAGGCAAGGAAAAGCTTACCCTTAGGTGATTCAATGGTGTTTTCAGTCACCTAAGCTCAAGGTAACATGATTCTGACTTTTCCATACCACTTGTAGTTCATTGTTTAACACGCTAAAGGTAACGAAAAGCTCATGGTTTGTTTAGTTCATGAAGCAAGCTAGAGTACTTTCCATGGCAAGATCCCTATTCGTGTGTTGCAAGCATGAAAATTAGTACCTTTTGACCTCTAAGACATTAAATAAGATGCTAAGCATGTTTGTGAGTCTTAGGAGAATTGTTGGGATAATTTTTGGGTGTTTCCTGAGCTTAACTAAGTCATTCACAGAAAAAGGATTGATCCCTCAACTAAAGGGATCGATCACAAAGTTTCTGTCCAACAAAAGATTGATCCATTTTCAAATGGATCGATCCTTCAGGAAAAAGACCAATTCCTCGAACAAAAGGATCGATCCCAAATTTTCTGATCCCTTCGATGTTTGCTCGATGGAAAAGGGTGAATTGTATTATTTAGGGGTCTAGAGTATTGAGAAATGTGGTCTTGACCTCATTATGTTTGAATGAGTTCAATTTGGTCAATTAATTGATTTGCTTAAATACTTAAACCTTTAATTTGGATATCATTGATAATAAACAACTCGACTAATAACGTTATGAAATAAAGTGACATAAAACTAGCCTTTGTTTTCTATTTGGGAAATGGCTAGGACACCAGAGTTACTCTAGCATTACGATGTTTGTCTGTTACGTTACGCTACGTTACGTTACGTTACGTTACGTTACGTTACGTTACGTTACGTTACGTTACGTTACGTTACGTTACGTTACGTTACGTTACGTTACGTTACGTACGTTACGTTACGTTACGTTACGTTACGTTACGTTACGTTACGTTACGTTACGTTACGTTACGTTACGTTACGTTACGTTACGTTACGTTACGTTACGTTACGTTACGTTACGTTACGTTACGTTACGTTACGTTACGTTACGTTACGTTACGTTACGTTACGTTACGTTACGCTACGCTACGTTACGCTACGTTACGTTACGTTACGTTACGCTACGTTACGTTACGCTACGCTACGTTACGTTACGCTACGCTACGTTACGTTACGTTACGTTGATATACAGATATCTTTTGTTTGGGTTACGTTACGTTACGTTACGTTACGTTACGTTACGTTACGTTACGTTACGTTACGTTACGTTACGTTACGTTACGTTACGTTACGTTACGTTACGTTACGTTACGTTACGTTACGTTACGTTACGTTACGTTACGTTACGTTACGTTACGTTACGTTACGTTACGTTACGTTACGTTACGTTACGTTACGTTACGTTACGTTACGTTACGTTACGTTACGTTACGTTACGTTACGTTACGTTACGTTACGTTACGTTACGTTACGTTACGTTACGTTACGTTGATATACAGATATCTTTTGTTTGGGTATGAATTCGATGCACGTAAATTATGGGTTATACCGATAAAAATTATGGTGCACATAAATTCCAGAATTATACCTTATGTTCAATTAGGTAAGAGATGTGAGCTTTAGATGCACGTACATTTTAAACCTCCCCAACCTCTCAAGGATCAGAGGTAGACTAAGTGATTTATGTTTCGATACAAACAAATTTTATTTCTTACCCCGAAGCTATCACGTTCTAGGTAGGCTAGTGTGTTATCCGAGATGTACATAATGCCTCTGACCACATTACTTGGCCTATCTTATGTTTGATATGTACTTCTGCATGTTTATGACTCTGTATACTAACATGTTCATATAGTGAATGCATGTAGTATAATTTAGTTATTTTTGTGGCACTCAGCTTGTGAGCTCAACATATGGAATGTGTTTTTGTGCCCAGGTTAATAGAGGGGATCGCTGAGGAGGCTTTCGCATTCGTATATTCCAGACTAGAAGATTAGCAGAGTATGACTTGAATTTATTTTAGAGGGCATGTATTTAGTATAGACCTTGTATAATCATGTCATAACTCTATTTTGGATTTTTAAACTACATGGTTATGTTGTACAAGTGTGATTTATTTTGATGTTAACAATTGTTTTCAAATAAATATTTGAGTTAAGGATTTTGATGGTTCCAGGTAGCATCGTAATTCGTGGATCTTTAAGTCACACTGGGTTAGGGTATTACAACTAACCTCTTGATATCATTACTACCAACTTATTGAAAGTTGTTAGAAAAGGGTTGGTATTAATACTCTAGCTTGAGTATTGATACTTTCTTAAGTACTGATACCAAATTTGGCTTCAATTTTTAAAAAAATGTCTAAGTATCAATACCCCTATTGGGGAATATCGATACTCTACCCCTTGTATCGATATCGATACCAAATTGGCTACTGGATTCTGCTAAGTGAACTCAGCACCAATACCACCCTACGAGTATCAATACCCTACCTACATTATCGATACCTATTGTATCAGTGTCAATACTTCTACCCAAAAATCCCCTTATTTTTAACACCTAAATTATAATATTGGTATTGTTCTTTTAGTACCGATACTCGTTCCCGGAAATGACCTATTTTTGGCATGAAAAATATCTCCCTAACACTCCCAAACATCATATTGAGGTCCCCAAATTTTATTAAAATGTTATGTGTGTTAAAATTGATCTTAACAGATCTTTCAACATATTGAAACATCAAAAGATACAATCTACCATGGACATGTTTCATAACTCATGCAACCTACCAAAACACACCTAGTGATTTACATATAGTAGATTTGAGTTAAAAGTGAGTTGCCTTGGATTCTAAGTTATTGGAAACACCAAAAGCTTAACCAAGAGTTTTTTCTCTTTAGCCTTCTAGTTTTCGCTAACTTCTCTCACTATGAAAGAATCAAACACATGGATTACTAAGTGTTTGAAAGTCTATAAATGAATTAAAAACACTTCCTAAGGCTTGGTTCCTTAAAAAATGAGCTGATTTATATTGGGTTCCTAAACCCAACTAAAATCCACATTTGGCTACCATGGTGAAATAAAGAGGTTGAGGGCTTGATTTATATCTTTAAAGTTGAGGATTAAGATTCTTACTTTTAAATTGCCAACCTAAGGTTGAAAGGCCACTAAGTTATCATCTTTGTTAGTTTTAGGTTAAGAGAAAAATGAAGGATCAAAGAGGAGAAGAACAGAAAAATAAGAGTTGAAAAAAAGAGAAGGGAAAATGTGAGATCATCCCTCATTAAGGGAATTCAGTATTTGAAAATAAAAAGGGTATAATTATTCCCTTGGCCACTTCATAAAAATCCCTCTTTTTAGTCAATTGGGCTCAAACCAAGGCTACTTTCTCCCAATTTTGGGTGAATGCCTCCTACAAGATAAGGAATTCATTCAATTCCCTCTTGGGTCAGCCCAAAACCAAGATTTAGAGCATTACAAAAATGTTTACTCTTAGTCCCTCTTCCTCTGCTACCTATTTAAATATCAATAATGATGGTCCTTTTATGGACAATTCATATGTTCAAAAGAAAAGATTTCTAAATGATGGCCCTACCTCCCTTGAGTTCCTCAATCGCCTTCCTTTACTCCTCATTATGTTTTTTCCCTTCTAGTGGTAAAGCTACCAATATGCATGCTTGAGATTATTGGTGGTTTTATCATGTTAAGAACAATATCGGTCCTAATTTTCCTTTATCATATTCTTAGAGCTTGTTGTTGTCTCAAAAAGGGGTAAATTACACCAAAATTCTTCCATATGGTTGTATCCCTAGTTTCATCTTTAGGGAAAAACTTAGAGTGTCCACCTCCTATGACCCTATCATTCCTCTTGTTAGTGTCATCGATCTCAAATCGGCTCGCAATTCCAATTGGGATTTTAATGAAGATTCTGATGATTGGGGTCCTTATCGAAGACAACTTTTGGACAACATTAAGGATGAAGAAAATAAATTGGGAGAACCTTTGGTGCGACCACCTCAAGAGGAGATCTCTATGTAGACAATGTATGACTACATGGTTCAAAACATTGGGAACTAGAATTCACATATGGTCTTTATGGATTTTTGCTTGGACACTATTGAGAATGACATTCTCTCGAAACATCAACACTTGATGCCTCCCTCTCCCTCACCTCTACATATGGAAGTATAGTCATTCTTATGTTGTTTTTATAACTCTTGCATTTTCATTAGGTTTATGCACTTTATGGAATTTTTTATGTTTGATACTATTTATTTTGGTACTTTTGCTTGAATTACTCTTGATGTTGATTTTATGCTTATGAACTTCATTATTTTATGTTAAGCATAATTTGATTTTCTCTTACGTTGTTGAATATTTGAGTTCCCTATTACACTAACATATTTTCTCTTTTGAAACTTAATTTGATTTTTTTATAATACAAAGGGGGATAAACATGTGTTAGTATACAATTTGATAGCCAAAAAAATTATTTTTACTAAGGGGGAGATCTTATATATTTCAAAAAAAACTAATATGACAAATCATTTTTAAAGTAAATTTTCACAAAATGTTTTATTATATCAAAAAGGGGGAAAATTGTTAAACCAACCTTCGATTTTGATATAACATGAATTTTTAAATGTTTTAAGTTTTTAAAATTTGCATTTTATGATTCTATAAATTATTTGTCATAATCTATTTTCAAGCATTTTAAGTGTGAAAAATTATAATAAGTGTTCTTGAGTAAGCACATATCTTATAAATATGGTTTTAAAGCTCAATACACTTGACTTTAGCCAAAAACCTCCCTAAGTTCCGAAACCAACATGGTAGTCCCAATATCAAGATTCCAATGGGCTTTTCTGGTATCGATATCATGGTGTTGGTATCGATACTGGTAGGCGAGTATCAATAATCAAATGAATAATATCGATATCAAGGTTTCAACGACTATAATTTCAACTGTTGGGATGATCGGTTTCGATGCCCACTACTCGATATCGATACGAAATATGCATGTGAGCATTAAATGCTCAAAATTAATGAATTCAACGGTTCTAATCAACCACCAACAGCTTCAAATGACTATAAGGATGTTATAAGACATAAAAGGGACCACGATTCAAATAGAGAACAACAAGAAAGTCAATTGGAATATTAAACCAACATCAAAAGAGTTTTTGCTCAAGTGTGATTTGGGTAAGTGCTTAATTTGTTGCAAAATAATTTTCCTTTGTGAGATTTTCTTTTGTTTGCTAAATTTGTAATCCCTTTTGTGGAGAGAGTGTAAGAAAATTTTTGGAGTATAAACCTTTTGTGTTGTTGTAAAGTTACACCTTGTCCCCAAAGGTTAGCAAATCTAGAGGATTTTAGAAATCCTTAGTATGGATGCTAAGGTAATAGATGTAGACTTGGTTTAGAAGCTGAATCACTCTAAATTCCATATGCAAAAATTATAATTTCGATTGCTTCCACCATAAAATTTTTAAAGGCCAATTCACCCCTTTCTGGCATATTTTGGGTGTTCGTAAGAGTTAACACCTATAAACCTGAAGAATTAGGAATATTGGCTTTTGAGGCTACACCACAAGCATTTCACAACACCATAACTTATAATCCTTGGAAACTGAATGTGGTCATTACCTCAAATGAACTAGGGGATTAGTTCAATTAGAAAATTATATGGTGTATCACTTCATAGATGTTTGATAATAGGCCAAAAATTGATCTTCAAGTTTTTGATGGAACAAACTTTAGGAGTTAGGTGAAATTTTCCAAAAATAGTTTAATATATATGTTATTCCTGATTATCAGCAAGTAGAGATGGCCACCATGTATTTACAAGAAAAGTTGAAAGTTGGTTTAATGGTTAAATAATGCATAAGCATAGGGTTACATGGTATGAGTTTGAAGTTGATTTGTACAATAGGTTTGTGGATGGATTATATACTGATGTTGTTGATGAATTCAGTAAATTATTGCAATGAGTCACAATAGAGGAATATCAAGAGAAGTTTGATGAACTTATACCTTTTATGCTTGAGCAAAATCCTCATATGGGGGAAGAATACTTCATTTCTAGTTTTATATGTGGCCTAAAAGAATAAGTAAAGCATTAAGTTAGAGCACATGAACCCACGTCATTAACTGCAATTTACAAGCGGACCAAGCTTCATGGACTTTCTTGGAAAATTTAAAATAAGAAGTTCAAATATCCTATTAGGAACTTTTCAATTCCTAACCAAATTTTAGGAAATAAGGCTTTAACTTCCAAAACCAGACCAAGGTCTACTCCTACTCCTAGAAATATCGAACAAAAATATGGAGAAAAATTTACATATGTGCATCAGTGTAAGATGAAATGGTTAAATTGTATGAAATAAGGTGAATTCATTGAAAATGTTAAATATCACGATGAGTTTCAAATGGAACATATTAAAGTTGATTAAGGAGTAACATAAGAGAAATTACTGGAATTAACACATTTACTGGACAAGTTAGTTTTTCTACCTTGAGGATTCAAGGCACTGTGAAAGGTAAACCATTGAACATCTTGATTGATGTTGGAAGTACTAACTTTTATTACAATAGGATAGACCGAAGAAGGTGTAGAGTTTATCTCTACTAGAACACTTTTCATAACTATATACAATAGAGAGAAGCTTTATAATACTCTAACTAGTATATAGATGCAGTGGAAAATGCAATGCCACTTATTTTAACATGATTTTAGAGTGCTTTATTTGGGGGCAGTGACATGGTTCTAGGAGTAGATTGGATGCAAAATTATAATCCAATACTCATGTACTTCAATGTTTTGACTTTTACCATTCAAAAAATGATAAGAAATTATGTTGTAAGGGGAGAAGAGAACATCATCTGAATATCATTTCTGATAATAAATTACAAAGAATGGGTTGATAGATTCTAACTTTTTTGGTGAAATTTATTTGATGCTCACTGATGAAGAATAATTTTTAGTTTCAAAGGAATTACGACAGGTAGTGGATAGTTTTGAAGATGTGTTTGCAGAAACAAAAGGTATGGCTCATGAGAGACATCAAGATCATGTTATTGTCCTCAAGAAAGGGTCACAACCTGTTAACCTCGTACCATATTGATTTCCCTACGATCAAAAGGTTGAAATTGAAAGGTAGGTAAAGGATATGCTTTCATCTTCTATTATTTAAACAAGCAAAGGTCCATTTTCTTCTCCTTATTTGTTGGTAAAAAAGGATGGCTCATGGAGGCTATGTTTTGATTATAGATAGCTAAATGCAATGATAGTGAATAACAAATTTCAAATCCTAGTGGTAGAGGTCCTTTTGATAAACATGCATGATCTCAATATTTTTCTAAGATTAATCTTAGATTTGCTTATTGAAAATAGGGATAAAGAAGGAGGACATTGAGAAGATTGCTTTTAGAACCCACCATAACCACTTTGATTTCAAAGTAATGTCATTTGGTCTAAACAATACACTAACCACTTTTCAATTATTGATAAATGAGGTATTTTGGCTTTTTTTTAGAAAATTATTTTTTATTTTTTTATGATATTCTCATTTATAGAAAAACATTGGAAGAGCGTGTCAAACATTTGAAAAACGTTTTTGGGTGATTAAAAATAATTTATTTTCTAGGAGAACCAAATGTTTCTTTGGTCAAAGGAAGATATACTATTTTGGACATATAATTTCTACAGATGGGATTGACATTGGTTCATAATAAACTAAAGCAATGAAAAAGTATAAATTGTCAAAAAAAATTGAAACCCCTTTGAGGATTTCTTGGTCTGACAAGCTATTATAGAAAATTCATTTGTAATTATGGTGTCATCAGCAAACCACTAACACATAGGCATGAGAAGAACAATTTTCAGTGGACAACTAAGGTTGTTGAGGCTTTCAAAAAATTAAAGTTAGCTATGTGACAGGCTCTTGTGTTCGCTTTGCCTAATTTTAAAAACCTTTTTGTTTGGAGACATATACAATTTCTATTGGTATAGGCTTTTTTTATCCTAAGATATGAGACTAGTAGCTTAATTAAGCAAGGATTTAAGTCCTAAGCATGATGATTTATCAGTTTATAAAATAGAGTACTTAGCTATTTTAATAGTTGTGCACAAGTGGAGGCATTATTTTGAAAGAATTCCTCTAGTTATCAAAACTGACCATGAGGCCCAAGCATTTGATAGAGCAAAGGCTGACTACTGCTAAAAAGAGGATTGAAAAAAATATTAGGATTAGATTACAATATTTGATATGGAAAAGGGAAATATAATTTGATTGTTGATGCATTATATAGAAAATCTGATGGGGAGATACATCAAATGACTGTTACCACTATTATCCACAGTGAGTCCAAGAGATTGAAAAAACTTATATCGTGATGATTTTTCTCATGATAAAATTGTAGCTTTGTGTATTCATAAGGATAAAGTAGAACATTGGTCTTTTAAGGGAATTTTTTAATTTAACAAGAGAGTTTATGTGGGAGTTAAGGGAGAACTGAGACAAAAATATTATCTCTTTTGCATGAGTCTTCTTTAGGGGGTCATTCAAGAATTCAAGCAAAAATGTATAAGCTTAACTCTATTTTTTTCCTGGGATGAAAAAACAGATCATGGAGTTTATTAGACACTATTAAGTTTGTCAAATGACTAAAGTAGACCACACACATAAATCTTATCTCCTACAACCTCTATATATTCCTTAAAGAGCATGGGAAGGAATTTCAATGGACTTTATTAAAGGTTTACCCCTAAGAAGTTCAATAGTATATAGGGTTGTTGTCCCAGTTTTCTTCATGAACTCATTCCAAAAAACACTAGTAAAAAGTATGTCCCTATCTGAAATGGTAAAGTATGTGTTTTCTTAACCCTAATAGTTGGGATGATTAGATACCCCCAAGCAGAGTGGTAATACAATACTAACTATCACATTACGTTTGGCATAACTCCTTTTGAAGCTATTTATGGGTATAAAGCACAAGTACTATCTTGGGGTGGTCAATCTACAATCAACATAATTCAAGAAATGTTAGATAACAGAGAGAACATGAATGGAGTTTTGAAAGAATAGCTACTGAAGGCTCAAACACACATGAAATTTAATGATGATAATAAAAGAAGTGATAAGGAATTTCAAGTGGGAGATAAGATTTACCTTAAGCTGCAAATGTTCCAACAATTTTCTCTGAGACTTCAAAAGAATCATAAACTCGCAACCCGATTTTATGGACCTTACATGATTATTCAAAGAATATGGACATTATTCTTCAAACAAACAAAAAATAGGATCAGTAGCTCACAAGTTAAAACTACCAGATCATTCGAGTTCACCATTTATTCATGTAAGCCTCTTGAAGAAGAAAATTGGTGACCAGACTAGTACCTCGGTGGATCCTCTAGAATTAAGGCATAATCAATTGAAGGTATACCCCGTATTAGTTCTAGATAGGTGCATCATCAAGAGGAATAATCAGGCAATAACACAACTCCTAGTTCATTGCACAAATTTGGGTCCCAAAAATGCAACTTAGGAAGACTTCTCCATTCTTCAATTACAATTTCTAGATTTTTGATCCTAAGGGACAATGATCGTCTTAAGGGGGAGGTATTGTCATCGTTGAGGCTATAAAAGTGGAAGGAATGAGAAAAATTCAAAGGCACGAATGGGAATTTATAGATAAGCACAAATTAAGGATTTTTAATGCTAGAGGTTGAAGAGGAAAATAAGTTGATTGAAAGAGAAAAATAAAGAGGGTCAGAACCCTAGTTTTGATTTATTTGATTTAATTATTTTTTAATGTTCAAATTGTAAATTTCTAAAATTATTGGGCCAAATTCTTAGTTTTTAGGTAATTTAGTGATTCATCCTTGAATTTACCCATCACTGGTCTGCATAAAAAATGATGAAGAAGGATAAAGATATGGTTGCGACAGGTTAAACCCACATCACAAAGCATGAGAACTATTTATTATTTAATTAATAAAAACTCTATTTTATAATTGTTCTAAATCATATTATAAATCCCAAAATTCATTCCCCGTAAAAAAAGCTTTTAGAAAACTCCATTATCTCATTGTTGTATCCCCACCGATCCACCACCGTCCGAAGATCGTAAAGTGCACCACCCTGGTTCTCCTTTGCCAAGTTTCATAGTTGTCGGTCATAGAAAAGAACTCAAACATTTTTCAAAATCCACCAGATTATCATTATTTTTACATTTTCGATCAATCTCGATAACTTTATGCCACACAGTTGATAACTCCATAAAAAGGTTATATTTAAGCCATTTTCACTTAAGTTGTTGGTTGTCTTAGAGCACATTTAGGATCATATAGATGCATTTACGATCATATAATTTCATTTGGTGGATTTAATTTACCGTAGCATTTTATTTTGCAACCGGTGCTGCTTAATGGGGAAGGTTGTGTTCTTTGATGTTGTACAAGTACTTGGAGCCAAAGGTGAGAAAATTAAATTGTAGCAATAATTTGGAATGATGAAGAATAAAAGGAATGATGTGACAGTGTGGATGGTATTTCTGAGCATAGAAAAAGACAAAAGAGCTGAAAATATTTTCATAAAAGAGCCAACTATCCAGCCCACATGTGATTCTTCCTCCTAGCCATCTAGGAGAGGATCACTGCTAATTTTCTACACCTTTTCACGTGAAGGAAATTTCACCTAGGGTATTAAAAGAATTTTGGAACAAAACTCTAGGACATTCCCTTGGTATAAATAGAAAATGATGCCAAAAAATTAAGGGAGATTCTTTTGTAGAAAAAGTGAGGAAAGAGTGAAAGGGCGGCTACAAGCTTTAATTTTTTTTCTTCCCCTTTCATCTTATTCGTGGTATCCTCCATTTTCAAGCTCAAGGGAGTGGCAAGCTAAGCATTCAAGAAAAGCTAGCATTGCTAAGGTGGTTCACGGTGGCCCAAAAGAGCTCACGACAAGGTACGTTGGGAGTTTCCTTTACCGTTGTGCTTTCATTCCATTATTTTTTCATGGGTTTTATGGAACAAATTAATTATTTGGATGGTTTATACCCCACCATGAACTAAGCTTATTTTGTGTGGGTTAACTATGGATGATTAAGTGTTTGTCTTAATAAATGGATTATGTTTTTATGTTTATTATTTGCTTTGCTCATTGTATTCATTTACTTAAGATTGTAAGAGCTTATGATAGTTTCCATTTCTTAAGTTCGATGCCTACTATTCGAGAGAGATAGGTGAAGATCAACTTGAGCAATGGGTTTTAGCTGCTAACTAAAACCTAATCCACCTTAGAGATAAGGATAGGATTTCAATGACTAAAAGGAGTGGTGCTTAATCGATAAGATTTTGCTACAATTCATGTTGAGAGGTATTGTCGTAGCATTTTTATCTGTCAGATTCCTTACTAGAGATAGCCTAGGAACACTTTTAGTAAACTCTGTTGAGCAATTAGGCCATAGAAGCTTGAACCATTCTAGAAGACAAGGCTTAGGATTCCTTAGTGACCCTACCAATTATTCCCATTGTAGCTTGTTTGTGTGAGGTTCCCAGTTATCTTATTCATTCCCAGATTCTTAATTTAATTTTCTTTAGCATTTTTAATTGGTTACACTTAATACATCTCAGTTTGTCATATCATTTCCTTTTGCTACCTTTCCACATTACCATTGAAATTTCATCCGCATACATTTCATCTTGCCACAACATTATCATTTGTTCATACCATTACACTAACTATACTTAGATAATTTAGTTTGGTGCTTTAACTTAACTTTTGATTTCCTTCAATCCTTGTGGAGGCAATACTCACTCACTATCATATTAGTTGTTTAATTTTGTATACTTGCACATAATTTTCGCATAAATTTATAAACACACAAAACACAAACAAGTTTTTGGTGCCATTGTCGGGGATGGAAATTGGAAGTTTAACAGTTTCATTATATCATTTTTATTTTACTTCTTTATTTTTGTATAGTTTTACTTGTTATTTTTGTTTACCTTTTTAGTGTTGTGTTGTTGCATGACCCGAGGAAAACGTGCTCAAGGAATCATGTACGAAGTTCAAAATCAAGTAAAGGATCTGCAAATTCAAATATTGCAGTAATTCGTAATGATGGGATGTAGTTTGACCATGAACTATTAGAGATTATTTATCACCCATCTTGGACGATATCAAACCTGGAATTATAGCACTAACAATTTAGGTGCCCCATTTTGAGCTTAAATCGGTGATGTTCAAAATGTTGGACTTGATTGGATAGTTTGGTGGTGTACCTCATGAGGATGCAATGCAACATGTTTGAGCATTTTCAGAGGTTTTTGATTCATTTCGATAGTAAGGTGTGAGTGAAGATGTGTTGAAATTGAATTTATTTCCATATTCTTTGAAAGATCGAGCTAGGGCATGGCATAGTGGAGTTTCATCTCGTTCGATAAAATAATGGTCAAACTTATGCAAAAAATATTTTGCTACAACATAGTCTGTCTAACATGAAAACTCAACTTAGAAATGACATAGTATCTTTTCATCAAGATGATGACGAGTCAATGTATGAGTGTTGGAACTGCTACAAAGGATTGCTATGCAAGTATATGAACCATAGATTTTCACGATTGGATGCAAGTTGTTATGTTTTACCATGGTGAAAATGCTCCAATGAGGATGATGGTAGATGTTACAATAAATGGTACCTTGTTGGATAAGTCACCTAAAGAAGCATTTGATATCCTTGATAGGATAACAAATAATGACTATCAATTCTCTTTTTCAAGACTATGAATGGGGATGAAGACTCGTGAAGAACTTGAGCTCGATGATGAGGAATCGATTTCAGCTCAATTATCAGCCATTACCAACACATTAAAGAATCTAGAATGCCTTAGTGAAGTGAAGGAAGTCAAGGTTACAAGCTCTTCTGGTGTACTTTTCTATGGCAATCACCATGTTAATGAATACCCTGACAACCATGAGTCTACAAACTACATGGGTAACTTCAATCGAGGCAATGACAACCCCTATTTGAACACTTATAATCCAAAATTGCATCAGCATTCTAATTTTTCATGGGGGAATCAAGGAGACAACAACGCCAGCAGCTCAAATTGCCAGTATAGCATGACTGAATCCCTAGGTTTTCAAACAAATATGTTATGGAAAAATTCTAACAAGGGGGTAGCATCTCCATCAAATACCAATTTGTTGGAGGCTACCATACAAGATTTTATAACAACTATAAGGGCTATGCTTCAAGATCATTATACATCTATCAAAAACCAAGGAGTTTTACTACAAAGTCAAGACACATTGCTGTAAAGCCATGGCTCATCTCTAAGAGCTCTAGAGGGTTAAGTTGGTCAAATTGCTAAAACATTACATGTACGCCCACAAGATATTTTTCCTAGTGATACTGAAGTCACTAAGGCTTAAGGAAAAGAGTAGTGTAGTGAACTCACCCAATGAAGTGACACCCAGATCTAAAAAGATGTTAAGTTTAGAGGGAGACACTCGAGGAGCCAAGCCATGACATTGTCCATAAAGATCCATATATGCAAGAAGACTCACCTTCGATGAAAGACAAGGCTGAGGGTTCAACGAGTAAAAGCACTAAAGATAAGGAAAATATTGCCACAGCAAAAAATAACCCCTCACCAGTAGGAGTGGATGAGAAAATGGTAACTTCCAAAGTTCAACACTCTCAATATTGTTGATGAATCTAAGGAGTGTCAATCCCTTCAAGATGTTGAATCTATTATGGAAGAAGAAGCTGCAAAATTTTGATGCAGTAATTTTTTTCACATTGATGATTACTTGAAGCTCGATGAAGAAGACAAACAGGAGCTCAAGGAAATTCCAAAGAAGGTGCAACCGTCTAGCTTATTCATAGCTAGACCAGGTATGGATTTTGAACCCTTAGATTGTGTTGAATTTATTCCTCCCATTCCCTCACTTGTGCACCACCCACTTTAGAATTAAAACCCTTACCTTCACATGTTGAATACGATTATTTGAGTTCCGATGAGAATTTGCATGTGAATATTTTTTGTAATCTTAAATTTGAGCAAGAAAGTAGTTTGATTCATATTTTAGCTCAACAAAAAAAGGTTTTAAGTTGGACCATGACTAATTTGAAAGACATGGAAAGCCAAGCAGTTTGTCCATCTTTCTAGGCTAAAAATTATAAAAAGAACTAAGGAATGCATTAGAGATCAAGGAGGAATTTCATGATGAGAAATTACTATTTGCCACAAAATTTTTGTGGTATGCTAACATTATTAATTTTCTTGTTAGTGGTATTTTTCCTCCTGATTTAATTAGCCAGGGAAAGAACGAGTTCATGCATAATGTTTGCTACTGTCATTGGGATGACCTCTACCTCTCCAAAGAATTTGTTGAATAAATTATTAAAAGATGAATACAGCAAAGAAGAGCAAGAGGAGATCCTACTCCACTACCATTCAACTTTATGTGGAGAACACTTTAGAGGAGCAAGGACTACTGCAAGGGTCCTACAATGTGAGCTCTATTGGCTTAAAATCTTCAAGGATATCCAAGATTTTTTAAATCTTGTGATGGATGGCAAGGGACGACGAACAAATATGGAAGACACGACATGCCCAAGTAAAACATATTGAAAGTGGAACTGTTATATGTGTGGGGAATTTTGGTCTATTCTGGTGCTCCAATTGAATGTGACAAAATGATCATATCCATTCAGAATGTTTCGAAGTTTGTATCCCTTCAACCCTTTTTAATTTTTCTTATAGTAATTTTTGTTTAGATTTGTGTGTGTTTGTTTATTTTTCTTTACTTTATTTATTTATTGTTTAATTTTAATATTAGTTTTTTTAGTAGAATATATTCACAAGCATGTTTTCCAAGGACATTGCCTTCGTGGATGTTGCACCCACTTAAAGAGGTGACTCAATTGTTGTTGGCATATACGATGACATTGATGATGATGTCTACCCTCCTGCATAGCAAATTGCAACACCTCCGACCAAGCATCACTTGAAGAGAACAGTCGATCACGTTTGGACTTCTCCACCTGAGGAATCTGAGGAAGACACGCCACTACCCACCACCCTAGAACCTGAACAACCCATTACTAAGCCAAGGAAGCAGCACATCAAGCACGTCGCGCACAAGACAACTCCACCACCACCAAATTAGATGTTAGTCAAGGTACCTTACATTGCATTTCATCTAGCTTAGTTTTAGTTTAGCTTTCATGTATTAAGGAAACTGCATCCTTCAAGTTTGGGGAGGTAGTGTTCATAGTATACATTTGCATTAATAGTGTTAGTAGAATTATGCTGTTATGGCATTAGTTAGGATTGGAATAGTTTGTTTGGAATAAGTTGATGATGCCCAATGATGATATTTTTTATGGCTAGAATTGAATGTACATAATTGTTGAGAATGATAGAACCAAGTCTAGGACTTGATTCTTTGTGATTCATGGATACACGATTGTATTTTTTCTATGCTTAAGAAACTTAGAAATTTTTTATGAAAGAAATCTTGTATGCCTTAGCATAAAATTTTGATAATGAACTTAAATGCTAAATGAAAGCTTAAAGGCTAAATTAAACTCCCTTATATTTTGAATTGTGTTTAATTACGAATAAATGTTTCGGCATAACTGTAGGATGACACTCCTCTTTGCTATGGCATTGCCTAGATACTCTCTTTTAATAAATGGCAGCTATGGCATATGAGTGAATAAAAGTAGTCACGAGATGACTCTGCTTAATAGGCTAGGGAATGGGGTGTTTACTCCACTTCATTTTCAAGTATAGGAAAGTAGGTATGATAGGTTGACTCCCCTTGTAGCAGTGTTAAAAAAATTATTAAGTGTTAAGGAAACGGGAGTAATTGTGTGCTTAATGGATAACTAAATTCAATACAAAAACAAGAGAGATTGCTTAGAAACTTTCTAACGTTGTTAAGCATAGACTAGATACAATAACGCACATACACATACAAAGGATCTTACCCTAGGGAACAATACTTGATTTTTCAATTGGTCTAGCATGTTGAAGCTAATTATTCTGAGGGATAAAATTATATCCCACATGATTATGTTGATTTGAACTTTTCCATAGCATTTTTCTTTTGCTGACTACTATTCATTACTTGAGGACAAACAATAGCTTAAGTTTGGGGGTGTGATAACTTTATAAAAAGGATATATTTAAGGCATTATCACTAAAGTTATTGGTTTTCTTAGAGCACATTTAGAATCATATCATTTTATTTGGTGGATTTAATTTTTTGTAGCATTTTATATTGCAACCGGTGTTGCTTAATGGGAAAGGTTGTGTTGGTTGATGTTGTGCAGGTGCTTAGAGCCAAAGGTGAGAAAATGGAATTTTCGCAATAATTTGGAATGGTGAAGCATGAAAAGAATTTTACAATAGTATGGATGGCATTTATGGGCACACAAAAAGATAAAAGAGCTGAAGATATTTTCATAAAAGATTCAGTTGTCCAGCCACCTAGGAGGGGACCACTGCCAATTTTCTATACCCTTTCACGTAAAGGGAATGTCATCTAGAGTAATAAAGGAATTTTGGCACAAAACTCTAGGGCATTCCCTTGGTATAAATAGGAAATGATGCCCAAAAATTAAGGGAGATTCTTTTGGGAAAAAAGAGAGGTAGGTATGAGTGAAAGGACGGCTACAAACTTTTATTTCTTCCATTTTGGCACAAAATGTTGTCATAGAATTTTCATTTGTTACCTTTCCACATTACCATTGAAATTCTATTTGCACACATTTCATCTTGCCACAACATTGTCGTTTGTTCATACTATTACACTAACTATACTTAGATAATTTGTTTAGTGCTTTAACTTAACTTTTGATTTCCTCCAATCCCTATAGAGACGATACTCACTCACTACTATATTACTTGTTCGATTATGTATACTTGCACATAATTTTTCGCGTAAATTTATAAGCAGACCAAACAAGAACAACAGCTCTCACCATTGTACTTCTCGTGCAGTTTCGATCGAAGTCCAATCAATTGTCCCACCATCATTGCCATATCATTGTGCCACCGTCTGCTATCATTGGATAAGCTCGGTCACCCCTTTTTTTTTATCATTTCTTCGTAGATTAGTTTATTTTTTGCTTGAATCTTAGTGGTTACTTGTGAATGAATATGTCACAATTGCAATGAAGAAAGTAATAGAATTGTGGATTTTAGAAATGAAGAAAGTTGAAGATGAAGAATTGCATTGAAAAATCTCAGTATAATTCTCAATTACAATTCTGTTACATATATTTAATAACAACAGCCAATTATTTGTGTACAGTTGTCACTGCCTTTGTCTTGTAGTCTAACTGCTAGATTCCTATAACAGATTGCTTCTTGGGCTTCACGATTGGGCTGTCATCATCTCCTGGTCTTCAATGGTTGTAATGACTTGGGTCTCTCTATCAGGCCGACCCGATTCCACATACCCATCAGATTGGTTATCTCCCTTGGTCTGCTCCAAAACCACAATTCCATCAGGTAAATTTCTCGATTCCTCTTTCTCATAAATCCCTAGCCTTCGAGTTCCTAATTCCTTGAACCCTAATTCCATCTCTTCCCCAATTCTCTTCTCTATTTCTCCAGCTACACCATAACAATACCCCCTCTTCAGTCGATCCTTGACCCCAAGGATCAAATCCTGGAAACTGTGCTCGTAAAACAGTGTAGTTCTCCCATGTGGCATCTTCCTTCCCCAAGTTCTTCCATTGAATCAGGAATTGGGTAACATCCTGATTATTACGTTTCACAATTCTTTTGGCCAAAACAGCAGCCGGATAGACCTTTATCTGGCCTTCAACATCAATCTCCGGAGGATCGAACGAGGTAATCTGTTGTTCACCAATCTTCTTCTTTAAGAGACTAACATGGAAAACTAGATGAATTTTTGAATGATCGAGTAATTTTAATTTATATGCTACTAACTCTATTCATTCAATCATTATATAGGGTCCAAAAAATCGAGCAGCTAATTTAAGGTTCTTGCGAAGTGCTAATGACATTTGGTGATATGGCTGGAGTTTGAGGTAAACACTATCCCCAACCTAAAATTCCTTATCTATACGCTTCTTGTCTGCATATGCTTTCATTCTTGTTTGTGCCCTTTGTAACTGTTCATGTAAAATCTTGTTCATAACATCTCTCTGTTCCAATAACTCATGTACTGTCTGCACCATTGATTGACCACCCCAAGATAAAACTTAAGGTTTATAACCATACATAGCCTCGAATGGAGTTATACCTAAGGTAGTGTGATAGTTGGTGTTATACCACCATTCTGCCTGTGGTAACCAATCAACCCATATAGTGGGTTTAAGAAAACAAATACTCCTCAAGTACTGCTCAACACACTGATTTACTCTTTCAGTTTGGCCATCCGTTTCAGGATGATAGGCAGTGCTGAAGTGAGTTTCTGTGCCAACCTGTTTCAGAAATTCTTTCCAAAAAACACTTGTAAATAACTTGTCTCTATCTAACACAATGGACTTAGGATGCCCATGTAGTTTATAAATCTGAGCTAAATAGAGCTTTGCCAATTCAGCTACTATGTAGGGATGTTTTAAATGAATGAAATGACTATATTTAGTAAACCTGTCAACAATTACCCAAATGCAAGTAAATTTCTTTGAAGATGGCAATCCTTCAATGAAATCCATAGAAATCATATCCCAAGCCTGGTGTGGAATTGGTAGTGGTTATAAGAGACCAGCCTTGTGAGAATGGTCAACTTTAGTCATCTGGCAGACCTCACACTGAGCAATAAAATCCTTGATCTGTTTCTTTAACTTTGGCCAATAAAAATAAAGTTGAACTCTATAGAAAGTAGCCTGAATTCCTGAATGTCCTCCCAAAGGAGATGCATGTAAAAGGGTCAAGATTTGTTGCCTCAATCCTCCAGTTTCTCCCACATAAACCTTCCTGTTAAATCTCAAAACTCCTTGAGTAAAAGTCCATTGACTGTTATCATCTGTGAAGATACTTAATTCTGCAATTTTAATCTTAGCAAAGTCATCTTCTGTATAGTTTTTTTCAAGATCTTGAACCCACTGTGGAATAATAGCTGTCATAGTCAGCTGTTGTAATTCAGCTTCATTTTTTCTAGATAAAGCATCATCAGCCAAATTGCTTCTTCCCTTTCTGTACAAAATTATATAATCCAACCCCAAAAGTTTTGTAAGTCCTTTCTTTTGGATAGAGGTGGTGAGTCTTTGTTCCAAAAGATGTTTAAGTGCTTCATGGTCTGTTTTGATAACAAATGGAACTCCTTCAAAGTAATGTCTCCATTTAGTGACTACCATAAGAATGGCTAAATATTCCCTTTCATATACAGACAAATCAGAATGTTTAGGACTTAAAGCTTTACTTAAATAGGCTATAGGATGTCCATCCTGAGATAAAACAGCTCTAATACCAGTAGAACTCGCATCTACTTCCAAACAGAATGGTTTAGTGAAATCAAGTAAAGCAAGAACAGGGACCTGAGACATGGCTACTTTAAGTGTCTCAAAAGCTGGTCTGGACTCAGGTTTCCATGTGAAATTATTTTTTTTTTGAGCATATCAGTCAATGGTCTACTAATCATTCCATAATTGTGTATAAACTTCCTATAATAGCCTATAAGACCCAAAAATCCTCTAAGAGACTTCAAATTTGTAGGCATCTTCCAAGTCCTCATAGCCTCTATCTTGGAAAAATCAGTAGCCACACCTTGAGCTGAAATTACATAACCCAGATATTCCACCTGAGTTTGTCCAAAAAAAAACACTTACCTTTCTTAGCAAATAACTGGTGCCTCCTCAAAGTCTCCAAAACAATTTTTAAATATGTCTTGTGTTCTGCCATAGACTTACTATATATAAGAATGTCATAAAAATACTAGGACAAATTTCCTCAAATATGGTCCAAAAACATCATTCATAAGTGTTTGAAAGGTTGCTGGTGCATTTGTTAAACCAAATGGCATGACCTTAAACTCAAAGCGGCCATGATGAGTTCTAAAAGCAGTCTTCTCAATATCATCAGGTCTTATTCTAATCTGCCAATACCCTGATCTAAGATCAATTTTAGAAAAAAACTAAGAACCAGCCAATTCATCCAGAAGATCTTCTACCACTGGTATAGGAAATTTATTTTTAACAGTCATAGAATTCAACTGTCTATAATCCACACAAAGTCTCCATGATTCATCTTTCTTTTTAACCAACAAACAAGGAGAGGCAAAAGGACTCTTACTTGTTTGTATAATGGAAGAGGCTAACATCTCCTTAATCTGTCTCTCAACTTCTGCCTTTTGATGGTGAGGAAATATATATGGACGTAGATTGACAGGTTGAGCTCCCTCTTTAAGTATAATGGCATGGTCATGACCTCTTTCAGGTGGCATACCATCAGGTTCAGCAAATATATCTGTGTACTGTTGTAAAATTGGTTGTAAGTCTGCTAAAATTGAAAACTAATCTTCTTCTGTAATCATTAAATAGAATTCCACAGCAAAAGTAACATCTTTAGGAACCATTTTCTATAATTTATTCTCATAAAGTAATTTAATGGTTGGCATCCTTTTCTCTCCTTGTAATGAAATTTGTTGTCCATCTTTGTGGAATTGTAATGTCAGTTCATTAAAATCCATCAAAATAGGACTTTATTTTTGCATCTAATCAACCCCTAAAACCATATCACTCTCTCCCAGCTGCAAGACTTTGAAATCATGTTCAAAGAGATGTCCTTGCATTTTCCATTGGAGTTGTTTACTGGTGAGTGTGCTATAAAGTTTCTCTCCATTTGCTACAGTAATTGACAGAGGTCTAGTAGAAATAACCTCTGCTCCTTCCTTAGCCCAACCAGCAGTTACAAAACTATTTTTACTGCCACTGTCAATCAAAATATTTTAGGGTCTTCCTTTTACAGTCCCCCTGAATTCTTAAAGTTGAAAAACTAGCCTGCCCATTTAAAGCATTCATTGAAATTTAAAAATCTTTGGCTCCTGCAGTTTGAGTCACAGAATCTGGTAATTCAGTCTCTTGAATATTCTCTTCTTCCATATCTTCAACCAAATTCACCCTCATTCATACAATTCAAATGCTTCTGTTTATATTGATGTCCCGGAGTAAACTTGTCTCCACACTTAAAACAGAGATTATTAGCTCTGCGATAATCTAAAAGACTCTTCTTAGTGTTGTTACTTGGAGGACTAGGCTTAAGAAGAATTGTATTAGAGAAATTCATCACTGTAGAAGTTTGATTTGAATTGTAGAAACTCCGAACAGGAATTCGAAATTTTTTACTTTCAATTTCACCAGCAAGTTCATAAAGTTTAGCTTGTTTAAATGTAGCAGCCAAAGATTTTGGTTCATGTGCTCTAACCTTGTGTTTCAATTCATCCTTTAAGCCCCTAATAAAACTAGAAATAAAATATTCTTCCCCAAGATGAGGATTCTGTTGTATGATAAGAGGCATTAATTCATCAAAACGTTCCTGATACTCTTCCACAGTACCATTCTGAGTTAATTTGTTGAACTCATCCACCACATCAATATATGTACTACTGCCAAATCTGTGACACAAATCAGCTGCAAACTCATGCCAAGTAACCTTATGTTTGTGCATAAGATACCCATCAAACCACGTTTCAACATTTCCAGTCAAATACATAGAGGCTATTTCAATCTGTTGAAATTCAGGAATAGCAAATATTCTGAAATATTTTTGACATTTTTGCAACCAACTCCTAGGATTAGAACCATCAAAGAACTGAAGTTCAATTCGAGGTCTAGAAAATGAAACAGAATCACCAACATTAGCAGGAATAGCACTAGAATTCTCTCTTGAGTCATCTCCATTACTAACCAGTCTCAAAGATGGAACAGTTGGCAGAATAGGATTAGATTGTTTATCACCAGGTTTAGATTGTAAAATACCTAGTTCTCCAGGTTTAAAAGAGTATCTTTCATGCTCATTAATTATAGTAACCTCAAAAGGTATCTTACCTTCTATTTTTTATGCAGGAATTTCAACTCCTTTCTTACTGGCTGCTGGAATTAAGTGATCACCTTCCTCTGCACTTTTTGCAATCATCTGAATAATCTTCTAAAGATACCAATATTTTCTATAGAGTGAGCTTCCAAGGTAGCTAAACGTTCCTCCCATTTCTCACGTTGAACAACCTACCATTTCGGCACTTCCTCTGGCTGCTCGACAAGTAAAGTATCAATTGCTTCAATCGGATTCGTTTCAGCCATTTAAGTATTTTTCTTAGGCATCCCAAAAAAATATTCGAATTTTGGATCAATTAACGTGGCTTTGATTACCAAATTGTCACAATTGCAATGAAGAAAGTAATAGAATTGGGGATTTTAGAAATGAAGAAAGTTGAAGATGAAGAATTGCATTGAAAAATCTCAGCATAATTCTCAATTACAATTA
Source organism: Hibiscus syriacus (assembly GCF_006381635.1). Taxonomy (NCBI): domain Eukaryota; kingdom Viridiplantae; phylum Streptophyta; class Magnoliopsida; order Malvales; family Malvaceae; genus Hibiscus; species Hibiscus syriacus. The sequence goes on from NW_024063200.1 coordinate 1,070,151, forward strand.
TGTTACATATATTTAATAACAACAGCCAATTATTTGTGTACAGCTGTCACTGCCTTTGTCTTGTAGTCTAACTGCTAGATTCCTGTAACAGATTGCTTCTTGGGCTTCACGATTGGGCTGTCATCATCTCCTGGTCTTCAATGGTTGTAATGACTTGGGTCTCTCTATCAGGCCGGCCCGATTCCACATACCCATCAGATTAGTTATCTCCCTTGGTTTACTCCAAAACCACAATTCCATTAGGTAAGTTTCTCGATTCCTCTTTCTCCCAAATCCCTAGCCTTTGAGTTCCCAATTCCTTGAACCCTAATTCCATCTCTTCCCCCAAATCTGTTCTCTATTTCTCCAGCTACCATGACAGAATACTCAAGGTAATCATACGTCGATGCTATCGTTCTGGCCATCGCATGTGTTTCTAAGTGTTGTCTTGATGCGTAGGCTTCTCGGTCTACCTGAACCTTCTAGAAATCAAGTTAACTTGAGTCGAACTGAGTCAACTCAAACTGGTCTGAGTCAACTCAAATCGATATGACTTGTTGACTTTGACCCAGACCATTGACTTTAACCAGAGTTGATTTTGACTTTGATTAGGGTTGACTTTGACTTTGACCAAAATTTGAATTTTCCTGAAAAGTCATATTTTATATTTCTTGACGTCTTGAGTACAAATTTGTGGTATGTTCTATGAAATTCGAACCCAATAACCTTTTTTAGTATTTGATCTGAATTTTCGAGCTAAAGTCTCATTTTTTATGTAATTCGTTTTTCTATGTATACGAGATATTATGGGACATCGAACACAAGTTTGAAAGCAATCGAAAAGAGTGTAAATGATCGATTGATGTAGCTCAAAAACTAAGGTAATACCTTACTATCCTTTGTATACTTTATGCACTTGTTGGTAATTTGGTCAATGCATGAATGTTTATGTTTGGACTTTTGATTATTGTTGATTATTTTAAACTCAATTTTATTACGATAAAATGTTAGTAAACTAATTAAGACTTGGATGACTTAGATAGGAAATTAGATGACCAATAGGAAACCCCAAAATTAATTATTAATTAATGAATCAGTTAAATTTGAAATCCTCAATTATGACTATTCATGTGGAAATATTTAATGCTAGAAATATTTGGATGTGGAATTACGAAAATATCCTTGTAGTGTAAAAATGAAAAGAACTCCCCTGATATTGAAACTAACTTGAGAACTCAAACTTGACCCAATAAGGCTACTGATTCACCTGTTAAATTCCTAATATGTTTGGTGAGAATTTGGCAATTGGTTTCTAGCCTCCTAGATAGCGAAAGCTTTAAATTTTATAATTCCTAAATAATCACTTGAATACCAATTTATCAGACGTGATGCGTATGATTGATCTGAAGGAAATGACCAAAATATCTCGTGCTCCAAAATACCTCAGGTTTTAGAATGGCTTAAATACTCTCTTGACTCAAATTAAGTAAATATCTTTGGATAGGTTATGAAATACCGTTGAAGCTTAAACGTTATAACATTCCTAAGGATTTCGATACATGTCTAAATATGTTAGTCCTCCTCAATTTTTGTACAATACAAGAATAAAATAAATATCGCCTCAATATATGTTTGTCCCCTCAGGCTGTATTTAGTGATGATTCTAAAGGTAACTGATTCAGTTATATAAGGCAGTCAATATCAAGCAATGTATATTCGTGAGGTTTCTTGCCTGCATACTTAGTAAGTAACACATAGTTGGGATTTATTCTGTTCGATTTGACTCGAAAACCCGATAAACCGCCTAGAATCTGGAATATTGTAAATCTCTATTTACCCTTATTATATTAAATTACCAAATTCCTTAAGAATCATATGACTAAAATGCCCTTATAAGTTAAATTGGTGGAATCACTCATGTTATATTTGAATCTTAAATAATTATTATATAAAGATTCATGTATACCTTCCTGACGCACTTGAATCCTAAAAGATCTTGAAATCATCAATTTCTAGATGTTTGATTAGATGTATTAATGATCGAACCCTTTTAATAGGGACATCAATTCTAAAATTCGATCTATTTATAGAACTTCTAGGTTTTCCTTTCCATATAACTACCAAGTGCGTCTAAAAAATAATTGGATCCTCTAGTGTGTCTCTGGTGTACTATATGACTACTTAATATGCTTTGGAATATGATTGTTTTATCTGTTTTAATTTATGAATGTTTTATCTATTCGAAATCCCAACTTTTGATTTACTATTATAAACTATGTTTTCTCGGTATATGTTCTCTGATTACATGTTTTACTGAAAAATATAAATATGTCTTATATAACTATTTAGTATATGAAACTATTTTATTTGGGGTACTTTCTGAGATGTATTATAGAGTTCTGGATGTTCATCTCCAATCAAGTTGGTAATTCCTTATGGATCTAAGGTGACCCTTAGATAAACTCTTAGGCCCCAAGGTACTCCCTTAGATTGACTCTTATAGTTAATGGGTATAGGTTAAGTCCTTATGGATGTAGTTCTGAAGGACTGTATTTTGGTGTACGAGTAGAGGGTAAAGGGTAATTATGTGATTTAAATAAACATCATTCAATTTTAAGATATTTTACTGGCACATGATTCTGGTAGTATAGTTTATTTCTTAAATTAATTTATATTGGGATACTATGGGATCTGCTATGGAGTCTAAGCATGTTCTCCAGAACTGCATATCGGTTTTTTGATAGAGGGTATTATTGTGAATTTAAAATCTATTTTTTGAAATAAACTACTATTGTTTTTAAACTATATGTACATTTATTTCTAGTTTTGTGGGAACACACTAGACACCCCAAATCAATCTCTTGAATATGTCTCTCTAAATGTTTCCTATAGACCATAGGTTTTCCCAACTATTACCTGAATAATTTAATTAAATAAATCTATGCTCATCACAAAAACCTATAGATGCATGGATCACTAAGGAAATTACATGTTTTACCATATATTTGCTTGGTCTTTAACATCTTTTGGTAGTTTTATATTACTGAGTTTTCCCAAAGCTTATTATGTTACTTAGCATTTCAGATTAAAGGAAATGATCTTTTGCTGTTTGACATCAGTTTTGGGAGTTTGTTCAACGATGCTTGTGGAGTATGGTATTCATATAATTAGAAGGCATGTAGATCACATTTTGAATATATATTAAAGTATGTAACTTATTTTGATATTGTGTGATTGAATTTTGCTTTTAATATATATATAAATGTTTCCTGAACTTATACAATTCATTTATAAATTATTTAAAGTTTTATATGATTTGACGAAATTTTAATTTTTTTCTGAAAGTTTACTGTGAGTCGCTCCGGTAACTCTAATGTGACACCTCGGATCGGATCAAATCACGTGTATCAGTTTGAGGGAGTTACAGGGAGTCAAAAGGACTGAAGTAAATGGAGCATTTGGTAGAGTATCCGGGTTTATTACAACAATTTTTTAGGACTGGGACGGGTAAAGATAGTCATAGATCAAGATGGACTGAGTTTATGAAACCTAGAATTAAAGGAAATTATGTGTTTAAAAATGCTCGAATGCATAAACTTCATGTTGTTATATTAGTAACAATACCAACTGAGCGGTAGCCCCATTAGCTGAATCAAACAAAAATCACAATTTGAACTTGAGCATAAATAATAGTTCGAAATCAGACACGAATACTGAACGAAGTTGACCACTTCAACTTGTATATGAAATTGAGTTGCAACTTTAAAAATAAAACTCAATCAAGCTGAGTCTAACATAAACCTCTTATCAAATAATATATTTCACGGCACAAAAGTTCCAAGGGTAAGACCCATAAACTTGAATGTTTTAACAAGCAATGAAATCTAAAATTTTTCCTAATCTGCCAGAGAAAATTGTCTACCTTTCAACCAAAAGTTGTGTTGGGGAAGTTAATTAGCATTCAGAGCATCGAGTTGCCTTCGGAGATCTTCGAGGTCGTTGATAGCCATATCTGGGGCTCCAGATGCTGGTGGCTTTAGAACTTCATCGGCAATCGGGAGCTCATGGGTGAGACCTTCGGGAAGAGCATCTGAAAGAATAGGAAATTACATTCAGAAATGAAATATTGCAGTATTTCGGGCACTGAAATGATGCCGTTGTAAATTTGCAGTAATAGTGTCGGAAATGTAGATGAAAACCGGTACCGGCTCTGGTAGAGATTTCACCATTATAAATAGGGTTTAGGGATCAACAGATTAAAAGATAAGCAACGGAAATAACCAATACTTTTATTTATCTACTTGGGACTATTCATATATTAACCAGAAGTCTAGGAAAAGAGAACACCAATATTGCTCGAATTCTTTACTATGTACGACCAAAACTGGAATTTGATATAAGGATATGACCCTCCAATGTCATTCCAAATACATGAAAAAAGCTTCAAAAATATACATGTGTCAGATATATACCCATTCTGACACTCACATTTAATTTCGAGTAACATAGGATACTGCAATCACGTACAAAGACTAGATGAATGTTTGAAAATAAGGGCAGAAAATAGAAAAAGAAACCTGAACTTGTGCCAGGTGTACTCTTCGGCTCATTATCATCGACGACACTGTAAAAACAAAAGAAAAGAAAACCAAAAAAATGCATAAGCTGGCTAATTTCCAAAAGTATAACCATATAATGATATGATCCATGAATGTAACATGCAGCAGTCACTATTCTTCCAGGATTGTGTTTTGTACATAGTGTCATATAAACCAGACCAGTTGATTGAACCAGGAATCAGTGGTTCATCAGGTCCAGAAAACACCATCCAACTGGGAATCCTTTGAACCAGCTAAGAACTGGTTGAACCGATTGGTAAACTTATATTAACGACACCAGTTAAACCCCTTGGATACTTACTTTTATTAAATCATTGTTATATGTAATATTTATTTAGTATTAAAATTACTTATTTAATTTTTTTAAGTTCAACTGGTCTAGCAGAACGGGACCCAAAGGTCTTACCAGTTTGACCTCTGATCTGATTTTAAAAACATTCTGTACCTTATGTTCCATTCATTATCAGCGTGAACTGGTACATCTGCTACTATAACCTTCGCCTCGGCCTCCATCTTGGCTTTAGCCGCAGCATCCCTGGCTGGCTTTGCAAGAAGGTATTCTTTCTGCAACGTGATAATTAAATCCAGCATCAGAAGAAAACTGAAACAACCCGCAACACAGAGAAAACTCTTTCTCTTACAGACAAGCAGCATTTGAACATTGTGGATTCGGCTTCATTGCCATAGTTGGGAAGAAATCTTTAAGAGAACTGTACCCCTGCAATTAAGCAAAAAAGCTAAAATCTATAAGAAACCAACGGTAAGTACATGAAGCCATTAATTTTTACAATAAGCCGGCCCAAGAACACATTGTAGAGCATTACATCAACCTTCTAATAGAATGATCTACCCACGGATTATTACAGAGGAAGATAAAGCAAGGATTCAACTTAGGAATGGCAAAAGTACCCCAAAACCATCGGGTTTTGGCCCACCATGACCTACAAGAACTTGTTCTCTCTATCTTACAAAAATCGAGGGGTGTCTTTACTTTTTTAAGAATTTATAACCTATATATTTATAAATATTTTTAATTATAATTTCTAAGTTTTATGAGATTTTATAACACATTTGATTTAGTTTCAGCATTGGGTCAGAGACAGGTGCTAAAGAATTAAATGAAGTTTGGGCTAGGGTGGGGTGGGGTGGGTTCGGATATTCATAAGTAAAAAACAGATCAGGGAAAACATGCCTCGCCTCATTGCTATCCCCCATTAATCTACAGACACACATGCAGAGATGGGAGCAGGGAGGGAGAGTTGAGTGATTTACCAAGTAGGGAGAAACCTGTCCGAATTTCAACAAGAACTTAAGTGTGTTTTGGACTAGAAGCCCAGCAACAACTCCCTGAAAAGTTAGTTCATACACGAAAAGGTCAGTCCATGCATGCGATATCGATAGAATCATTCATGTTGTAAACTCACGAATACATATATGTTCCTATGTAGATAGATGCATTTATGTCTGTATGTTCGGATATAGATGCAGGCACCCTTCCTATAGACAAGAAAAAGACAAAAGGAAACCAGAAAAAGAAATGCTTACCATGGTAGTTGGCAAAGATGCGGCACAAACCCCTTCACGCTTGAGTGTTCTTTCATCCACTCCAGATGCTACAACCTACAAATGAATAGGATGTTGTATTATCATATTCAAGTTTCACTTTCATGATTATATAACTTATTGCTCGCAAACTCAAGATTTCACATATATATTAAGCTAATAGCATATATTAATGGACGAATGTACCAAAGGAGGTGCACATGCGAAACATGCAGTTTCTCCTGGAATCAGCAACTGTATATGACCTGAAACTGCATCTCAGATACACCTGTCCAAAATTTTCCTCATTTTAGTCAAAAGCAGCAGCAGAGCAGCAACTGAAGCACAATTTTGTATTTTTACTAGGAATCTATTTTCAGTGAAATGAACCATGGCTACACATATACAACATGCAAACACCTCAAAGATCAAATGGCCTAGTTAAAAGGTTTTACACTGTAGTCCATGGTTGTCAAAAACAGACTGGACTAACCGGTTCATCCGGGATCCAATTGGTCTGGTAGTTCAACCACATAAGCTAAATAGAAAAATATTTTCCTAATTTAATGTTTTATTATGATTTTTCTTAATTTGTGTTAATTTATATACAATTTAGAAAAAATAAAAAAGTTGCAGATGGTTGAACCACCCAATTTAACCAGATGAACCAAGGATCAGACGGCACACCAGTTCAACCTCCAGTTCAGTTTTTTCAACCATGCTGTAATTATTGCAAATTAGAACGTGTCAATGGTAAGTCCAAGTCTACCCATAATTTTTGGTGCCATTATAAGAATACTGAATCAATCTAGTACTCGATACTCCATATGCTTCCTTAAACATTCTGTAAATATAATCAATTTCAATTTATTGTGGAAATGCAAGAGGTCAGAATCATTGAGGTTTTATAACTAAAACAAGTCTATTGCTTCCACGGGATTTCATGCATCTTTAAAAGGAAACTTACTATTAGATTGAGAATATTAATAGAAAACACTAGTTTGGTGTCATACTTCCACCGATTGGTTCAATTAACATGGTTAATTCCAATTTTTTCCGTGTATTTAGCGGATCCTTTCTGATCATATCTCCATATCTATGTGTTGTACATGACAGTCAGAGAATTAAGTTCTCACCAGACTCCATCCATGTTTGATTCAACTCGTTGCAGGCCTGTATATACACAATAAGATAAGATCTAGAATCAAATATGCTAGAATATTAAACAGTTCCTATGCAAGAAGGTCATCAAAATGAGGCATAAAAGAAAAGTAAGCATGTCTGATGCAAAGTCAATATACCTGGTTGACCACCATCCTTGCTTCATAATTGTCTACACAGCTTAAAACAAGATCAACTCCGTTACCTTCCTTGGTTGAGCGAAATGTTTTATTCTTTAAGCTTGACATAAAGGTTTCAAAGCCTTGTACAGTTGTGATATTCAGTGTATAGCTCTAAAGAAGATGAATCAATCAATGTGGTAAGTTCTAAAATTGCTCAGTGAAGGACCGAATTAATTGTCTATTATTATAAGCGTATGCATAATGCTTTTACCGTTACTTAATTAATTAGATAAAAATCACACAGTCTATACAGAGAAGACAAATCTTGTAAGATAACAAAAAAATTATTAAGTCTGTCTTTTGTTTCACTAGAAACTGAAAGCCTAAACCTTGGCATCACTTCCTTGTAAACCAATGTAGCATGCACATTAAGATCAAAAACGAAAAACAGAATGTAAATTGTCAACAAACTCTAAATGAATATGTAATGAAAAAAGGAAAACAAAACGTATGTAAAACACTCCAACTCCACACCACATAAACTTAGTTTTCCACACTCCAAAGTAGACCATGAATTGAAACATCATCTAATTAAAATCAAACTCACCCCACCTTTTGCGTTAGAAAACATAAAGGTGACATTCATGAAAAACACTTACCTCCAGCACAACATCAGGATTTATGTCTGACAGGGTCTGAACAGCAGCATCAGTCTTTGTCATACCAACCTTTACAAGATATTTGAGAGTCAGATTATTCAAATTAAGGTACAAAGCCAAGCTTCTGGCTTTACAACCATGCAAAACATGTGGTTGCATCCAAAAGGTTAGTGGGAATTTGTAGGAATTATAGAGATGATTTGTTACCATTCCTATAGAGATATGATTTGTTACCATTCCTATAAAGATATGATTTTGTAAATAGATTTCTACAATCCCTTATTTTAAGGGATCATATCCTAGGATTATTATTTTTCCTTTCTTAGAGTTTCCTACTTTAGAGAGATATTTTGTATATAAATATGTAATCTGTCATATTGAAAAGAATAAGAAATTACAGAGAATTACTCTGATTTCTACATGGTATCAGCTTAGGTTACGGTTTCTTTCCAACCTAGATGATGTCCACAGCTTCTTCTCCTACTCCGGAGATCACTTCAAATCCAGAAAATTTTTCTGGTTCTGCTGCTCAATCAGAAGGTAATCTGGTCATGAAAGAACCAGAAGATAAACCTCATGCTACAGTTTTTTTCTCCTCCCAGTCGTCCCCTAATTGGATCCTCGATTCTGGTGCTACGGATCATATGACTGGTAATAAGGATTTGTTTTGCAATTTTTTTCCAAACTTTGGTAAAGTTGCCAAAACGGCTGATGGTTCTTTGTGCAAAATAGAAGGACATGGCACTGTTATTCTCAATGACCAGATTATACTTAAAAATGTCCTCTTCGTACCAAATCTGGCTTGCAATCTCGTTTCCGTTAGTAAACTTTCCACCGACTTGTACTGCTCTGCAATTTTTAATGATATTGATTGTACTTTGCAGGCACTGAACTCGAAAAAGATGATTGGTAAGGCCAGCTTGCAGAATGGTCTCTACATTCTTCCTGCTTCTACTAAAACCGAAATCTCGAAATCTTTCAACGCTTTAGAAAAAGTTGATAATGTTATGTTATGGCACTATCGTTTAGGTCATCCTAATTTTCACTATCTTGCAAAAGTTTTTCCTGCTCTATTCATTCATAAAAGGCCAAATTCTTTTTTTTGCAAAGTTTGCTCTCTTGCCAAACATACTAAATCAACTTATTCTCCTTCTACATATAAGCCTTCTCACCTTTTTGCTTTGATCCACAATGATATTTGGGGTCCTTCTCGGGTGAAGAATGCTGATAATTGTAAGTGGTTTATCACTTTCATTGATGATCACAGTAGGATAACTTGGACTTATTTGCTAAAAGATAAATCTGAAACTGCAGGTGTTTTTACCCAATTTTATAACATGGTTCTCACTCAATTTGGGTCTAAAATTCAGCTCTTTAAATCTGATAATGGAAGTGAATTTTTTGCTAAGTCTTTGGGTGCGTTTTTCAGGGAAAAGGGCATAGTTCAGATTAGTTCTTGTGTTGACACCCCACAACAAAACGGTATTGCCGAAAGAAAAAATAGACACCTCCTTGAAGTTACTCGTTCTCTTCTATTTACCACTAATGTTCCAAAATATTTGTGGGGGGAAGCCTTATTAACTGCCACATATTTAATCAATCGAATGCCTAGTAAGGTTTTACAATTTCAAACACCTCAATCTATATTTTTGCAATACTTTCCCCATTTTAAACCTATCTCCTCCATTCTTCCACTTAAAATATTTGGTTGTACTATTTTTATCCAAAACATTGCTCCTAATAAGTTCAAGTTAGATCCTAAATCATTAAAGTGTGTACTGGTTGGATATTCTTCACTTAAGAAGGGTTATAAATGCTATCCTCCTCCTTCAAAACGATTTTTTACCACTATGGATATAACATTTTATGAGCAGGATCCCTATTTCACTCAAGCTGAAATTCAGGGGGAGACATGGAAGGATTTTCAGCCACATCAGGTATCTCCTCCTACTCTTCATTCTCAACCTTCAGAATTGCCACCAATTTTGTCCTTAGCTACAGATTTGTCACCTGTAACTACTCCCATTGATCCACCGGTAGTACCTATCACTACTTCACCCATACCCACTTTAAATACTCTTCCTGAAAATACACCTACTCCCATTCAAAATATTCCACAAACAACACCAATCAAACATCTCCGTTTCTATACAAGGAAAAGAAAACATATTCTTGAGGCTGTTTTGCAATCTAATGCTTGCCGAGAATTGAATTTGGGTCCAGCTGTCGAAAAAGAAGAAGAAATTAGTAAGTCCACTTCCCCTACTCTAGATGACTTCCCTATTGCTATTAGAAAAGGGGTTAGACAGTGCACCAAGCATCCTATTGAAAAATTTGCTTGTTATAATTCATTGATGCCGTCTTTTCAAGCATATACAGCAAACTTGGATAAAGAACAGGTTCCCACAAGTATAGCTGAAGCTCTAAAGGATTCAAAATGGAGAAGGGCTGTTGAAGAGGAAATTTGTGCACTGGAGAAAAATGCTACTTGAATTGTTACGGACCTTCCTCAAGGAAAAAAGACTATTGGCTGTAAATGGATCTTTACTGTAAAGTATAACTCAAATGATAGCATCCAACGATACAAAGCGAGACTAGTGGCCAGAGGCTTTACACAAACATATGGGATAGATTTCACAAAAACTTTTGCACCTGTGGCGAAGCTGAATACTATTCGAGTACTCCTAAATTTGGCTGTAAATTGCGATTGGAAATTACACCAACTTGATGTAAAAAAAGCTTTTCTTAATGGCAAGCTAGAAGAAGAAGTCTATATGAAGTTGCCACCTGACTTAAAGTCTGTTGAAGGAAGTAACAAGGTGTGCAAGCTCAACAAGTCTCTATACGGGTTAAAACAATCACCCAGAGCTTGGTTCGAGAGGTTCACTAAAGTCATCCTAAAAAACGGCTACAAGCAATCCCTCGCCGATCACACTCTTTTCATCAAGGTAACTTCTACAAATAAGAAAGCTATCCTTATTGTGTACGTGGACGACATAATTCTTATCCGAGATGATGAAGAAGAGATTTGCAATTTGAAGAAGTTGTTAAATAAGGAATTCGAAACCAAAGACTTGGGAAAGCGAAGGTATTTCCTAGGAATGGAGATGGCAAGGTCAAAAGAAGGACTTGTGATCAACCAAAGAAAATATGTACTTGATTTACTCAAAGAAACTGGTTTTCTTGGTTGTAAGCCGATTGATACACCAATGGAGGCAAGCTTGAAATTTAACAAAGAAGATGGGTCCTTGGAAGACAAAGAGAAATTTCAAAGATTAGTTGAGAAACTAATTTATTTATCCTTGACAAGGCCAAATATAGTATTTCCTGTAAATGTGATAAGTCAACAAATGACTAATCCTACTGAAGAGCATATGGCAGCAGCAAATAGAATTCTCAAGTACTTGAAGAAAACTCCAGGACACGGTTTAATGTTTAAGAAGACACATGACAGAACTGTTAAGATCTTTACAGATTCTAGTTGGGCCGGAGACCTTACTGAAAGGAGATCCACTAGTGGCTACAGCACCTTTGTTTGGGGAAACCTTACAACTTGGAGAAGTAAGAAACAATCTTTCGTTTCAAGAAGTAGTGTTGAAGCTGAATTTAGAGCACTAGCATTGGGAATATGCAAAGGAATTTGACTACTTAAACTACTGAAAAAACTTGTCACTAATCAAGAGGATCACTTTGAAGTTTTGTGTGATAATCAATCTGCTATTCAAATTGCCAAGAACCCAGTTCAACATGATCGGACAAAGCATGTTGAGATTGATAGACATTTTATTGTTGATCAAGTTAACAAAAAGACAGCCACACTTTCATACATTCCTTCAGAAGAACAAGTTGCAGACATTCTTACTAAGGCTTTGCCAAAGACTGTTTTCAATAAATTCCTATTCAAGCTGAGATTATACAATGTATATTCTCCAGCTTGAGGGGGAGTGTAGGAATTATAGAGATGATTTGTTACCATTCCTATAGAGATATGATTTGTTACCATTCCTATAGAGATATGATTTTGTAAATAGATTTCTACAATCCCTTATTTTAAGGGATCATATCCTAGGATTATTATTTTTCCTTTCTTAGAGTTTCCTACTTTAGAGAGATATTTTGTATATAAATATGTAATCTGTCATATTGAAAAGAATAAGAAATTACAGAGAATTACTCTGATTTCTACAGAATTCAATAATGTTTTATTACTTTCAAGAAATATGGATTCGCTATTCCCTGAAAAGTGGCATTTTACAACTAAAAGTCACAATGAAACAGTATGGAAAAGGATACACATACCCACTTGCTCAGGGCAAAAGAATAGCCTATTCATGTTAGCTAACTCCACTTTGTCATAATCATACAACAAAAGGCGACCTATACCACACCTTGTTAGCATCTCAGCTGCAACACTGCCAACACCACCGACACCCTGCAAGTCCAAGACGATTATCAATGAGAACTAAATTGGGAAAAGAATTATCAATCTACAACAAGATGGTGGAACTAAAAGTATGTGCTAGGCAAAACATCGTTGAAACATCTAGAAAATAGAAGAGAAAGGCATACAACTATGGCAACTGAGAATTCCCGAATCCTTTCGTAGTTCTCCACAATACCCATTCTTTGAAGTGCCATGAGCCTACTATAGGGATTGCTATCAACCACCTCAGAACTCATATCCTGCCAACAGATTATTTAGACATGCAAGAGTAGTAAAATCACAAACCATAATCAGAAGAAGACAGAGAAGGAAAAAACCTTGACTTTTGATCGTCGAACAGGTAGAGACTTAGCAAGATGAGTAAGATTGTCAACACGTGATTGCAGCTGAAAAAAATATATAACAGGTTACAACCAAAGTTCAAACATGTTCAATTTTCATAACTAAAACACATGATATTGTTATCTATCTCGAAGTCTTAACTTTTCCTATATGTTGTAAATAAGTTAAATCTTAACTTCACCTAAGAGAACCAATTCATCAGCTAAACGGAAACAAATACTACACTACCAACATTCACTGGTAGATCTCACAAAAGGCATTAAATAAGATATTCGCATGCAAAAAATTAACAAATTAAGTCAGAACTTTCTCCTCCAAAACCCAATTAATACATAAAAGTAGTGCATAGATCATCAAAGATCAAACCCAGAATCCAAATGAATCTCATTCTTCATAATTTAACAAGTACGAAACACAACAAATCTACAAACTCTATAGATCCTCTAATTCTCCAAAGAAACATCTTATAAAAGCATATACAATTAAGCATCCATGAATGTAAATGTTTCTAGATTGATGAAATCTGTGTACCTTGTCAACTGAAGCATGAAGAGAAGGATCAGACAGTGATTGTCTTAGAGACAGTATATCATCAAGCATCTCTTTCAATTCCACCTCCATTCTTCCGCTCTCTGTCCCTCTCGAAAGACCCAAAAAAATTTTTAAAGACCGAATCTAAAAAAACCTGCAAAACCGCTGCGAGAATGGATTTTGGTTCCCTTTAAATTCGTTTCCATTTTTGCACGCCTAGGGTCAATTCTTTCATTTATTGCCAAATCTGTTTCTATCTGTCAGAATCTGCTTTCTAATGTATATTCAATTTGGGTTGCAAGTGTAACAGAGTCCAAATTATAAATTTAAATTTGGGCTAAAATGGGAGACAAAATTGGAAATCTGAGCTTGGATAATCCATTATTAGAGTTAGTATGGTTTTGAGGCTTTGGCCCAATAGTCAAGAATTTATTAGTATTATACATATTATATATATCTATATATATGAGAGTTTATTAGTATTATATTTAAATATTAAATAGTAACTTTTAACTAATCTATTTAAATATTGTATAGAGTAAATTATCTAAATGATCATTTAATTTTTTGAGACATTGATTTTTATCACTCAAGCGTTAAACTCATAACGGTAGTTAATATTTTGATCACCTAACTTTTAGGTGTTAATGTTTTGGTCATTCAATGATTTTTTTAAATTATTTTAACTATTAAATCATTAAAATCTGAAATATAAATTAGGAGATCAAAAGAAGTTATTGGAAAATTTAGAGTTCAACATAAATCAATGATAACCGATGCGATGTTGATGATAATTTGAAAATTTTAAAAAAATATTGAATATAGAGATGAAAAAAAAAACAATTGTAAGAAAACGGGTGAAGAAGGAAAATGAGATAGATTTTGAGTTGCATTGTTAATAGATCGACGAATGTTGAGAACGCGAAGGTGATGATAATCATAAAATAATCGATGAAATTTAATCAAGTAAAATCCAACAATAGACATGTCAAATTGTAACGAGGTTAACTGACAGACTATATTTACACTATCACTCTTATTATTAACATGAAGATGTTGCAAATCGATAATCATATAAATCTCATAAGTAATCGTAACTGCTTCAGCAACTACAACATCATGATGATTCAAAGAGAGCTGACAGGGCACGCCATCATCAAACTGTGACAATTATATCATTCTTGAACTATATAATAGAGTCTAAAAACAAAGGTTTAGTATATTTTGGTCTATTTTAATTCATATTAATATGTACGGGTACATATCATGTTAAATTAATATTCTTGTTGAAAACAATTACTCGAATATTACATACAGGAGATTATTTGTTGGACCAGGGCGCTTGCTATAGAAATAGTTTTAGTTGTACTGTACTCCCGGCGATCATGGTGTGTCGCATGGATCACCATATATCTTTGAGTTAGGGTTGCATGGATCACATTACGTCTTAGGTTGACTCGCCTACATGAGCCATGCATAATTATAGCACGTAGTATAGCTGCCCATTTGATTCTCATAACTACAACTATATAGGCATTCCCTATATCCTAACTCATCATACCCTGCCAATTACAAGTTGTTGATACCAAATTATTTTTTCAAATATATATCTTGAAATAATCATCTTAAAACTAAAGAAATGAGAAACAATTAGAAGAGAGTATATTTGGTAGAGGGAACAATTGCAAAGAAGATTAATAGATGAAACATTTCAGATAATTTGGTGCGTTTTTTCTGTTATTCTGATTTGAGTAAGTGTGAAATTATTTGTTTAATTTTTTTATTTTTTATGAAATTATTTATTGAATATGTTAATTTTTTTTATGGACAAAAGAGATAGATTTTTTTTTTCAAATTAAATTGTTGAAAGAAATGGTGAATTAAGTGTGAATATATTTTATTTGAATTATTTTACGATTTATTGTTATGTTAATATTATTTATTTTTATGATATTTTTAGTTGTATTTTACCTTTACATATTTATTTTTGTTATGTTTATAATATTTTTATATCGTATAATATCATTTTAAGATTTATGATCATAGTATAACTATTTATGTATTTGTAATTTTTTTTATTCCAAATACAAGTTTTTAATCCATAGAGAAAATGAGCAACAACTTTTTCATGATTGCCCATCATACAGACATACTATGAAAATAAGGACGAAGTTGTTTTTTAGTCTGAAAGTCCTACAGGATATGAACTACACCAACCAACTTTTGATAAGAGGTTTATGAATTTTAGGTGATTTATGGTGAGCGTGTTTGGAAGTAGGCTTCAAACTTTTCATGGGAAAAATGATCGCAAGCATATGATGATGGTTGGAAATATGGACACATGAAAACAAACCTTGTTGAGACCATTAATTCGATACTAAAAGGTACACGAAATCTCCTAATAGCTAGTATGGTGCAAGAGACGTACTTTAGGTTGGCTAAAGTTTGGTCCGATAAAGGGATGGAGTTTGTGTGTCTCATAAAAAGATGTCAAACTTGGGCTCCTACAGTGGTGGAAGCAATGGAAGCAAACGAGTGATTGACAACCTCAATGTTTGTTCATAACTTCGACTGAATTGGTCATACTTTTATTGTGTCATGCATATGTCACAACGAATGAAGATAAATATGGTGTGATTGTGGTCACTTTTAGGCATAGAGATATCCCTATGCTCATACAATTGTTGCATGTATGTATGTTGGTATAAAAGCGTACATTTATGTTGATGAGTGCTTTCACTTAGAGGTAATATTAAATGTCTACAAATATGAGTTTGGACAGATCCCAAATGAATCATATTGGCAAAAAAAAGTCTCATGATGAATGTCTACCTAATTTAATCCTGCATAGAAGTCTAAAAAGTCGACATGAGTCCATACATATTCATACCAGTATGAATTTTCATAGTATAGAGAAAGGTCAGCCAAAGAGATGCAGATTATGTAGGGGTGAAAGTCATCAAAAAAGTATCTAAATCTAACAAGATATATGCCTCATCAGTAATCGTATTTGTATTTGTATTTGAACGAATAAATATTTGATTTTCTATTTTTATTTCAATTTGAATGAATTAAGAATGAATGTTTGGTTTTTCCTATTTATTTTTTGGATGAGTGTGATAAATTTTCATATTTTATTTAAATGAATGTTTCCTTATTTATCTTTTTAATGTGTGTGATTGATTTCCACATTTTATTTGAATGAGTATGATAAATTAAACGAAATTAAACCATCATTTGAATTGGTAAATAACATTTTTTATATTAGTTTTTATACAAAAAATAATGAACCGTTTATAATTCTTGTCAATGTCGGGGTGTAATAGAATAATAATATTGAGGTGGACGTCGATTGGTTTGTGGTTGCTTATGAGTCTAGTAGTCATCCTCCTCATTCACTGAGGGCATATGATTCAGTGTTGTAAATATATATCCACCACTCTACTCTCCCATCTCTGATAGAAACGTAGAATGACAAACAATAGTATTTGACATCATAAATATCATGTGCTCAAAATCATACGTTGATTCAAACATGATAGAGTAGATGAGTGCCTAAAGATGCATAAACTCGAGTATGTATGTTGGAACAACAGAATCATTAAACGCTTGATGAAATGATCACGCATCGCCCAATGATTGTGTTGGTCTATCATCCACATGTGTTGTTTCTGCTTCATGGTGAAATGAACTCTCACTCCATTCGGTATAGATTTTTTGGCTTTATCAAAAATTTTCTTTAATTTTAAAAATTGTTGTCTTTCTCTCATTGTTGTCATATGAGTTTCATTATCCTAATAATTAAGGTAAAGCGAAGTCTGAAAACCAAAGTTGTCATCTTGAATGAGACTAAGAGTTGACAAGGATCAAGCTCTATTGTTCCAAGCATTAATGTAGATCGTATGTTTCTCAACCCAATTCACTATGTGCTTATCTGTAATACCCCAAATTTTGTCTAGTGACTAAAATGTAAGTTTTAAAAATTTGGTGGCTAAAGTATAAACTTGTAAAAGTTTAGGGACTAAAAATATAATTTTAAAAAGTTATATATTTAAGCCCGTAAACGAATAGTTTGGCTTAAAATAAGGATTTTTGTGGTAATCAAATTTTTGGTACGGGGTTTGTGTTAAAAGTTATAAACCGATAAAGTTTGATATCGAAATCGGATAATCGGATTGAACCAGAATTTTACAAAAAATTGAAGGATGCTAGATGAGTGTTGGAAATATTATTTTTATATTTTAAATCAGATAAATTTAGCACATATTAGTGTAATTTTTAGATTTGACCGAACAGTAGAAAATTTAGAGAAAAAAAATACAATTTTCAAAAATTACATGGCCAAAGTATAAAGTCAAAGCCAAGTTGATTCATCTTTGACTATAGAATATTTTAATGGAAGATAATGCAATGGTATTTGGTAATTATAAAGGTTCATTAATGACAAATTAAGGATTTCTCATTAATTGAATTTAATATTCAATTATATTATTAAGACATGTGTTAAAGTTAATTTAACACTAAAATAATCAAGAAAACTAGCAAACTTTTCAACCATTTCTTCTCTCCAAGCCATGAGTCTACATACAAGGAAAAAAAATTTTCAAGTTCATTTTAAGGTTACATGATTGGTTTTTGGATTAAGGTGTGAAATAGAGAATTAATCTACATGAAATTCTGTATTATTTGGTATAGATATTACATGGTGAACATGTCTATTTCATGAAATTGGAAATTAGGGTTTATGCAGGGTTTAGGGATTTTAAAAGATTGATGAAAGATTATTATGTTCTTGATGTTGGAGATCAATTTTAAGGCATGTGTGATGATTAAAACCACTTGAAATTGGGTATAAGACTATTTGGCCATGACTAGGGTATGAAGAAAATTTTATTTGGATAATGTTAGGGGTTTGATTTAGAAGTTTAGAAATGTTGTTTAGAGGTTGAATTGATGCTTGAATTAAGTATGAAATCATGGAATCCCTTCCTTATAGTATTCGACCATGGGGAAAATTTGGGGGGTAATATTGAAAAATTTCCTATGGTTTAGAATTGATATTAGAAGTGTTCTATGTGAATTGGAGATCAATTTGGAAGCTTAAATTAGAAAAAGGGCTAATTTACTATTTTGAGAATGTTGGGACATTAATGATAAATGTGAAATTTGAGGTACTAAATGTTGAATTATATGATAAATGCTGGAAATTTAAGTAGAAAGTTGATTGGAATCAAATTTCAAGTTTGCTAAAGTTGAGGTGGAATTTGAAAAGTCTCAATATTATAGGGACTTGATTTCAAGTTTAAAATGTGAAAGTACCATTGGGTAAAATAGCACAATGCTGGAAATTTTTTAGTATGTTGACTTTTGAATAAATAATAGTTTGGGGATTGATTTGCAAGTTTGGTAAGGTGAAAGGTGAAATTGAAAGTCTAAGAAATTTAGGATGAAATTTCAAGTTTTTAAATGTTTAAGTGTTGATTAAATATCTTATTAAGGTGCTGGAATTTTATGTCATTAATGTGACATGATCATAATAGTGAAGGGCTATAGGTTTAATGAAAAGTTAAGGTGATTTCTAGAAAGTATTCAAAATTAGTGGTTAATTATTATTTAGAAAAAGTTGAAGGGAGACAAATTAAGTGTTGATTTAAATATCTTATTAAGGTGCTGGAAATTTTATGTCATTAATGTGACATGATCATAATAGTGAAGGGCTATTATAGGTTTAATGAAAAGTTAAGGTGATTTCTAGAAAGTATTCAAAATTAGTGGTTTAATTATGTATTTAGAAAAAGTTGAAGGGAGACAAAGGTAGTGCATTTAATTTGTATTTATGTCATCACACAAACGATGAAAATGTTCGATAGGGAGACAAAGGTGAGAAAGAATTCACGATAAATCTAGTGGTTCACGTAACTCGAAAGAGAAAGAAAAAGTGTGAAATTGAGATGATTATTGATGAGAAGGTTCAATAGGGAGGAAAAGGTGAGTGCATCTAATTTGTATTTATGTCATCACAAAAATGTTGCCTTGCGATGAGATAATGACGGAGTTACTACGGTAGGAAGTCTCCTCATGTTATGTGAATTGTGATTTTACTCTATATGTTCATTTACTAAGCTTATAGAATTATGGAATTGAGTTAAATATGCTAATTAGGTAAAGTTGTCTAGAAATTATGATTCGAATAGTAAACTTGGAAATTCTTCATAAATTATAAAGAAATAATTAGAGGATGAATTTTATACCATTGGATACCTATACCAATTTAGTTTTGTCTAGAACAAACGGATATTGATTTCGATGTGTATACAAAAAGATATGATTTTTAATTGAGGATAGGCCAAAAAACAGGGCACCATATTCTGCTCAAAACAACTTATTTCAGTCAATTTTTGCTATTAATTGTACAAGTTGAACTAGAAGAAGTGACTTATATGGTTAGATTTTTATTCGAATCTAGTTTTCATTGGTACTAACCGAATAATTTTTAAGTATGTAGATTAATACATAACAATATTTCTTTGAAGGTAGAGCAAACTACCGAATATGAAATTTTGACGAATTACGTAGTTAAAACATTTGAAAGCAAAGGATTAAATCTAAAGCTTAGTGAGACTTATATTTTGACTTACAAATAAGTGTAAAAGTGAACTCAATTTATTTAATTATTATGATTGAGGATAACTTGCGATAAGTCAACCTCATTTTATTTTCAAGTATGATTTATAACTTTTAATTATGGATGATTTCTATAATTTTTTCAATAAGTTTCATGACCCAAGTACGATTTTTATGATGATGAATTTTTCATTTTTATGATTTTCAAACGTTGATTAATTAATGGTTCTATTATGATAAATAAGCCCATTGTATGTTGCATTGAGAGTCGTAGGTACATTTGGCGTGCCATTAAATTGAGTACTTTCTAGTTTTCAGTTATCTGCACCGTTGGTTTTCATGTTATGATTGTACTTGGAGTGCATTATATGTTTCAGTTATGATTGGCACTGTGATGTGCCCAGTGCCACCTTATGTTCTACTCACGTACCTTATATTCTCTTACATATACATTGGACTATACAAATAAATATGAAAGTTATGACAGGAATAGAAAAGGACAGAATATGAAAATTAAATGAAAGTTCTGAAATATGTACGAAAGAAATATGAATTGTTTATGATATTTGATGCTGATTTACATGATTTTTGATAAAATCATGAGATGATGATTTTCAGGTTTTCAAGGGGAAATCAGCTTGAATAGCTCGGTTTGAAAGTTTGAAAGTTTTTATTAAAATTACAGTTTTATCTTATAATACTTTACGAAATTTATGTTATATATCAATTTAGTTATGTTGTTGCCTCACTAAGTTTTACTTAGCACTTGATGATTTTCATGCGTAGGTTCGAATAAAGAAAAATGACTCGAAGTGAGGGGCTTTCCGAGCATCTTTTGGAAATCAAACCTGCCGCCTATCCTATCTTTGACTTATTAGTGGCATGTACACTATATAGTTGGTTTACTTTATCGAATTTATTTTAAAAAGGTATGTAATACTAAACTATGACCATTTTATTTTGCCTAGTCTAGTTTTATCAGTATTTATGCATGAGTAATATATATAATGTTTTAAATGATTTATGAAAATACACTAAACTGTCTAATCACAGTTTGACGAATGAATTTATTTTCTACGATAAAACATTAATTTATAATTTTTAGGATATTAATAAAATAACTTAAGTTAAAACATGAGTTTTTTAAAATGAAACAAAATTTTAAGCATTTCAGTTGAACGAATGTTTCTTACGTTGATGTGACATCTATGGCTTGTATTTCGAGACGTATACGGGCTATGGATGTTACATTACTCGTCCATCAAATTTGTGGAGGCGGTCATGATCCCATGGAATCCTCGAAATAGGCTGGCGGAAGCCGAACTATCTCAACACTCTATCCGAAAATTGCATCTCAATAAAGGCAAAATGAATCAATGGTGTAACAACACACAAATATTGACAACCATCTCAAACATCTTGCGACACACACGCAATAATTTATTCATCTACGTACACCCTCCAATTAAAATGTAAAATTAAAATTTATAAAAATTAATTAGCTGAAATTATAAATAAATAAATAATTTATATAAATAAAAATAAAATATTAATTATAATAATGTATTATATTATATATACCTCCTTTTTCCATAAATAACGATCTTCAACCTAAACTCTTTAATATTATTATACACCAACCTCGTTTTTTCTATTTTATGTCATCATATGCATATCAATCAAAAAATATTTGTTAATTATTTTTAATCAAAATATATAAATTATAATTAATATTTTAAATTAAAATAGAGAAAATTATCTTTTGGCAAGAGGAAACTCAACTGCAGTTCTACTAATCGGTGTTAAAAATGAAAGTCAGTGCCAAGCCTATGATTGTAGCAACATCATACATCAACTGGTTTCCACTATATTATTATTGTTTACAATTAATGATGTCTTGCACATTTCACGGTACAAGGATAATATTATTGATCACCAACTATATTGATGAGTATTCTAAAAAATTGTCAACAACGAAAGATAGTGCATGTGAACCAATTTACAAGATTTATGCAACATCAAAACTCCAATTGTATTATATATGCTTAAGTTGTATATAAAATTCCTTGTTGGGTACTATTTCGTTGGAGAGCTTAAATTGATCATCCAATCAAGATAACCTCAAACACTACCCTTTTAACTTTGGTTCTATTGTCGTCTCCCCATTGAAAAATATTTTTACATCACTATAATCATTTTTCAGCACCACTGGTATCTCATTTGTTGGGACCTCCACACAAAATGAAATGAATGTGTTTCTAGTATCCAACATTCAATCAACGCGCTGATCAAACCTGTGACCAACCTGTACTCTTGAACAAATGTAACATAGTAAAATCCAACCACTTGCAAGTTAGCTTCAATCAATTGGTGTGATTTTTTTTGGAATATTGAGTCGATGTTGGAGGTCTCGTTGCTCGTCTTTCTATAATTAATTAAATAATAAAATTAATCAATTAATCATAAAATAAACTTCTACCATTTAATAATATAATAACAATTCATTCTCAAATAAAAAATATTATTGTATTAAATAAATAATAATAGCACCATCATTTTCAGATAGCTAGAAATATGTTAATTGTCAAGCCTCAACAACTGATTTGTTCTGTCATATAATCGAATCTGTAGAAAAAATATTTTTAAAATTAAATAATAATTAATTTAATTAGTAAAGAAATCAAAACCTAAACATTAAATTATTTTAAACAAAAATAATTTAATCCAAAAATTATCTACCAAATTTTGCCTTTTTTCAAGTTAAACCAAATTTAATTTATTTTTAAACTAAACTTCATTCAAACTAAACAACATAAAAAATCAATTTAATAATCTAAAAAATAAAAATCATCTATATTGATTTAGATTTATGAATAAAATAATCAGAACAAAATTATTAAAAATACCTTTGAATATCGAATGTATTTCTTTCTTTCTTCCCTTATTTCTTTTCCTCACATTTCTCTTCTCTTCTTAAACTTCATCCTGTGACAGTCCTATATATATAAAAATTTATTACCCATTATTGCAGCATTTATTGGGTACCAATAATTGTACCATTATCGCTGCCATTTACACTGTCATGCATGCAACTTGAGGCAGATTCACGGGACATTTACATTGTCATGCACGGGCGACTGAGGCAGAGACTAAGATGTATAGACTGCAATGCGACTTCACCTTAGATGTAAGGAGTGTAATACGACTCCTCCCCTACTATAGTAATGACCCTATCGAAAAAAATAATTCCAAATTTATGTTTTCTTAAAGATTTTTTCTTACTTCATTATCTTAAAATTTTCACAGTACATATTAAGGAGGTTCAAAATCAGGTATCCGAAATATCATATTTCTAAAATTTTCGAGTATCAGAATATCGGTTCGTGTCCTAGATCGTTATATCTATGTACCCGTATTTTCGCGTTATGGGTACCTAATTCATATTTTTAATATTTTATTTTAAAATTAAAATTTAAAATTTAGAGTTCTATAATATAAAATCTACATAAAATTTAAATATCATGATTGAAAGATAAATTTTAATTAAAACTAAAATAAAAAAATATAATTAAATTTTAAATATTTTTAAGTTAAAATTAAATATTTTAAAAATAATTTAGAAAGTTAATGTGAAATAATGTAAGAAATTAAGATTTTAGAATGTTATTTTGGTAAAATTTAAAAAATTAGGAAGTTAGAGGAAAATAATTTGAGAATTATGAATAAAAAATTTAATATAAATAAAAATAAAAATATATAAGAAATTGGGTATCGGGTCGACGGATATTCAGTTAAGTAACATTTTGTGACTCGAGCCCGACCTGAAAACTCGAGAAAAATAACGATTGAGTACCAGATGCGAAAAATCAAATATTTTTATTATAAATACTCGATACTTTTTAATCGAGTCAACGGATCGACAAATCAAATCAATCAAATTGGAATTTTTAAACACTACATATAGGTGTATCAATTAATAAAAGATTTTAATATTTTAACATTACTTTAAATTTTCTATTTTATATTACATTTAGGAATAAAATATAATAAAAATAAATTAAATAATTTAATTAATATTTGAAAAACTATATTTCCTATAATGTAGTCTTAAAATAATAGTACTTTTTTCAAACAATATTAATTAAATAATTGGATAAGACAAGAAAGAGGCGCCAAGTGGCCTAAACGCGGAGGTTGAAAACCCAAGACCAGAGAGATATTAACTGTACACAAACTCCACTTTCCTTCGAAATTTGCTTATACCGCCATCACTTCTTCTTTCCTCCCCTTTAACCAACCACCGTGAGCTGTGGTTTCGCTTTCCCACAATACTGAAGCACAAATCATTACCTACTCTTTGAAATAACCGGAGAATGGAGCCGACGACTACCACCACAACAAGCCTTGGACCGGGTAGTGAGGATCGGGTCATGGCAACGGCTCAGCAGATCGTTAGTAGTCTCAACACTCCTAAAGAGGTCCGTGAAGACATGCTCTCGATTTTCTCGAGCTTCGATAATCACTTTTCGAACATCTCCGATTTGATTAGCAACTCCGACCGTACTGACGTTCGTTTTCACGCCGTCGAGAAAGTGATCCTCCGGTGGAACACCGACGCTTCCTGTTATTCTCTTCGTTGGGAGGACTCTCCTGATGAAACTGAGGAGTTCCTTTCTGCGATTGACGAGATCCTTAAATCGGTTGTCAACATGTTGGTTCGGTCCAATAACGAAATGATGTACCGGGCGGAGACATCCCTTCAGATGGCCATGTCGAGGCTAGAAGATGAGTTTCGGCTTATTCTGAGTAGGAACTCAGTGCCACTTGACGCGGAGAGGCTTTACGGTTTGATCCGAAAGGTTTCCCTTTCTTTTGCAGTGTGTTGAGCCAATATGAGAGTTGTGCTACGTGTAAAGTCTGTTGCATAAGCTGACAGGGTTGTTATAACGTAATATGACCAGCTGTTATAATTCTAGAATGAGTCTAACCCTATAAGAGGAGTCTTTGTGTAAACCAGAAGAAATAAATGAGAAATATGTTTTTTTATTCATTTCTTTATTTGTTTTACAACATGGTATCAGTCGCTTCTGACCTGAGTGCTTATTTACTAGTTTTTTGACGCTCTGTGGGAGTTCTTTTTCCGTCTTCATGGTTGGAAGTGACGGAGCTTCTCCCGACTCTGGGGTTACTGGATCTGCGGCTTTGTTTCCTCCCAGAAAGGTCTTTACCAAAAAAAAATCAGTGTGGTGCTTGATAAATATAATTTCCTCCTTTGGAAGCAACAAGTATTGCTTGTTGTTCGTAGTCATCGGCTTGAGAAGTTGTTGACTGGTGCTGTTCAACCACCACCTACCATGGTGGAAGGAGATGATGGGTTCCTGGTGGAAAATAAAGATTATGAGGATTTCATGGCTCAAAAATAGTCCCTTATCCTCTTGGTTACTTTCTACTATAAGTTCATATTTACTTCATCAGCTGGTGGGAACGAAGATTGCCTCAAAAATCTGGAAAATAGTAACAACATTCTTTGCGAGCAAATCGATCACCATTTCTCATGAATCTACACTACAAGCTGAAGACAGTTAAGAAGGGTGACCTTGGCGTGTGCGCTTATATTTCTCACGTGAAAGAGATTAACGATGCACTGGTTGTGTGTGGCTGCCCCATCTTTGAGTTTGAACGCATTGTCACCATCCTCAATGGTTTATTACCAGAGTATCGTTCTTTTGTTGCTTTAATTACGACGAGTCATGAACCTTTCACTTTGGAAGGCATTGCTTTCGTACTCGTTGATGCAGAAACACAACAAAAGAACTTTGATCGATTTGATAATCTTTATATCAGTGCTAATGTTGCTCAGGTTTCCACTGGTTCCTCTACTGCTGACAAAACTTCTTCTGGTTTGAATATACGTTCGGGTAGGTTAGGAAGACCTCCGAGTGCTTCTAGTGGTCGAGGCCGAGGTCGTAGAAAACTTCAGTGTCAATTGTGTGGGAAAACTAGCCATCTGGTTAATCGATGCTGGTACGCTTTGATGAGTCTTTCCATTGTGTATTTTCTTCTGGCTACAAGGGATCGTCTAATAATACAGCTGCGAACTTAAGTCATCAGAACACTAGCTCATCAAGTTCTGGGTGTTGTGGATCTAGTCATGGCCATG
This sequence comes from Hibiscus syriacus, assembly GCF_006381635.1. NCBI lineage: Eukaryota > Viridiplantae > Streptophyta > Magnoliopsida > Malvales > Malvaceae > Hibiscus > Hibiscus syriacus. Next base: position 1,096,334 of record NW_024063200.1, read on the forward strand.
GAAGTTCATCTTCACCTGACAACATGACTACTTAGTGTGTTGACTAGAGTGCTACGTACCACATTACAGCTAATGTTGGGGAACTCACTGATAGTATTGCTTACTCTGAGCCTGGTAAGTTACTAATGGGTAATGGTAACTCCTTTCCTATCAATAAAATTGGTCATACTTCTTTGCATTTGTTTCTCATTCTTTACGATTGTCAAACTTGCTTCATGTTCCTAGCATTAAATTTTTTTTATCTCTATATCTAATCTTGCTCGTGATAATCGAGTTTTTCTGGAATTTTATGCCCATAGCTGCTTAGTGTATGATTATGATACGGGAGCTGTGGTCCTACGTGGGGTAGAATATGATGGTTTAACTCTCTACCTATAGTGAATGTGGCTAGTGGATCTATGGTTACTTATGATGTTTGGCATGATTGTCTGGATCATTCTTCTCATGATGTTTTACGTATGATAAGATTCACTTGTAATAATCCTTCTTTGAGAAATATTAATAAAGTCAATTCTTCATTATGTACTGCTTGCCAAATGAGCAAAGGTCATGCTTTGCCCTTTCCTCGATCCAACACTGTTTACACTAAACCATTTCAAGTTGTGTTTACAGACCTTTGGGGTCCTACACATATCCCCTCTAATGGATTTAAATATTATTTATACTTTATGGATGTTTTTTCTATACATACGTGGTTATACCTTCTAAAGGAAAAGAGTGAAGCTACCAAGGTCTTTCATCTGTTTAAAACAGTTGGTTCGTACTCAATTTAACTCTGACATCTTGGTTGTTCAAAGTAATTGGGGTGGAGAGTATCGTCCATTGACTAATGTTCTCTTATAGGTTGGAATTCATCATCGAGTAACTTATCCTCACACGTCTCAACAAAACGGTGTTGTGGAAAGAAAACACCGCCTTATTGTGGAAATGGCCTTCACTCTTCTTGCTCGAGCCTCATTGCTTTTCATATTTTGGTCTTATGTAATTGTTACAGCTGTCCACCTTATTAATCGCCTGCCCACATCAGTACTAAATGTTTGTTCTCCTTTCGAGAAGTTGTTTAATCAGACACCAACTTATGATAATCTCCGGGTGTTTGGGTGCCTTTGTTTTCCTCATACTCGACCATTTCAATCTCACAAGCTCTCCTTTCGCTCTCTAGCTTGTGTTTTTCTTGGCTATAACCTACAACATCGAGGCTATGCTTGTTTAGCATCGAAAGAAAGGGCTCTCATCATGTTGTTTTTTATGAAGGTGTCTTTCCTTATGTTGATAAAAAGGTGCTACCTTCATTAAAAGATCCTATGCCAACCCCGAGTTCTACATTGAGGATGGTTCCTGGAGCTAGTAATCTCCTTGGCAATTGTTCTCGTTCTCAAAAGGAAACTCCACCTCATGTTTGTGCACATCCAATCAACAACTCTACTTCATTTCCAACTGCTCTTGTTACTGGTGCTGATCAACATTCTCCTGTCTTGACAAGAGATAATAATGAAGTCCAATCAGTATTATTGGACTTACCGAATCAAGAAGTAGAGCATCATGCAAGAGACAACATATATGCTGTTGAACTTCAACCATGTAGTGATGTCGTGAATTTCATCCCATTATAACAAGAAGCAAGCTGGGTATTTTCAAACCCAAGATTTTTTCGGCTGATGCTATCTCCTTTGAAGAAGAGGTAGAGCCAACATCGATTTCTCAAGCTTTTTCTGATCCACCATGGAAACAAGTTGTTCTTGATGAGTACAATGCTCTATTGAAAAATTCTACATGGCATCTTGTATCTCTTCCACCCGATCATGTGGCCATTGGGTGCAAATGGTTATTCAAAATCAAACGCAATGCTTATGGTACTATTGAGCGGCGCAAAGCACTATTGAGCGGCGCAAAGCACGATTGTATCTTTCCACCCGTCCTGTTGTAAGGTTGTCTACGTAAATGTTGTGTTATCCATAGTTGTTTCAAATAAGTGGGTGTTATGTCAAGTTGACGTTAACAATGCCTTCCTCAACGGAGAATTGAGTGAGGAAGTGTTTATGCTCCAACCTCTTGATTTTGAACAACAATCACTTGATGACAAATCATTAGTGTGCAGGTTAACAAAAGCCTTGTATGACTTAAAGCAAGCCCCGAGGATGTGGTATGCAAGATAAAAATAGTATCTTGTGTAGCAAGGGTTTAAGGAATCTGCTGCTGATGTCTCTTTGTTCATCTGAAGTTCTGGAGGCACTTGTGTATTCCTACTCATCTATGTTGATGATATTATCATCATCGGTGGCTCCAAGAGTGTGGTTGAAGAAGTTATTCTCTGTCTTGGTGTTCAGTTTTCTCTGAAAGATCTTGGGGACTTATGATTTTTCTTAGGCATTGAAGTTACTAGAACTCGTGATCATCAAATGCTTCGCCAACAAAAATTCATTAAACAGTTGTTAGCAAAAACCAAAATGGATGATGCAAAACCAGCTCCAACACCGATGCTAATTTTTCCTAAGCTCACAGGCAAGTCTGGTAAAATGCTTGATAACCCTCAGTTTTTCAGAAGTATCATTGGAGCCTTACTCTATCTCACACACACTCGTCCGGATAATATTTAGCATTCATAGAGTTGCTCAATACATGCATACACCATGTGAAGGACATTGGATAGCAGTAAAGAGGATTTTACGGTATTTACGTGTCACGCTTCATCATGGACTTGTTTTCCAGGCAGGATCTCCTTCAAAGGTAATCGCCTTAGCTCACGTTGACTGGGCGAGCAATGCTGATGGCCGCCGATCAATGTCTGCTTCCTGCGTATTTCTTAGCAGCAGCCTAATCTCATAGAGTTCTAAGAAGCAACGAACAATTGCTAGATCAACCACCGAGGCTGAATTTCGTAGTATCGCAGATGTGGTCTCTGAAGTTGTATGGGTTAAGACATTACTTGCTGACATGGGGAAAAAACGAGTGCAATTCCTATAGTATGGTGCGACAACACAAGCGCAGTAGCAATGAGTGCTAACCCTGTATTTCATGCAAAATGAAGCATGTCGAGCTCGACATGTGCTTTTTTCGTGAGAAGGTAGCGGGAAAAGACCTGAACGTTAATTACGCACCTGCTAATCATCAAGTTGTTGATGGTTTAACCAAACTGTTGACTAAATCCTCTTTTTCAGAGTTTCGGCAAAGAGTTCGTGTCATGGATAATGAAGGATCAGAGTAGTAGGGAGAATGTTGAGCCAATATGAGAGTTGTGCTACGTGGAGAGTTGGTTAGAGTTGTGCTACGTGTGAAGTCTGTTGCATGAGCTGGCATGGTTGTTATAACGTAATATGACAACTTGTTACAATTCTAGAAGGAGTCTAAGCCTATAAGAGGAGTCTTTGTGTAAACCAGAAGAAATAAATGAGAAATACGTTTTTTTATTCATTTCTTTATTTGTTTACAACACGTGAATGAATTGGAAATTGATGAAGAATTCGAGAGCTTTGCACAGGTCGGTAGTGAGATAGAGTGCTTTCACTAGCGAGGAGCAAGCTTGGGAGATGATTTATGCGTGGATTTGATAAACTGTGATGCTGTCATTGAGTTGAAAGAGATTGCGGACTGGATGATCCGGTCTGGGTATGAGAAAGAGTGTGTTCAAGCTTATTGTAATGTTAGGCATGATGCTTTGAATGAGTGTTTGCTAATTCTTGGAGTTGAGAAATTGAGTATCGAGGAAGTTCAAAAGATTGAGTGGAAATCATTGGATGAAAAGATGAAGAAATGGATTCAAGCTGTTAAGCTTACTGTATGGGTTCTTTTGTATGGAGAATAGAGGCTCTGTGATCTGATATTCAATGGCTCCGATTCGATCAAAGAGACGTGTTATAATGAGACAGCAAAAGGGTGTATAATGCAGTTGTTGAATTTCGGAGAAGCTGTTTCTATTGGGAAAAGATCATTTGAGAAGCTGTTTAGGATTCTGGATATGTATGATGTGTTGGCCGATGCATTGCTGGATTTCAGGATGACGGTTATGGACGAATTTGTGTGTAGTGAGGTGAAGGGAGTGCTGGCAGAATTAGGGGATGCGGTGAAAGGGACTTTCATGGAGTTCGAGAATGCCCTGAAGAATGACGCTTCAAAGATACCCATGCACAATGGAGATTCATCCTCTTACACGTTATGTGATGAATTATGTGACATTGCTACTGGATTGGAGGGTGAAGATATTGAATTGGAGACCAAAACTCCGTTCGCAAAATTGTTGTTGTCGTTGACATCGTATTTGGAAACCAATCTCGGGGAGAAATCAAAGCTGTATGAAGATGGTGCTTTACATTTCGTATTTTTGATGAACAATATTCTGTATATAGTACAAAAGGTGAAGGATTCGGAGCTAAGAAAGCTTTTAGAAGACAATTGGGTTCGTAAACGAAGTGGCCAGATACGTCAGTATGCCACGAGTTATCTAAGGGCTTGTTGGATCAAAGCTCTACATTGTCTTCAAGATGAAGGAATTGGTAGCAGCTCTAATAATGCCTCGAAGGTGACCTTGAAAGAAAGATTTAAGAACTTCAATGCATGCTTCGAAGAAACATACAAGACTCAAACTGGTTGGAAAGTCCCAGATCCTCAACTTCGTGGAGAGCTTCGATTATCTATATCAGAGAAAGTAATTCCAGCTTACCGATTCTTCTTCGGGAGGTTCGGGACTGCTAGATAGTGGAAGACATGCTGGAAAATACATTTAGTATACACCAGACGATTTAGAAAACTATTTATCAGATTTGTTTGAAGGATCTCCACTGGTTCTTCACCATGTGAGAAGAAAGGGTTCATAGTATCAGAATCTCGTTACAGGTATGGCCCTCATGCTCATCAACATCTGGCTGAAGCAAGAATTTTCACATATATAAACCTGGTAACGTGTTTATTATTTAGTCTGTTTGTTGTTATAAATTCAGGTTTTGTGTAAGAAGCGATTACCCTTCATATATTGTATAAATGCATATTTATGGTCTATAGTTGCTCTGTGTGGGGATTTCTCTTGGTTCATTTTCGGAAATTACCATTAACCTTGTGGCAGTATATACTACTATATATATCTATTATTCTCTTGCAAATAAAATTCCAGAGTGCCTGAATGTCTGAGAGCATAACGAAAGCTTCTGACTCTGTAATATCTAACTAATACTGATGCCTATTATTTGTAGGATTGAAACCAATAGCTATATTTTGGTTTTGAACAGACCTGTCAATGTTGACCCGAGTCTGAAGCCAGTCGAACTCGATTTGACCATAAGCATTCACAATCCAAACCTGCCCAGTTTGAAGCCTAATACAAAATGATTCGAATCTGGAGTAACCCGAACTCGACTGACAAACGCAAATGCAAAAACCCTAAAAGAATTGACCCCAAAACTAGGACGGGTAAATCTGATGAAGTTGCAGTTTAATTAACTTCAATGGAGACGTCCTGACCAAAACCGAAAATCAGGACAAATCATAACACGGTTCGAGTACGAATTTAGCTCAATTCGCTTATGCATGCATCCTTAATTATCTAAATGTATCTCTCATATTTTATTATTGCAACTTCCATTTGCACAGTTTGGATCCAAATAATACTTAATATCTGTGCCCCTCTTTAGCATTTTTTATATTTTGGCACACAAAATTGAATGGATTAGAAACTAGGTTGAACAAATATACAGTTCATGGCAGCAAGAACAATCTACGAAGCGCCGGCAACAAGAGGGACATGAAAGTTGAAGCCGGACCACCCTGCTTCCGGGCAACAGGAAATCGTAAGTACAACCCACATGGCTTCATAAATTATGGTGCAAATAAACATGCACCGTCTTTTCTTTTACAGCAGGAACTCGCTGGCTGTTGTTTGGTCTCAAGATTGCATTAATGGAACTTTCTTTAGACCAGTTCATTTGTCATATTTCCTATTCACGAATAAACTGCAGGTCCATTTGATCCCTGATTGATTAGTCATTCATTCATCACGTCCTCTGGTGGTCCATTTGGTGGTTAATGTAGCATTTTAGCAGGCCAGAGATAAAATTAGGTTCATGGTTTGTTGGCCAGCTAAGAGCATGCTCTTGATGGCTAACGAAATGAGAAAATGAATGGCGTAGATCGATCGAGATTGGGATCTAAAAACCAGATCTGACCAGGAAGTTCAACCGATTGGTCTGGTTGATCCAGCATTTAGAATCGGCTGGAATCGGTTGAATGATTGAATAGAATAATTTAAAGTGTTTAATTCGAATTCTATATTCAAGTTCTTAGAAAACTCGAATCATTCAATTCGAAGTTAAAAAATTTAATCTGCTTTTTTTGGTTGAAGTTGATTCCAAAGCTTCTTAGAGGCAACACACCATCAAAGAAATCACCAAAGTATCCAGGTGATTCGTATACTAACCTCGAAATGATATCTCGAAGCATGACCACTCCTGAATTCCCATTGTCATCCCCGAGTCAAGCGTCTGAATCAGTTGTTTGACCGTTTGGTCTGTTTTGCAGGTGATCATGCCATGCCACTCAACACTGGTGATCTCATTTCGTGTTCCTCCAAGTGCTTTTTAACTGCTATTAGTGAATTGTTGCAGCATAATTTCATCACTGGCCTGTAATGTAATCAAGGTAGATCTCCGGTGCAGTGAAAAAGGAACTATATATCTCTAAGGCTTATGTTACCGATAACATTTTTCCTTCACCGTCAACAACTGGTAAGGTGCCGAATTTTCTTTCTACTCATTAACTTAAGGTCATTACAAATTTAATAACTGAATTTTACTACCTCTCCTATTTCACTCAGTATACTTTAAGAGTTTTCAATCTAATCACTCAACTTTGAACATTGAACTTAAATATTTTTTAAAGGTTACTGATTTTGCTGCCAAGTGCCTACACGAACGTAAATTCATGATCAATGTTCGGTCCAAGCAACAGAAGCAGAGAAAGAAAAGATTTAATTGAAGCATACGTAGGGAGTTTTTAGCAGTAAAGATTTGTGTGCTGGCATGGAGGGCCCATTGTTAGACTTAAGCTTTATATCAGTGTGAATTTGTTCCTTGAAAGCCGCTCCATAAATCCTCTAAGGAAACTTACTCTTTTTCAAATCATCTTCAATATCAGTCAATGGTTTCTTGAGACAGACCGAATAAGATAAAAACAAGAAGCTGAGATTGATTCTTTAACAAAACTTTCAGTGTGGTGCTGCAAAAAATAAAAATAAAATATATGGTACTTCAAAAGAAGGAATTTACTTTTTTTTTTTTATCAAATATAAATTAGAAGAAAATACATCAGAATCAATGTACAATTCTTCTGCAGGCTCGAGTCATGAATTGTCGGAAAAAATATTTACAAAATCATTTCAAATTTAAATTTATCTATATCGTTATAATATCGAAGCAATTATTGGGAAACAAATAAACACGATCGAAAAAGAAAAATAAATAACACCAAGATTTACGTCGAAAATCTAAAAGGAAAAAACCACAAGTACAGGATAAAAGAAAAAAAATACAAGAGGAGATTTTGGTGATAAAAAAACTTGATATTTAACCCTTTACCCTTACTATCTATTTATAGAGCTAGTTAATTGATTACAAAGGAAAACTAAATAGAGTAAAAATCTATTTTAATAAAGTTATCTACTTTTAATCAAACTAGGATTTTTATTTTATCAAATTTAAATATTAATTAATTTGTGCCACTTTAAATTCAAGTCAAACTTTAACAAATCTCTACAATGACACAAATTTTGAAAGTGCGAAGGTTTCAATATAAACACTCAAATTCGATGAGACACCCAAACTCAACAAGAAAAATAATTCTTCACTTCAATGAAAAGTTCTCCACCTCTTCCACAACACCGCTCAAATGGGTAATATTCAGTAATGGATACTGACCAAATCCAACATTTTTCTAAGCTTGGATTTAGCCTTCACATCATCATGACTATCATAAGTGCCAACGTTGCTCACAAATGTATCACCACGAGCAATATCATGCACAACATAGTCCTAATCATCAATGATAATTCTATCTTCAAATTCGTTATACCCACGAAATTGAACTATTTTATTTCACATAACCGTTCTTCCCATGGTTATCTTGTTCAACAAAAAATCTTCTTTTGCTAGATTTAGTCAAAATGTTTTACCAATAACAACGTTATTTGACACGTTGAATAAATCAGTTGTATTATCTAAAACTATTAAACCATGTAGAACATAAAACTTGACAATCTTTCTCTGCCCTTTCATCACAACAAGAGAGCCCTTGCAAATCTTTATATTTCTACATTCATTGGAGAATTTGTAGCCTTTTGAATCCAGGTACCTAACGAAATTATATTTATACTCAAATATGGAGAATGACTCACATTACCAAGTGTTCGAACAACCCATCGAATATCTTAATCTTGCTTGTGCCAATACACGACTTTACAAGAGATTATTTCCAAAAATACATCACATGTAGGTACAACTTTATACGTCGTAAATTAGTCACGGTTAAGACTGACATGAAAACTGCTACCAGATTCCAGTATCCATTCCTCAGTTGTTATAGAGTTGTCATCAGCTACAACTATGAGTTCTCCGTCATTGCACCCCTCTACTACACCGATTTCACAAGATTTTCTCGAGTTTTACTCTTCTGTTTTTATTTTAATTTTACTATGTAACTTGTAACACTCCGATTTAACATGACCTTTCTTTTTACAAAAGTGACAAGTTTTACCTCGATTGTAAGATTTTGATCTATCTCTCCCTTCATTACTAGAAGAAAGCTCGCCTTTTCTTTCATGGTTTGAGCTAGTTGATCCATGCACCATGGGACCCTCTGCCTGGAGCTCGGAACTAGATACAAGATACTTATCTTGTCAAATGAGTGCAGATTATTGTATATCCCTTCAAGAGTGAGTGTTTCATGACTGTACAAATTTGTGTCTCTAAAAGATTAGTAGGAAGGAGGCAGTGAACACAAGAGGATCAATCCTAAATCTTCTTGATCATACTTCACTTCTGAAGTCTCCAAATCAGAGAAAACTTCCTTAAATACGGTCAGGTGCTCTTCAGGAGACGAATCTTTTGCCAACTTAAACGAATAAAGACACTTCTTTAAGTGTAACTCGTTGATAAATTTTTTTGCATGTATATTTGCTCCAATTTCGTCCTTAAAGAAGCATCATTTTTTTCTTTCAACACATCCTATAATATTTGATTTGATAAGTGTAAATGGATCTGAGATAGTGTTTTACGATCCTTATGTTTTTCTTCGTTTATCCAATATGACAATTTCTTCTTATCAAACTCTTCCAATGCATCATCTAAGTCCAATTGTGCAAGGACATTCTGAATCTTCATCTACTACGACAAGAACCTAGTGTTTCGATCTAACAATGAAATATCATACTTTATTCTTACAATAATATTGAACTGAAGCTCTGATACCAATTTGTTATAATATCGAAACAATTATCGGCAGACAGTAAACACGATCGAAAAAAGAAAAATACAGAACACCAAGATTTACATGAAAAACCCAAAAGGGAAAAACCACGGGCAGATGAGAAAATTTCACTAATATGAATGAATAAAATACAAAAGAATTTGGTGAAATAAAAACTTGATATATATCCTTTTACCCTTACTATTTATTTATATGGATAGATAATTGATTACAAAGAAAACTAAATAGAGTAGAAATACTTTAATGAGGTTATCTATCTTTAATCAAACTAGGATTTTTAATTTTCCCAAATTTCAATATTAATTAATTTGTGCCACTTTGAATTCGAGTCAAATTCTAACATATATTAAGACATTAAATTGAAAACCACGCTGTTAAATATAAAAGGTCATGCAACCAAAGCCAAATCTAGTTTTGGGAAACACAAGAAACATGTCATTACAAATAATCCCCACCATTAATGGAAAAATATTCATAACTTGATCCATTTCCTTCTCGTACCCCAAAAACACATTTGGTAACTCTATGATCCGAGAAAGCAATCTCCATGCATGAACACCAACACACACATGATGGCATGAACAAATATGTAAGTCTAACCTTGTACATGTCATTTTTTTACAATTCGACTTCGAGATCATGCTTGAAAAGAGCCAGTCCCCTAGGCATCACGAAACTATAATAAATCGTTCTGAATGAAACCCCAAAACCATTGATGAAGTGGAAGAAGCAAGAGAGAACGTAGAGGCCTGAGAGGGAGTAAATCATGATGGTGGTAAGATGGTTGCAAACATCATAGCGGAAATAGAAGGCAAAACCAATTTGAAATCTAAAGAATGCATGTCAGTGGGAAGTTGACAAGTATGAAATTTTTGGATATGGTTTTTTGAACCCATTTGGCCATGACTTTCCACTTCTGACTAGGATTCAATGGCAATTGAGGGAGAGAACATCGTGTAGGGTTCTCTTTTGGTGGTGTTGCAGAGTAAATTTTGATGCCAATTCCGTGGTCAGTTTTCTTTATTTTGTTTTTGGGTATCATTATTTTTAACTTGCACCTTATTGGGATATTAAAACAATTTTGAGAGCACGTCGATAACTACTTTCAAGATAACTTGAAAAGAATATCTAGTCATTTTTTAGGAAGCAATAGAAGAATGTTATGAACTAAGGTGTGAGAATAAGAAAGTAGAAGATAGACAAAGAAGAGCTGAGGGGTTTTAGAAATGTGAAAACATCATTCATTCATTTTTTTAATATTTTCTCTGTAGTACATAATAATATTAATTTACAATGCACTAGATTCTTTCCAACTAGCCATTCTCTAACAAATTTGTACAGGTGTCCACCTATTTTGAACTTTACTCGACATGCATTCTCTTCTCTAGTCCAGGTATGCTTGATAACTCTCCAAAAGAGTTATCATTTAGAAATCTTTTACCTAGGATAGCTTGAACTTGAGCATTTTTAGGAACATTTTAGGATCGTTTTTTTTACTTATTTTGCATTATTTGCATAATGGGACTAAGCTGGGGGCATTACTTGATGTTGTAGATAATGTTGTGATGTTGTGTTAGTCTGATAAATTGTTTTGTAGCATTTGGTGATTCACCAAAAAGATTAGAGAACCTTCTAGATGGGATAGCTGGAAGAAGACAACTGTTAAAGGCTCTAGAATCACCTAAATTATGGCGAAAAAACCATTGATTGGGGTCTATTTCCTCCACCTATAAATAGAAGTGCTCTTATCATCATTTGATAATCGAATTCTACATCTCTATTGGGATTCAACATGGCTTGTTGTTTCGTATTTGAAAGAGGAAAAATGATATTATGAATGTTGAATGTTTATTACTTTAATTTTGAGTGTCGAACATAAAATGTTTGATTAAATGCTTATATGATGGTTTTTGATTATTTGAACTATGTTTATAATATTGTGGTTTTAATATGATGTTGATTAGAGATAATAACATTTTTGCATGTGTTTTTTGATTAATTTTATAGATGAAATTAATTAAGGTTGCATGTTAGTTTGTTACAACATAGGTGCTTACGAGAGTAGCATATCCATATAGAGATATAGTATACCTATGATTATGCTTGATTATGAACTTATGATATTTTTAATGAGAATTAGAAGTTTAATATTGTGGATTAATCTTAGCATAATTCATGAACATAGTGTTTTAGCATTACTATTATGATAGTAGCCCAAGAATAATAGCATATTAGGTCCATTGATTTTTAATGCTCATTTGATTGTTGTAGTTTCCCTTGCTCTTTAACATTGATATTTCTACCATTTACATTTGTTTGTCAATCATCAACTTCAACTCTTAATTGCTAAACTTGAACTCCACTGTAATCAAATTGCTCCTTGTGGGTTCGACATCCGTAGCATTATTTTGCTACCACTTTATTACTTGTTTGACAGTGTATGCTTGCACTTTGCTATAGCATTTACAAAACATCATGTTTTTGGCATCGTTGTCGAGGAACATCAGTTTACTTTAGAGTTTCTTAATTAGTTTACTTATTGTTTATTTCATTTTGTAGGTACTCAATTTTTCTAGATTCATTGGTGTATGCACCGAAGTGACAACGAACTAGAGTCGTTCGATCTAGAGATAGAAAGAACCTTTCGAAGATGTCGAAGAGAGTTTCCCAAAATCATACACACATGGCTCATCAAGGTAACAATGCTCTTCCCCCGCTACAACATGATATGATGTTGAATTACAAACTGGCAATAGAGTTGGGACACAACAATTCTACAATATGGATTATCGCAATCAACCTATCTGAGAGCACGTAGTGCTAACATTAGATGACTTACATTTGACATTATGCGGCAATCAATTCATGCTACAAAATTTGAGTTCAAGATGGTCATTTTTCAAATGTTGCAGTCCGTGGGGCAATATCGTGGGTTATTTACTGAAGATCTTGCACACTTCTTTGAGTATTTATGAAAGTTTTCGATTCATTTGTACAACAAGGTGTTCCTAAAGAAGCATGGAAGCTGAAACTCTTCCCTTACTCATTACGAGATAAAGCTAGAGTATGGTTAAATCGTTGCCACCTAGTGCTAGCATCCTGAAATGAGCTAGCACAAAATTTATTTCTCCGATTCAACCCACTAACATGAATACAAAACTCTAAAATGACCTCAGATCATTCAAGAAGCTGGAAGATGAAAGTTTCTACGATGCATGGGAGGTATTTAAGAACTTGTTGTGAAAATGTCTGATGCATGGATTCTCGCATTAGACTCAAATGAAGATGTTCTACAATGGGATAAATATACATACTCATATGGTAGTAGATGCTTCAACAAATGAAGCTTTGTTAGACAAAACATACAATGAAGAATATGACATTCTAGAAAGAATATCAAAAAATGATTGCCAATATCCAATATGAGAACATGTTCGGCAGAAGAATGTTGCAGTAGTGGACACTGACACATTCAATTCTATGACCTCTCAAATAGTATTGACAAATATGGTAAATAATTTGAAAAACCAGGGGGAATTTATGAGGTAAAAGCTACCACCAGTCTTTCTTGTGTTTATTATGGAGATAGTCACAATTTTCAAGAACACCTTCAAACCCTGAGTCAATTTTCTATGTAAGAAATTACAATATAAATGACAACACTTATGGAAATACCTACAATGAAAAGTTTTAGAACCATCATAATATGTCTTAGAGGAGCCAAAATGTTGCCAATCCATAATAACATCATTATCAACAACCACAACAGTACAATCAACAAGCAATGCCACAACCTCAAGGATAACATCAGGATACATAATCGCTACAAAGGCAAAATTATTAAGGACAATCTTCAACACAACCTTCCAATATATTATCACTTGGGGCTTAATGAGAGAATACATGGAAAGTTAACGGCTTTGGAAAGTCAAGTAGGTCAAATGACGAAATCTCTGAGTAATCGATTGCAAGGAACGTTGCCCAACGACACTGAAAATCCCAAGAAATAGGAAAAGAGCATTACAAGGCTATTACTACTCGAAGTGGTATCCATATTGGAAAGCTTGTTGAGGAGACCATGAAGAATGATGAAGGGGCTACTAAGCATGGAAAGGTAAAACAAATAAGTTGATCTTAAGATATCCACTATTATTACCACAACAAGAGAAGCGGGACAATATAATAATCTTGAACCATTGTCGGTAACAATGCCTACACTTCCTGATGTTTCTCTAGACCCAATGCCGTAGAAATCACAACCAAGGATGCCTCCCTCATTTCTCAATGTTTCAAGAAGACAAAAGAGGATCAACAATATAAAGCATTTATTGATTTCCTTCAACACTTGACAATCAACATTATGTTGATTGAGGCATTAAAGAAAAACCCAAACTACATCAAGTTTATGCGAGAAGTCATTTCTAAGAAGAGAAAGCTTGGAGAGTTAGAGACTGTTGCTCTTGCCGAATGATGTAATGCTATGGCTATAAGTTGATTGCCATAAACTTAAAGATCCAGGAGTTTCATTATTCCTTGTATCATTGGTTATCAATTTGTAGGTAAAAGACTATGTGATATGGGTACTAGCATTAATTAATACATTGTCAATTTTTAGGAAATTTAGGAATGACGAAGCAAGGCCTACTACCATTACACTACAACTTGTTGATAGATCCACCGTAATCCAAGAAGCATTGTCGAGAACATGCTTGTATGAGTGGATAAATTCATTTTCCCAACTGACTTTATAATTTTAGATTACGAAGCTGACAAAGATGTTCTTATTATACTTGGCAGCCCATTCCTTACCATCGACTGTGCTTTAATTGATATTGAAAAGGGAGAACTTACTATGTGCTTAAATGATGATCATATTAACTTTAATGTTTTGAATGATGTTCCTTATATAAGTGATAGTGTTGAATGCTACTCACTAGATACTGTTGATGAAATTGCACAAGAATAATGGATTGAATGCCACAGCATGGATAATGCTACTAGCAATGTTGTAGCAATTGAGGAGTTAACCAAGGACGAGGAAGCAGAATGTTGTGAAAATTACATGCAATACTTTGAGTCTTTTGAACCTCCAGACATGTCTATTCAAGTTCCTAAATCATCCACTGAGGAGTCACCCATGCTCGATTTGAAGCATTTACCAGGGCATTCGAAGTATTTTCCTAGGTGAAAATACTCTACCGGTCATTTTGGCAGCACAACTTACAACATCATAGGAATATAAGCTAATTGTTTTTCTAAAGCAGAACAAGAGGGCCATAGCCTAGAGCATTGCAGATATTAAGGGCATTAGTCCAACATTTTGTATGCACAAAATATTATTGGTAGACCCTAATAGTAATTTGATTAAGCATCAAAGAAGGTTAAATCCAATCATAAAAGAAGTGGTTAGAAAAGAGATTATAAAATGGTTGGATGGTAACATTATATACCCTATTTTAGACAACACTTGGGTAAGCCCCGTTCAATGTGTTCCAAAGAAATGAGACATGATCGTGGTGGCAAATAGTAAGAATGAGTTAGTTCCAACAATGACTACTACTGGCTGGCGGATCTGCATGGACTATAGAAAGCTTAACAAGGCAACAAGGAATGATTACTTCCCATTGCCATTTATCGATTAAATGTTAGATTGTCTTGCCGACAAAGCTTTCTACTGTTTTTTAGATGGGTATAGTGGATACAAACAAATTACCATATCATCTGAAGACCAGGAGAAAACTACTTTCACCTGTCATTATGGTACTTTTACTTTTTGAAGAATGTCGTTTGGATTATGTAATGCTCTAGCAATGTCCAGCGTTGCATGATGTCAATATTCTTCAAATGATTGAAGACTTCTTGGAGGTATTTATGGATGAGTTTTCTGTGTTTGGGTAAGATTTTAAGTAATGACTCAATCATTTAGTTGTTGTGTTAACACAATGTGAAGAAACTAATTTGGTCTTGAATTGAGAGAAATACCACTTTATGGTGACTGAAGGTATAGTGCTGGACATCGTATTACCAGTCATGGCATTGAAGTAGACAAAGTCAAAGTAGAGGTTATTGAGAAGCTGACACATCCCGCCAATGTGAAGCGATTAGGAGTTTCTTAGAACATGTTGGTTTATATAGAAGATTCATCAAGGATTTATCTCATATTGTTAGACCTTTATGCTCATTACTGGAGCACAATAGGAAGTTTTGGTTAATAATGAATGTTGAAGTCATTTGAAATGATTAAGCTGAAATTATTATTGATCCTATAGTTGTAGCCTAATTGGAATTGTCCATTTTGTTGAGTTAATTGATTGACGGAATTGGCCAAGAGGGGGTGAATTGGCAATTAAAAATTTGGTGGAAGCTTTTGCAGAAAATTGAAAGTAATGGCACAGCGATTTAGAGTGGTTCAACTTCTCAATCAAAGTCTACGCCCACTACCTTAGCTATCCACACTAAGGATTTTCCAACAAATTCACTAATTTTTCTTTCTTTTGAGGCCAAAGAGATAACCTTACAACACCTCAAGAATATACCCCAATTCTTGAGAACACTCTTCCCAAAGAGAAGATTACAAATTTGCAAACTTACAAGGAAACCTCACAAGGTAAGATGTTTGCACAATTCTAGAACAAGAAAAGAACACTCAAAGATAATTACAAATGAGCACAAATGGGTTCTTGAAAGCAAATGAATATTGAAAGGAAATTGGCTTGATTTGCACAAACTTGTTTTGATGCTTTCTCTCTTATTTTCTCTATGATTTCTTGTTGATCAAGGGCTTCAGAACTTGTTTAAATACACCTTGAATCACTTCTGAACGGGGGATAATTAATGAAGATAATATAGCCGTTTTAGTGTGAAAACATTAATAAAACAGCTTGGAGCATGGGGGAATCGGTTCCCCCTAATAGGGGATCGTTCCCTAAGTGTAAATTCAAATATTTGACCATTGAACAGGGGGAATCGGTACCCCTATGGGGAATCGGTTCCCTCCGAGCATCTGGAATCTCAGAGCCAAACCATTCAGGGGAATCGGTACCCCCTTGGTGGGAATCGGTTCCCTCTGAGCAATCTGGAATTTTTGGTTTGAAATGGTTCGAAATACTTTGAAAGCTTATTTTGAAATGTTTTAAAATTAAAACTTAATTTTACACTTAAGTAAGATTAAAAATGATTTTGAAATATTTGGAGTAATGTTTCTTACGTTTCGAAATGGGTGGAAGTTGAGACGTAAAATAGTTTCACTCGCTTTGGAACGTCGCGTGTTTTATCAGCGACGAAGGATCTCAATTCATTGGTATTCAAGTTGTTAGAACATTAAATCAGTATGGTAAAACATCGGATTGCTACAACATACCATCCCCAGACTAATAGCCAAGCTGAGGTTTCAAACCGCGAGATCAAACGAATTCTCAAGAAAGTTGTTAAATCTTCTCAAAATGATTGGTTTTTATGTCTTGCAGATGCATTATAGGCTTATAAAACATCATATAAGACATCACTGGGCATGTCTCCTTATCACCTAGTGTATGGAAAAGCTTTCCATTTACCCGTAGAGTTGGAACATAAATCCATGTGGGTGCTAAAACAATTAAACTTCAATTTGGATGTTACGGGTGAAAAATGACTGTTGGACATCAATGAAATAGAGGAGATGAGGAACAATGCTTATGAGAGTACACAAATTTATAGGGAAAAGAGTAAAAGATGGAATGACAAACATATCTTGCCAAAACAATTCAATGTTGGACAACATGTTGTTATTCAACTCTCTCCTTAAGCTATTTCTTGGGAAGCTAAAGTCACGATGGTCTGGACCTTTTGAAGTTGTGGAAGTTTTTCATCATGGTGTTGTGGTAATAAAGAACTTGGCCGATGGAAGTACATTTAAAGTCAATGGGCAACGTTTAAAGCCCTATTGCCAGCAACCAATCCTACATGTTTCTTTCATCACACTAAGCGTAATACTACTTTCACTACTAGAAAAACCCCCTTTAATGAAGCGAATTGCACATCATCTATGGGTGCGGAATGACACACAATGCCTGTCGTTGAAGCCACTGACATGAATCTCAGATGACATGCAATTGTACGTCATAAATTTATGACGCGCATTTATGACACGCATTTATGACGAGCATTTATGATGCTCATTGCACGTCATAAGCCCTTGTCATAATGAAGACGACAACATTGTGTGTCATAAATTTATGACACGCATTTATGACTTACATTACATGTCATTGAAGCACACGTCATTAGAAAAGATGACACACATTCCTGTGTCGTGATTGTATGTTGTAAATTATATATATATATATATATATTGTAGATTGACAAATAATCAAACTAAATCACATTTAATGCCTCATAATACTAAATATATATATCATATTTATATAAGCAATCCATTTGCACACAATATATTCACATTAAGCGATACAAAATATTGTAATCATATGTCGATACAAAATAGCATGCATAATAAAGTTTGTCACATAAGATTCCTCAAAACCCTATACAAATATAACGGGATTATGTTCTGTCAAAAAATCATATATAGATGGAACCTTCAAAATATTTGATAATTTGAGCACAAAACATACAATGTCAGTAGGCGTTTCATGTTTCTGAGCACAAGAAAATCCTGACTTGGCCCATTTATATCACTAATCCTCCTGCACAAAAGATAAATGCAATATTTGCAAACACATGAGTGTTGATCATATGAACGTGTCCAGATACGTGGTTTAAAATAGAGGAAAATTTGAAGAAACTTACAAGTTAGTTAGATTTCTTAGTAAATTAAACGTCACTGGCAAATTCTGAGTTAAATAATTGGAGGAGAGCATCCTGAAATTACAATGAGCATGAAAACAAATCATTTGATCAAGGCCAATTTAACAAGAAATTAAGAGAATCGTAAAATATTAAACAAGAAGAAAAGGTACTGAGTTTTCCTTACAAAGTTGTATGCAAAATCACTGCAACAAAAAGATAACATAAAGCAGTTAAACACTACTGCTCACGATTACAATTAGCATGTAGAGTCATCATAGCAAATCATTTCAAGAGCTCTTACACCCGTTTTCCCCCACAATCTCATAAACAAAATGAAACTACCACAAATAAAAATCAAATCTTGAACTTTGACTCACCTTCTTATTTGGCCACCTTAGACTCAGCAAATCTAAACAAGGTAAAGCAAAACATTGCAACTATCCAGACGACCAACATTTTCCTGGTATCCATGACGACTACGAGAAGCGTATATTTTGGGGGACTTTTCAAACAAGTGAATTTATACAAGAAGTAGAGGGTATATTTACTACATTCAATCTCTATATGTACAACTTTAAATAAAATTCAGAGAAATCACTTGAGTCAGTTGAGTTGGCATTGGTATTCAAAGATTCATGCATGAAGCTAGGAATTACAGTCTGAGAGTTAATCTGTCATTTGAAGAATAAAACTATATGAGTTACTTGAAAGAACAAATTAACATAATTAAGTAAATATAAATGCAAGCAATCCATGGCAGATGAAGTAGACACAATCTACAGAAATGATCTGATTAGTGTTCTGAAGTGAAAATAATCATAAACTCATCACATTATACTTTACAACCGATATGGAAGGTTCATTGCAGCTAGCTTGTTAAATATGTATCCCCCCATTTCATTTGATCAAAGGTAAAAACCGATGAGATCCTAAAAGACTGACCTAATCCGAGGAAGAAATACATTGTACAACTGCGAGGGAGGTTTTCAGACATTCTCTTTTGCAGAGTTAGGTTATATAAACCCAAAAATAATGACAACTTGAATTTCCAACTATGATCCTTTTGTAAGAGAAGATAGAAAAGCTAGTTTTACATAATTTATGTTATTCATTCCAATATTTCAAAGAAACTTGTCATAAAGAATCTTGACTAGTTATGGAATGAAAATCTATAACAAGAAGCAACCTGGTTAAGCTGCTAATGAAGATAGAAAAGCTGCTAACGCAGGCAAAAGGTATGAATTACCATTGAATTTAACAGTTGCATCAGATTTGGTGTCCACATTAGCAAGAAACGCAGAACATAATGATCCTGTTTTATATACAGTAGCTTGGGAAGAAGAAGGAAATACGTCGATGAACAGATTAATTTAAACAAGATCTGGCTGAAGAAATTGTTGGGCCACTGTTAATTGATTTTCAACTATATCTTTCAATAATAGCCTGAGCACATTTTTTTCTCAAGAAAAGTCTTAAGAAGAGTTTATGATCAGAAAAAAGTGATTTATCTTTTGTCATTTGTGTATAAAATATTATGATCCTTGAGATTTCAACGGGACCCTTGCTCACTAATCAGACAAAGAAGTAAAAAAGAGGCAGCCCTCCTTGAGTTCTTATTCATAACCAACATAGAAGCAAAGAAGTAAGGTTCTCTTTTAAAATGAGAAGGAAAAGAATAAATATGGAAAATACCTCCAAGTTTGGACCCAAGGAGGAAATGGTAGGATCAGTGGCTATCATTGCTTCTTCACAAAGCTTTATAGCCTTATGAACATCTCTTAGGTGACCCCACTTAGGTTGTCTAACAAGTCCTGGAAAAAAACAGTGAATTGGAAGACAGGTGAAACTTAGAAGATGTCGTTTATGAAATTATAAACTGAATAATCATGGTTTTACATTACTCATTCTATTGTAATAACCATCGATATGAGTCAAGTTGCATACAAGATGATAACCTCAAGTATGTTACAGGAGGCCAAGTAGATGCTTAGAAGTGCTAAAAATTTTATTAGATTGACTGAAGACATACCGTACTAATCAATCGGAGCATCATAATTATAACTAGTAGCAATGAAGGGTCCACCTATAGTCCTGCCAAAGTTCGTTCCACCATGATACTGTTTTAAGAGAAACAAAAAAAAATTGACCCGTTCGAAATGAGACTGCGTACTAGATTCTAGGATTGAATTTTATTACTATAAAAGCCAATGCACAAACACATTTGAAACTCCAATTATGATTACCATATAATAGTTTTGGAAAGTTCCACCTCTTTGGTAAAACCGCGCAACCGCAAATGCTAGGTCTTCTACAGGTCTGTAGGGAACGACACCACCAAATGAAAGGAACCTATCATTTGAAATATATTGGGAAGTAATGAAGAAGAAATAGTTTTTGATAAAAAGTTGAATAAGAGAAGCAAGCAATCACCATTATGATGGAGACATTTAATCCATATCACCAAAACAGTTACTAAGTAGAAGTCAGATTATAAATTATATTGACGAGTTGGACTTGGACACCATACCATCCAAACCAATTCTCGGTTTCTTATTAGAATTTGGAGTGAATTGATCACAGTAGAATCCATTACAGGTGTTAATCTATCATTGCCAAGATAAAAGAAGAAATTGTGTATCAAAAACCAACCAATGCCCTGATTTTCAAATCAAACAAGAAACATACTGAAACCCTTTTTGACTAAAACATGTAAATTCCAAGCGAAATGATTAACTATGATCGAAATTGCAAGTAAAAAACCTAAATCTTGAAACCCTAAACTTACAATAGGGTCAGGAGTATCAGATTGCTGGCATATGACCTAGGGAACTCTAGTATCCAATGAGACAACCATAACAGCTGCCCATTTAATATATGGTTTTGTACCTGCGCCATATGCTGAATCAATGTTTCCATATTCATTTTCAATCTGTATAAGAAAACCCAGAAAACCATTAGGGGAAATATTATAGCACCGACAAAACAACAGGAATTGTTCATAAGAAAGTTGGAGAAGAAAAGAGCAAAGACAAAACGTATACATGTGACAAAATAATGGTCCTCCTTGTGATGCATACAATTTCTCTTGCTTCATCATGTCCACAATTTTGGCCGTGAACCTCTGCATTTTTGCCTAAAATTTTTTTACACTTGTTTTTAATCATTTCAGCTAATAGTCCTTCCAACAATTTTAGTGAACTTTACGAAACAGAAGATAATGATGAATAAAGAAGAGATTAATTTATATAAATAATAAAGTAATAATATTTTTATGGATAAATATATTACCTTAAATGGTTCGTTATCAGTTCGGAACTTGATCCCGGGTATAAAATGTAACCAAAGAGGAAATCCACTGCAAATATTTTATCAACAAATAAAATAAAATTAAACATACCCAAAAATAAATAAATAAATAAAATTTTACCCATAATTCCATTCAACACAAACATATGGTCCGATGCGTAGATGAACATAAAGACCAACTGTTGCAACTAACTTCACAAATTTAACCAAATCGTTTCTTCCTTCGAAATTATACTGTAAACATCGATAATCAAAACTCAGGGAAATAATCAATGGGATTAATTTTTAGTGCATAAGTTTAGAACAGTTTTAGCATAGCAACTGAAGAGGAAAAAAGAAGGCAGAACCTGGTTTCGAACTGGTTCGTACAGATTCTAGAAAACGTAAGTTTTGATCATATCTAATCCTCCGTATTTGGATTTTTGTCTAAGGTCCGGCCACATCTAAAAACATGAAACACATTTTTCCTCTTCTAAAAACGGGTAAAGGGAAAACGAGGGGGAAAATGACAGAAAATTCAAGCTTACATCAGGGGTACTGCGAGGGTAGTGAATGGAGCCGGATACCAAAACGCGGTGTTTCTCGTCAATGACAATTGCTCGGCTATCGTACGTGATGGTGGATGCAAAAGTCAAATTCATTGAAGCACATTCGCTTGGAGTGGTCCCTTCGAGGTAGTTGTATGCAAAATCACTGCAATAAAAAGATAACATAATCCCTTCGAGAAGATGACGTTTTGGACAAAAGGAAAAAGGTAAAAAGAGAAAAAGGGGAAGCATGCGGAGTGAACTGATAATTATCGAGGGGGGAAAAGCGGGAAAGGATGAAAATAATGGGGGGGGAATTAAAAGATGACTTTTATAGATGACACACATTTAAAAAGTGTATTCCGTGTTTTGTAAATTTTTTGGATTATGACTATTAAATATGACACACATTATTGTAAGTCATAAATCGTTCATATTTTAAGAAACGTGACCTTTTTTTATGACACAGTTTTTGCAAGTCATAAATTAGCGTGTGTCATTGTTCATGTGTCATTAAAGGTATATTTTCTTGTAGTGTTTTTAATTTCTATGGAATTTAATAAGTTAATTTGGACATTAGTTAGTTTTTTATTCATTTTACTTCTTTTGCGTACAGGTCTTCGATGTAGCTTAGCATTCAGCTTCATAGTTTCTTTTCTTAATTGGATGTTGAACAACATTTAGCTCTCATTTGAGGTATCAAATGTCGTGTCCGGTGCTGTAGAAATTTACAGTTGGCTGGGGTAAAAATTTTGGGTAGTAAAATTGTATGAGTTGTACCCCATCTTTTCTTCCATTAAAGCATAACCTTCCAACATCCCTAATCACAACCCTTCATTCAAATCACTCTTATCCCAATCTTTTTCCCCTATTTAATTTAATTGCTTTTCATTTATTACCCCCTTTTTCCACACGCAACTCTTGTAAATTTTTACCTTAATACTTTCTTCCTTCTTTGGTCGAATTTATTCCAAGCAAATCTCCTATTTTTATTTTCTTTCCTCTATTGATTTCTTTCTGAAATGTTTCAAGCCTTCTCCCATGGTGCCAAAGAAAAAATAACTGTTAAAGGCTATCGTCGACCACCTACACCACCACCACGAGTGCCATATCCATTGCTAATTGCTATTGAATAACCCATGAAGTTTGAGTCAAAAAATCAGAAGATACATGAGGAATCATTCTCTAATTGAGACTTCTGTTATGAACATGACTTCGATCTTTCATCCAAAAATGATTTACAAAAGGTGAATTACATCACTGACACTATAACCATTCTCCACTGGGTAAAATTCTCTAAGCATCCTGATGGCATTATTCAAGAGCTCGTATGGGAGTTCTATAGCAACTTAACTGATGCAGAGAAGCCCTTGGTTTATGTTCGTGAAAGCATAGTACACTGGTAGGCCAAGCTGATTAATGCATTATTGGGCATATGGGATGCTACATGTGAGCATTAAACATTTGTTGAAAATTTAACCCCAGCTCAGTTGGCTCAAGTCGGTGTTGATGTGTGCATTCTAGGAAAATCATGGGATATATCACCTACAAAAGTATACAATATGAAGAGGCTATACCTAAACAAACAGGCAAGGGTGGTTTACTTTTCTTTGAACTATATTAATGCCTACCATTCATTATTCCTATATTACTAAAGATGGAATTTTGTTGTTGAATTCGATATTGGCTGGAAGACATATTGATGTAGGAAAAACCATCTCAGATAATATTTTTTATTGTGCTCAGAAAAACTTCATTGTGCTATCAATCACAAGTGGCCATCTTGTCTTCTGATTATGTTTTCACAAATAACCTCCTATTAGACTTGGTTCGATCAATGGCCAAAATTTGAACAACATGAGGATGAAGCATTTAGTGATCATGTTAATGCTACTGCTCAAGGAGAAAAGTTACCAGCGGATCCTATTTTACTAAAATTAAAGAATGTCATGTCATGATGGCAACAAAGCAAGATAACATCCAGTTCATGTTTAGTCACATTTTACAGAATTAGTGTCAAGCACATAATGAACAAGTGCAATATTGTAATTAGGCCAAAGATTGTGACATGGCTTTCCAACAAGTTATAACCAAACAATTCAAGAAGCTAGATGTTCATTTTTCAGCTTTCCCAATTCTGGTGTTAAACGATTTAACTCCACTAACAATGCTAGATGCAACAGCTAGCTCTGCAAGCTCTGAGCAGAAGAATGAAGAAGATGCTGATGATAAAGATACATCAATGAAAGGTGAGGATTATGAGATTCATTCTGAGGAGAAGGGAGAGGAAGATGAAGATAGTGTGGTTGATTCGAAATCATATATTGATGTCATTGCTGCCAAATTTGAGGATGTCAATGAAGAAAAAGTTGACAAGAAGGGATTCAACCTCCAAAGCAAGCCTAGTAAAGAAGTTGAAGCAGCTAAGGATCTATTGGTCCTAAATGCTGAGGTAATGCTGAAGGATGTTGCAACACCAAAGCATCAACACAGTGAATCTACTCAAATACTCAGCAAAGTAATTACTGAAGTTGAAGATCTTGTTGAAGCCAATTTGCCAAAGAATCAGTTTGTTGTTTTATTTGGCGGCACTAAGGACAAGAAGGGGCCAAAATAAGAACTCTTGCCCAAAAAATGAAAATTGTTGCAAGTGTAGTAGCTACTCCAAGTCCTAATGCTGCCAAGGCCACTACACTGAAATTGAGTCATAAGTGGAAGAGTTCTTCCAAAGTGAAGATCACTGCTAAGAGAGTTTTCCCCAATAACACTAGCCCGAGAAAAGCCCAAGAAAGCTAACTTAGCGGAGTATTATTTTCTCTATCCCATCATATTATTTAATTTTTTGTATGCATTGAGTCCAATGCATCTCTTAGGTTTGGGGGTGTATTGTTTTTTGGTTTTATATTTTTTGTTTGTGCTATGTGTAGGAGTGCATGTCAGTGTTGTTTGCATACTTTTTTGCATAAGTTGTTATAGCATTTAGGAATTGCATTAGTAATGCTTTAATATTAGTTTTAGGAAACTAATGAAAGATAGTTTATTTCAGGAAAATTTTAATGATACCCAATAATGAAAACTTGATGTTGTGAAATGATAGAAGATTACTGTAAAAACTTAGTGGAAATATGATTCATAGTACATTTGAACACTATAGGGGTATGCTCTCAATATTTGGAGAAATTAGAAATTTTAAGCTTTAAATCTCATATCCATATTAGATATTGCAGATAATTATGCTTAAAAAATTACGAAATAAGTTGGGCAATGCTTGTAATAGCTCCAACATAGCTTTTAGGAAATAAGTTGGAATGTTCCAACATAGATAAAGGCATATTGTTGTAGCATTGAAAATTGTTAATTGAGTAGGTGAATTTTTTTTATAATTTAGCCAAGAATTTAGTGGATATACCTAGACAACACACTATTGTACACTACGAATTCTAAAACTACTAAGTTAAATTTGCATTCTTCAATTTGAGATCATACATGTTGTATATCTTGCTGAGGGTTGAAAAAATGGAATAGAAGAAAGGTTCCAAATGGTTTCCTTATATTTTTCTTACAACATTACTAATAGTTGCATGCATTTAGTTGCTTGAGAACAAACAAACACTTAGGTTTAGGGGTGTGATAACTCTCCCAAAGAGTTATCAATTAAAAACCTTTTACCTAGGATTTGCTTGAACTTGAGCATTTTTAGGAACATTTTAGGATCATTTTTTTACTTATTTTGCATCATTTGCATAATGTGACTAAGTTAGTAAATATTTACTAAAATTTATGTTTTTGTTAAGATTTGGTACACTGATGCTGGAGGCATTACTTGTTGTTATAGATAATGTTATGCTAGAATGTTGTGTTAGATTGTTGAATTGTTTTGCAACATTAGGTGACTCGCCAGGAAGATTGAAGAACCCTCTAGTTAGGACAGTTGGAAGAGGGCAACTATCAAAGGCTCTAGAATCACTTGAATTGTGGCAAAAGACCATTGTTGAGGGTCCATTTTCTCCACCTATAAATAGGAGTGATCTTCTCATCATTTGATCATCAAATTCTTCATCTCATATATCTTTCACCATATATTTGAGTCACGATGGTGGCCTAGTTAATTTGTGAGGGAGTACAATAATAGCGATGGAGCAGTAGTGATTGATTAGGGTTCAACATTAGCTTGTTATTTTGAACTTGAGAGAGGAAAAATGATATTGTGAATGTTGAATGTTTATTACATTTATTTTTTGTATCGAATATAAAGTGTTCGATTAAATGCTTATATGATGGTTTTTGATGATTTGAACTATGTTTATGATATTGTGGTTTTAATATGATGTTGATTAGAGATAATATCATCTCATGCATGTGTTTATTGATTAATTTTAGAGATAAAATTAATTAAGGATGCATGCTAGTTTTGTTACAGCATAGGTGCTTACGAGAATACATATCCATATTGAGATATAGGATACCTATGATTATGCTTGATTATTAACTTATGAGATTTTTTAATGAGAATTATAAGTTTAATATTGTGGATTAATCTTAGAATAACTCATGAACATAATGCTTCAACATTACTATTGTGATAGAAACCAAAACATAATAGCATCTTAGGTCTTTTGGTTTTTAATGCTCCCTTGATTGCTTTTTACTTTTGTTTGTCAATCATAAACTTCAACTCTTCTTTGCTACACTTGAACTTTACAGTAATCAAATTGCTCTCAGTGGGTTCGACATCTGTAGCATTATTTTGCTACCACTTTATTATTTATTTGACAGTGTATGTTGTCACTTTGTTGCAGTATTTACACAACATCAATGCTCTTTTCATTAATATTCAAATGCCTATCACGTGTGCCTCATTCTATTGTATCAATTCCTAATTTCACCAAATTAACATTTGAAATCCCTAACCATACTTCTAAATTCTTCAATTCTCTATCGTCTTCTTCGATTGTTTCTATATTTCTACTGCTCGTGACAATACCACTTCCATGAAAGAATCCTTGTTCCCAAGGATAAAATGATACATGAATCACAAGGCTCACATCAAAGGAAGATGCACTAATGCTTCTAAGTGATCACATGACAAAGCATTGGAAAAGAAGAACAATAGACCAATAGACTTGAGACTACTTTTTGACAGGATATTGTTGTTATTTGGTCAACATGTCTTCCAGAATTACTACCAACTATCTCTTAGCTTTCCAACGGTTATTGAATTTCCTTAATCTGATAACGGGATTTTTTAAATATTATGAATTTCTAATATTTTTATTGATTATTTGTAATGTAATTTAATATAGGATGATGCATTATCTTTTAGGATTAGATTTATCATTTTATTAGGAAATAAGATAGAGTTGAAAGAATTATCTTTAGTTTATTGCTATTAGGACATCTTTTATTTATTATTTTATTACATAGTTATGTTACAACAAGGATTCCTCCTCATGTATATAAAGGTGGCTTTTCCACCATTTCAAACACATCTTTTCTTTGAATAATAATACAACGTGAGTACTTTTTTGTAAGAATTGATTGCCTTGTGTCTTCGAAGCTTCTTTTTCTTTTAGTTCTTTTCAAGTTCTTGAGAGAGAGATCTTCACGCTCTAGTTTGCCTCTTCATTGTGATTAAGAGGCATGGTTAGAGTCATTTATTGAGTTTTCTTTTTCAGTGCGACTAGGAGGGTTATATAGGATAATTATCCATCTATTTCTATCTTCCACAACTCCATTATCTTTTTTCCTCCATTATTGTTGCCCACCTCAATTGGCTAAGTTTAATCTTTCCATTACATATCTTTATTTTATCTTTATCTATTCTTATATTTATTTTATCAATCTTTTTTATTATATTAATTTTTCATTGTCTTAATATATGTTTCTTTGTCTTATTTCCAATAACTTTAATCCAAATACATACATTCTTCTTCGTAACCCATAACTTCCCATTATTTCCTCTCGTTCTTTGATCGAGTCTAGAGCTTTCTAGGTTTGATTCTTTAACGAAGAACAATGTTCATCATCTGCTTCCACATCTTTATCAATTGGTATCAAATTTGGGATGATTCTTGGAAACAATAAAGTGAATTTGCTTCTCCTACCACGCCTACTTCATCAAGGTACCCTAATGGAGCTAATTCACGAAGATTCACAATTTTCAGGTTCTTTTTACATTATTTTAATTTAGTTTCAATTCATTCTTATTAGTTTTCTATTTTTCATTAAAAAAAGAGAAAAGGGCAAAAACGGAGAAAAAGCCAAAAAAAATAAATAAGTAAAATCCATAAATTGTAAACGAAAGAATTTGGAGCTGATTTTTTACAGGAACATTTTTCATACTAAGAGAGATTTAAATTCAAAAATTCAAGTTAATAGGACATAAATAGTACCCTCTGATCCATCGTTCAATATTTTTCGGTATATTTACCATTGTTTATTGACGAATTTTTCTAAAATTTTATAGAAAGAATATGGTACTGAAAATTATCCGATTGCAACTAAATTCATTGGAACACATCAAAAAAAAATTCAAAATTTTTAGAGATCATAAAATCCTTTCAAAACATTGCTCAATTTTATCATGCGATTGATTGGCATATTTGGGGACTTAACATTGGAAAATATTTTGAGAATTTTCCAGGATGAATTTTGTTCTGAATTTTTTCAAAATGAAACTAAACTCACTAAGGAACATTAAAAAAATTCAGTGTTTTTGGAGATCAGAAACCCCTTCAAAAATGTTTCTCAAGTTGATATAGTGAGTCAGGTTTTTTGCCTTTTAGGTTTTCCAATTTTTTTCTTTGACGCTTATTTTATCAGGTTCCTTTGTCTCACCTTTTCTTTGTTCCTCTACATCATCTAACATATTCTTTCTCTTCTTTTAGTAGGATTAAAAATATTTGCATACTTCTTTTTCCTTTCATTTTCGTTCTCTTGGAGTCATTCCTTTGTTTGGCCTCTTAAAGCTTTTAAGTAATTTTTCCCTTTGTTCGTGATTGAACTCCGATACGAACATTGAAAAGATTTTTGGAGAAGAGAGTTTTTAAAGAGTACAAGAAAAACTTTCTTGCCTCTTGTTGTGTTACTTCCTTGGAGTGACTTGTGAGGTTTCTTGTTTTCTTTGATTTTCTTTTTTCACTTTACATGTTGCATTGAGTGTTGTGATTTTCAGGATGTTCAAACTAAAGGTACCAAGATCAAGTATTCCACAATTCTATGGCGTGGAAGACCCACATGCCTAGTATGAGTGGTAAACCAAAATGGAATTCATATTAAATTACTACAAGGGTTCCAAACTAGACAAATACTTTTTAGCTACATATGGACTCAGAGACAACGCACTATCTTGGAGTTACCAGTTAGACTTAGAAAAAATAACAATCCATTCCTGGGATGAGCTCAAATTTGAGATACAAGAATGTTTGTTCCAAGTTACTACACCGAGGAAAACCTACAAAAACTTCAAAGACTACGACAAGGTAAAAGATTCGTGGAGGATTATTATAAAGAGATGGAGTCTTTAATTCGACGGGCCAGGATTTGTAATGAAGATTACCACTGTTATTAATTTGTGAGAGGTCTCAAACGAGACATTCATGATGAACTTGCTGAAAAATACTTTGAAGATCTTCAGGGTACATTACAAAAGGCCCTCACAATTGAAAACAAACAACAATGGAAATATCGTTTCTGAGACACTTACCAAGGTACTTCATCTACTTCCACTTCATATTCTACTCACCTTCTACCATGGATTATGAATCGAATGATGACAATGATAAATGCGATGGTAGTAACATTATAATAGAATATATTGATATTCAATCACTTGGCCTTAGACCATTGGAATCAAAAGATAAACTTAAAATTCATGTGATGAAATTTTGTGAGGATGGTGAGAAAACACAAAAAGAAAAAGACACTGAAAAAAAGGGAAAAACAAAAGAGGTCACAACCCATTAATGCCAAGAAAATGACCCACAGGAGGTGAGTGAACTTGATTGTGAGAAGAAAATAGTGACTCAAAATCTATGTGTGAGCATAAAACAATTGAGAGAAAACCTTCTTCACAAAAAGCCTTACATCCTTGTTCTCTTTAGGGTATCATTTTTTTTTATTTCTAATATTAACAAGGATTTGTTTGGTGTGTTTATTTATCTCTTATAGGATTTTAGAGAAGTGTTAGATGATCCATATGATGAATTACCACCAGAAAGAGGAAAAAATACCACATTGATCTAATTCAAGGTTCCATCATATCTCATCAAACAAACAATCTCGGAGAAACCAAAGAGTTAGATTTTCTGTGAAAAGGCTACATCCAGGAAAGCCTTAGTCATTGTGCATCTCAGTGAAAAATGTAGAGTTAAACCACACCAAAGGTAAGTATGTTGTTTACTTTGATGATATCTTATCTACTCACCTTCTCTTGATTTTCATATCTCTCTCTTCTGGTTGGTTCTTGACGTTCTCCGACGAGAACACTTTTATGTTAACATAGACAAGTGCATGTTTCGTAGACTTATCTTTTTAGGCTTTAAAATAAGTGTATAGGGAATCCATGTTGATATTAAAAAGATAAAGGCAATTCAAGAATACCTATGTCATCTTTTATAACCGAGGTAAGATCTTTCTAGGGCTTAGCAAGTTTCTATCGTTGCTTTTTCAAGTATTTCTCTACCATTGTCGTACTTTTGACAGAAATCATCAAAAAGTTGGTTGAATTCAAATGGGGACCACAACAAAATTAAAAATTTGAACTCCTCAAAGGTAAGTTATGTCCGGTTCCCATTCTTCGTCTTTCTAATTTTTCTAAGACTTTCGAGCTAGAAGGTGATGCTTCAGGTATAATGTTCGCTTTGTGTATGATATAAATTACGTGAAAATATGTAAAAGTATACACAATTGAACAAGTAATATAGAGTGAGTGAGTATCGTCTCCACAAGGATTGAAGGAATTCCCAAGTTAAGTTGAAGCACTAACTATATATCCTAATATATGACTATATGATGGTATGACAATTGATAATGATGCGGCAAAATAAAATGTATGAAAATGGAATTGCAATGATAATTGTAATACCCCAAATATCATATCAGGGACTTTATTGAAAAGATTTGAAAATTTAAAGTTTATTTGAATAAGTGGTAAAAGATGAGGAAATGATTTGGAATAGTGTTTAGACAAAATTGTAACAATAGATAAATTAATAGGGTACTTTGGTCTTTTAAGAGCGAAAATGAATTTAAAATATATCCCTTATTAGGGATTGTAAAGGGGAAAAGAGGAAAGTAAGCTCTTTCTATTCTTCTTCTTCTTCACTCGCGTAGGTAGTGCTCTCCTCTCTAGCATAAGGTATACTTCCATTGGTTAGTTATTCCTTTAAATTTTGGGTTGCTCTTGTAACACTAAGTGACATGTAAGCTTAAGGAAGGATTAAAGAAGATTAAAACTAAGAGGTGGATGTTTTATATGAGATTTAAGGAAATGGGTTTTTGAATGATATGTTGATAAATGAGTTTTTCTTGAGATTTATTAGTAGAATGACTTGTCAAAGGATTGAAAAGAGATTAGAAACATGAGATATGATTAAAAACATGTTTAGAAAAATGATATGATTCTTGACTTGAAGTGTTATATGAAGATTCTAAATGTTATAAGAGGTTAAATGAAGGAATAAAAGTGGTTAAGTAAAGAAAAGTTTAATATTATTGTTGGAGGTAAAAGTAATAGATTAGAGGGGGAAATTTAGTAAAAATCGAGCTAAAAATGGTAAATCTGGGTAAGGGAATCGGTACTGATAGAACAATATCGATACTATAGGTGTAAATAGGTAGAAATGTGATGAACAATATCGGTAAATATGTAAGAGGTATCGATACTGATAGGGTATCGATACTAACAAAGGGAAGTATCGATACCATGGATCCAGAATGTCAAAATGGTATCGATACTGAAAGGGGTATCGATACCAAAGTATAGTGGTATCGATACTGAGAGAAAAGTATTGAACCATGCCAACACAAAATATAGAAATGGTATCGATACTGAGAGAAAAGTATTGATACCATGCCAGGGTAGTAGTATCGATACTATTGAGTTTGGAACTACAAGATAGTTTGAAATTGTTATAGAAATTGAAATAATAGTACTTTCGAATATTACTAATGTTAAGGAGTATACTAACATTGGTATATTATGTGTACGTAATGGATGCTTGTGTAGATCGTAATCATGCTCTTGAATCTAGCAAGAAAAATGGAAAGGATAAAGTTATTGATTAGCCAGATATCTCTACACTTATTAGCGGGGATTATCAGGTGAGTACATTTATTGCAATTATTTGAGATGAATAAAATTTGCAATGATTCAAATTAGAACGTTTTACTTTCATGTATGTTTATAGTAATTAATATGCTATCATTATATGTATGGAAAGGATATTATGAATAAGTTTTTGAGTATGAACTGCTCTAAAATGAATTCATAACTAAAATGCATGAAAGGATGCATTAAGGCATAAAAGGGTGCCATAACTAAAATGCGTGATGATGCATTAAGGTATGAAAGGGTGCCATAACTAAAATGCATGAAAAGATGCATTAAGGCATGAAAGGATGTCATAACTAAAATGCATGAAAGGATGCATTAAGGCATGAAAGGATGCATTAAGGCATGAAATGATGCCATAACTAAAATGCATGAAATGATGCATTAATGAATGAAAGGATGCCATAACTAAAATGTATGAAATGATGCATTAAGGCATGAAAAGATGCCATAACTAAAATGCATGAAAGGATGCCATAACTAAAATGCATGAAAGGATGCATTAAGGCATGAAAGGATGTCATAACTAAAATGCATGAAAGGATGCATTAAGGCATGAAAGGATGCCATAACTAAAATGCATGAAATGATGCATTAAGGCATGAAAGGATGACATAACTAAAATGCATGAAAGGATGCATTAAGGCATGAAAGGATGCCATAACTAAAATACATGAAAGGATGCATTAAGGCATGAAAGGATGACATAACTAAAATGCATGAAAGGATGCATTAAGGCATGAAATGATGCCATAATTAAAATGCATGAAATGATGCATTAAGGCCTGAAATGATACGATAACTAGAATTTACGAATAATTACTAAAGAAAAAAAATGTACAAGAAAGAAAGGTATGTTGAGCATACTAAGGATGTTTATGATAATAGAATGAAAGAAGTTTGGTTCAATAATAAGGACTTGTCTAATCCATATGGATGATGCGCATGAATTTGAAATCAAATTACCATGATATGCTTAAGCATAAATTATTGTTTCCTTACAATACATATTGAACATATGTTGATTTCACGCATATGTAAAGGAAAAGATTAGTTTAGTAGGGAGTGCAGCCGTAGCAACGGTGATCATCAATTAAGGTTGACTCATCAGTGACAATAAGATAATCCCTTGTATTTTGGAAAACTTATTTGGTATGTAATTAAAGTACTAAGAATGCTCTGAAGTTTTTAATTAAGCAGAACTTTATAACAGATTAAAAATCAATGTTTTGTTGTATATTAAAAATGTTATGTTTTAAGAAATCGAAAAAAAAATTATGGGTTTTCAAATGAGGAACTGTTTTATAAAGTACTGTGACATATGTACCTTGTGTGCTGAAAGGTATACATAAGATGGGTGTTACAACAATGTGGCAAGGTAACAATTGAAAATGCTATGGCAAACTGATTGTTTTAACTTAAAAATCTAAAGCAAATTAAACTAAGAATATGGAAATGAGTAGGATAGTTGACAACCTCACACAAACAAGCTACAAAGAGGATAATTGGTAAGGATTACTAAGGAGTCCTAAGCCTTTCCTTCTGGAATGGTTCACGTCTTTTATGCCTACGTACTCAACAGAATTTGCTAAAAGTGTCCCTAGGCTATCTCTATTATGGAACCTGACAAATAAAAATGCTATGACAATACCTCTCACTGTGAACTGCAATAATTTCATATCGATTAAATACTACCCTGTTTGTCGTTGAAATCTTATCCTTATCTCTAAGGTGGATTAGGACCTAGTTAGCAGCTAAGCCCAATTGCTCACATTGATCTCATCTAGCTCTCTCGAATACTAGGCATCAAACTTAAGAAAAAAACCCCTCTTGTAAATTCTTACAATCTTAATTAAATACATACAATGAGAAAAGCAAATATTAACATAAAAATATGTATCATTCATTAAACAAAAACTTAATCATCCATAGTTAACCCACACCAAATAAGGCTAGTTCATGGTGGGGTAAAAATCATCCAAAGAAATAATTTGTTCCATAACAACACACCAATTAAAAATGAAATGAAATCGCAAGGTAAGAGAAAACTCCTAACACACGTGTTGCCGTAAGCTCCTTAGGCCATCGTGAACCACCTTAGCAAGATAGATTCTCTCAAAGGGGAAAAGGGGAAGAAAATGAAATCTTTGTAGCTGTGTAATACCCCAAACATTGGTTAATAACCAAAATGTAAATTTTAAAAGTTGGTGGCAAAGTACAAAGATGGGAAAAGTTTAGGGGATTAAATGGGTAATTTTCCAAAACTTCAGAGAC
This sequence comes from Hibiscus syriacus, assembly GCF_006381635.1. Classification (NCBI taxonomy): domain Eukaryota; kingdom Viridiplantae; phylum Streptophyta; class Magnoliopsida; order Malvales; family Malvaceae; genus Hibiscus; species Hibiscus syriacus. Next base: position 1,131,023 of record NW_024063200.1, read on the forward strand.
TAAAATTAGTATTTTCAAAAGTTATGTATTTTGGCCGTAAATGAATAGTTCACCCCCAAGAATGACGTTCGGGTAAAATCAGACTCTTGATACGAAAATTATGTTAAAAGCTACAAAGTGTTAAAGTCCAGTAAATGTTTTTGAAGGTTATTAAATTTTTGGAAAGTTGCATGGATAAAATGGTAAAGGGTATAATATTTTGTCCATCTTTGACTTTAGAAAGATGATAAGGGTTATGTGGCTTGGTATGGATGTAAATATGAGGATTCATTAATGGTAAAATTGTCATTTCACATTAAATGAATTTTAAATTCACTTAAGCTTAATAAATGAAAAATTAACATGAAATTACTTAGAAATATCATGAGACAAGCTCATCTTCAAGCCTCCATTTCGTGTACCCTATGAACTAGGTAAGAAAAATTTTATTTTTCATTTTTGAGCAATTTCCTTTGGATTTGGATCGATTATTGAAATAAAAAATTGTTATATTCAAAAAACGCTATCATTTGGTACCATTATTGTATGCTAATTTTGCTTGAGTTCAAAGATCTCAATTTTTAGGGTTTATTTTATATTAGGGTTTTAAGAATAGATGATCGATTTTGAGGTTATTAAGGTTGTAGATTCATTTCCAAGTTTGATTGATTATTAAAATCACCTATACACATGTATATAAGTTTTGACCAAACCCTAAATTTGGGGGAAAGATGTGATTTGAAGAAATTAAGTTAGGGGTTTACTTGTAGAGGTTTTGAAATGTTGAATATAGGTTGATTTCATGCTCAAATTAAATTAAATTGAAATCATGAAACCCTACACTTTTGATATTCAGTCCAAGCTTTAAGAAGTGAGAAAAATCATGGAAAAATTATGTAAGGGTTGGAATGGAAGTAGGATGGATTCTTCAAGCCTTAAAAAGTTATAGGGACCTTTTTATAATTTAATAAAAGTTGGGGGACCTATTCAATAATTATGGAAAAATTATGTGTTAATGTGTAATTGTTAAATAGTTTTTTACTATACTGGAAATTTACATTACAGTGTTGAAATTTATGTTAGAATGTGAAATTGGGTCATTTTGGGAAGTTGAGAAAAGTTGAGGATAAAATCATAAATATAGAAAATTTGGGAACTTAAATGAAAGTTTTATGTGAAGTTTGGATATATTGGATAAAAAGGAGTTGGAATGGTCAGCTTGAAGTGATAAAGTCAATATTTATGTTGTGACATGGAAATTTTATTGAATCTATGTTAGTGAGATTCTAACATGTGGTTTGAAATGCATATGTTTTATAATGATGTTCATTTAGATTTTTTGCTTGAAATCAATATAAAAAATTATTAAAGCTAAGGAGAAGCTTAAGAATGAAATGTGAATCTCTAAGGAAGGTTTACAAGCTAAGGACACAGGTAAGTGCAAATTTAATTTGTACTTATGTTATCGAATAAACATTGTCTTGCGATGAGCCAATGACAAAGTTGCTATGGTAAGAAGTGACTCCTAATTGTTCTATGTTTTTTGGTTCATGCATATTTTTTTCATTTGGTGATCTAATAGAATTAGTGAATAAGCTAAAAATGCAAATTGGTAAAATCTGCCTAGAAATTATGTTTTGAATAGTAAGTCTAGAAAATCACCATAAATTATATGGAAGTGATTAGAGGATGAATCTTATACCTTTTGATTCTTATATCATTTTAGTTTTGTGTAAAACATATAGCTACTAATTTCAAGGAGTATACAAAAAGATATTAATTTTTAATCGAGAATAGTTCAAAAACAGGGCAGCAGATTATGTTAGTCAACTTTGAAAATTCACTATAAAATGTACAAATTAAACTAGAAGAATTGCCTTATATGGTTTGATTCGTATTTGAGTACATTTTCTATTGGTATAAACGGGAAATTTTTTTTGAGTGAGTAGATTAATACAGAATAATACTTTTTAAAGGTAGTGCAAACTGTCAGAATACAAAATTATAATGAACTTCTTAGTAGAAGCAAATTTAAAGTAGAGGGTCAAGGTTAAAGCTTAGTGATGCTTATATTTTGACTTGTATAAATAATGTTAAAGTTATTTTATTTACTATGTACTTATATGATATGAGGATAACTTGCAATGAATCAACCTCGAGTGTTTTTACTAAGCATATTTTTAACACATTCTTAAGTATTTTCATATAGTATATGAAAATGATTTTATTGAAGGATTTTAGGGTGTGAACTACCCTAAATCAATTTATGTATTTTACTCTATTTAACATCTATTGGTGTTTCAAATATATGTTTAATATGTTTTTTGGGATATAACAGCCTATTGTATGTACATTGAGATTCATATGTACATTTCGACATACTTTGAGTATGATGGTTATCGGTCGATTTTGTTTAATGCATTATTGCATTTTCATACCAGTACTCTGTGTACTTGGAGAAGTACTTTGTGTACTATAGAACTATGTGTGCAACGATGGTGTTCATAATGAGCACTTGTTAATACCTTAAATAAGATGGTTACCGATTGATTTTGTTTAATGCATTTGTTGCATTTTTGTAATAGTGCCTTTGCATACTTTTGGCACTATGTGTGCATTGAAGGTTTTCATAATGAGTTTGTGAATTACCATTTTGATATATTAGTATAGTGTTGTTCTACTATGGTACATATACTTTCGTTTAGCACTTATGAATTTATGTACCTTGCATTCTCATCTGTCATAAATTAGGCCGTAAATGGATATTTTTGAATAGACCGATTGGTAAGTGTGCTATGCATATGAAATAATGTTTCACAGATCATGTGATAGAAAATTTTCTTATAAAGTTAGTTTTATGCGTTTATATATATTTTATACGATTTGATTCGTATTTTGATCTTTTATGGCTTACTTATGCTTTAAAATGTTTTACTTCTCTTCTTATACCTCACTAAGTGTATACTTAGTGTGTGATGATTTTCATGCGTAGGTAAAAGGAGCAAGAGGAACTGAGCTTGGCATCAATTATCGAAGATTATTTACCGGTATCAAAAATGATATACTATTGTTGTTTTAAATTTCTAGTTGGTGTGTATACATATAAAAAGAGTTCATTTTGTTTTAATATGGGTTTTGACACATTTTAGAGTAGAAGTATATTTATTTATTAAATTATTTTATTTAAAGAAACCAAATTTTACTCGTTTTCAAGTACATAAACATTTTGAAAGACATGTGACATCTACGACTTTTGTACGAGGACGTATACGGGAAATGGATGTTACAAGCCGCCTTTCACTCTTGCCTACCTCACCCTTTTCCCAAAAACACTTTCTCTTAATTGTATGGAATCCTTATCTATTTATACTAGGGAATATCCTAGGGTTTGTGCCAAAAATCCTTTTATACCTTAGGTATCATTCCCTTCACGTGAAGGGGTGTACAATTATGATGATGGTCCTCACACGGTAGTTGGCTAGAGGAGACCACGTGTGGGCTGGACAGCTAGCTCCTTCAATTAAATATCTTCCTCTCCTTTGTCCTTTTCTGCTCCCAGGAATGTCGTCCAGACTATTGCATCATTCTTCTACTACTTTTTCAATAAAAAAATGCTACAACAAATCTCCTCACTTTCCTTTTCTTTCAATCACTTACTCATCAACAAACAAACACACCCATTAAGCGGCACCAATTTGCAAAATAAAGTGTTGCGGCAAAACAACTCCACCACATGTAATGATATTATCCTAAATACATCTATATGAATCTAAATGAGCCCTAAGACAATCAATAACCTAAGTGAAAAGGCACATGATATAGCCTTTTTACAGGGTTATCACATCCCAAAACTTAAGCTATTGCTAGTCCTAAAGCAATAAATAATAATCAATAGAAAAAATTGCTATAACAAATTAGAAATCAAGACGGTTGCATGGTTTAAATTTCAACCCTCATAGTTTGACATTTGGAATGAGTCATATCCTTTCCATTGTATATCAGCTAGCTTCGTTTCCTCGATGTGTAGTGCCTTGAAAACAAAACCTTGAAAGACCCATAAATAGCACTCATTGTTGGCCTAGTCCATAAAATTAGCATGTTGGTCTACTACATCTTGGAGTTTAAAGAAACAATTTATTGTATAAGGACAAATCGAATGGTCTTACCTTGAACATAAACAGAGTGTTGATATGAATCGGTAATATTGGCGTAAAATTCTTTGACGACTGAGACATTGACAATCTCAGGGTGTCGAGCAAATGTTTTCCACTTGTGCCTTATCACCACATCCATCACCTCGAGGAAAAAGCCTTCATCGCCCAAAAATATAAAACCTTGCTCGAGAAGTATGTTGCGGACCTTCACAAGTTGGAATCACTCATTGGCTCCATCATCTTTAAATGGCTAGGACGGGTGGTTGGCTGAAGGTATTGTCTTACTCTTTACCATGTTTGAAAATTACAAAAAGAACAAAGGAAGACAGAGAAAGCTTAAGGCTCTAGCTATGGAGATAGTCAGCTGGTATGGAGAAAAGAGGTTTGAGGGAGAGCAAGGAAAATAAAAAAGAAAGAAAAAGTATGGAAACTAAAATTGGTGGTTAGGTTTAAAGTGGGGTAACATACGAAAAGGTGAAAAAGTGGGTATTTTGATATATAAAAAGAAATTGTAATAAATGATGGCTGAAAAGATAGAGAGATAAAATGATAATAAAAATAAGAGTAGTGGGATTTGAAAATTAAAAACTAAAAAGTTACCCTTTTTTTGTTTGTTTATCGCCGAAAACCCTACGAAGATAGGGTTTAATGTAAGCCCCTTTCATCCAATTACTCAGTGCCACCATTTTTCCAGAGACTAAGTAAAATAAAGCCTTAAAAGAAAACATGGAGAATGAAAAATTAAATGCCAAGATAAAGTAATAAAATAAAATAAAATGTTGTGTTATTTATGCACACGGTAACAAACAAAAATGTTGAATCATTTTAAAAAGGATATAAGAGCAAACTCAGGCATCCTGAAGGTAGAGTGCAACCTTGTCACGCAAGATGGGGGCTCTAGTGTAGATCTTCAATCTATGATCATTGACCTTGAAGATGGTTCCATCATCAAGGTTCTTTATATCAACAACTATGTGAGGGTATACATGGTGTACTTCAAATGGACCTGACCACCTTGATTTTAGCATGCCTAGAAGAGCTTGAGCCAAGAATTATAAAGGGGAACCTGTTAACCCTCATGAAAATGCCATGGCAAAAGATGCTTGTCATGCTACCTCTTGGTTTTTTCCTTATATAGTTTGACATTCTCATATGCTTGAGCTCAAAATTCATCCATCTCGTTTAGCTCTAGAAATCTTCATTCACCAGCTAACTGGTTATCTAAGTTTAGCTTTTTGATCACCTAGTAGGCCTTGCTCTCTAACTCAATAGGGAGATGGCATGTTTTGCCATAAACCAACTTGAATAGAGACATTCCAAGTGGTGTCTTGAAGGTTTTACAACATTCCCACAAGGCCTCATCAAGCTTTGGGGACTAGACCTTTATTTTAGGGTTGACCACCTTATCAAGGATTTGCTTGATCTCTCAATTTGAGACTTCAACTTGACCGTTGGTCTGTGTGTGGTATGCTATAGCAATTTTATGTTTGACCCCATATCTATGTAATGCTTTAGCAATTAACTTGTTATTAAAGTGGGTTCCTTCACCACTAATGATAGATTTAGGAGTTACAAATCTTGTGAAAATATTTTTGTGAAGAAACTTAAGGACAGTCTTTGAGTTGTTCCTTGGTGTTACGATGGCCTCAATCGACTTAGATACGTAGTCCACTGCTAGCAAAATATAAAGATCTCCAAATGAAGAGGGGAAGGGTCCCATAAAGTCTATGCCACAAGCTTTGTAGAAGTTATGTGCATCTTTGAAGAGTGTGGGCTAATAGAAGCCTGATTGAAGAACCTTTACAACAGTTCTTGTGCCTCCAAAATGGCCTCCATAAGGAGTTGTGTGGCAATGATATAAAATCTTTTTTTATTCTTCTTTGGGGACACATCTTCAAATCATCTGGTCAGTACATTGCTTGAACAAGTATGTATCATCCTAATAATAAAATCTTGCATCATGTCTTAATTTTCTTTTGCCCTGGCTATTCAAATCATAAGGCAAAATAACACTAACATGAATGTTAACGATGTCAGCGTACCACATAATTTTCGCGACAAATAAAATTTTCTCGTTAAGGAATTCCTCTTTGATTTCTGAATTGTCATAGCATTCAACTTTGTTTTCTAACCTAGAGAGATGATCAACAACGGTTCTCAGTACCTTTCCTATCCTTAACCTCTAAATCAAATTCTTGCAATAGCAATATTCATCTAATAAGCCTAGGTTTTGCTTCCTTCTTATTCACTAAGTATTTGAGAGTTGAGGGATCAGTATAAACAATAACCTTAGTTCCTATAAGGTATTCCCTAAACTTGTCAACTGCAAATACTACAACAATTAACTCTTTCTTGGTGGTTGTATAGTTAAGTTGTGTTTCATTTAAGTTACAATTATCATAGTAAATAACATGAAAAATAGTACCTCGACGCTACCCAATCACTGTTCCCACAACATAATCGCTGGCATCACACATTAATTCAAATGGAGCAGCCCAATCGGGTGAACAAGGATGAGGGCTAAGAGAAGTCTTTTCTTCAACTCTGTGACTGTGTTGTAGCAAAATTTATCGAAAACAAACAGTTGATTTTGTTGTAGCTATATAGAAAGAGGATTTGGAAATTTTAGAAAAGTCCTTGATGAATCTCTTATAAAATACCACATGTCTTAAGAAGCTTCGAAAGTCATTCATATTGGTTAGAGGAGATAGCTTCTCAATCACCTTAATCTTTGCCTTGTCCACCTCTATGCCTTTTTATGAGATCTCGTGGCCTAGAACCTTGCCTTCAGTCACCATAAAGTGACATTTCTCTCAATTCAGGACTAGATCGGCTTCTTTACATCTCTTTAGTACCATTGCTAAATTGCCAAGGCATTTATCAAAATCATCACTCAAAACGGAGAAGTCATCCATAAAGATATCAAATAATTCTTCCACCATATCTGAAAAAATAGCTAGCATACATCTTTGGAAAGTTGTTGAAGCATTACAAAGTCCAAACAGCATCATTCTAAATGCATAAGTACCATAGGGGCATGTGAGTGTGGTTTTCTCTTGGTCCTCTAGCGCTATAGCAATATGGTTGTACACAGAATATCCATCGAGAAAGCAATAATAAGCCTCTCGCCAATCGATCCAACATTTGGTTGATGAAAATGAGGGGAAAATGATCCTTCTTAGTTGCCTTATTAAGTTTGTGATACTCCATACAAATCCTCCATCCAGTGATGGTGTGTATAGGTAAGAGCTCATTTTCTTCATTGTTTACCACGATCACGCCTCCTTTCTTGAGGACAAATTGCACCGGGCTCACCCATGAGCTATTGGATATTGGGTAGATAACTCCAAAATCAAACAATTTTAAGATTTCTTTCACCACCACCTTCGTCATAATAGGATTGAGCCTTCTTTGTGGTTCAACAGAATTGTTGTGGCAATCATCAAGCAAACTCTTATGCATGCATATAGTAGGGCCAATCCCTTTTAAATCAGTTGTAGTCCAACCTAACACTTTTTTATATTATGCTAAGACAATTATCAAACTATGTTCTTTCTCAGGTGTAAGACTAGAGGAGATTATTATAGGCAAAATTTCATTGCTACCTAAGTAAGCATACTTTAGATGTAATGGAAAAGTTTTTAGTTCTAAGGTAGGAGCATGCTCTAGTGAATGTTTTGGAGGAATAAATTATTCAAAGTTTAGGGGTTCAAATTCCGTACCTGGCCTGGTTTTGAGTGAGCTAGATTGTTGTACCTCCATTGGAAAATCCTCAAGCTTCTTTCCTTCTTCTCCATTAAGCTTCTTATCTTCTTCTCCATTAAGCTTCACATAATCTACAAGCTGAAGGAAATTGTTGCAGCAAAATTCTTTTACTTCCTCCTCTCTCATTGAATCCATGTATAAAATGCACTGGCATTCCTTCGAATCATCCACATATTTAAGAGTGTGGAACACGTTGATGGTCACACATTGATTAGCCACTCGTATTTTGAACTTAGCCTTTTCACTGTTGATAAGGATGTGACATGTGGCTAAAAAATGTCATCCCAAAATTATAGGTACATTGTCATCGGCCTCGCAATCAAGAATAATAAAATCATATGAGAACACAAACTTCTCCACCTTCACTATGACATCTTTAATCCTCCCCTCGAGACGAACATGGGATTGATCAACTAGTTGTAAAATAAAAGTGGTCGGTCTTGCATTTTTCTATCCCAAGCTTCAGGAAAACTGACTTGGGTATCAAGTTCTCACTCGATCCAAGATCACATAGGGCTCTTCCAATATAATTATCTCTTATAGAACAATGAATGATAAAGCTACCAGGATCGTTTCGCTTTGGCGACAACTTGCTCACTGTAGATTAGTATTCTTTTCATATAGCAATTGTCTTGTACTTCTTAACCTTTCTTTTCTTTGTGACAATTTCCTTGATAAATTTAGAATATGTGGGCATCTGCTCAATGGCCTCCAAGAGTGGGACATTAATAAGTAGTTGGTCAAGGATGTTTACAAACTTCTTGATCTGAAGGTCATCGTTATGCTTCTTTAAACGTTTAGGGAAGGGTGGTGGGGGTCTTACTTCTTCTACTGTTGGTGGGGGAATAACTTTTTTTCTGGTATTTTCCTTTTCTCCATCTGCAGATTCACTTGTTAAACCCTCATCCTTCTATTTTCCTTAATTATATCTTCTTGTAAGTCTAATTTTGTTTGCGCCATCGTGATGTTGGAATCAGTTGTATTCCTTCATCTAAACTTATCTTGTTGGTTTTTTTCAGGTACCACTCCTCAGCGTGATTGCACTGCACTGCTCCTTGCCATGTTGTTTAGTGACTTCAGTGTCACTAGGTAGAAGACATGGTAGGTATTCTTGTAATACTACGGTAATTTGTCCAACCTGGCCCTCCAAAGCACTCAGAGATGAGTTATTCCTTTGTAGCAATGCTCCTTGACTTTGCAATAAAACTCCTTGGTTTTTAATAGATTGGAATGGTCTTGCAATATAGCCTTAGAAGTTGTTATAAAATCTTAAATGGTAGCCTCAAACGAATTGGTATTTGATGAAGATGATGCCCCCTTGTTAGAATTTTGCCACATCATATTTGTTTAAAACTTGGGGGATCATTTATATTCTAATGTTGAGTGGAATGACTAGCATTGGTGGCTCCTTGATTTCCCCATGGAATATTAGGATGCTGACGCTATCATGGGTTATAGGTGTTGGAGTAGGGGTTGTTGTTGCTTAGTTTAAATTTTCCACATAGTTGATGGATTCTTGATTGTTCGGATATTCACTCTCATGGTGATTACCATAACATAAAACACATGTTGATTTGGTCTCCTTTACTTCTTTCACCTCATTAGAACGTTGCAAAATTTTCAACATATTTGTCATAGCATAAAGTTGTGCAAACATTGAATCCTTAGCATCTGATTCCAATGTCCCTGGTGCCTTCCTCCCTATTCCAAGCCTTGAAGAGGGAAATTAATAATCATTGTTTGATATCCTGTTAAGGATGTCAAAAATCTCTTCAGGTGATTTGTCCAACAAAGTTCATTTGCTGAAGCATCCAACAACATCCTCGTGGGAGCATTAACTCCATTGTAAAACATCACAACTTTTGTCCAATCATGGAATCCATGGTTGATAAACTTGCGAGCAATCCTTTATATTGGTCCCAACACTCATACATTGATTCATCATTAGCTTGACGAAAATATGCTATGTTATTTTAGAGTTGAGTGTTCATGATGGACGGATTATACCATAGTAAAAAACTTTTGCATAGATCAACCCAAGATTCCATCGATTTGAAAGGAATTCCATTCAACCAAGCCCTTGCTCGGTCACACAATGAATACAGAAATAATTTTATCTTTAGCACATCTTCATGCACTCTTTGTTGCCTAAAAGAATCACACACTTCTAAGAACACACGAATATGTTACCTTGTATATTCATGAGGCATGCCTCCAAACTATCCTATTAAATTCAACATATTAAACATGATTGGTTTGAGCTCAAAATAGGTTACCTGGATCTCGGGAGCTATAATACCCATATTGAGATCATCCAAGATAGGAGTTATGTGATCTCGAATAGCACAAGGACGAGCAGTATTCTTCACATTCAGAATTGTTGCATCATTTGGATCTTTATGATCCTCTACTTGTTCACCTCCTTGGTTTCGTAGGTCATACATGTTTCTTTGAGCATGTCTCCTTTGATGATAAAAATGTTCAATCTTAGGATCATATGGTAATATTGGTCCTTCGGGTCTCCCTCGGGTCATGCAACAACAAAACCTGAAAGAGACAAAGAAAATAACAAGTAAAACTATACAAAAATAAAGAAGAAAATTAATGTTATAACAAAACCTTTTAAAAATTCAATTGTCAATCCCCGAAAACGGCGCCAAAAACATGTTCATGTTGTGTGTGTGTGTTATAAATTATGCAAAATATGTGCAAGTATACACAATCGAACAAGTAATATAGAGTGAGTATCGACTCCACATGGATTGGAGGAATTCACAATTTAAGTTGAAGCACTAACTATATATCCTAATATATGACTATATGATGGTATATAAATTAAGAATGCTTAAGCAAAATGAAATGTATGAAAATGGATTTGCAATGACAATGTGGCAAGGTAAAAATTGAAAATGCTATGGAAAATTGAATTGTAACAACTTAAAAATGCTAAAGCAAATTAAATTGAGAATCTGGAAATGAGCAGGATAGTTGACAACCTCACATAAACAAGCTACAATGAGATAATTGGTAGGGTTACTAAGTAGTCCTAAGCCTTGCATTCAAGAATGGTTCAAGTCTTCTATGCCTACGTGCTCGACAGAGTTTGCTAAAAATGTCCCTAGGCTATCTCTAGTAAGGAACCTGACAGATAAAAATGCTACGGCAATACCTCTCAGTGTGAACTATAGTAATTTCATATCGATTTAGTACTACCCCTTTTTAGTCATTGAAATCTTATCCTTATCTCTAAGGTGGATTAGGACCTAGTTAGCAGCTAAGCCCTATTGCTCACATTGATATCACCCAGATCTCTCGAATACTAGGCATCAAACTTAAGAAAATGCCACTATCGTAAGCTCTTATAATCCTAAGTAAATAAATACAATTAGAAAAGAAAATGTTAACATAAAAATATGACTCATTCATTAAACAAAAACTTAATCATCCATAGTTAACCCACACCAAATAAGGTTAGTTTATGGTGGGGTACAAATCATCCAAATAAATAATTTGTTCCATAACAACCCACAAATAGAAATGAAATGAAAGCATAATGTAGGAGGAAACTCCCAACAAGCTCGCTTCCCTCAAAGGCCACAAATAATTTGTTTCGTGAGCTCCTTGGGCCATTGTGAACCATTTTAGCAAGTTAGTTTCTCTCAAAGGCCTAGCTTGCTACCCTCTTGAAGCTTGGCTATGAAGGACACCACGAAGAAGATGAAAATGAGAAGATAAATAGAAGCTTTGTAGTCTTCTTTCACTATTGCCTACCTCACCCTTTTCCCAAAAGACTCTCTTTTAATTGTAGGGCATCCTTATCTATTTATACTAGGGTGATGTCCTAAGCTCTTATATTAAAATTCCCTTTATACCCAAGGTATCATTCCCTTCACGTAAAGGATTGTACAAGGAGGATGGTGGTCCTCACATGGTAGTTCGCTGGAGGGGACATTATATGGGCTAGACAGTTGGCTCCTTTAATAAAAATATATTCCTCTCTTTATCCTTTTCTGTTCCCATGAATGTCGTCCAAATTTTTGTAGCATTCTTCCACTGCTTCATCATTCAAAAATGCTACAACGAATATCCTCACTTTACTTTACTTTCAATCTCCTGCTCGTCAACACACAAACATAACATTCCCATTAAGCAGCACCAGTTTACAAAATAAAATGCTGCGAAAAAATAGCTCCACCACATGCTATGATATGATCATAAATGCATCTATATGAATCTGAATGAACCCTAAGATAATCAATAACCTAAGTGAAAAGGAACAGGATATAACCTTTTTATAGGGTTATCATATAGGCATAGGTGCAATTCTAAAACAAGAAAAGCAACATATCTCTTACTTTAACGAGAAGTTAAAAGTTGCAGAACTGAATTACTCCACCTATGACAAGGAACTTCTCGGATTATTTCGAGCACTCGAAGTGTGGCAACACTACCTTCATCCTAAAGAGTTTGTCATACACACAGACCACGGATCCTTAAAGTGGTTAAAGGAACAAGAAAACTTCATGGATTACTTCCACAAACCACTTGACATGGTTTTTAAACACTCCTTCTCACCACACATGAATGAAACTATGTAGAAAACATGTGTATCAGTTGCAGACAAATACAATACATGTTGAATTTTAACGCAAACGCCATACTAAAAGATTGATATACAAAAGAAGATTTCAAGACAACAAGAAATCGATTCCAACAAGGAAGAAACCTCTACTAAAGCGCATAAAGACATCACATTGACCCAGGTAAGTGTTTTACAATTTTTCCTTTCCACACATCTAATCATCTTTCTCTTGGATTTTCAAATTCATAGATGAATCCTTTTAAAGAGAGGAGGAATGATACATGCATCAAAGTTCATAATGATGACAATATATTCTTCTTTGGACTATTGTTTCTACTCGAATCTATTAGAAGAACAAAGTCTTGAAGATTCAAAGCATATCTACTTGGTAAGAGTAATGTGAGTGAATTCTTCAAAGGCTCTAATTTTCTCCCTTCAATGTTTTAGATTCGAGGTGAAATCCTTTCAAGAGAGGGAGGATGATACATGTATCATAAATCTCACATCAAAGGAAGATGGACTAATGCTTTTAAGTGATCCACACGATAAACATTAGGAAAGAAGAACAACAAATAATTAGACTTGTGACTACTTTTTGAATGGTATCATGATGTTATTTGGTTAACATGTCTTCTGGAATTACGATCATATGTCTCTTATATTTCCAACAGTTCTTGAATCACCTCAATCTGATATCGAGAACTCAAGATATGTCTATTTTAATGAACACAATGCATGCAGAAAATCATATACGAGATTAATATGAGATTTTATAAAATATTATGAATTTTTAATATTTTTATTGATTATTTGTAATATAATTTAATATATGATGATGCATTATCTTTTATGATTAGATTTATTATTTTATTAGGAATTAATATAGAGTTAAAACAATTACCTTTAGTTTATTGCTATTAGGACATTTTTTATTTATTATTTTTTACATAGTTATGTTACAACAAGGATTCCTCCTCACCTATATAAAGAGGCTCCTCCCACCATTGTAAACACATCTTTTCTTTGAATAATACAACGTGAGTACATTTTTACAAGAGTTAATTGTCTTGTGCCTTCGAAGCATCTTTTTCTTTTAGTTCTTTTCAAGTTCTTGAGAGAGAGATCTTCACACTCCAATTTACCTTTCATTGTGATTAAGAGGGTTGGTTAGAGCCACTTATCAAGTTTGCCTTTTCATTGCGACTAGGAGGGTTTGATAGGGTCTATCTCCATCTTCCACAACTCCATTATCCTTTTTCCTCCATTATTGTCGCCCACCTCTATTGGCTAAGTTTAATTTTTCCATTACATATATTTATTTTATCTTTTCTATTCTTATTTTTTTATCCATCTTTTTTATTATTTTTATTTTCTATTCTCTTAATTTATGTTTCTTTGTGTCAATTTCCTACAACCCTAATCCAAATACCTACATTCTTTATCGTCACTCATAATTTCCCATTCTTTCCCTCTCGTTATTTGATTGATTCTAAAGCTTTCTAGGTTTGATTATTCAATGAAGAGCAACGTTCATTATCCGCTGCCACATCTCTATCATCAAAATTGGAAATTATGCTTTAAACAAAATATAGTTTTCCCCAATGACATTTTTTGGCCCTAAGTTCGTCTATTGCACCAACAATTGAGTGATAACATTATTGTACTTCTTCTCCCTGCGTTTGTCGAGCACCATAACTGTCTGAACCTTCAATTATCCCTCAAGTTCAAACTCAGAAGAACTTTTTGAGGTAATGTTTTAATCTCCAATTTTTTTCTTCAACAAATTGATATGATTTACTGGTTGCACCCTCAAGGACTCAGGTAAGTCTAATTTATACGCCACTAATCACGTGCATTATAAAATAGTGTAGGGACCATAAAATCTTGTTGCAAGCTTTAGACTCTTTCGAAGAGCAAGTGAGGTTTGATGGTAGGATTGGAACTTCAGGTAAAACTCTGCCCCGACGTTCAGAACTCTATCTATCATGTTTTTATCTACATAAAACTTCATCCTACTTTTTTCTTTCTGAAGTTGTTGTTTTAGCACATGATTCATGCTTTCTTCATTGTCTAGTATTTCTTGTACTAATTGAATAGTAGGCTTCTTTTCTTATGGTTGTAACTATCAACACCATTAATTTAGACTCCATGACCCTTATCATGCTATAAGCAACCACCCCGGACTACAACCTTCATTTGTGTCATTAGTTGAAATCATACTAAACAATTTGATCTCCACTTACTATTTGACTCTTGCTCGATTCTTCCTACCTTTAGTGTCTGCTTCCTCCCATTTTAATATGTCATTTCACTTCCCTTCAATTGATCTTTTTCCCTCAAGGAGCAAACAATAAGAACAATGATAGAAGTGTCCTTAGAGAGTATGTATTGCTCATGACCTTGTAAGATGTTTGCTACCAACATGAAGCAAGTAATATTGTAAAATTATAGAGAAATTTTGTGTTGGTCATGGCATTCGCTTTTGTATTTACACCAATAATCATTTTATTGGTCTCACTTCCCTAAAATGCTACATGGAGTTCATCAATTAGTAGTTTGTTCTGTAGTATATCGTGAGTGAGATTGGGTGCCTTTGTGAGCTTCAATACTAGCTCATTGTCCCCAAATTCAAACATCATATTCTAGTGAATTACCACCATCGTGAGATATAGACTTCTGCTAACCTATAAATTAATGTAGCCTCTCAAGCAATCAGGGTTGTTAGGTCTCATATTTTTGTCAAATACACTTCTACCTGAGTATCCCAAACTGTCATTTATCATTCTTTCAAAATTAAAGGCAGTAATATACATATACCCACCTGAATAAATTATCATAATATGTTCATCCCCATCAGACACACAAATAACAAGAAAACCTTTTCTCTTTAATGTTCAGATTATGCATTGGTGCAATTTAGTTTGTTGTACCCCATGACCAAAGCAAAAGTCAGAACTGAAACCAAAGGAGTAAACTACTCCATTGTCAATTACAGCTAAAGCGTAGCTTGAGCTAACAATAATATGAATTATAGAGCTAATATTCTTGAGCAGTTCCACCACTTTGACTTTATCTTTGCGAATGAGGGTGTAAACAATTTCAATATTTCTTCCCTCATCATCAAAAGTTAAATCTAATAATTCATCACTACTTAGTTTCTTTATAATCCCATTGATTTTTAATCCACACCATGCATGAAAATAATCTACACCAAAATAGAGACCACACACTGCAATCATGAAGACATGAAATAATATTAGAATATCACTAAAATTGCTCCATGTACTGAACTTCAATATAATAGAAAGCATAATGTGCAACCTTTGATTAACACTCAAATTCCTTGTCAAATAAATCATACTCCTCATCAACAAAAATATAAACACATAAGGATCAAGGATCGAGATATGGTCATTTACATTCATAAACATCATGAAATAAATTTTTCTAAACATTGATTGAACTAGAAAATTCAAGTTAATTGAGTTAGCAGATTTTTAACACTGTAGAAATTGATCCACATTTATCGTTGAAGGAGAACCAACGATTTGAATCGTTTCATCAAAGAGTATGAATAATTCAATGGCAAATAGCTAAAAGGCAGTAACTTGAACCTACATAGGCAAATCTTGATTGTCCCACGAAATCAGTTTGGTATATCCAACCAGACTGATGTTCTGTTGAATCCGTGAATTAGCTTTCATGGTGCCAGTGATGGATAGGAATACAACATCAGCTTCTCCTGCTGACATTTTATCGAACACTTAAGAAACATCATATGTGTCGTTTATTGCCACTAGTAACATCTTTTTAGGAGGGGTTGATGGGTTTAGACTCACCCAGTGAAAGTTGACCCATTCCTTTCTCCCATGAATTTGTTGTTCACTCTTTTTATCATTTAGAACTTGTAAGATCTGCTCTATATATCTCTGATTTGTTACCACTTTAGATTCTAATGTACGCAATCGACTTTTCTGCTCTTTTACCATTTAGAAGGGTTGGAGTTATCAGTTATTTGCTTAACTGTTGTTGTTAATTCTTTAATATGCTTTTGGAGTGCATAAATATCAGCAAATTTTAGTTATCATTTGGTTATGCTTTGATATATTCAGGTTTGAAGGTGCCAGGAATTAATGCTCTGATATCAATTTATTATGAACTGAAGTTTGAGAATAAGAAAATAGAAGATAAACGAAGGGGGGCTTTAGAAATGTGAAAACATCATTCATTCATTTTCTAATATTTTCTCTACAGTACATAGTATAAATAATTTACAGTGCACTAGATTCCTTCCAGCTGGCAATTCTCTAACAAACTCAAATGTTTATACATGTGTCCACCTATTTTGGGCTTTACTCAACATGCCTTCTCTTCTACAGTCTAACTATGCACCTTTCATTAATCTTCACATGCCTGTCACATGCCCCTCCTTCAATTGTATCAATTTCTGATTTCCCCAAATTAACATTTGAAATCCCTAACCCTACTTTTAATTTCTCCAATTCTCCTTCGTTTTCTTCGTATGTTTATATATCTCTGCTGGTCGTGACAAAGAAATGATAGAGTAACAGTGAACGAAAGTGGGTACTCAATCATGCCGCAAACTGCATTTAACGAACGGAGTTGAATCGATGTTGCCATTATCGGTCAAATTGGTGTTGTTGGAGTAGAAATTATTTAGTTAAGCCACATCATAAAGTTTTTATAAAGTTAACGATGGTGTGAATAAAAAATTCAATATAAAGTTTAGTTAATAGATTAAAAAAATTTAAAGTGATAACAGCACGGCCACAAATGAGTTGATCACTCTGAAGCAAGGAATGGAGCCGTTCGAGGTATCTCGAACCTGTATGATGTCTCCCAAGCACTATTATATGGGGTTGGGTATAAGTTTTAGATACCTATATATTTTTTAGTAAGCTAAGGTGATTACAAGTATTATATGTTCTAAATATACTCTTAACTATTTAACAATGAACGCTCAATAACCCAGTTGTAATCGTTGGTGATCGAACATGTGACCTCTAGGAACAACAACTATTTCTTATACATAAAATATAGTATCGTTGAACCTATTAAATAATCTCACTGATACATAAAAATGTTATTTTTTTTCTAGATATTCTAAGTTCGAATAAATGTGTCTGCAGGGTATATGCGTTGTTAATAAAGTAAGAAAATTTTAAAATTTAAATAGATATTACCTTATAATTATCCTAAACTATTCAAATTAAAAATATTGTGCCTCTGTATTCATATTAGATTATGTGTTAAACATCATCACTTTAAAAGAATGAAAAGGCAACAAAGCCACCATGTCTTAATATGGCACTGGCGAAGACAATTTTCAACCTTAAGATCGCACTTATGGTGCATGATCATAACAATTACGGAAAACTACTCTAAATGTCGATGAATTTTACGGTTGTATCAATTTTATTATTTGATTTTAAATTGATTTAGTTTTAGTACTGAATTTTATGGTTTCAATTTAAGTATTAGATTGTTAAATCAATAATATGTTACAAAAAAGAATGGTAAATTATACTATTGAGCACTCAACTATTTAGTCATTTTACTTTGACCATCTATCTTTTAATTTTGTCAGTCAAATCAATGGAAATGATGATATGGCAGTTAAATATTTTGGCATAATTATACATCTGATCTTTATTATTTATTTATTCTTTCAATTTAGTCTTATTTTTAATTAATTTAATTTAATTTAATCATCCAATCGAATTTTACCACATGTCACAATATGAATGAAACATATTTTTATGATTTAATTATAATTGGATGAAAAATTAGTAAAGCATATTAAAAGATGCAACATTTGATTAACAATTGTAACAAGTGACAGATTAAAAAAATTCAAAAAAGAAGCAATAATTTTAATATTTCTTTAATAATATCATGTATATATTTTTAATTCAATTTATTTTTATTAAAAGATATATAAAACTAATATTATCTGATAAAGTTAACAGCAATTTATATATATAATCATTAAATTAAATTTTGTAATTTAAGTAATATTTTAAATATTTACTAATAATTTCAGATATATATATATATATTATTAAAAAATGTATGAAATTATTTTAAAAAATAAATTATTTGATAAAATTAACAATAATTTATATATATAATCATCGAATTAATTTTTTAACTTAACTAATAATTTTAAAATTTTAATTAATAATATTATATATATATATATATATTAACTCAAAAATATTTAAAAAACTTACATTGTTTGATAAATTTAACTAACAATTTTTATATATAATCATTAAATTAAAATTTTTTAAGTTAATTAATAATTTAAAAAAATATTAATGATTTTTATATATTTTAACTTAATTTATTTTTATTAAAATATATGAAATTGTTTTAAAAAATAAATTGAGTTGAAATATATATATGAAATTATTTTAAAATTTTAAAGTCATTGCCAAAGTTAAAACTAAAATTATTTTTTCCGCCATTTATTACTATATGTAACCCTAGGATGGCAATGAGTCGGGTTACTGTCAGGTTTTTTGTCAACCCAACACGACTTGAAAATATCTATCTTCCACCCAAATTTATCCGATCTGAAAATTTTTATCCTACATCCGACCCAACTCGACCTGAAAATATATATCTTCCACCCGACTTTGACCCGACCCGACCCGATTTTTTAGAGTATAAATCCGACCCGATCCTACCCGGTATAAATTAAGGATTTAATTTAAAAATAATATTTTTTTTAAAGAAATTGCATTATTATCCTTGGGTTGGGTTCGGATCGGAGTTTTTATCCTCCACCCAAACTCGACCCAACCCGACCTCACTCTTTAAAAATTCTAACTCGATCTGAACCCGAATTTTTAAAAAAAAAATCTTTCCGATCAGATAAAATCAAGTCAGAACCTATCGGATGTGGGTGAAATTGTCATCCCTGCACAAATGTTGCATTTCTAAACAAAGTAGTGGGTTTGCCTAGTGGTTGAGGTGATGATTTATAACCTGTTTGATATACAGGTTCGATCTCCCTCTTCTCCCTTCTGCGTGATTTCTTATTGTATCACTAATTTTTCATCCAATTATATGCTTCATTCGTATTTGTATTATGAAATGTGACACAATTTAATTGGATGATTAAACGTATTTTAATTCATTAAAAATAAAACTAAATTGAAAGATCGATAATAAAAATAAAAGAAACTAAATAAATAGTTGAGTGGTAATTTACCTTAAAAAGAACTTGAAGTTTTCTCAACTATTTTTAGTTGTTTTAAATTGTCATTTTCTAACATCTTTTATTGTTATCTTAAATATTGATGAACTCATCTTTTATCATTTTATCAAATTAAGTTTTCTTTAAATATTTTTTAAATCCACGAGCATAAATATATAGAAAAATATAATTTGAGGTTTGGAGGTTTTTTATGTGAGGGCTTTAAAGTGTTCGTTTGAAATTTTGAATAATAAGAAGTATCCTTTCGATAAGACGAATAACATATGTTGAAATAGCTAGCATCACTATATGATTATCGGAATAAATCATAGTATCTGAACGTCGAATTTTTAGATAATTTTTTTGTTAACTCTAAGTTAGTTTTGTAAAAAATTAATTTGATGAGAAGAAAGATGATTGAAATGCAAACGCTTTGATACTATTTTTACTATTAATAACGACCGATAATTAGCATTGATTTGTCAATAACAATAATCGAAAGAGTTGATAATTTTTTATGTAGATTAAATTGATATGTAAACTAAAATGTAGTGATATTTGAGATAATTGACGTAACAACTAAATATTAAATTCGTCATATTTCTTCTTCATGCTATTTTCCAAATCCATGGTGGATGCATGAGATGTTATGAAACATACTATTAGATATTATGAAACATACTATTAGATGATCTGCTAGACCAAGAAATGCTAAGAGTGTGTTTGGTTCACGGAATGTAAGATTACCAGTAGGAATAAAAGATTACCAAGAAATAAGATTACTAGAAATGTTGTATTTTGTGTTTGGTTGGTTTAGCAAGAATGTAATATTACCGTGTTTAGTTAAATGAATAAAAGATTATTGGAATGTATATTTAACCAAATTGTCCTTATTATATATTTGTTTTTTTAACAAGTTGAATTCTATTATAATATTACTATAATTAATTTATATTTTCTTTAAAAAATTTAAATTCAGAAAAATTATATAATTTTTTTTACAAAATTGAAAAGATAAATAGGTTTAATGAAAGGGTAAAATTTTATTTTAACCCCTGAACTTCATTTAAAATTTTAATTATAGACTTTTTTATAAATCTAAAATAGTTTAAGGATATATTTTTAATTTAACCTTCGTAGAATTTTATTATTCAACGATAGAAGAAGGATATTTTTGGGAAAAAAAATTAAGGACATTTTAGCCCAAAACGCCTGTAATCCAACAATACCTAAGGGAATGGGGTAATCACATTCCCGGTAATATACCCCAAAAAACCACTGTTGATAATAAAAGATTACCTGGAATGGGATTACCGGCCAACCAAACGAGGGAATGATGATTCCATTCCCTCGGTAATACAACATTCCTTGAACCAAACGTGGCCTAATAGATTATTAAGGGTAAAAAGTATTAAAAGTTGTTGTATTTTTAAAAAAATAATGTGGACCTCGTATTATTTTTTTTCTCAATGTAACATTTTAACTCAGAAAATAAACTTAATGTGACTCTTTCACTAACGTTTTTTGTCATTTGACCCTTACAATGTTGATGTGGTAATTCACAGTGCTGACGTGGTGGTTCACGATGTTGACGTGGTAATCTACGGTGGTAAATAACGTGGCAGACGAGCTAAATTGGTAACTCAAACATGGCAGATGGACTACAACGTTAGTACTGTAACGTTAGTACTGTGGACTGCCACCTCAACACTATGAATTACCACGTCGCATTGTAATGGTCAAACGACGAAAAATTGTTGGTCAAAGGACCATATTAAATTTATTTTTTGAATTGAAGGATCACATTAAAAGAAAAGATAATACGATGGTAACATTAATTTTTTTTAAATACATAACCTCTTATCCCTTTTTTCCATTATCAACTGCGCTAGTCAAGTTCCATGCACTTGCAGCCCTCAACCTTCCAAGGAAGGGAATGAATTCCACCGAGATGGTCATGGACAATACTAGGGTTAAATATAAGTTTTGGATATAAATATGTTTTGTTTTGGGTAAACTACATGTTTAGTATTTTAACTATCATTTTAGTTTTGTTTTAGTCATCAACCTATTATATTTTTTAAAATCACATTTAAAGTTACGTTTTGATTTTATTTTGGTCACCGTTGTTAAAAAATAACAAAATTTTGATGATATTAAAATATTCAATGACAATGTGGTATTATCCTATACTGACACATCAACATTATCATTATTTTTTTAATGGCGGATAACCAAAATGAAACTAAAACATAATGTATGATTTTGAAATAAAAAATAATTAGGCGACCAAAATAGAATAAAAATGATAGTTGAGATACTAAATATGTAGTTTACATTTTATTTTTTTAAAAGGTTTATATATATATATAATTATATATTTTTATACATTAAACGATCTTAGTATTAAAAGAAATTTTTTTCTTTATAGATATCAGTTCAAATAATTACTTCCGCATAGAATATGTATTTATTATTAATAGGTTAAATAGTTTAAATAACCTTTTTTAAACTGATTAAAAAAAGAATATTTAGATGAATTTTAACTCAATTAAATTTTTATAAAATTAATATTTTCTTTAAAAAATATATATTTTAATCAGATAAATCATTTCTAAACTTAAATCAAAATAACATATAATAAATAAAATATTTAAATCAAATTCAAATCAATCAAAACTCCACACCATACACATCCCTAATTTCCATCCCTAGTTGACATCCTAAATAAATCCACCAATAAATTGACATTTTGAAATCTAAATCCTACGTCTAAAAAGTAAAAACAATGGCAGATATATAGCAGGAAAAGATCCCACGCTGCCCCCTTCTTCTTTCGCCATTTTTTTTGCTTTTGAGAGAGCATTTTTTGTTTTTCAAAGTCCAATGGAGGGCTCTTCTTCTCAGCCCTACGATCATCATCAAACAGCGTCCGCTCCTCCAAGTTTCTCTCCAACCTTCCCTCTCGCGGCCACCTCTCCCCCGCCGTCATCTCCTCCAATCTGGTTTTTATCCATTTCTTCTCACTCGCTTATTTAATGAATTTCATTTCTTTTTAAAATGTTCTGGATCTTAATACGATTGGCCGTGAAAATGCGACCAGAAAAGGTGACATTTTTTTTGTTAAACAAAGTATTTATTACTGAAAAAAGGATCGTGGTTAGCTTAGGAAAATAATCTTTAAGCAGGGCCGAATGATTTTAGGTTTTTAAACCGAGGATTTAGGCTATCTTAATTAATGGATTTTATTCATGAATACTTCGTCTCCCAAATGGTATTAAGTTCATGTTTGGTTGATGGCTTGCTAGGGTTTTAGCGGAATATTACGAGTTAATGAGGATTCTATATTAATAAAATAAAAATGATTTGTCAAGGGATGTATTTTAGAATATGACCTTTTGGGTATTTGGAATTATCATTTATTTCGTGTTCCGTGGTAAACTTATTTTAGGGTTCTTAATTTCCACTTCGGATAATTTCTTGTAATTTGAGTATCTAATAATCGAGTCTACCAATGAAATGCAATGTCGTCTTTACCTATTTAGCATTCTCTTTTAAGCATGTATGCATTTCCATGGATTCATTTGATACCATACTAACCTATTATTTCTTCACTATATGTTAAGTAATGACTAATGAGGCTGTTGGTGACAGCCTGTTAGGCCCTCAGATTCTTATGCATTAGAAGGTTCGAGGATTTTGGACATTTTACAATCTTTCTTTATGGATATTACTATTCCGGGTAGAACGGTTTCCTCGTGGTTTTGTATTTCAATGGGGTCAAGACTCAAGATTCTTCTTCAATAATAGCTTTTTATTGTCTCAGTGTGTTATTATAGCATTTTCTGTTTTGATTACAAAGATGTTACCATATTATCCTAGAAGACTTTGCGGGCAGTGGAGCTCCCTTCCCATTTTGAGTTCTATAGTCTCCCTTTCTTTTGTTTCCCTGTTACCATGAACTTCTAGCTTATGCGTCCAGCCCCTTTAGCAGCTTAACTTATGGAAACACTTGCTATTTCTTCCATGGTTTCCCTTAAACATAAAAAAAACAAAACCTGTTTTTCAATCCCATTTGTATATGTCTTTCTGAATTTAAAACTCATTAAGAATGAATTATTGCAATCACCTATTGCTGCTAACAAGTTTGATGTATAACGCATCATTACTTCTTTTTTACTAATATCATCTGCTACATTTAGTTGGTATATCTCTTAGCATATTTGTTTTATTTTTTATATCTTGACCTGAAAAATCTTTTATTATGTTCTTATGAATAATTTATGGCATAACTGCATAAGTCATTTATATGTGTTTTATATTTCTTGGTATATCATTTTGTACAACATTGTTTCTTATATTGCAAAATTATGCAGGGAGGAATGCGACTTTATATTTGTGAGCACAACACGTCTCCTCCAGGTGCCTGTAAATTTCAACTTATTAAGTTCATTCAATACATTCTGAAGCTTGCAATTTTTTTAGTTTAGTATAATATATCAAGGGCCCTCGGCCAATACATCTGTGCTTTCGCAACATGAAAATCACTAGTTTCTGTTGTCAGTACTTCTATATTTAGTTTAGTGTAATTTCTGTTATCATTATGAAGGGCCATCTTTGGGTTCTTAAATCTACTCCATGTTTTTGCATTCGATTTTTGCATTCGGTACAGGTCTTAAAAATAAGCTGTAGGGAGCCATTTGATGACTACCATATGAATGCAATCTAGTTTTTGTAAAAGGGGCTTTAATTGGAATCTTTTCTAAGAAACAATTTTAAGGCTTGCTACTATTAATTGCATTTGGGACCCTTCATATTTTTATTTTGGGCATAATAGACATGTAATAGATATGTACTGTTGAAACTCATCTGTTTTATAAAAGTAATAAAGAAAGCGATTTAGAAGTTCATTGTAAATTAATATTTTGGAATTCATAGGAGCAGTTTATTTATGTTAGTCGTCATGTTGGAGGCTTGGAGCCTAATGTATTCATGATGAGAGTATATATAGAATATCTCTATCTATCTTAAGGAGATACATATACCTATATCAATATATCATCCTAACTGTAACTGATTCTCATATCTTTAGATGATATAAAAGTATTGGTGCCGGATGGTGATTAAATTGCTACTATGATTTAATATGTTACTGAATCAGCTTTTATGCATAAATGTAAGAAAGTAGACCAAACATCAAATGTCTATGTTATAGCCTACTGTTTATAATTTGAAGTTTTATATATGCATGCATTTTTGTGCTTGTTATCTTGTGGATTCCCAAGAAGATTATGACTATTACAAGAACATAGCTTTAAGATTCGTTCTTATTCACAAGATCAATATTCTTACTCGTACATCCAGAAAGCCAACATATAAAGACAAACCAACAAAAACATACTTATTAGATCACTCATGCTTAATGACAAGAAGGGTGATTCCAGTTCGAAGGACGTGAAATCTGCAGCTGAGGGTCCTAGAAAAAGGTATTAATTTCATCTTCTTGCTGAGACTATATTTAACATGTCTTGTTTCAGTTTATCTTATATATATTTTATCTTAACCTTCATTTGAGTATCAGGATTTAAACATCCTTTAGAAGCTTCATT
Organism: Hibiscus syriacus; assembly: GCF_006381635.1. Classification (NCBI taxonomy): domain Eukaryota; kingdom Viridiplantae; phylum Streptophyta; class Magnoliopsida; order Malvales; family Malvaceae; genus Hibiscus; species Hibiscus syriacus. The sequence continues at coordinate 1,156,337 of NW_024063200.1, forward strand.
CAGCCTTCTGTTTGTAGCAAATTGCATGGATGCATCATGTGCTTATCCATTCCAATAGATATCTAGAGAGAGGCATTGTATTGCCTTTGATCATGCCTGATGTTTGCCATTTTTTCCTTCTCAGGGCCGGTGAAAGAATAATGGATAGCAAGGCTTCTACAAAGAAAGCCAATACACAAAGTACTTCTCGATCGGGTTAGTCAATAGATGTATCCACTAGTACATATCTTTGTATAAATATGCTGCATGGTTCAATGTATGGGATCACCATTGTCAATGAACCAGAATGTCAGCACTATGGTCTATATCTGATATTTCATTTTACATATTAAAAATAAAAGTTTATGGTATAATCCCGTCCTTGCATTCTTTTTTAGAGTTAGTTTATGGTGGGAATATTGGTTTCGTTTTTCTAAAATTTATTATCGAGTTCCCCTAACGAAATTAAAATTCGCAGAGGGATCAAGCAGCCATGCAGCTGAGAGGGGCTACCATAGTTTGACTGTGGAGAGACTTCGTGCCCTTCTTAAGGAAAGAGGACTCTCACCCAAAGGAAAAAAGGCATGTTCCTGAGGCCTCAAATATTGTTTTAATTTAGTTCCTATTGGTTAATTATATTAGTGGTTCAAGAGTATGCAGCGATTCTTCATTTTCTGAATATATACATATTCCCATTTACATACTTTTGGCTAAATTTATGTTACTCGACCTGAACACAGTATTAGATACGGATATGCATTTAACTCACAATGATCTAATCACTATTAAATGCTGGGCCTATCTAAAGATGCATGGATTGTGCAGGATGAACTGATTGCGCGATTGAAATGTGGAAATGATTCGGCTCATAAGTTGGATTGATACTTAAACTCTCTCAAATGTATAAAGAGCAGGCAGAGCAGAGGTAAGTGAAGCAGGCCATTATGTTATGTTGGTTTTTGTGGAACTTGGTGAAGCGTCTGTTATGTAGTATAGTTCCTTTTTCTGTTCTTTTTAAAGACAATTAGAATATGATTAGAGAAGGGGGGATTAAATCAGAACCTTTATTTTTTGGTTGCAATATTTGTGTAATTACTGTAAGTTTATAAAATGGATTTAATTTTGCTTCCCATCCATTGATTTGTGTAATTAGAATATGATTTGAGAAGGGGGATTAATCATTTTTTTTGGTTTCATCGATCTTAATCTTAGATCAATTTTAAAAAAATTCATAATTGTTTTAGCCGACACAATTGACTTCAATTTATTATTAAATGTATATTTAAACCCAAACTCTATACTAATAATATAATATTTTTAATTAAAAAATAATATAACAATGTATACACAAATATATTTACTATATTATTTAATCAATAATTTATTATAGGTACAAAACAAGAAAATTTATTATTACCTGAAAAGCAAAAGGCATTAAAGCAACCATAAACAAGTCTGCTTAACTTCCATTACAATGTTCTCAGAGAACTAAAATGAGTTTTCATGGAACACCAACGTAAACAAATCACACAATCGCTTCACTGACTAGACTAATCTAATAATGAGCAATGATAATATATGCCTCGTCCTGACACCGGAAACTTTTTGCCAGACACCGGGGAGAACCACAACGATAACACCAGCAACTGAAGAAGCAAGATAAGGAGTCGAACCCAGTTCTCTCATTTCACGCATTGGTTTTGTGAAGCTACATTTGCACTTCCTCCAGACCATGGTAGACCTGGATGAATGCATTGTTTTGTATCTGCCAGTGGAACAATGGTCCAAGGAAGATACGCCATAAATCGAGTATTATCGTGACCAAGATTGCAGCGCCCAGAGAATCAATGGCTACCCGAGGTAGGTCCCATAGATCATCAGGTTTCTCATCAATCCTGCAAAATGGATAATCATCAAACTACAAGTCTACAACAATTACTACACTATCTGTATATAAAAGAAAACCGGCATCTGAAACTGGCTTTTCTTTTCATGCTTTACAGAGCTCAATCCGTTCAAACAAAATATCTGCAGCAAGTCTTTACTGCAATGGGAGGTACGTTATTCCGATCGAGATATCTAAATGGAACTGCCGAAACAAAAACATTTTATAAACAATGAATACGATTCCACACTTCCGTATAGACAAATAAACATAAAGTTGGATTAATTTGTTACCTCAGAAACATGGGGAAGCTCACGATGAAGTATATGGAATAAAACATATATCCCACTTTAACATGAATGCATGATCCACAAAATCATAATACGGGAACTGCACATATTCAACATAAAGTATCATCACTAGGCTAACTTCAAGATCCGCCACTGTTCAGACCCGAGACCAAGTGTAACATTCCGAATCAAAAGAAAACAAAGGCTCAAGGTGTGTCAAAAGCATGTAACCACTTTACCACATACGTCCGAAATTGCTGAGTCTCGAGATATGCTATAAAATAAGAAAGGGCCAAAATCCATGCCATCTCAGTGGCTAACTGAATTTTCTCGGGCAAGCCAGCAATAGAATGTCTTAATTTGCGAAGTGTCATGTTTGATGTAACATGGTAAAACAGGGAGACAACATGTGTGAGAAGGAACGTCCTGTGTGGCACCTGCAAAGAGTAATGGATTAATGGAAACGTATAAATGAAGTAGACTTGCACAGCCGAAATAGCATTTAGCCAGGAAGTCGGAATAATCATTATTATCTGTAGCTTACATTGTTCATTTTCCAGGATGGGAAAGTATAAGAAGCTCCTAAAACCGTGAAGAAATAATGGGTCCAAAAATAATTCCCCACATAACTAAATATTACAATCCAGACACTGGCCTGCAACAATGTAAAACAATTGAAGTTAAGACCAAGAATAACAAGTTGGAGACATAAATCATGGTCAGATCATTACAGGAGATTCTGGTGATAATGTCATGCTTGAGATCATAAAAAGTTGAAAGAAACCAAGAATAGACATTGAAAATTTACCAGCATGCGGAAAGCATTCTACATCTAATCATGTTACTATCAGTTCAGTCTAAAATATGATGCAAACTGTCCTATTGATCATTCAAAGAAGGAAATTAAGCAAATACAAGGTAGCATCGAATAAATGTAAAGATAAGAGGAAATTGTCCAACATCTTGGTAGTCCTTAAAAATCACAATACATCAACAACTAACGAGAATGCACTATGCATTAGCAAAAATCTGGACAAGCTAAGCAAATATTCCGGGCATCAACGATCAGTTTAACAAACATATAATATGTAAAATGACATCTAGTAAAACACTTGCCTTAACCCAATAACGGTCCTTCCAATGCAAGCTGCTGTCAGCCTGAGAAAGGAAGCAAGAGCGATAAATCCTCACAGAAAACGAGAAAACAATCATTTATGCTATATTTGAGGGTCTAAACACCTTAACTAAGCAACAAGAAATGGAGCCATAAGACCCTAAAAATGTCTGGCCCGGTTTCAACTAGCTAGTGAGGATTTTGAAAACCGGTACAAGCAATTCATGTTTAAAAGAAGCCGGTCATCAAAGTAATCAACCTCATCGTGACATGGTCTACTTTACAACTCTTTAGCGTACTCTAAACTATTTTCATACATCAGGGACAAGCTTATTTTCCTAATTATTTTCAGTTTGAATAATAAAGAATTATACAGATATTGATGATAACGGCTTTAAAAGGTCCAAAATGAGACAAATATAATATAAATGAGAGGTCAGTAGGTCACATGAGTGGAGAGCTTACCTTCCCAAAACTAGCATTGGTATCAAGAAAGAAGGAACTGCTGAAACCAGACCGAGATGCAAATATTCCAATTCCGTAAAGTTCTGTCAATGACCATGATTGGATTTTTAATCCTAAATTCAATTCTCAATCCAAAGTTGATCATAAACAAGTTAAAAGATGGAGAAAATAATCAATCACAGGTTTTAAGAACAGCCATCGATAAATCAAAAGTTAAACTTTAATCAAAGAACAAAGCATAAACAAAGGTGAAGAAGGGTGGTTCTGTTCTGCGGCGATAATTTAAAACAATTTTCAACCTAAAATGTTATCTTGTTCAACCTAAAAAGTTATACAAATTTATAACATTTTAAGTTACAACATTACAGTTGTTTTAGGGTTTACAACCAAAAAAGGTAAGCACCAAAATGTTATCCTGTCCAACCTAAGTTATGCTCTTGATAATATTTTCGATAGCAACCAATTTCTGCCGTTTGTTAACCTTACATTAAGAGTTGTATTTTAGACTCTCCCAAATATCCATGAATGCCACTGTCAGTCAACAGCGAATCATCCTCATCCACTTTAGCAATTATACTAAGCCAACTCGCATTTCTCCATTTACCCATACTCTCATTTAAATCAAATTGTTCACCAATGTAAAAACAAACGTAATTAATCGTGAAGGCAAAAAAAAAAAAAACCATAAAGAACAGAATCTCATTAAACCATTTGGCATGTGAGAAAAAAAAACCCTTCGAATTCATTGTTAAGAAAAGATCGACTAAATACAAATCGGGAGCAAAGAACACAAAATGTAATAATCAATGGAAACAAACCTCGTAAAGTTTGAAAGGAACGACGATGCCCAAAGAAAGAGTGAGCCAAAACGGAGTGTACAGAGAAAGAAAAGCTCGCCCCATCTCTTGCTTGGATTGGATGCCAACCATAAACTTGAAGGAGGAGGAGGGGGAGGATTACCTGATTTCGCAATTTTCAAAATAATGGGGGTTTGGGCTCTATGATCAATGCACATATATTAGACAAGAAATTGGGTTAAAGATAACGGATTTGAGAGAAGAAATAGAAGTGAATTTTACCGCCCATTAATAATTTCTGGGTTTAAGCAAACTGGGATTGGATTTGGTGAAAAGTGTGTGATGTGATTAAGTAAAAGCCTAAAAGGATGCAGCAGATGATGTGTTTATTGTTTTGACTTTCTGTTTTCGTTTACTTATATATTGATCATTTATTTATAGTTTATTTATTTTAACTTTGATGTGTTTCTTTTGTTTATTTGTATTCTGGTCACCATTTTTTTTGTTTTATTGCATATTAACCACTAAATTTTATTTTATTTCACTCTAACCATTGTTTATTTATTTATTTATTTATTGTTTCTAATATTCTATTCGACCTTGCGGTGACCCAATCCGGGTTACGATCCACATTATTATGATCCGAACTCTGCTAACCACTAATTTTTTTCTATTTTTATTTTTATTAATTTGTTTGAATTAATATTCGACCTTATGGTGACCTGATCCAGAATATGATCCACATTATTATGGTCTAGACTCTGTTAATCCCTAACCGCTAACTTTTTTAACAACTAACATTTCTAACTACTAACCACTAATTGTTAACTTTTTTAATAGTTAACATTTTTAGCTGCTAATTACTAACCTCTAACCTTTTATTTATTTGATTGTTTTATATTACGTTCAAACCATGTACGACCTTGCGACCTGAAACTCTATGATCAATGCACATATATAAAACAAGAAAATGGGCTAAAGACGACGGATTTGAGAGAAGAAAAAGAAGTGAATTTTACCGCCCATTAATATTTTCTGGGTTTAAGCTGAAACTGGGATTGGATTTGGTGAAAAGTGTGTCATGCGATTAAGTAAAAGCCTAAAAGGATGAAGCAGATGATGCTAGATTTGTAGACCAAAGATACCCTCCTCTTCAATATTTATTGATTTTTGGGTAAACTATATGGATAGTCGTCAAACTTAAAAAGAATTTGCCTTTTGGGTTATGAAAACTTTATAAACTTATAATACAATTATTAATTTGTAGCTTAATATAAAAATAAGTACTTAAATTATGTCTAAAAATGTGCCTAAAAATTTTTTTCGTTAAAAATAGGTACCTAAAGTTTTCTCCGTTATCATTTTAGGTGCCCAGAACTCAGTTAAATGACACGTGTCATATTCCGGTAATTTTGAGAATTTTTATTTAAGATAAAAATAAAATTATTTAAAAACACCCTATTTTTTCAAATCTTAAAAAAACCAAAAAATAATTGCAATAATACCCATTATATATTATTTTATTTCAATTAAATTTCTATTTTTATTGAATTAAAATAATATTTTGTAATAAATATATTATTTCGGGTCGGGTCGAGTTTGAATTTTATCTCAAAAAATCGGGTCGGGTTCAAATCAGGTGGAAGGTGTATATTTTTTGGATTGGGTCGGGTAGACCGAAAATCCAACCCGACTCGACTCATGCTCGTCCCTAATTTTAATCCATTTACACTACTGGCCACCACCAACGCCGTCAACCGACTGAACACACACGACGTGTGACCGACCAACCACCCGTGACAAAAATCCTCATACTTTCATAACCGATCGAACACTAAATCCCCCTAAATCTATAAATTTCTAAACATAAATCCTTAAACCTAATACCCAATATCATAACCCAAAATTATTATTAAATTTGGAATTGCGCTAGGGAAGGGATAAGGCGAAGGAGAGGTGGACTACGTCCGAGAGGGGATTGGAATTGTGCAGGGGAGGGGATGCGACGAAGGAGAGGTTTTTATTTTTAATTAAAAATATTTAAAAAAAAATAAATTATCAAAATTATCAGAAGATGACAAGTGTCACTTAACGAGGTTTTTAACAGAGGTTAACGTTAGACACCTAAAATGATAAAGGAAAAACTTTAGACACCTATTTTTAGCAAAAAATTCTTTAGGCACTAAAACATTTTATGAGACATAATTTTGAAATTGTCTTTGTTGGTCTATATTTGATTAATAGTCATCAGTCTCTTTTTTCCTCTGTCATCAACGTACGATATCATTTTTATTATCTTCATTTTTAGACAGAACCGTCTCATATATTTTCGAGACCTTAAGCATAAACTCAAAAATAAACTCCTTAAAATTAAAATATATTATATTATTTTGAAGAATGATTTAGTATTTCATTAATAAATAGTATACATTTAATTAAATTTTATCAAAAATATTATTTTTCATTATTTTATAAAGAAAACATCTTAAAAGCAAAAAATACCTTAAATTACGAGAAGACGGAAGAAATGTGGATAATAAGGGAATAACTTTTCTCTTTCCTCTAGAGTGAGTGTTCGCTGGTCGCGCCTAGGCGGTGCACCACCACCGGTGGCCATTTCGACTGTGTGTGTGGAGGGGAGTTTGGTTTCGCTCTAAGGTCTGTTTGTTTGAGGGAAAATCAATTACGAAATTGGTTTTCCCCGAAATCATGTGTTTGTTTCACGTAATTCGTTTTATGGAAAATGTTTTCCTGTGTTTGTTTCATGTAATTTGTTTTCCGGAAAATGTTTTCCAGTGTTTGGTTGGAGGAAAATTGGTTGGTCAATGTAAAATATTTTCCTGGTTAACAGAATTTCCTGTGTTTTCTGGAAAATGACTTACGGTCTGATTTTCCGTAAGTTATTTTCCGAACTTTTCACTTCAAAGAATAAATACTCAAAATAATTTTATTTTATGAATTTAATATTAATAAAATATTTTAATATCATATTAATCAAAATATTAATTATTAAATTATTTATTAATAAAATAAAATATTTTTAATTTAATAATATATACTAAATTATTAATAAAATATATATTATTTATTAATTTCATAGAAATAATATTATTAATAATGAATAATATTATTTACATATTTAATATTAATATAATAATCTAATAATATTTTAATAAAGATATTTAAAATATACTAATTAATATTTTTAAAATATAATATAACACTATTACTTTAATAAATAATTAATAAAATTTATAATATTTTTATTTCAATAAATATACTAATATTAATATTTTTATTAATAAAATTATAAAAAAAATATTTAATAATAAATAAATTATTTTAATATTTTAAAAATAATAATATTAAGTTTTATGATAAATAATATTATTTATTTAATATTTGTAATAAATAAGTTTTTAAAATACTCATCAACTAGTGGAAAAAAGGTTTAAACAACATCTTCCAAACATCGTAAAACATTTTCTATGTGTTTTTCAGAAAAATGTAATTCATTTTACGGAAAACATTTTCCGGAAAACGTTTTCCAGAAATGTAATTCATTTTCCATAATTCATTTTCCAGTAATTCATTTTCCAGAATTCAATTTCCAGAAAACCAATTACAGCCAAACAAATAGACCCTAAGTTCAATTCGGTTTTCCTTTATGAGAGGGAGTCTCGGGTTCTAACCTTGGGAGAGTTTGGTTCAGTGGCCACTTTTGGTGGTTGCCCTTGAGAGTGTAATCGCCGTTCGTGGCGGTGGGTGGTCGGCCATGGCCATTTCAGCCGAAACTAGAGAGGAAGAGATAGGAGACTTTTAGGGGTGATTTTGCTTCGGTTGTGTGCTCCCTTGGTTACCCGTGTCGTAACCAGAGTTTGGAAGGGCGTTAGCGGTGATGCTCGGTCGCCGTTCGGCCTTGCGAGGGTTGAGGCGCCGGCGTTGGGACTTAACTTTAAGCCTCTCGGCCGTGAGTAGAGGAAGAATGGGAGCTAAGATATCACGTGTTTTTTCTGTTTAGTTTAGGTGGGGGAAGTGTTTTCAAATTTTTTAGGTAAATTGCATATAAGTCCTCCCCATTTTTGCTTGTTTTATGTTTTGGTCACTTGTTTTAGGGGATAATCACCCATAGGTCCCTCCATTTATGCCATGAATTTACACTTTAGTCACTTGATTCTATGCCTTTATTTATTTATTTATTTCAAACTTGAGCATATCAATTTTTTTTATATTTTAGTCATTTATCTATAATCTAGTTATTTTAGTTTTGACTTCCTATTTTCGTTTACTTATATATTGGTCATTTATTTATAGTTTATTTATTTTAACTTTGATGTGTTTCTTTTGTTTATTTATATTCCGGTCACCATCTTTTTATTTTTTTATTTTTTTGTTTTATTGCATATTAACCACTAACTTTTATTTTATTTCACTCTAACCATTATTTATTTATTTATTTATTGTTTCTAATATTCTATTCGTGCTTGAGGTGACCCAATACAGGTTACTATCCACATTATTATGATCCGGACTCTGCTAACCACTAACTTTTTTCTATTTCTATTTTTATTAATTTGTTTGAATTAATATTCGACCTTGTGGTTACCTGATCCAGGATATGGTCCACATTATTATGGTCTGGACTCTGCTAACCCCTAACTGCTAACTTTTTTAACAGTTAACATTTCTAACTACTAATCACTAATTGCTAACTTTTCTAACTGTTAACATTTCAAACTGCTAATTACTAACCCTTAACCTTTTATTTATTTGGTTGTTTTATATTATGTTCAAACCATGTACGACCTTGCGACGACCCTCCCGGGGTACGAATCACATTATTTATGGTCCAGGATAAATGATAAACTTGACACTAACATTTTATTTTTATTGCATTTTATTTTCGTTATTTAATTTCATGTAGTTTTAAATTTATGCCTTTTACTTTATTTATTTAATTTCAGTCCTTTAATTTCATTGCTTTAATTTTCTATCTTTTTACTTTTTTTCGATTCTTTAATTTCAATCCTTTAATTATTGCTATTTATTTTCTGTTTATTCCATTTTAGTCGTTGTCGACACCATTTTTCGCCCGGGCGGGGAAAGATCGATACCGACTCGAGGTTTTCTCTTTGAAAGGAATTTTTGAAATGTGAGGAGTCACCACCAATCATTTAAGGAGCGATTGGGACACTATAAAAACCGGGTGATTTTAATAAAACATTTTATTTTTATCAAAATACCAAGTTTTAAGGTATGCAAAAATCCAGAAATCAAGTTCGAGAGTTAGTTACGCGTGGGGAAGGATTAGCACCCCACAAGCGCAAAAAAAATGGTACCTAGTTGATTACCCTATATTTAAATTTAAATTTTTTGTTCCATCTTTATTTAATTTTGAAAATCATTATGAACACAAAGTTGAAAAGTGTATTCGTGTATAGAGATCGATAGTATTTGCTCCCAAGCGTAAATCCGGCAGATCAACTATTGTGTCTAATAACCGAATATTGCCTCGTTAGAAATCATGATGTGGTTTTTGAAAAGGATGCCGACCTATTTCGGGAATCACCAGTAGTCACCCACTGAGCACACTTGCCGGAGATAGACCATTAATTCCCTAATAAGTGAACATTACCTTAGATTTATAAATAAAATGCAATCAGACAAAAATTTACCCATCCTAATTAAACTAAAAGTAAATTAAGGTTTTTTTAACTTTAGGTGTCAAATTATGAAAGTTAAAGGACTTAAAGGCACAAACCTAGATGTGTAGCCTCTAATATTAATCCTATTCGATTTTAATCAATTATCGAGTCGAATAACCGAGATGGTCCCTGGAGCATTTACGAGAGGACCGACTCGAATTGTACCCTAAATTAAAAGACTAATTTGAATCTAATGTAAAATGGTGGCTCTATTTTACCTATTTAATTATGTCAAGATTAAAACACTAATCGAAGTTTGGGGACTAAAGGCCAAATGTCTAAAATATCGATTTTTAAGAGAATAAATGTTTAGGACCTAAATTGATAATTTCTAAAGTTGAGGACTAAATAACAAACCAAAATTCTACATATTATCTAATTTATTAAGCCTAAAGTATTTTTAGAAAATATTAATTATTAATAAATTTTAAAAGTTGAGCAATCAATTTGAGCAATCGAGCATCTTATGCGAAAACTCGACTTGAATTGCTCCCTAATTAGACTAGAGTGTCTTTCTAAGTTCGATTCGAATATTAATCTAATTTAAAATAAATCTAAAATTTAAACTATGAAACAAAACAATTAATAATAAAATTAATTAAAATAATTAAAGCCACAAATAATAAAAACAATACAAAAATACAAAAAAAATATGAGGACCTAATTGCATACATATCAAATTTCCAAGATAAAAGAGAATAAATTAAACGTAAAAGGGGGAAAAATTAAAACAAATTAAAATTTAAAGGCTAATTTGAAACAAAATAAAAACAAACAGACTAGTGACTAAAATACAAAATATGCATAATCTAAAAGGCCTATGTGCAATTTTCCATTTTATTTAAGCCTAAAAAGTAACTTGTTAAATTAAAAGGGAAAATTACATAATCGATCCATATTTCTTTTAAAAAATTAAATACTCACTACACATGACTAAAATGTAAAAACATTGCAAACTTAAAGGGACTAAAAATAAATTTCACCAAAATAAATAAAAATAGGCAAATAAAAGGAACAATTACAGTTTTGAACCCTACTGGACTAAAATGTAAAAACACGCTAAAATAATAGAGATCATAACATGAATAAACCAAAAAGTTAAACCATGCATAACAAAAAGGTAAAATAGCAGTTTTGGTCCCCTAAGGACCAAAATGCAAAAAAATGCGACAAATGTGTAGGGGTTTAAAACGGTGGCCAAAATCACGAAATCTACCCAAAACACTCCCTAAGCCTATATCTATCTCTCTAGGACCTATTTTAGGGCTAAAACTACCGAAAACCCCTCTTAAAATACCCCTAAAACACCTCGACTCTTCGGTTTCCTCTCACTACGACCATCGCGGTTCGGTTCACTTCCCCTTCCCCAGGTAAACTCACACTCCTATCTCCTTTTCTTTCTCTATACTTATTGTAAAATAAACGTTATATATATATATATATTTGCTTTTATTTCGGAAGAAACAAATAAAAATAACCTAAAAAAGAAATCTTTGTATTGTTTCTGAAAACAGGAAAAAAAGATCCCTCTTTTACAATTGGTTCAGGATTTATACCCGAAAAAAATTACATAGGCCTAGAATAAAAAATTCCTAGCTCTACTGTTGGAAATTTGTGTGTGATGTTTCACATTTTAATGCCCCATATTTTTCGAAATTTGTTGGATTTAACAATGATTTATTTGCTTTTTCTTGCTGTTGCTAAGATGATGACGGTGACACATTGAAGATTGTCGACTCTTTAGTCGATGCGGGGCATAACCGACGGCTGGAATCTCAGATCTGATGGCGATGGCTGCGGCGGCTGAAGAGGTAACATCTATTAGGGTTAGGGTTAGGCTATTTGGGCTAGGTTTGAATTTGTTTGGGTCAGGGTTTGGGCATGGTTTGAATTCGAGTATGGGAAATGGACTCGGGTTTTTTTGGTTTGTAATTAGGCTTGGTATTTTGTAATAATATTTATAATAATAAATAATACTAATACTAATATAATATAATAATCTAAAAAAATGGTGTTTACAGCTGCCCCTCTTTACTTATTGTTATGGAATGAGAATGAAGCAAAAAATAAAGCACTATTTTTTCGGCTCAATCATTGTTCTTCTAGCTGTGAGGTCTTCTCATTATGAGCTATTCGATGTCAATCCACTCTTCTACGATGAAATCAAACCAAGGTTGAACAAGTTCTTCTCATTATGAACTTATTCTCCCTCTTCAGGTGAGTTATTCTCAATACGAACCCTTCCATTGTAAATGTTGATCCACCTCCTTATGTGATGGAAACAAGCTAAGGTTGAACAAGTTCTTCTTATTATGAATTTATTCTCCCTCATCGGATGAGTTCTTCTCATTATGAACTCTCCATTAGAAATGTTGAGCCAAGGTTGAACAAGTTCTTCTCATTATGAACTTATTCTCCCTCATTGGATGAGTTCTTCTCATTATGAACTATCCACTGGAAATGTTGAGCCAAGGTTGAACAAATTTTTCTCATTATGAACTTCTTCTCCCTCATCAGATGAGTTCTTCTCATTATGAACTCTCCACTAGAAATGTTGAGCCAAGGTTGAACAAGTTATTCTCATTATGAACTTCTTCTCCCTCATCGGATAAGTTCTTCTCATTATGAACTCCCCACTGTAAATGTTGATGCAAGGTTGAACAAGTTCTTCTCATTATGAACTTCTTCTCCCTCATCGGACGAGTTCTTCTCATTATGAACTCCCTGCTGGAAATGTTGATGCAAGGTTGAACAAGTTCTTCTCATTATGAACTTCTTCTCCCTCGTCGGATGAGTTCTTCTCATTATGAACTCCTCGCTGGAAATGTTGATGCATGGTTGAACAAGTTCTACTCATTATGAACTTCTTCTCCCTTGTCGAATGAGTTCTTCTCATTATGAACTCCCCGCTGGAAATGTTGATGAAAGATTCAACAGGTTCTACTCATTATGAACTTCTTCTCCCTCGTCAGATGAATTATTCTCATTATGAACTCCCCGTTGGAAATGTTGATTGGTTTATCATCTCTTTGAAGAGTTTTAAACTTCTTTCAAAATGGAGAAGTGAATTGTTTCTTTGCTGAAATCTTCTTCTTCAACGTGGAATTGTGAAATCTTTACTAACTTTGAAATTCTTCCAAGTGATGATTTTTCCGTGGAATGGGCTCCTTTGCTTTTGAGACTCTGCCACTCCAAACTTGACTTCCTTTATTTGAGATTTGGATTGTGATTTTCTCTTCTCGAATTCGCAAATCATTTTCTTTCTTTGGAAGATCTGTAAAGGATCATGCATTTATTTATGAAGATATGAATGCAATTAAACGTGTCTAAACATAATGCATTTTTCATATGCAAATAATGTTTTCATTGATGTAAAAAAATGTTGTTTTATTTTATTTTTGGCTTCAAAGTGGAGAACTTGGTCATCCTTCACTAGCCAATCTCGGCTAGAACCTACTCCAACATTAGAGTGGAAACTTGTCCAATTCAAGCAAGCATTCTCTTTTTTAGAAGAGCAATTTGATCAGATCGTGTCAACTTGCCTTTTCTCCCTTCTTCTTTTTGTTTCTTCATGAAAATCTTAGAAAGAATGATATCTCTAGTTCCTGTTGTGGTCAAATATATGATCTTGACGCCTTTTGTCTCTGACCCAATTGTTCCATCCACTGTTTCTTCAAGACTTTTCTGTTAATTGAAGCATGAATGGTTTGTTTCTCAAAGTAAGCTTCTTTTGTCTCTATATTCTACCTCTTATACTCCAAGCAGTGAGGTTTATTCTCAATACATTCTTGATTTGACTCTCTTTATCCTAACTGGATCTGGGTTTCTATCCATGCCCCAATGTGGGTACTTTCATGTCTCATATTTATTTGAATGCCAAAATTTCAACTCTAAATGGTCTTACTCTCGCATCATCCATAAAAAATTACATATTGTAAGCCAGATAAAAATTGTTCTTGGCTTCTTATGAAGCTTTTAAATGTCAATGCCAACTTCAATTGTGGAAAAGATTTCTTATTTTCAAGGTCATTCAGAAATTTGATCCATATGCTTGATATATGAGTGTCTTGATAAAGATGTCTACAAGAACAGTAACACCACCATGACTCGACGATGTCTCAGAGGCCTCCTCAAGCTTCATAAATTGCCCCCACTATGAAGTTGCCAAGTGGGCATAGAAAATAAGAGAAATGATAAAGATGGAGGTGGTGTTCCTTTGGTATACGTACAACAGAGAATAAATTGGTTCATAAAGATCATCAGTTGAAAACCCAATTTGATCTAACAACATGATAACGGGTAGACCTTGTGGTTTTAATCATTCCCACATGAGCCAAAAGATAGAAGTAATAGTTCTTTGGATGAAAGATTTTGTTGTCTTATAAGAGCGCCATGTGAGACATTGTCAGGAGATTCTTGCTAGAAAAACTTGGTAGGATGGATTTTTTATGCAACAATGACCACAAACTCGTGGTTCCAACTCTCATCAAGAAATTTTCAAGCCTCAATAACTTGACCCAGTTTTTGTTCAAAGTCTGATTGAATTGAGACCCATTGATCTTACCCCTGAATATGATTATTCGATCAGGATTCCTCTTCCTGAACTTGTATAGAAGTCCAAGAGAACCTCTCTAATGATACCCTCATCCTCCTTGTGAGACATTCTTTTGAACAGAGAATCTATCATTTCAAGCTTAGGTGACTATTTTCATACAAATGTCCATGTAAAACACAAAAGATGAGCTATGGAGCTTCAAGAAGTTTATATTGGATGTCTTCAAACATTTTATCCACTCTAACAACGGGAGAGCAGTATCTGTTCTGATTTGTCTCTTGAAGCACATCAAAGAGAGGGTCTATCATAATTCATTTCAAGTATCCAAATCTAATCAGATCTAAAACAAGGCTATTTGTATCACATCGAGCCAAGAAATTAACAGCATTCCATCGTTCAATCTTATTTGGGTTTACTTGGGTGAAATTAGTATTGATAGAAGCGCCACATGAACGTAGCATTGGCTTAGCACCATAATTGCTCCTCTGTGAAGCACTAAACAAGACAATTATTATTTATGAGGCTTCTGTCTTGATTTTTCAACCAACAAAACTCCCTAGAAAGTGGTTTTCGGAGCTTTTGTATAGCGTTGTAAGTACACCAAAGAGCAAAGCTTAGTGGGAATACAAGTGGGACGCTTTGGCTTGCCAACATTAATGCCTGGGAAATCACAAGAATAATGCAACTGTATATTAGATGGTTGAAAAAAATAATCTCTATTGTCTCTTCTTCATTCAAAATCTCAATTTCTTCATAGTGAGATAAGATCTGTTCATCCTCATCTACACTAGCCTCAATAATTTGTCAGAAATATCCCATTCTTCCTCGTTTTTACACTCATAGAGTTCTACTAAACAGAGGCCACTCAAAATTTATCTTATGATTAAAATTCAGAGACATTCATGCTATGAATGATTGGGGCACCTGTAAAGAAAATTTGGAACAAATATGTACATTCGAAATAGTGATAGTTATTTGTATGAAATGAATGAAAGAATAAAATAGAAGAATGTAAAAAATGATAAAGAATATGAAAATGTATAAAATGATTGTCACTTGAGAAATGAAGGAAACCATCTTCAATTGCAAACAAAGTAAGATTAATATAGCAACTCTTCACAAAAGATTCCTTAATGCTCGCAGGCAAAAATATAAGTGTTAATTCTGAGTATTACTCTAAATTTCATATAAAAACTACAAGGATATCCTCTATAGTCCACTTGTTCAGTTCTCCTTCAGGGAAACATGGTCAGATTTCCGTACGAATTTTCCAACCTCAGTATCTTCAAGCATTTTCTGACATGCAGCTTTTGATCTTTATTCTTCTCTTCTTCATTAGTTGTTTCCACCAAATTTGGTTCAGCATCGACTTTCCCAAACTGGAAAGTATTCTTCATACGCCGCCAAAGATTATCATATTCTTTCAGGTTAACGTCTTTCTCTTTTTCTTGTTTAGCTCTTTATTCTCTGGTTGGAAATTGGGCCCAAATTTAGATCCAAAACGATTTTCTTTCAGGATGATTGTCTTGGTTGGATTTTGAGTAACAATTGTTGCAATGATTGGTGGAGTATCTGTCAGGCTCTTTGAAATGTCTAATGCCCCACTTGTCATTAGAAAATCTGATATAGGCATCTGAGATGTATTAAGGCTTGCATCTGAGATGTTTAAAGGCTTGCATCTGAGATGTTTAAAGGCTTGCATCTAATCAATTCTTTCCTAATCTTATGGGCCAGTCTCGAATTACATCCACTGAAACCTTATTGCTTGGATTTCTTTGCTCATTCTCTTTCGCTATGTAACCCTTACAAGACTTGACTGCATTAATCTCTGTTGGGAAAGCGATACTTGGGCATTGAATTCTGGCTTTTTGCTTCTCTGTCTTAGATCTATGAATTGCTTGCTCTAAAGGATCCTTTACTATTCCTTCAACATTGCTAGAAATATTAGTGGAACATCATGAGGTTTCAGTATGGTTTACCCAAGGAATCTCCTTATAAGACCATTTCTCGTTTGTAGGCCACTATGGCTGGGCATAACGCTGTGCAATCAGCCCGACTTTAAGCATTTCAGAATGTGATTTTTCGCACAAAATATGGAAAGGAGAGAACTGAAAAACTCTGTGTTGTCCTTTTACTATCATCCAACTCTCTTGATAGAAGACTAGCTTGTGTTGTCTTTAGAGATAGAGTTTGGTGATCTTGTTTTGACAGTTATAAGGGGCTAAAGCATTGAATCTTGAGACTTTAGCTCTTTCTTTCTTTCTTGGCCAGCATTCGATCTTATTCCATGTCAATCTTACTTGAGTGGAGCTCATTTCTTAAAAACAAACTTTCACCTTTCACTGATTCTTCATTCACCACCGATTCAATAATGCCCCTTGGGGCCACATCCAAATCTTGAAGATGACTTGAGTTGCCATGTTCTTTAACAAGTCCTTGATCATGTGTTGGTGTCACATTATCCCCACCATTAACGTTCAGAGTCTCATTCAAAGTCTTTACAACGGGATCCTCTAGTGGCTTCTCTCTATGAATCAAGACAGTCACCATGTGCATCAATTTAGACATATGCTATCTTGATTTGCCCTGAAATTTCTTTGCTTGGTCAATCATATCTTGTTGAGTCTTAACAAGATGCTCTTAGAGTTTCTCAATTTTACCAACTCGTGCTAAACTCTTATTCATGTCTTTTATCTTTCTTTAGGAAGACCAAGTTGGCTCCACTCTGGTTTTTTAGAATTTCTTTCATGGAATGCTCCACGAATTATTCCAAAAATTTCATGATTGAATACATGTAGAAAAGGTTTGAAACAAAAAAAATATGAATGTGTAATGCAAATGCAAAAATAAAGATGCAAAAGTGCGAATACAAAATGAAAAATGCAACAAGGAATTGTTCCCAAAAGTAAATATTCCTTGAACAATTCCAAAAAAATTGACAATGTCTCGATACACCGGGGAAGTGAAAATCTGGTCCATCTGTAAGTTGTCTAGCTCCTGCGAGCATCTAGGTACTACATCATCTTCAAAGCTTCTACTTCATCTCATACTCTCAGAAATATTTTGAGCTGGTTTGTGGTCTTCAACTGTTGGCTTCAGCTTGGAATCTTCTTGAATCCAACTTGTTACCTCAGCATACAGAGGTCTGGCTCGTCTCTTTTGAAGGTAGAATCCATCTTGACGCTACTCGATCTATGTAGAGCATCTTCAAAATCCTACTTATCCCAGCGAAAGGCATTGTTGTGGAATTATTTTTCAAGAACCTTCTAAATGATTAGTTATTTAGGGATCAATACCTTTGAATGATATGTCATGTTCATGCAAAAATGCAACAAGAACAGACAAAAGGAAATCAATGTTAGTAGAAACCAGACAAAAAGAATCGAGTTAGTTGAAATAGTTAGTCCATGAAATGTAATCTTAGAAAAAATAATCAAATTTGACTCAAAGTTGAGACTAAAAAAATAAAGCATACAAAGAAAATTACTAGTCCTAACCGCATGCGTTCTAGTTCTCCTAAATTATCCACATGGCTCTAGTGGGGTAGGTTTGCTAATTTCTCTACATGAGGCTGGGTTCTAGCAATGAGTTCCCAAGCCATCTTTACAACCTGCTAAGGTTGACGCCGATTCTGGCCCATTACAGACTTGCAAATTGGATTCCGCTCAGGGGGTCGCACCACTAAAAGCGTACCTCAGATCTTATATCCAGGTAGGAAACTTAGGATACTTTCCAAAGATACTTTATCAGACCCATACAAGGAAGCCCAATGCTCCTCGTGAGGTGTGACGTTTCTCCCTACTTAGGTAAACTGGGTTAGAACTCGGGTTTAGAGCTATGATATTCCACAATCTTAAATAATTTCACGGAAGCATAAGCATTAACCAAAGATAAAATCTATTTTTCTTTTGAAATAACACCTTGAATCGTAAATTAAAAAAGATCAAACTAGTAATTTCCAAAATCATAAATATAGAGTAACTAACTAATGGCTTGGCTCTCAATTTGTTTTTAAAACAAAATTTCCTAGCAGAGTCGCCAAGCTGTCGACACCGTTTTTTGCCTGGGCGAGGAAAGATCAATACCAACTCGAGGTTTTATATTTGAAAAGAAATTTTAAAATGTGAAGAGTAGGCCCTAATCATTTAAGTTATGATTGGGACACCATAAAAACCGTGTGATTTTAATAAAACATTTTATTTTTATCAAAATACCAAGTTTTAAGGTATGCGAAAATCCAAAAATCAAGTTCGGGAGTCAATTACGCGTAGGGAAAGATTAGCACCCCACAAGGCCCAAACATTGGTACCTAGTTGATTACCCTATATTTAAAATTTAAAATTTTGAGTTCGATCTTTCTTTATTTTTGAAAATCATTACGGACGCAAAGTTAAAAAGGATATTCGTTTATCGAGACCGATAGCATTTGATCCCAAGCGTAAATACGGGAGATCAACTACTGTGTCTAATAATCGAATATTGCCTCGTTTTAGAAATCATGATGTGGTTTTTGAAAAATATGTCGACCTATTTCAGGAATCACCAGTAGTCACCCCTGAGAACACTTGTGGGAGATATACCATTAATTCCCTAATAAGTGAACATTGCCTTAGATTTATAAATAAAATGCAATCAAACAAAATTTTATCCATCTTAATTAAATTACAAGTAAATTAAGATTTTTTTTAACTTAAGGTGTCAAAATATGAAAGTTAAAGGATTTAAAGGAACAAACCTAGATGTGTAGGCTCTAATATTAATCCTATTTGATTTTAATCAATTATCGAGTCGAATAATCGAGATGGTCCCTCAAACATTTACGTGAGGACTGACTCGAATTATGCCCTAAATTAAAAGACTAATTTGAAATCTAATATAAAATAGTGGTTGTTGAAAACATTTTGATGTTTCGATATAACAAATTAAGTATAAATGAATTTTAAGATTTTACAAATGATTTTCTAAGTAAAATTGATTTAATTACTCGAATATCAAATTATTACTCCAAGTCTTCAAGATCAATTTCAAACCTTACTAAATGTGTAAAATTGTGTTTTATACTTAATATATTTTTGAAACAATTTTCACAAAGTATTTTGAACCAAAATCAAGCCTAAAATCAATTTTTCAGAGTGATGCACTGATGCACCAATCCATGCATCGATGCACCATGGAATAAATTGAACATCGAATGCATTTCATGCACTGATGCACCAATCCATGCATCGATGCACCATGGAATAAATTGAACATCGAATGCATTTCATGCACTGATGCACATACTATGCATCGATGCACTCAGAGTTTTATGAAAACATCGAATGCATTTGATGCATCGATGCACCATCCATGCATCGATGCACTCAGGCTATTTTGAAACATCGAATGCATTTTATGCATCGTTGCACTCTTAGTGCACCGATGCACTAAGGGTCCAACGGTCAAAATATTTAAATTCTACACTTGATGCACCGATGCACCTTGGGTATGCATCGATGCACTGACGCTCCCAACTGATTTAATTAATTTTTTTCACACTTAAACGACTCTATTGACTCCACTAATCATCCTCAACGTTCAGAATCATTTTAATTAGTATTTTAAAAAGCTTAGAAACCATTGATCAACAGCAAGAAAACACAAGAAACAAGAATCAAGAGAGAATCAAAGAGAAAGCATCAAACCTCAAGTTTGAGCATTTTAAGCCTATTTTAATTCAATATTCATTTTGCTTTCAAGAACACTACTTGTACTCAATTGTATTCATTTTTGAATGTTCTTTTATTTGTTATAGAATTGTCCAAACAATCTACCTTGTGAGGATTTCCTTATAAGTTTGCAAATTTGTAATCTTCTCTTTGAGAAAGAGTGTTCTCAAGAATTGGGGTATATTCTTGAGGGAGTTGTAAGGTTATCTTTGGCCTCAAAAGAAAGAAAAAATTAGTGAATTTGTTGGAAAATCCTTAGTGTGGATAGCTAAGGTAGTGGACGTAGAGTTTGGTTGAGAAAGTCGAACCACTCTAAATCGCTGTGCAAATATTTTCAATTTTCTGCAAAAGCTTCCACCAAAATTTTTATTGCCAATTCACCCCCTCTTGGCTAATTCCATCGATCGATTAACTTAACAATTGGTATCATAGCCTCACTCATTTGAAGGTTTAATCACCTCTTAAGTCGATTCGGGAATAATTACATCGATTATCAAGTCATCAATGGCCTCTACTTCAAATGTCGACTCCGGTCTCGATTCGATGCCCGTCAACAAGCCTCATTTCTTCAATGGAGCTAACTATGCTTGTTGGAAGAATATGATGATGTATTTCATTCAAGCAAGTGACATGGGATCATGGAATGTTATAGAAGACGGATATATCAAGCCTCTCACTCATCTAAGATTATGGAGTGAAGGAGAGACAAGAATGTTCCAGCTCAACTCCAAAGCCATCCGCATCATATTTTGGGCTCTTGGACCAGATGAATAAGGAAGAGTTTCATCTTGTATAACCACCAAAGAAATATGGGATAAACTACAAGTCACTCATTAAGGCACCGACGAGGTAAAAGAATCTAAAATTAGTCTTCTAACACATATCTATGAAAATTTCAGGATGAAACCAAATGAAGATATCAAAGCTATGACGGATAGATTCTCAACGATTGTCAATGGTCTTAAGTCATATGGAGAGATCATTCCAAACGAAAAGCTTGTGAGGAAGTTAGTTTACTAACTTCCAAAATCGTGGCAATCCAAGAAGACGACAATCATCGAGGCTAAGAACCTAAAGTCCTTAACTCTTGAAGAGCTATTCAGTTCCCTCCTCACTCATGAAATGATGCTTGAAGATGATGTGGACCTCGATTAGATTGACGAGACACCAAAAGAGAAGGAGAAGAAGAAAAACATTGGAGTTGCTCTCAAATCCACAAAACATGAGAGTGATTCGGATGAAGATGACGATGACGAGGAAATGGCATTGTTTGCCAAACGATTCAGAAAAATGATGAGACCTTACCGAGGAAGAAAATTCAAACGAAATGAAGGCCTCAAAAATGAACCAAAAGAGAAGGACCTTATCATTTGCTATGAATGCAAAAAGTCGGGGCATGTCAAATATGATTGCCCACAATTGAAGAGAAAGGGTTAATCAAAGAATAAGTACAAGGCTCATGTGGCTACATGTAGCGATGAAGAAGGTTCCAATGAAGATGAACAAGAGGTAGCAAACTTGTGCTTGATAGCATTTGGGGAAGATTCTAAGGTAACCTCTAACTTATTTGAATTAGATGATTTATCTTATGACGAGTTATTAGAGGAATATAATGGATTGGCTTCGGATTATGAGAAATTGTTTTTAAAATATAAAAATGATGTTTCAAAATTGAAAAATGAAAATAAGCTCATATCCAAAACCAACAATGATTTTGAAAGTCAAATTAGTGATTTGCAAATCAAACTAAAAGAGTTTGAAAAGAAAAATTTAGTTTTGCAAAATTTACTTTCAAAGGTCAATGATGATCATCAAAAGAAAATTGATGATCTTAAAACTTCTTTTGATAGAGTTGGTACAAAACGTTTTGAAAAAGGAGAAATTCAAAATCCAACTTTGTTAGAAATTTTTTTAAAAACTACAATCATAGAGGTCCCCGAAGAACCTCTAATGGAAAAATCGTTAGAAGTATATGGGTTCCTAAATGACTCATTACTACTAAAGATAAGGATATCCTGCACAAATGGATACCTAAGGGGACTAGGATTTTGGAAACTAATGAATATGGACCCAAAAGAATTTGGGTACCAAAAGTTAGAAATCAATCTATGTTTGTAGGAAAAGGAGCATTGCTACAAGGCACGGGAAACAAATTCAAACTCATGGTACCTTGATAGTGGATGCTCAAGACACATGACCGGGGACGAAAGCCGGTTCATAGAGCTTAACGCCAAAAATGGAGGAGAAGTGACTTTTGATGATAATTCAAAAGGTCACATTGAAGGTATAGGTACAATAGGTAATACCTCTTCCATACAAATTAAAAATGTTTTATATGTGAATGGGTTAAAGCATAATCTTTTGAGTATTAGTCAATTATGTGATAAGGGATTCAATGTCATGTTTGAAACTAATGGTTGTAAAGTCATTGACATTGCATCTAATCGGATTATGCTTGTTGGTCATAGAATAGGAAACATTTACATGGTGTATTTAGATTCTATTGATATGACTAATTTATGGCTAGTTGCTAAGGATGAGCATGATATTTGGTTATGGCATAGGAGACTAGGACATGCTAGTATGAGCGTTTTGCAACGGCTAATTCAAGGTGATTTAGTTCGAGGGTTGCCTAAACTAAATTTTGATAATGATAAAGTCTGTGATGCTTTTGCTAAAGGAAAACAAAAGCAAGTTTCTTTTAAATCCATTAATGATGTATCAACTAGTAGAGTATTACAATTGATCCACTTAGATCTTTTTTGGGCCATCTATAACTACTAGCTTGGGTGGAAAACAATATGCATTTGTCTTGGTAGATGACTATTCTAGATATACTTGGGTTCTATTCTTAAGTACTAAAGATGAAGCATTAGAAAAATTCGTCACGTATTCAAAAGTAATCCAAAACGAAAAAGGTTACTCTATAACTAGTGTTAGGAGTGATCATGGAACTAAATTTGAAAATCTTGGATTTACTGAATTTTGTAATTCAAATGGTATTAGCCATAATTTTTCAGCACCTAGAACCCCTCAACAAAATAGAGTTATTGAGAGGAAAAATCGAACTTTAGAAGAAATGGCTAGAACCATGCTTTGTGAAAACAATTTGCCAAAATATCTTTGGACGGAAGCCACAAATACCGTTTGTTATGTTATTAATCGAGTAATGATTAGGCCTATTTTAAAGAAAACTCCATATGAACTTTTTAAAAATAAAAAACCTAACATTAGCTATTTTCATTCTTTTGGATGTAAATGTTTTGTTTTAAACAACGGTAAAGACAATCTTAGCAAATTTGATGCTACAAGTGATGAAGGAATTTTTCTGGTTCTAAAGCCTATCGAGTATTTAATAAAATAACTATGGTTGTAGCAGAGTCTATACACGTTGTTTTCGATGATAATCTCCTTCCGAGGAAGGATTTTTGTTTGAATGATGATGTAAGTGTTATAAATACAAATGACGTTAGACATGACGTTGGAGAACCATCATCAAAGGAAGAAACGAAAGATGACAAAACCCATGATCCTCTCGAGAATCCAACCATTGAAGAAAGGGAAGTGTCTTACCCAAGAGAGTACAACTATGTCAAGGATGGTGAAATTATAGGTGATACATTCAAAGGGGTAATAACTCGATCTTCACTTAGAAATATTTGTAATTATATTACATTTATCTCATGCATAGAGCCTAAGAATATTAAAGAAGCATTAAAAGATGAACATTGGATTATGGCTATGCAAGAAGAGTTAAATCAATTTGAGAGAAGTAAAGTTTGGACATTAGTTGAAAGGCCTAGTAATAAATCTACTATAGGTACTAGATAGTGAGAAACAAGGCTAGACTTGTTGAAGGCATAGACTATGATGAAACATACGCTCCCGTAGCTAGGATGGAAGCAATTAAAATGTTATTAGCATTTGCATGCTTTCATGAATTTAAATTATATCAAATGGATGTTAAAAGTGCATTTTTAAATGGTTTTATAAAAGAAGAAGTGTATGTGGAACAATCTCCAGGTTTTGAAGATTCAAAATTTTCAGATCATGTTCTTAAATTGACAAAAGTGCTTTACGGTTTAAAACAAGCACCTAGAGCTTGGTATGAAAGATTGTCAAACTTTTTAATTGAAAAAGGTTTTTTAAAATGGAAGGTTGACATTACATTGTTTTTAAAGCATAAAGGTAAATATTTATTAGTAGTTCAAATTTATGTTGATGATATAATATTTGGTTCTACTAATGATGTTCTTTGCCAAGAAGTTTCTAAGCTAATGCAAAGTGAATTCGAGATGAGCATGATGGGGGAGCTCTCATTTTTCTTGGGACTCCAAATCAAGCAAAGAAAAGATGTCATCTTCATCAATCAAGCTAAGTACGTCAAAGATATGCTCAAGAAGTTTGGTCTGGAAAATGGGAAACCGCATGACACTCCAATGAGCTCATCAACCAAGCTTGACATAGATGAAGGAGGTAAATGTGTGGATGTTAAATTATATAGGTCAATGATTGGTTCTTTGCTTTATCGAACTGCAAGTAGATCGGACATTATGTTTAGTGTTTGCTTATGTGCTAGATTTCAATCATGCCCTAAGGAATCACATTTACTAGCTGTTAAGAGAACCTTTAGATACCTT
Source organism: Hibiscus syriacus (assembly GCF_006381635.1). Taxonomy (NCBI): domain Eukaryota; kingdom Viridiplantae; phylum Streptophyta; class Magnoliopsida; order Malvales; family Malvaceae; genus Hibiscus; species Hibiscus syriacus. Next base: position 1,181,475 of record NW_024063200.1, read on the forward strand.
AAGGACACTCCTAATTTAGGACTTTGGTATCCTAGAGAGTCTAGTTTTAGCTTGCATGCATTCTCTGATGCGGATTATGGAGGATGCAATTTAGATAGGAAAAGCACCTCCGGTACTTGCTAATTCCTTGGAAATATGCTGATTTCTTGGTTTTCAAATAAACAAAATTGTGTTGCATTATCTACCACTGAAGCGGAATATATTTCAGCCGGTAGTTGTTGTACACAAGTTTTATGGATGAAACAACAACTCTTTGATTATGGAATTGAAGTAGGTACCATTCCTATCAAGTGTGACAATACTAGTGCTATTTGTCTCACTAAAAATCCCATCCAACACTCTAGAACTAAGTATATTGAAATAAGACATCACTTCATTAGAGGCCATGTCGCTAAGGAAGATGCAGTTCTAAAATTTGTTGATACTTTGCATCAATTAGCGGATATCTTTACAAAACCTTTAGACAAAGAAAGATTTTGGACACTTAGGAGAGAATTAGGTTTAACTGACCTATCTTCACTTAGTGTTTAAAATAATTTTAACATTTTTAAGAATAAATGAAAAATGCTTATAATAATAATTTTTGATTGCATTCATTGCTATTAGTTAGGGGGAGTTTATGTTCTTTGGTGAAAATTAATTTTATGTTCAAATGTTGTTTAAGGATTAATTTGATTGATTGAACATGATTAATTTTCAATATATGAGTTTCCAATACCACTAGAGCTAATTAATTTAGCATTTTTGAGTGTTTAAAATGGATTTTTGTCATTTTTGTAATTCATGCATCGATACACTTAACAGTGTATCGATGCATCCCTTTGAATGTGCATCGATACACCATGAAGGTACACCGATGCACGCCTTGAATGTGCATCGATGCACAAGGCCATGCATCGATGCATCCGTTGGGTTTTGGGTTTAAAAGGCTTATTTTCTTATTTGTTTCAAACCCTAAAACTAAACCCTCTATAGCCGTACGCCTCTCTTCCTCTCTAAATCCTCCTTTTGCTCAAAATCAACGAAAATTTGTCAGAATCTTCGAGCTTTTCATCTCTATATCCTACTACTATCATTAAATCATGCAACACAACATCTCATTCTCTTCGATACGAATTTTTCAAGGTATTTTTTCTAAAAACTTATAGTTTATCATATTTTGATCTTAGGACTAGTTCTAGGAAGAACATTATATTGGGCATTGATTGTTTGATGATTTCAAGCTAGATTTTACAACCAATTTAATCAAAAACTCACAAATTTTCAAAGAATTTTTGAATTTTCGAAATTAAAAAAAATTTGAAAATCTAATTTTGATTTCTAAATTTGATGTTTTTGATTTAATTATGTTGTTTTCATGAAAACTATACATATTATAATTTTCAAACATTGTTTTCTAAATAGTTTTTCAAAACTATGCCCATTAGGATTCGATTTAGAGGACCTTGAATTATTGCGGACTCAATTGAGTTTTGGGATTGATTAAATTGCATACATGTGTTTCAATTTGCAGGTTATATTCCTTTTTCCAATTCCTAAACCATGTCTAATCCCAAACGCCCTAGAACTTCATCGAGTCATTCTCGTTCAAACCAACCTCCTAATCCCGTTCCTCCTCCACGTAATAGTCTTATAGGATCATGTTTCAATATGCCTGAATGTCATAGAGATGACTTGTTGTTCGCGTGTTGTGAGTACTATAAAATATACGCAAATAATGTGCAAGTATACATAATCGCTCAAGTAATATAATGATGAGTGAGTATCGTCTCCACGGGGATTGGGTGAAATCACAACAGTCTAACCAAAGCAATGCAATATTCTATCTAAGTATAGTTAGTCTTGATATATACAAATGTCACGGCAATGGATATGTGTATTCTAGTGGATGCAGATTAATGGTGTGATGGTGTAGCAAATGGAAATGCAATGGCAATGATGGATGTTTAATGTTGAGTATGGTGAAATGTTGAGGCAATGAGAAATGGTAAAAACAGTAAATAAAATAAATAAAATAAGAAGAAAATAATCCTCACGTGACAAGCTTTCAATGGAATGAATGGTAAGGATTGGTCTAAGGTTGCTAAACTTATTTCTCAAGTATATTTAAGTTATCTTGTCTTTACTTACTCGACAGGGCTTTCCTAAGGTGTTCAAAAGAACCTAACATAATAGAATGCCAAGGCATCTGCTCTCACTCAACGATGTTGGACAGCCTACCCTATTCATAAAGACACCCTTTTTAGTCGTTGAAATCCTATCCTAGTCTCTTCCGAGATCTAAGGGATTAAGTTATAATATTCCTAGGCCGGTTCAAAGCCCCTTGAAAATACCATAACCCATTGCTTATGAGGATATTCTTTTGCGTTTCTTCCGAATACTTACAAGTATTTTTAGCTTAGGATTCTTCCGAATACCTAACCTTCATCTAAGAGATGGACATTTCCATGCCTCTTACAAGCCTATATGGTGAAACATTCATAAGCAAAGCAAATAAAGAACCCAAAATAAACTTAAACATACCATTAAAAAATAAAGTTTAAACATCCATTAAACCAACCACCACCAAATAAGTTAGTTCATGGTGGGGTTCGAAATATCCAAACACAAAGTCATGAAAATATTCGTTCCAACAACCCACAAATTAATAGAAAAATAGCAGCAAAAGGGAAGTGAGAAGAAGCCTTCGACGCGCCACCGGAGGTCTCCTATCGGCCACCACGAACCACCTAGCTCGCTAGCTCCTTCCGACGCCTAGCTTGCCACTCCTTGGAGCTTTATCAAAGGAGGAATATCCCAAGGAAGAAGAAATAAAAATGTGATTTTTTTCTGCTCTATGCGTGTGCTCTCTATCCGTCCTCATTTTCTTCTCTCTCATGAGGTGTCATATATAATAAAAATATCTAGGGGTAATGATGAGGTTGTTGGGTGCAAAATACCCCTCATACCCCTAGAATCACATGTTGTGCATGAACCTTATCCTCCAAGTGGCAGTGGTCCATTGGCAGCTCTGGCAGGCGGTTACAGCAGTCCTTCACGTGCAGAGACAGCTGTCCAGTGCCAGCTGTCCTTATGCAGAAATATCTTTTTGTCTTTTTCTGTGCCAGAAATGCCAAGGCATTTCAATCTGCTTTAGCAACGTGTGATACCGCGGCATTACTTCCCAAAGAATCCTTTTTCTTGCTATTCCCTGCACACCATAGACAAACTGCACCTTTCCCTCAAACAGCACCATTAAGAAATAAAATAGCACAACCACCACAAATGCAACTATATGCAACTACATGATCCTAAAATGACTAAAATGAGCTTTTAAACAAACAATAACTTAAGTGAAAAAGGCTTTAAAAGTAGCCTTTTTAAGAAGTTAACACACCCCCAAACTTAAGCTATTGCTTGTCCTCAAGCAATGGATAGCAGTTACATAAGCATAATGTCATGGCAAAGTTCGATAGTAATACAGTAGGACAAAATTGAATTTCAACCCTCAGAACGATAGGCTTCAACATGCTAGACTTATCAAGAATTCAAGTACTTTTCCCTAGGTCAAAATCCTTTGTGGTAGTGTGTGTGCGTGATTGTATCCAATCTATACTTAGCGAATTTAGACAATTTCTAATCAAGTCCCCTAGTTTTTGTCAAGCTATTTACTTATCATTAAGCACATTTTTACTCCCTTTTCTTTGATTTTTTTTATGCTGTTACGAAGGGAGTCAGCTCATCACACCTACTCTCCCACACTCTAGATGAAAGGGAGCATACCTTCCATCCCTGAGCTAGTTAAGTAGAGTCATCCCGTGACTTCTTTCATTCACTCATATGCACAAGGCTTCCATTTATTAAAGAAAGTTTCAGGAAATGCCACGGCAAAGAGGAGTGTCCATCTACAGCTATGCTTAAGCATTTATTCACAGTTTCATTTCTAAGGGAGTTTGTTTTTTGATTTTTCTTTTAAACACCATACTATATTTCAATGCCAAGACTAACTAAAGTTCCTTCATAAAAATTTCCTAAATTTTCTAAGTATAGAAAACATACAAATCGTGTAAATATTTTTCACAAAGCATAAAGCCCTAGAGTGAGTTCTATCATTCTCAACAGTCATTTACATTCAGATTCTAGCCTAACAAAATTATCATCATCGGGTATCCTCAAAACATTTCATCTAACTGTCCTACCATTTACTGATGCCATGGCATAATACTATGCTAATGCTATCATGCATATGACCTACCAAGAACAATACCTCCCCCAAACTTAAGGGAAGCATTGTCCTCAATGCTTTAAAGAGAGCTAAACTAACTATAAACTATATGTTATGAAATGAAATGCAACTAAATGAAAATGGATGCAAGAGAGGTACCTCAATGTTTACGTGGTGGTGGTGCTTTGGAGGTGCGAGCAGCTCCTCGTCGGGTGCGCTTTTGGATAGGTGTTGGGCTGGACTCGGAAGAAGTGGAGTAATAGTGCACAATGCGTCTAGCCGTGGTCTTGGTGCGGCGACCACTACGTTGTGCATGAGAAGGATTGGGTGCTGGGACGGGGCTGGGTGTTTCTTCAACAGGGACAGTGGACGGATATTCAGGAGTCTCGGACCGGTGTGTATCAGGAGTAGGGTCAGCAGCAGGAGGATTGGGTGCATCGTGCTCAGGCTCTGGAGATGCCTCGGCATTGAATGCCGGCAGAATTTCGTCTGGGAAACCAGGGAAATTCCGTTGACCGTGGGGAATAATTTCTTGAAATAACGATTCCACCACAGCATCTCTATGCTTCACGTATCCAAAGAAATTACGGATGTCACCGTGTAAAGCATGCAGTTGAGCTTGAGTCTGCGTCATAGCTTCCTCGAGAGCAAGTAACCTTGCCTCGGCATTCGATTCTGTAGTACCCGCAAATTGCTCATGAACAGGGTCTTTAGACTTGGGATTTTCAAGTCCCAACAATAGTGGAAGTCTAGCCCTAGTGATGCCCGATAATCCAGGTAAAATTTCATCAAAAGCATTTTCCTCAACCTTTTTCTTACGACATAAAGTGGTAATTAAATTAGGAAACACCAAAGCACTTGCCATTTTACCCAAACAGTCATGAACTTGCTGAACAATAATACGACCCACATCGATCGGACGGGATACCATTATAGAATGTAAAAGCAATAAGCGTGAAAGTGATACCGTAGTGTTGTGGGAGGTGGGCATGAATTTATGCTTGAGGAAGTGATTCCATAATTTGGCACGCGGCTGAAGACGTTCCCAGTTGACCGAGTATCGGCTCATTTGTCGTCCATTCCACTCAGTGTTTTCAAAACAAAGGTCCTCCAATACCCCATCGTATGTGTTGCTATCGGCTTCCTCTTCGAACATGGCATGGCCGTCTACTACCTCCTGTAAATGAAAATAACGATTAATAGCAGTGGATGTAAAACATATTTGCTTACCTCGAACGAAGATGGAGTGTTGATTGGGCTTGGAAATGTTCGCATAGAACTCCTTAACTAATGAGGCGTTCACTGAACCAGGATGACGGGCAAACATCTGCCACTTGAGCGGCGTCATGATGTCCATAACATCGGGTCCAAAACCACCATCGGTTTCCTCGGTAAAAATAAATCCCAACTCAAAAAAGAGTTTTCGGTTCTTGAAGTTTTGAAACCGAGCCTTGGCCTCATCGTTCTCAAACTGTTTCCAAGCGGTGTTGTCAGTTGGAGCTGGTCTTGAGCACACCATTTTCAGTGTTTTTGAAGTAAGAAAAATGAAAAAGGAAGAAGCTTTTGAAAGCTTTAAAAACTTGGATGTATTTCGGCTATGGAGAGAATAAGAGAAGAAGATGAGTAAAAGAGAGAGAAAAAGTAAAAGTTAACATGAAAGAGAAAAAATGAATAAAGAAAGAGAAAAGAAAAAGTTAAAAATTTGGGAGGGAAAAGGGGTGATAGGACGGTTAAGAGAGGAATTAGTGGGTGGGGGGTTGTGCATGTATAGGGAAGGGAAAAAAAACTGCCAAAAGGTAATAATGTGATAGGACAAGTTTGTGGAAAGAGAAAAAGAAATGTCAGAAATTAAATTAAATAAAAAGAAACAAATCAAAAGAATATCTCTCCAAGTAATGCTTTGTCCTTTCCTCCCTTTGGTAACCGCTCCTTGTACAGTTTGCAGCAATGTGGTCCCTACAAATCAGATCAAAAATTAATTACAAAATAAAATAAAATAAAACTAAAGAAAAAACTTGAATGTTAAATTTTATTTATGCACAGACACAAATTCAATGCCGAGGCATCGAATTTTGGTTCTCCTCTGAGCACGCTTCAGTATTGTGCAGCCGTAACACGTCCTTGTTGTGCGGTGGTGGAATTCTATTGTAGGCTTTCAGACGCTAGCCATTGACCTTGAAGATCTTCCCATTGTCTAGTCTCTTGATGTCAACAGCTCCATGGGGATAGACATAATGCACCTCAAATGGCCCTGACCATCGAGATTTTAGCTTTCTAGGAAAGAGTTTAAGTCTGGAGTTGTAAAGCAAGACTTGTTGCCCCATATGAAAATGCCGTGGCATCAGTTTTTGGTCATGCCACTTCTTGGTTTTCTCCTTCTATATCCGAGCATTCTCATATGCTTGTGCTCTAAACTCTTCAATTTCATTAAGTTCTAATAATCTCTGCTCCCCAGCTAGTTGAGCATCGAAATTCAATCGCTTGATAGCCCAATAAGCTTTATGTTCAAGCTCAACCGGGAGATGACAAGATTTACCATACACTAACTTGAAGGGTGACATTCCCAAAGGAGTTTTGAATGTTGTTCTGTACGCCCAAAGTGCTTCATCCAACTTTGGCGACCAATCCTTTCGCTTTGGGTTCACCACTTTCTCTAAAATCTGCTTGATCTCTCGATTAGATATCTCAGCTTGGCCATTTGTCTGAGGATGATATGTCGTGGCAATCTTGTGTTGAACTCCATATCTCAGCAATGCCTTGGCAATCAACTTGTTATCAAAATGGGTTCCTTCATCACTGATGATAGCACGAGGTACTCCAAACCGAGTGAAAATATACTTGTGCAAAAACTTGAGTATGGTCTTGGAGTCATTCTTTGAAGTTGCTATTGCTTCCACCCACTTTGACACATAATCCACAGCAAGCAATATATATAATTTTCCTTCAGAAGATGGGAATGGTCCCATGAAATCAATGCCCCACACATCAAACAGCTCTATCTCCAAAAATATTTTGCAGCGGCATCTCATGTCGTCTGGAGATGTTTCCAGTCCGTTGGCATCGATCACATCCTTTGTAAAATGCTTGGGCATCTCTAAACAAAGTTGGCCAGTAAAAGCATGATTTCAGGACCTTAGCAGCAGTCCTTGCTCCACCAAAATGGCCTCCACTTGGGACCAAATGGCAATGGTACAAAATATCACTTTGCTCCTCTTCAGGTACAAATCGTCTAATGAGCTGATCGGCACAATGTTTGAACATATATGGCTCATCCCAAAAATAGTGCCTTGTATCATGCTTGAACTTCTTTTTAGCCTGACTATTCAAATCAAAAGGCACAATTCCACTAACAAGAAAATTAACAAGGTCAGCGTACCACGGGATTGCCGCGGCATATAAAATTTTCTCATCAGGAAATTCCTCTTGGATATCTACAGTGTCATGGAATTCAGAATTGTTCTCTAGCCTAGATAAGTGATCAGCAACTTGATTTTCAGTTCCTTTTCTATCTACCACCTCTAAGTCAAATTCTTGCAAAAGTAAGATCCACCTAATAAGTCTAGGCTTGGCATCCTTTTTGTTCACTAAGTATTTTTATAGCCGAATGATCAGTGTGAACAATAACTTTAGTGCCTATTAGGTAAGGTCTAAATTTATCAAAAGCAAATACTTAGCAAGTAATTCTTTCTCAGTGGTGGTGTAGTTCAATTGTGCTTCATTTAAAGTGCGGCTAGAGTAATAAATAACATGAAAGATTTTACCTCGGCGTTTCCCCAAAACAGCTCCTACAGCATAATCGCTTGCATCACACATCAGCTCAAATGGTGGTGTCCAGTCGGGAGGGACTACAATATGTGCCGAGATCAGTTTTCGCTTTAACTCAGTAAACGCGCCGAGGCATTATTCGTCAAACACAAAGGGTTGGTTTTGTTGAAGCAATGTGCACAAGGGTTTAGAAATCTTGGAGAAATCTTTGATAAACCTTCTATAGAATCCAGCATGTCCAAGAAAACTTCTTATTTCCTTGACCGAAGTTGGTGGTGGCAATTTTTCAATCACTTCAATCTTTGCCTTGTCCACCTCAATACCCTTGTGTGAAATTTTGTGGCCTAATACAATGCCTTCAGTCACCATGAAGTGACGTTTTTCCCAGTTTAAGACCAACTCAGCCTCCTCGCATCTCTTGAGAACTTTTGCTAAATTGCCGAGGCATCGTTCAAAATCATCCCCACAAACAGAAAAATCATCCATGAAGATCTCCAGAAAATCCTCAACCATATCTGAAAATATAGCTTGCATACAGCGCTGAAACGTTGCCGGGGCATTACAGAGTCCAAAAGGCATCCTCCTAAAGGCAAAAGTGCCATAGGGACAAGTAAATGTAGTCTTCTCCTGGTCCTCTGGTGCGATGGCAATTTGATTGTACCCCGAGTACCCATCCAAAAAGCAATAGAATGCTTTGCTGGCCAATCGATCCAACATTTGGTCGATGAAAGGTAGAGGAAAGTGGTCCTTCTTCGTAGCTTTGTTGAGTTTTCTATAGTCCATTCATATCCTCCATCCAGTCACAGTGCGAGTGGGTAATAGCTCATTATCCTCATTCATAACCACCGTCGTGCCTCCTTTCTTCGGAACACATTGGACAAGGCTCACCCATGAGCTATTGGAGATAGGGTAGATCACTCCAGCATCAAGCCATTTCAGAATTTCTCTCATCACCACTTGCTTCATAACAGGGTTGAGTCTTCTTTGTGGTTCAATTGAATTACCGTGGCAATCTTCTAGCAGAATCTTGTGCATGCAGATCGTGGGACTAATGCCTTTCAAATCGGCCAAAGTCCAACCAATTGCTTTCTTATGCTGCATCAAAACACTTAACAAACTTTGCTCTTGGTTAGCAGTAAGGTTAGCGGAAATAATCACCGGTAAAGTCTCATCGCTACCTAAGTAAACATATTTAAGATGCCCTGGCAAAGTCTTAAGCTCTAGATTGGGTGCATGCAATAATGAAGGCTTAGGAGAAATGAATTCATCAAAATTCAGAGGTTCAAAATTCATACCTGATCTAACTTGTACTAAGCTAGATTGCTCCTCCAAAATTGGAAAGTCATCGGACTCCACTAAGCTTTCATCATCCACCCAATATTCATTGTTTGCTAGCTGAATGAAGTTGTTCTGACAAAGATGTTCAGTCTCTTCTTCAATCACTCAGTTCAATTCAGAAATGCCTTGGCATTCTTCAATGTCATCAACATATTTGAGCGTTCTAAAAACATTGACAGTCACACACTGATCAACCACTCTCATGGTGAGTTCACCTTTTTCACAGTCTATCAAGATACGTCCAGTGGCTAGGAAAGGTCTTCCCAGAATGATTGGTGCCTTGGCATCAACTTCCCAGTCCAGAATTAAGAAGTCGACTGGAAACACAAACTTGTCCACCCTTACTATGACATCCTCGACTCTCCCTTCAGGTTTAACATGGGATTTGTCGGCAAGTTGTAAAATAACTGAGGTGGGTCTTGCATCTCCTATGCCAAGCTTCAAGAATATCGATTTCGGCATTAAGTTAACACTTGAACCAAGATCACATAAAGCCTTTCCAGTGAAATTAGCTCCAATTGAACAAGGAATAATGAAGCTGCCCGGATCATTTCTCTTTGGCGTCAACTTACTCAATGAAGAACAAAATTCTGTTACCGTGGCAACAGTCTCTACTTTTCTTTTCTTGGTACAGATTTCCTTCAGAAATTTGGCATACATCGGCATCTGTTCAACATCTTCCAAGAGAGGTATATTGATATGGAGCTGATCAAGAATGTCTACAAACTTCTTGAACTGAACTTCATCATTGTGCTTCTTCAATATTTGCGGGAAGGGTGGGGGAGGTCTAGCTTCCTTAGCTGTAGGAATAGAATTTTCTTTTGCCTTGGCATCAGAATCTGGTACCTTGGCAGAATCCTCCTCCTTGTCCTTCTCAGAAACTCTATCATCTTGTAATTCAGCTTCAGTAGTGGGATTAGAATCATCTTGTTGTGGCCCACTATCCTTGACTTGTCGATTGATTTGTGTTCCACTCCTAAGAGTTAACACATTGCAATGTTCTTTTCCAGGCCCTTTAGTGACTTCAGTATCACTTGGCAAACGTCCTTGCTGACGCTCTTGCAATGCCATAGCAATCTGACCAACTTGACCTTCCAAAGCTCTCAGAGACGAGCTATGGCTTTGAAGTAAGGCGCCTTGACTATGAAGTAAAGCTCATTGATTCTTAATTGAAGTAGAATGGTCTTGCAGCATTGTCTTCGTAGTAGATATGAATTCTTGAATTGTAGCTTCTAAGGAACTTATGCTCGCTGAAGATGAAGCTCCTTTGTTAGCATTATGCCATGGCATAGCATTTTGGTAACCTTGAGGCTCATTGTGATTCTGCTGCCTAGTAGGTTGATTAGCATTGTGGGCTCCTTGATTTCCCCATGAAAAATTAGGATGCTGACGCCATCCAGCATTATAAGTGTTTGAGTAAGGATTGTTGCTGCCTCGATTGTAATTGCCTACAAAGTTGATGGACTCATGGTTGGTTGGGCATTTGCTCTCGTGATGATTGCCTTGGCATAACAGACATGCCAGACTAGTTGTTTTCACTTCCTTCACATCAGTGGAACATTATAAGTTCTTCAACATATTAGTAATAGCGGAGAGTTAAGCGGACACCAAATCTTTGGCTTCTAATTCGAATACTCCAGGTGCTCTCCTCCCATTCCCAAGTCTTGAGGAAGGAAATTGATAATCATTGTTAGCAATTCTGTCCAAGATAGCAAACGCCTTCGTAGGTGATTTATCCAGCAATGTCCCATTTATCGAGGCATCCAGTAACATCCTCGTGGGTGCATTGACTCCATTATAGAACATGACTACTTGAGTCCAATCATGAAAACCATGATTTGAACACTTTCGAAGCAAACTCTTGTAACGATCCCAACACTCATACATGGATTCGTCATCGCCCTGGTGAAAAGATGATATTTCATTCCTTAGCTGCGTATTCATATTCGGTGGGTTGTACCTCAATAAGAAGCTCTTGCAAAGATCGACCCATGATTCCATCGAACCGGTTGGTACACCACTCAACCAAGCCCTTGCTCGGTCACGCAATGAATATGGAAAAAGCTTTAATTTCAGAAAATCCTCATGCACTCCTTCTTGGCGGAAAGAATCACAAACTTCCAGAAAATTGCGAATGTGCTGCCTGGCATCTTCAGTTGGCATACCCCCAAACTGCCCAATGGAATTCAACATGTTGAACATGACTTGTTTCAGCTTGAAATGTGCAGCTTGAATTTCGGGTGCCACAATCCCAGGATTCAGATCATCCAGCATCGGATTTAAATGATCTCGAATAACGCGAGGCCTGATAGCAGGTTCATCATTGTTTAATGCAGCGGCATTCTGATTTCCGTCATCTTGACCAATGCCTTGGTTTCCAATCTGGTACATATTTCCTTGAGAACGTCTTCTTCTTCTAAAGAGTCTTTCAATCTCAGGTTCTATTGGTTCCAAAGGCTCTTCAAAATTTCTTCTAGGCATACACTAAATAAACCTGAAAAATAAAACAAAAATATCAAGTAAACTATACAAAAATTAAAATGCAAAACAAAATAAAATGCTCTGGCAAAACTAAATAACTTCAGGCTGCCAATCCCCGGCAACGGCACCAAAAACTTGTTCGCGTGTTGTGAGTACTATAAAATATACGCAAATAATGTGCAAGTATACACAATCGCTCAAGTAATATAATGATGAGTGAGTATCGTCTCCACAGGGATTGGGTGAAATCACAACAGTCTAACCAAAGCAATGCAATATTCTATCTAAGTATAGTTAGTCTTGATATATACAAATGTCACGGCAATGGATATGTGTATGCTGGTGGATGCGGATTGATGGTGTGATGGTGTAGCAAATGGAAATGCAGTGGCAATGATGGATGTTTAATGTTGAGTATGGTGAAATGTTGAGGCAATGAGAAATGGTAAAAATAGTAAATAAAATAAATAAAATAAGAAGAAAATAATCCTCACATGACAAGCTTTCAATGGAATGAATGGTAAGGATTGGTCTAAGGTTGCTAAACTTATTTATCAAGTATATTTAAGTTATCTTGTCTTTACTTACTCGACAGGGCTTTCCTAAGGTGTTCAAAAGAACCTAACAGAATAGAATGCCAAGGCATCTGCTCTCACTCAACGATGTTGGACAACCTACCCTATTGATAAAGACACCCTTTTTAGTCGTTGAAATCCTATCCTAGTCTCTTCCGAGATCTAAGGGATTAAGTTATAATATTCCTAGGCCGGTTCAAAGCCCCTTGAAAATACCATAACCCATTGCTTATGAGGATATTCTCTTGCGTTTCTTCCGAATACTTACAAGTATTTTTAGCTTAGGATTCTTCCGAATACCTAACCTTCATCTAAGAGATGGACATTTCCATGCCTCTTACAAGCCTAGATGGTGAAACATTCATAAGCAAAGCAAATAAAGAACCCAAAATAAACTTAAACATACCATTAAAAATAAAGTTTAAACATCCATTAAACCAACCACCACCAAATAAGTTAGTTCATGGTGGGGTTCGAAATATCCAAACACAAAGTCATGAAAATATTCGTTCCAATAACCCACAAATTAATAGAAAAATAGCAGCAAAAGGGAAGTGAGAAGAAGCCTTCGACGCGCCACCGGAGGTCTCCTCTCGGCCACCACGAACCACCTAGCTCGCTAGCTCCTTCCGACGCCTAGCTTGCCACTCCTTGGAGCTTTATCAATGGAGGAATATCCCAAGGAAGAAGAAATAAAAATGTGATTTTTTCTGCTCTATGCGTGTGCTCTCTGTCCGTCCTCCTTTTCTTCTCTCTCATGAGGTGTCATATATAATAAAAATATCTAGGGGTAATGATGAGGTTGTTGGGTGCAAAATACCCCTCATACCCCTAGAATCACATGTTGTGCATGAACCTTATCCTCCAAGTGGCAGTGGTCCATTGGCAGCTCTGGCAGGCGGTTACAACAGTCCTTCACGTGCAGAGACAGCTGTCCAGTGCCAGCTGTCCTTATGCAGAAATATCTTTTTGTCTTTTTCTGCGCCAGAAATGCCAAGGTATTTCAATCTGCTTTAGTAACGTGTGATGCCACGGCATTACTTCCCAAAGAATCCTTTTTCTTGCTATTCCCTGCACACCATAGACAAACTGCACATTTCCCTCAAACAGCACCATTAAGAAATAAAATAGCACAACCACCACAAATGAAACTATATGCAACAACATGATCCTAAAATGACTAAAATGAGCTTTTAAACAAACAATAACTTAAGTGAAAAAGGCTTTAAAAGTAGCCTTTTTAGGAAGTTAACACTTGTACCATAGGTATATAAATTCTTTCCAATCTTATAGAATCCGGGAATAGCGTATTCCTTCTCTTCAAGCCATGATTGATATCGACTTCGAATACCTTCTGATTCTCAAAACATGGAAGTTTGATAAATTGTTTCACCTCAAACCTATCGTATATCATCAGTTAGTCCACATTTTCTACTCTAATACGATATGCATTCAAAACCAGATTCAGTGTGGAACTATAGCAATCAGATCCTACCTTTTGGGATAATATATTAATATTGACCCCGAGACTATAGCTTTCCATTTTGGGTTACGATGGTATTTTTAATGAGAATGAAACTGTGGATTATCCCTATGTTCCAAACGCTAGTGTTAGTACTCTACGATCTCATCACGATCGTTTTCTTAATTTGATGATCTCTTGGTGGTTTAGACCATCCGGAGGTAGGTACTCCACTCTTCGTATGAGGGATTTATGGTGGATGCACTGTCTCAAGAATAAGAACAAAATAAATCTGTCCCACATTATATTTAGTTAGCTAGTAGATATCATAAACATTGTTCCTTCAAAACATGTCGAAACATTCGTTTATGGATGTCTTCTTAGTAACCTTTTTATCAAACTCGGTCTAAACGTCTCTCTTGACAATCCCATCCCTCTCCAAAATCAAATCAATCTCACCTCGTTGAAGAAAGCGAATTGGAAACAAAACGAGGAAACCGGTCTTTGGGTCTTTCGACCCGATAAGCAAACTCTGGGAGCAAGTTCTTCACGAATTGCTCCTAGCTCCCCTCGTGCTCCTCCTCCTCCTCCGGCTCCGCCTGCTGACGATGATCCTGAATTTCAACAGCTTATGCAAGATATCGACGATCACATACTAGATGATGAGCCTGCACCGGAACAAGCTCCACAAGAGGATCAAGTGCCTCCATATTTTCGTTCATTCTTGGAGACATTTGATCTATGGTATGCTTCCATCGAATTCCACTTGACTGCTACTCACGAAGCGGTAAATCATCGCTTAGACACTTTGGAAGCTCAACAGATGGAGTTTCAAAGAGAGATGCTTGCATTTATGGATGCGCTCTCTCTCTTGAAATGCAAGCACAATTTCCTCCTCCTCCCGATCCTCCGATGGAGTAGATCTATCCTTGTTATGCTTTCTTGATTTTAAAACTTGGATTGATTTTGATGTTTCTAGAGTGTTTGCTTTGGTTTTTTAAATGTTTGAATTTATTGGATGTTTGAACTTAATATATATATATTTGATTTGGTTGAATTTTCTTATTTTTGCATCATTAGACAATATGACCAATTATGCAATTTCACATTTGATTATGAATATTGTTTATGAAAACTAATGGATAATCTCTCTTTTGATCTTTGATCTTAGCAGCTTAAGCTATATATATATATATATATATATATATATATTTAATCAATTGGCTATGTTTTTCAAAACCTTGTTTAAATAGATTTTTAAGTCTTTTTGATTTAACAAAAAGGGGGGAGAAGTGCTAAGTGTTAAAATGTTTTAAAGGGGAGAAATGTTAGAGTAAGGGGGAGTAATTTTTCAAAATCTCAAAATTACACACATGTTTTGTTATATAAAAAAGGGGGAGATTGTTGAAAACATTTTGATGTTTCGATATAACAAATTAAGTATAAATGAATTTTAAGATTTTACAAATGATTTTATAAGTATATTCGATTTAATTACTCGAATATCAAATTATTACTCCAAGTCTTCAAGATCAATTTCAAACCTTACTAAATGTGTAAAATTGTGTTTTATACTTAATATATTTTCGAAACAATTTTCACAAAGTATTTTGAACCAAAATCAAGCCTAAAATCAATTTTTCAGAGTGATGCACCGATGCACCAATCCATGCATCGATGCACCATGGAATAACTTGAACATCGAATGCATTTCATGCACCGATGCACTTAGAGTTTTATGAAAACATCGAATGCATTTGATGCATCGATGCACTCAGGCTATTTTGAAACATCGAATGCATTTTATTCATCGATGCACTCTTAGTGCACCGATGCACTAAGAGTCCAACGGTCAAAATATTTGAATTTTACACTTGATGCACCGATGCACCGATGCACCTTGGGTATGCATCAATGCACTGACGCTCCCAACTGATTTAATTAATTGTTTTCACACTTAAACGACTCTATTGACTCCACTAATCATCCCAAACATTCAAAAATCATTTGAAGGAGTATTTAAACAAGCTTAGAAGCCATTGATCAACAACAAGAAAACACAAGAAACAAGAATCAAGAGAGAATCAAAGAGAAAGCATCAAACCTCAAGTTTGAGCATTTCAAGCCTATTTTTCATTCAATATTCATTTTGCTTTCAAGAACACTACTTGTACTCAATTGTATTCATTTTTTAGTTTTCTTTTCTTTGTTGTAGAATTTTGCAAACAATCTACCTTGTGAGGATTTCATTGTAAGTTTGCAAATTTGTAATCTTCTTTTTGAGAAAGAGTGTTCTCAATAATTGGAGTATATTCTTGAGGGAGTTGTAAGGTTATCTCTTTGGCCTCAAAAAGAAAGAACAAATTAGTGAATTTGTTGGAAAATTATTAGTGTGGATAGCTAAGGTAGTGGACGTAGACTTTGGTTGAGAAAGTCGAACCACTCTAAATCGCTGTGCAAATCTTTTCAATTTTCTGCAAAAGCTTCCACCAAAATTTTTATTGCCAATTCACCCCCCTCTTGGCCATTTCCATCGATCGATTAACTCAATAGAGGTTATATTTAACCTATTTAATTATGTTAAGATTAAAACACTAATCGAAGTTCGATGACTAAAGGTCAAATGTCTAAAATATTGATTTATAAGAGACTAAAAGTTTAGGACCTAAATTGATAATTTATAAAGTTCAGGACTAAATAACAAACCAAAATTCTACATATTATCTAATTTATTAAGCCTAAAATATTTTTAGAAAATATTAATTATTAATAAATTTTAAAAGTCGAGCAATCGGGCATCTTTTGCGAAAACTCGACTCGAATTGTTCTCTAATTAGAATAGTATCATCCTAATTTCCAAGTTCAATTCAAATATTAATCTAATTTAAAACTAAATCTAAAATTTAAACTATGAAACAAAACAATTAATAATAAACTTAAATAAAATATTTAAAACTATAAATAACAAAAAATCTAAAAAATACAAAATAAAAAAAAAATATGGGGACCTAATTGTATACATATCAAATTTCCAAGCTAAAAGAGAATAAATTAAACAGGAAAGGGGGAAAATTTAAAATAAATTAAAATTTAAAGGCTAATTCGAAACAAAAAAACAAACAGACTAGTGATTAAAATACAAAACACGCATAATCTATAAGGGCCTACAAGTAATTTTCATTTTATTTAACCCTAAAAAGTAACCTGTTAAATTAAAAAGGGAAAATTATATAATTGATCCACATATCTTTTAAAAAATTAAATAGTCACTACACATGACTAAAATATAAAAATAGGAAAATAAAAGGAACAATTAATGTTTTGAACCCTATTAGACTAAAATTTAAAAACATGCTAAAATAACAGGGAACATAACATGAATAAATAAAAATTTAATGCATGCATAACAAAAAGGTAAAATAACAGTTTTGGTCCCCTAAGGGACCAAAATGCAAAAACACGAAAAATGTATAGGGGTTTAAAACGCGAATAACCCTTTATATTTCTTTATAAATACCGACAAATCCTTTTTATTCATTTGAGCTAAAAAACAAAAAAAATTGAGAGAGTTCTCTCAACTCTCTCTGAGCCGGCTAACTACAGACTGCCTTCCCCACCTCCGACCGCCGTACACGGTGGTCAAAATCATGAAATCGACCCAAAACACTCCCTAATCATAGATCTATCTCCCTAGGACCTATTTTAGGGCTAAAACCACCGAAAACCCCACCTAAAATGCCCCTAAAACATCTCGACGCTTCGATTTCCTCTCACTTCGACCACTGCGGTTCGGTTCAGTTTCCCTTCCCCAGGTAAACACACACTGTAATACCCCAAATAATATGCCAGTGATTAATTTGAAAGGAATTAAAAATTTGGAGGACTAAATTGAATAATTGGTAAAGTATAAAAAATAACTTAAGTAAGACCAATTTATAAAAGATAGTTTATTGAAAGTGCATTTTGGTCTTTTAGGTGAAATAAATTTGAAACCTATTTAAATTAGGGATTTAAGAAAAGGGGGAAAGGGGAAAACTTATTTCTCTTATTCTTATTCTTTCCTTGCAAGGACCACCCTCCATAGCCCAAAGGTAAATTTCAATTTAATCAGTTTTTCCTTTCGATTATGGGTTGTTTTTACAACCGAAAGTGTTATGTAAGCTAAAAGGAGGGTTAAATAGGGATAAAACAAAGGTATGCATGAAATATTAGAGATTCAAGAAAATGAGTTTTTAAATGATATGTTAATATATGAGTGTTTATTGAGATTTATGGGTAGAATTGACTTGTCATAGAGGTAAATAAAAGATTAAAAGCATTGGATGAGTGTAAAAACAAGTTAGAAATTTTGGTGTGATTCTGAGAATCAAATGCTCTGAAGGATACTAGATGTTTTAAGTATCTAAATTAAGGAAAGTCAATATATATAAGTAATTAAGAGTTTAGTAGCATTATGGGAGGTAATCCTAACGAAATTTGACTTATATTGTGTAATAATCGGGGTTAAAATTGGAAAATCTGGTTAAGGGTATCGATACTGATAGAACAGTACCGATAATATAGGCTAAAACGGGATGAATTCGTTGAGTAGTATCGATACTAATTCAATCAGTATCGATACCAAAGTGGTAGTATCGATACCATGGTAAGTGTATCGATACCAGGAATCATTGAATATAAAATTGGTATCGATACCGGATGGGGTATCAATACCATAGTATGGTAGTATTGATACCATGGTAAGGGTATCGATACCAGGCAACATCAAACCTAAAATTTGTATCGATACTGAAAGGGGGTATCGGTACCATAGTATAGAAGTATCGGTACCAGGGTAGTAGTATCGATACTATAGAGCCAAAAATGTTAAAAATAGGCTGATATTGGTATAGAAAGTTAATGATATGTTCTTTTGAGTATGGTTAAGTATAATGATTAGGAAATTTACTAACATTGAGTATGATACATGTTTTAATGGATGCTTGAGTAGATTGGAACCAAGCTCCGAGACAAGCAAAATTAAGGGTAAAGGCAAAGTACCAGAGTAGTAAACCTTACGTTTTGGATACTTAGTGAGGAAAGTCAGGTAAGTACATTTAATTATGTACGTATATGCTATAATAGTCATAATAGTATGAAATATTGTTGTGTGTATGATGATTACAAAAAGGGCACTTCGTGTGCTAAAATGTTAAGAAATTCATACTAAGTGTATGAATTTCCATATAAGGAACTTCGTGTGCTAACATGAGAAGGAATTCACACTAAGTGTATGAATTTACATATAGGGCACTTCGTGTGCTAACATGAGAAGGAATTCATACTATGTGTATGAATTTCCATATAGGGCATTTCGTGAGCTAACATGAGAAGGAATTCATACTAAGTGTATGAATTTCCATATAGGGCACTTCGTGTGCTAACATGGGAAGGAATTCATACTAAGTGTATGAATTTTCATATGGAAATATTTATGTATAAACCTAAGAAGTTCTTGATAAAAAAATGGATTTTTTTATATTGATAATGGGTATTCAAACCAAACAGATTTTAGTGATGGTTGATAAATGATGGTATTAACACTATCGTTGTAAACCATAGAGTGTTTATGGAATTGAAAGAATCTCTAGATGAACTACCGTATAGGCACCACATGTGCATCTTATTAAATGAACATGAATAAGAAGTTGGTAAATTACCATGTGAGCACTAAGGGTGTAAATATATCAGGGTTATAATAAATTAAAGGAGAGTTAATTGAAATTAAAAGTAAGTATTAGAGTAGAAACTATTCCAAATTAAAAGATTAAAGGCCTAACTATGCATTTGACAGGAAGGTATCAATTATGCCAGTTAGATGAAAGGCCAAGTGCCTTTGAGACCTAACTGTGCAAATGACAGAAAGGTGTCATTTATTCCAGTTAGATGAACGGTTAAATACCGTTGAGTAAAAGAATAATGGCATAACTGTGCAATTGACTGAAAGGTGTCAATTATGCCAGTTAGATGAACAGTTAAACACTGTTGAATAAAAGAATAATAGATTAGTTGTGCATTTGACAGGAAAGTGGTAAGTTAAATGAAAAGCTAAATATCTTTGTGTAAAAGAATAAATGAATTATAATGTAATGTAATATGAATGGTATATAAGTGATATGAAGGGATGATATATATATATAATGTTTAAAAATGCATAATTAGTATGAAGGGATGTTATAAAGGAAAAATGTAAACAAAACATAATAGGCATGAAAGGATGCCATAAATTAAATGTATAAATGGATGTGTTAATAGATGAAAAGGGACAAGATTGAATTTAATGAACTAACACGAAGTAAGTTGGACATACTAGAATTGGTTATGAGAATAAAATGGCCAAGGTGTTGTTATGAGAATAAAATGACCAAGGTTTGGTTATGATACGAAGGACTTTACAAATTCCTGTGGATGTTATAACTTAGTTTGAAGTAATATAACTATAAGATACTGTTGTATAACTGTAACATCCTTGCAGTATTATGTCTCACTAAGTAATTACTTAACGTGTGTTTATTTCACGCGTAGGTAAAGACAATGATTAGTTGCATAAGGAGTGTAGTTGTTGCAATATCTTTCATCAATTAAAGGTTGACTCACCAATAACATTATGTCAATCTTATTCATTTTGATAACTTAGTTGGCATGTAATTAAACTATAATAAATATTTTGTAATGTACTAAAGTGATAGTTTTATTATGTTTCCTTTATAAACATCATATTTTGTATTTGATCAACTTGAAACAAATTTTTACGGGTTTTCAAATGAAAAAAAGTTTTATAACGTGATGTGACCTCTGTCTCTCGTGTACGAAAAGGTATACGAAATATGGTTGTTGTATTTATTGGTATTAGAGCTACAAGTTTAGCTAATTCTCGACCGAAACCGAGTTTAAATTGAATTGAGAAAAAAGGATAACATGCCATTAAGATTGTCAAAGTTACTGATATGGTGTCAACTAGAGTGTGATTGACACAAATCCTTACTAACTTGAGTATTATTATTATGTATGTTTTAATATATTTTGAAAACTAAGGATAAAAGAAAGAAAAGTTGATAATATTGAAAAAGAGGGTCGAGATCACAATCGACCCAAGAGAATCTAACACGACTTCAGTATCATGTCTTAGAAGGATAAAAGTTGCTAGGGATTTTCCTCCATTCTGTGGAAGGAATACCCCAGCGTTTAATGATGTTTCTGACTGTGAGAAATTCTTAAGTGAAGCATTAAAGTGTTTAAAGTATGGTTAAATTGAGTAAACAGAAATGAATAAACAATAATTACAATGATCACTAAAAGCTTATAGAAATAGGAGTTATTAGTGGTTCAAATGATTATGAGTTGATTAAGAATAAATGTTAAGTTTTATGAATCAAATAGAGTTATATTTTTTTTAAGAAATTATGAAAATATATTTACTGCCCATTTCATGCTTCAATGGATTATTATTAAAATTTGAGAATAATTCTTGAGAACTTGGAAAAATGTCAAGTTCGTAAAAAAAATTGGTTACTAGGGTAATTTTAGCATTAATTGGTATGAGATTATTGCTATAAAGTTGCCAAGTCTTCTTATTTAATGATGTGGATAATTAGACTTTTATAGTTGAGAGAGAAAATGTTTCAATTGCTCGAGAATATTTTAAATGGATATGGAAAATTTCATGGATTTCCTCAAGAAAGAAATGAAAGATTTTAAAAAATAAAAGTATTCTATTTAACTTAATCTCGAGTGAGATGATAGCAGTAAACCTAGTGGGTCATGGTGCAAAGATGAGTTGGACATGTAGTAAACATTTAATAAAGATTACAGGGGATATGTTCTATGTGAATCTGATGAAATTGTCGTATGATGAATTAAGATCATACTAGGTATATGTTGTTTGTCTCTAGAGACGATTAGGCCAGATATATATATATATAGCTTTTCTGGCTAATGGGGTAGATACTCAATTGATTAAAGAAGAATTGTCTGATAATCTTTTTAGATAGAATTATGGGGTTATCTCCAGATTGAGAGGTGGAATTTAAAGTTGGTGGTTATTAAAGTATTAAACAAGTTTCTCTGATTTCCTATTCCATGACTTAAACGTGTTAAGAGAATTAGAGGCTCAATTATAAGAATTGATTGATCAAAGTTTATAAGTCTGAGTATTTCATCACGACAATTAATTGAGTTATTAGCGAAAAGAAAGATAAATATATATGGTTATGCCTAGATTTTTACGGTTAAATAAGACTCTTATAGAGAAGAATTTATATGCCAAACTATCTAAATATGAATCCTGGTTAACAGAGATGGCTTTCATTAGCCAGGTTGTTTCAGTATAAGGTATAAGAGTAGATTCTAAGAGAAACTCATGTTGTAGTAAATTAGAAATTCCCAAAGAATGATCCTGAAGTTTGGATTTATTTGGGGCTTGTTGGTTACTATCGAAGGTTAGTGAAGAACTTTTCAACGTTAGCCTTGTTGATAACTAAGTTTTTAATAGAAATATATGTCTTTTGTAGAGTGGAGAAGGGTAAAGAGAATCTTGAAATGCTAAAGAGAATTTTAAATAGAGATACTAATGTTTATACAACTTGAGTTGGGTAAAGAATTTGTAATTTTTACTAATGTATATCCCAATGATTAAGAATTGAAAAAGATATTCTTTTTAAGACATTAAATATGTTGACTATGCATTTAGGTGAAAAAAAGAGGTACCAAGATTTAACAAATTGGGTTGGTGACCTGGTCAGAATAGAGTCAGCATGAAAACATAAATTTGATTAGAAGTGGATCATGAAAAAAAAATCAGTACAGTTTTGGACTAGAGAAATCCAGAGACTGTATAGCAAAATGATCCCTCTAGTTGTAGTATTATAGAAAACGCACAAGGTCTTTAAATTCGAGGACGAATTTCTCTTAAGGGGGAGGATTGTAATACCCCAAATAATAGGTCAATGATTAATTTGAAGGGAATTAAAAATTTGGAGGACTAAATTGAGTAATTGGTAAAGTATAAGAAATGACTTAAGTAAGACCAAGTTGTAAAAGATGGTTTATTGAAAGGGCATTTTGGTTTTTAGGTGAAATGAATTTTAATCCTATTTAAATTAGGGATTTAAGAAAATGAGGAAAGTGAGAAGCTTATTTCTCTTCTTCTTCTTCTTGACCACCCTCCATAGCCCAAAGGTAAATTTTAATTTAATCAGTTTTTCCTTTCGATTATGGGTTGTTTTTACAACCTTAAGTGTCATGTAAGCTAAAGGGAGGGTTAAATAGGATTAAAACAAAGGTATGGATGAAATATTAGAGATTTAAGAAAATGGGTTTTTTAAATGATATGTTAATATATGAGTGTTTATTGAGGTTTATGGGTAGAATTGACTTGTGATAGAGGTAAATAAAATATTAGAAACATTGGATGAGTGTATAAACAAGTTAGAAATTTTGGTGTGATTCTTAGAATCAAATGCTCTTGAAGGATACTAGATGTTTTAAGTATCTAAATGAGGGAAAGTGAATATATATAAGTAATGAAGAGTTTAGTAGCATTATGGGAGGTAATCCTAATGAAATTTGACTTAAATTATGTAATAATCTATGTAAAACTGGAAACTATGGGTAAGGGTATTGGTACTGATAGAACAATACCGACACTATAGGCTATATAGGATAAATTCGTTGAGTAGTATCGATACTAATTCAATCAGTATCGATATCAAAGAGGTAATATCGATACCATGGTAAGGGTATAGATACCAGGAATCATTGAATCTAAAATTGGCATCGATACCGAAAGGGGTATCGGTACCATAGCATGGTAGTATCGATACCATGGTAAGGGTATCGATACCAGGCAACATCGAACCTAAAATTTGTATCGATACCAAAAGGGGGTATCGATACCATAGCATAGAAGTATCGGTACCAAGGTAGTAGTATTGATATTATGGAGCAAAAAATGTTAAAAATATGTTGATATTGGTATAGAAAGTTAATGATATGTTCTTTTGAGTATGGTTTAAGTATAATGATTAGGAAATATACTAACATTGAGTATGATACATGTTTTAATGGATGCTTGAGTAGATTAGAACCAAGCTCTCGAGACAAGCAAAATTAAAGGTAAAGGCAAAGTACCGGAGTAGTAAGCCTTACGTTTTGGATACTTAGCGAGGAAAGTTAGGTAAGTACATTTAATTATGTACGTATATGCTATAATAGGTCATAATAGTATGAAGTATTGATATGTGTATGGTGATTACAAAAAGGACACTTCATGTGCTAAAATGTTAAGAAATTCATACTAAGTATATGAATTTCCATATAGGGCACTTCGTGTGCTAACATGAGAAGGAATTCATACTAAGTGTATGAATTTCCATATAGAGGACTTCATGTGCTAACATGAGAAGGAATTCAAACTAAGTGTATGAATTTCCATATAGGGCACTTCGTGTGCTAACATGAGAAGGAATTCATACTAAGTGTATGAATTTCCATATAGGGCACTTCGTGTGCTAACATGGGAAGGAATTCATACTATGTGTATGAATTTCCAGATGGGGTACCTTGTGTGCTAAAATGATAAGAAATTCATCCTTAGTCTATGATTTTCCGTATGGGAAATATATATGTATAAACCTAAGAAATTATTGATAAAAAAGTGGATTTTTTTATATTGATAATGGGTATTCAAACCACACAGATTTTAGTGATGGTTTATAAATGACAGTATTAGTACTATCATTATAAACCATAGAGTGTTTTTGGAATTAAAAGAATCTCTAGATGAACTAAGGGTGTAAATGCATAAGGGTTATTATAAATTAAAAGAAAGTTAATTGATATTAAAAGTAAGTATTATAGTAGAAACTTTTTCAAATTAAAAGATTAAAGGCCTAGCTGTGCATTTGATAGGAAGGTGTATCCTAACTATTTTATATATATATATATATATATATAATGTTAAAAAATGCATAATTAGTATGAAGGGATGTTATAAAGGAAAAATGTAAACAGAACATAATAGGAATGAAAGGATGCCATAATTAAGACATGAAAGGATGCCATAATTAAGACATTAAAGGATGCCATAAATTAAATGTATAAATGAATGTGTTAATACATGAAAAGGGACAAGATTGAATTTAATGAACTAACGAGAAGTATGTTGGACATACTCAAATTGGTTATGAGAATAAAATGACCAAGGTTTGGTTATGATACGAAGGACTTCACTAATTCCTATGGATGTTATAACTTAGTTTGAAGTGATATAACTATAAGATACTGTTGTATAACTGTAATATCCTTGCAGTATTATGTCTCACTAAGTAATTAGTTAACGTGTGTTTATTTCACGCGTAGGTAAAGGCAAGGATTAGTTGCGTAAAGAGTGTAGCTGTTGCAGCAGCTTTCATCAATTAAAGGTTGACTCACCAGTAACATTATGACAATCTTATTCATTTTTAGAACTTAGTTGTCATGTAATTAAACTATAGTAAATATTTTGTAATATACTAAAGTGATAGTTTTAGTATGTTGCCTTTATAAACGTCATATTTTGTAGTTGATCAAATTGAAACAAATTTTTAAGGGTTTTCAAATGACAAAAAGTTTTATAACATGATGTGACCTCTGTATCTTGTGTACGGAAAGGTATACGGGATATGGTTGTTACACACACTCCTATCTCATTTTCTTTCTCTATTCTTACTGTAAAATAAACGTTATATATATATATATATATATATATATATATATATATATATATATATATATATATATATATATATATATATATATATATATATATATATATATATATATATATATATATATTTACTTTTATTTTGAAAGAAACAAATAAAAATATACCTCAAAAAGAAATCTTTGTATTGCTTCTGAAAATGGGAAAAAAAGATCCCTCTTTTACATTGTTCGAGATTTATACCTGAAAAATTATATAGGCCTAGAATAAAAAATTCCTAGATCTACTATTGGAAATATGTGTGTGATGTTTCACATTTTAATGCCTCGAATTTTTTGGGGTTTATTGGATTTGACAATGATTTCTTTTTTTTTCCTTGTTGTTGCTGAGATGATGACGGTAGCACAGTGAAGATGGTCTACTCTTCAGTCGACGAGAGGCATAATTGGCGGTTGGAATCTCAGATCTGATGGCGGCGGTGGTGGTTGAAGAGGCAACATCTATTAGGGTTAGGGTTAGGCTATTTTGGCTAGGTTTGAATTCGTTTGGGTGCGGGCTTGGGCGTGGTTTGAATCTGGGTATGTGAAATGGACTCGGGTTCTTTTGTTTGTAATTGGGCTTAGGTATTTTGTAATAATATTTATAATAAATAATAATAATAATAATAATATAATATAATAATTTGAAAAAATGGTGTTTACAATAGCTAATGGGTTCTGCTTTGTTATTTTATGTTGTAGTTTCAATCTATGCATCTTGGTCATCATAGTTTTCTTCTTCTAATATTTTTATTTTTGACTTTTCATTTTGTTTCATTCTAATATGGTCACTCATTTTTTTATTTTTAAATATAGTAGTCCTTTTATATTTATTAATATAACCCATGTTTAAAATCATCATTTGTTAAAGTTGCAACTACTCTTATATTTGATACTAATACTTGGTAAGATTTCATTATACTCGTATGTTTTCAAGAACACTCTATCGTAGAATGGGCGCGAAAAGCATAACTTGATCAAATTAGTGTGATTTGACATGACATTCGAACGAAAGTGAACTTGAAATAAATCGAGCTTATTTTAAGAACGACGATAATTAATTCATGTTCATTTTAATTTAAATGATGTAATGCATGTCTCTTTAAAAAGCAATTTGTTTCATACTAATATCGATAGCCAATTTATATTTGATTTATGCTTTTGATAATGATGGGGAGGGGGACGTTTCTCATATAAAGGATAAATAAATGTGATAGCCTTCCTGTCAGAGGATGTGCAAATCCCATGGTTTCTTCTAAAATTAAGGAATGTTCCCTAATAAATAATTTGAAATAATTTATTCAATGTTCAATAAAAGGATCGGACTTTAAATATTGATTCAAATTTACGATGTCCACCATTTACGACAATGTATAAGTGATTAGGTACCATATTTGGGCACTGTGGGGGTGATAATCCTTCCCCATGCGTAATCAACTCACAAACCTAAAAAAATGAATCTTTGATAACACATACCAATTTTTGTCTTAAAAATGATTTTTCATAAAATTGTTTTAAAAGGCCTTTTAAGGTATTTGATCAACCTAACCTAAAGGTCGATGGCGACTCCGATTCAAATTAATTCAAAATCCCCAATTTCTTAATAAAGTCATAATTATTTTTTAAAATATAATTGTTTAAAAAAAATGGTTATGACAGTTTGGCGACTCTACTGGGGACACTTTAGAGAGTTAGGTTGTAAGTCGTTTATACATTATCGTAGTGGTAGAAATTATGAGTTTGAGTCTATAGTTAACTTATGATCCATTTATTGAAATTTTTCTAGATTCTTTATTTTTATCATACTAAAGCTTTAATCTATGTCTTTAGTTTTGTCAAAGTTTGTCAAGAGTTTTTTCTTCTCTTCGAGTAAAAGGTTTGTATGTTCGTTCTCACAAACAACACGTGCATCTGTATGACATAAGCTCTATACCTGAGCTTTGTCCCAATTAAGTAGGGGGAATGCTTTACTCTCGTAAGAATTTATTCTTCGTATGAGTTTTAGCAAATAACCCCTAGGGTACACATACCTTATACCTTCGTATGGATTTATTCCTCGTATGGGTATAAGGAAGTGAACCCTATCAAATTGAACTCAATCTATTTATGCTTGTAATGGGTTAGGATTGAGGGTTTGGTAGCCCAAGGGGCACCAACAACAAGGACAATTCTAGTACATTTTCTCATTAGAGCTGAAACCACGCATGTAGTTAACTGTAGAACGATCACCTTATGTATAGTCATGCCGAACCTCTGTCTGTTAGTAGTGTTAAAAACATTTTTGCTTCGATATAACAAATTAGTTTAAATGAATTTTAAGATTTTACAAATGATTTTCTAAAGTATATTCGATTCAATTAACTGAATATCAAATTATCACTCCAAGTCTTTTAAGATCAATTTCAAACCTTACTAAATGTGTAAAATTGTGTTTTATACTTAATATATTTTTGAAACAATTTTCACAGAGTATTTTGAAGCAAAATCAAGCCTAAAATCAATGTTTCAGAGTGACGCACCGATGCACCAATCCATGCATCGATGCACCATGAATTAAATTGAACATCGAATGCATTTCATGCATCGATGCACATACCATGCACCGATGCACTGAGGATTTTATGAAAACATCGGATGCATTTGATGCATCGATGCACCAGCCATGCATCGATGCACTCTGGCTATTTTAAAACATTGAATGCACTTGATGCACCAATGCACTCTTAGTGCACCGATGCACTAAGGATCCAACGGTCAAAAATATTTGAATTTTACACCGATGCACCGATGCACCATGGGTATGCATCGATGCACTGACGCTTCCAACTACTTTAATTAATTGTTTCACACTTAAATGACTCTATTGACTCCACTAAGCATCCCCAACGTTCAGAATCATTTGAAGGTGTATTTAAACAAGCTTAGAAGCCTTTGATCAACAACAAGAAACATCAAGCAACTAGAATCAAAAGAGAATCAAAGAGAAAGCATCAAACCTCAAGTTTGAGCATTTCAAGCTTATTTTTCATTCAATATTCATTTTGCTTTCAAGAAAACTTATTGTACTCAATTGTATTTATTCTTGAGTGTTCTTTCTTTGTTCTAGAATTGTGCAAACATATTTGCCTTGTGAGGTTTTTCTTGTAAGTTCGCAAATTTGTAATCTTCTCTTTGAGAAAAGAGTGTTCTCAAGAATTGGGGTATATTCTTGAGGGAGTTGTAAGGTTATCTCTTTGGCCTCAAAAGAAAGAACAAATTAGTGAATTTGTTGGAAAATCCTTAGTGTGGATAGCTAAGGTAGTGGACGTAGACTTTGGTTGATAAAGTCGAACCACTGTAAATTATTGTGCAATTACTTTTAATTTTCTACAGAAGCTTCCACCAAATTTTTATTGCCAATTCACCCCCTCTTGGCTGATTCCATCGATCGATTAACTCAATAATTGGTATCAGAGCCTAACTCATTTGAAGGTTTAATCGCCTCTTGAGTCGATTCGGGAAGAGTTACATCGATTATCAAGTCATCAATGACCTCCGCTTCAAATTTCAACTCCGGTCTCGATTCGATGCCCGTAAATAAGCCTCCTTTCTTTAATGGAGCAAACTATCCCTATTGGAAAAATAGGATGATGTACTTCATTCAAGAAAGTGACATGGGAGCATGGAATGCCGTAGAAGAAGGATACATCAAGCCTCTCACTCATCCGAGATTGTGGAGTGAATGAGAGACAAGAATGTTCCAGCTCAACTCCAAAGCCATCCATATCATATTTTGTGCTCTTGGACCAGATGAATACGGAAGAGTTTCATCTTGTACAACCGCCAAAGAAATATGGGACAAACTTCAAGTCACTCATGAAGGTACCGATGAGGTAAAGAAATCCAAAATTAGTATTCTAACGCATAGCTATGAAAATTTCAGGATGAAACCAAATGAAGATATCAAAGCTATGACGGATAGATTTTCAACGATTGTCAATGGTCTCAAATCATATGGAGAGATCATTTCAAGTGAAAAGCTTGTAAGGAAGTTAGTCTACTCTCTTCCAAAATCGTGGCAATCAAAGAAAATGACAATCATTGAGTCTAAGGACCTAACGTCCTTAACTCTTGAAGAGCTAATCAGTTCCCTTCTCACTCACGAAATGATGCTTGAAGAAGAAGTGGACCTCGATAAAATTAACGAGACACCAAAGGAGAAGGAGAAGAAGAAAAATATTGGAGTTGCTCTCAAATCCACAAAAGATGAGAGTGATTCGAATGGAGATGATGATGACGAGGAAATGTCATTATTTGCCAAACGATTTAGAAAGTTGATGATGCCCAACCGAGGTAGAAAATTCAAACGCAAAGAAGGCTTCAAAATTGAATCGAATGAGAAAGATCCGATCATTTGCTATGAATGCAAAAAGCCAGGGCATGTCAAATATGATTGCCCACAATTGAAGAAAAAGGGTCATTCCAGAAAGAAGCACAAGGCTCATGTAGCTACATGGAGCGATGAATAAGGTTTCGATGAAGAGGATCAAGAAGTTGCAAACTTGTACTTAATGGCTATCGGGGAAGATTCTAAGGTAACCTCTAACTCATTTGATTCAGATGAATTATCTTATGATGGGTTATTAGAGGATTATAATGATTTTGCTTCGGATTATAAGACTCTATTTTCAAAATACAAAAATGATATTTCAAAATTGAAAACAAAAATAGTCTTTTATCCAAGACCAACAATGAGATTGAAAGTAAGATGAAAGAATTGCAAATCAAAATTATTGATTTTGAAAAGAAAAATACTGATTTGCATAACTTACTTTCAAAAGTTCATGATGATCATCAAAAGAAGATCAATGATCTTAAAACTTCTTTTAATAAGGTTGGTACAATTTTTTTTGAAAAAGGTTAGAATTCAAAATCCAACTTTGTTAAGAAAAGTTTTAGAAACTACAATCATAGAAGTCCTCAAAGAACTTCAAATGGTAAAATCCTTAGAAGTATATGGGTTCCTAAAGAACTCATTACTACTAAAGATAAAAATGTGCTTCATAAATGGATACCTAAGGGGATAAGGATTTTAGAAACTAATGAATATGGACCCAAAAGAATTTGGGTACCAAAAATTAGAAATTAATCTACGTTTGTAGGAAAATGAGCATTGCTACAAGGAACGAGAAACAAATCCAAATTCATGGTACCTTGATAGTGGATGCTCGAGACACATGACCGGAGACAAAAGCCGGTTCATAGAGCTTAACGTCAAAAATGGAGGAGAAGTGACTTTTGGTGATAATTCAAAAGGTCACATTGAAGGTATTGGTACTATAGGTAATACCTCTTCCATACAAATTAAAAATGTGTTATATGTGAATGGATTAAAGCATAATCTATTGAGTATTAGTCAATTATGCAGTAAGGGATTCAATGTCATATTTGAAATAAATGGTTGTAAAGTCATTAACATTGCATCTAATCGGGTTATGCTTGTTGGTTATAGAATAGGAAACATATACATGGTGCATTTAGACTCTATTGTTATGACTAATTTGTGCCTAGTTGCTAAGGATGAACATGATAGTTGGTTATGTCATAGAAGACTAGGACATGCTAGTATTTGTGTTTTGCAACGGCTAATTCAAGGAGACTTAGTAAGAGGGCGCCTAAGCTTAAATTTGATAATGATAAAATATGTGATGCTTGTGCTAAAGGAAAACAAAAGCGAATTTCTTTTAAATCCATTAATGATGTGTCAACTAGTAGAGTATTACAATTGATCTATATAGATCTTTTTGGGTCAACTAGGACTACTAGCTTGGGTGGAAAATAATATGCATTTGTCTTGGTAGATGATTATTCTAGATATACTTGGGTTCTATTCTTAAGTACTAAAGATGAAGCATTAGAAAATTTCATCACATTTTCAAAAGTGATCCAAAACGAAAAAGGTTACTCTATCACTAGTGTTAGAAGTGATCATGGCACTGAATTTGAAAATCTTGGATTTAATGAGTTCTGTAATTATAATGGTATTAGCCATAATTTTTCAGCACCTAGAACCCCTCAACAAAATGGAGTTGTTGAGAGGAAAAATTGAACTTTAGAAGAAATGGCTAGAACCATGCTTTGTGAAAATAATTTGCCAAAATATTTTTGGGCGGAAGCCACAAACACCACTTGTTATGTTGTAAATCGAGTAATGATTAGGCCAATTTTAAAGAAAACTCCATATGAAATTTTTAAAAATAAAAAGCCTAACATTAGCTATTTTCATCCTTTTGGATGTAAATGTTTTGTTTTAAACAACGGTAAAGAAAACCTTGGCAAATTTGATGCTAAAAGTGATGAAGGAATTTTTCTGGGTTATTCCTTAAATTCTAAAGCCTATCGAGTATTTAATAAAAGAACTTTAGTTGTATAAGAGTTTATACATGTTGTTTTCAATGATAATCTCCTTCCGAGGAAGGATTCTTGTGTTAATGATGATGTAGGTATTATAAATACAAATGACGTTAGACATGACGTTGGAGAATCATCATCAAAGGAATAAACGAAAGATGTGGAAACTCATGATCCTCTCGAGAATCCAACCATTGAAGAAATGGAAGTATCATATCCAAGAGAGTACAACTATGTCAAGGATGGTGAGATTATAGGTGATCCATCCAAAGGGGTAACAACTCGATCTTCTCTTAGAAATATTTGTAATTATGTTGCATTTATTTCATGCATAGAGCCTAAGAATATTAAAGAAGCGTTAAATGATGAACATTGGATTATGGCTATGCAAGAAGAATTAAATCAATTTGAGAGAAGTAAAGTATGGACATTAGTTGAAAGGCCTAGTAATAAATCTACTATAGGTACTAGATGGGTATTTAGGAATAAGCTTGATGAAAGTGGTAATATAGTGAGAAACAAGGCTAGACTTGTTGCTCAAGGGTATACTCAAGAAGAAGGCATAGACTATGATGAAACATACGCTCCCGTAGCTAGGATAGAAGCAATTAGAATGCTATTAGCATTTGCATTTTTTCATGAATTTAAATTATATCAAATGGATGTTAAAAGTGCATTTTTAAATGGTTTTATAAAAGAAGAAGTGTATGTGGAACAACCTCCAGGTTTTGAAGATTCGATATTTCCGGATCATGTTCTTAAATTGACAAAAGTGATTTATGGTTTAAAACAAGCTTCTAGAGCTTGGTATGAAAGATTGTCAACTTTTTTAATTGAAAAAGGTTTTTCAAAAGGAAAGGTTGACACTACATTGTTTTTAAAGCATAAAGATAAAGATTTATTAGTAGTTCAAATTTATGTTGATGATATAATATTTGGTTCTACTAATGATGTTCTTTTCCAAGAATTTTTTAAGCTAATGCAAAGTGAATTCGAGATGAGCATGATGAGGGAGCTCTCATTTTTCTTGGGACTCCAAATCAAGCAAAGAAAAGATGGCATCTTCATCAATCAATCTAAATACGTCAAATATATGCTCAAGAAGTTTGGGCTGGAAAATGGGAAACCTTATGACACTTTAATGAGCTCATCAACAAAGCTTGACTTAGATGAAGAAGGTAAATGTGTGGATGTTAAATTATATAGGTCAATGATTGGTTCTTTACTCTATCTAACTGCAAGTAGCCCGTACATTATGTTTAGTGTTTGCTTATGTGCTAGATTTCAATCATGTCCTAAAGAATCACATTTACTAGCTGTTAGGAGGATCTTTAGATACCTTAAGGACACTCCTACTATAGGACTTTGGTATCCTAGAGACTCTAGCTTTATCTTGCATGCCTTCTCAGATACGGATTATGGAGGATGCAAATTAGATAGGAAAAGCACCTCCGGTACTTGCCAATTCCTTGGAAATATGCCGATTTCATGGTTTTCAAAGGAACAAAATTGTGTTGCATTATCTACCACTGAAGCGGAATACATTTCAGCCGGTAGTTGTTGTGCACAAGTTTTATGGATGAAACAACAATTGTTTGATTATGGAATTGAAGTAGATACTATTCCTATCAAGTGTGACAATACTAGTGCTATTTGTCTCACTAAAAATTCCATCCAACACTCTAGAACTAAACATATTGAAATTAGAAATCACTTTATTAGAGACCATGTCGCTAAGGAATATGTAGTTCTAGAATTTGTTGATACTTTGCACCAATTAGCGGATATTTTTACAAAGCCTTTAGACAAGGAAAGATTTTGGACACTTAGGAGAGAATTAGGTTTAACCAACCTATCTTCACTTAGTGTTTAAAATAATTTTAGCACTTTTAAGAATAAATGAAAAATGCTTATAATAATAATTTTTGATTGCATTCTATGCTATTAGTTAGGGGGAGTTTATGTTATTTGGTGAAAATTAATTTTATGTTCAAATATTGTTTAAAGATTAATTTGATTGATTGAACATGATTAATTTTCAATATATGAGTTGCCAATACCACTAGAGCTAATTAATTTAGCATTTTGAGTGTTTAAAATGGATTTATGACAATTTTGTGTTTAATGCATCGATACACTTAACAATGCATCGATGCATCCCTTTGAATGTGCATCGATTCATCATGTTGATGCACCGATGCACGCCTTGAATATGCATCGATGCACAGGGTCATGCATCGATGCATCCGTTGAGTTTTGGGGTTTTAAAGGCTTATTTTTCCTATTTATCTCAAACCCTAAAAACTATTCTCTCTAGCCATTCGTCCCTCTCACTCTAAAAATCTCCATTCTTGCTCAAAATCAACGATTTTTCGTCGGAATCTTCAAGCTTTTCAACTTTCAAACCTGGTTATGTCATTAAATCGTGCAGAACAACTCCTCATCCCTCTCAATTCGAATTTTCAAGGTAATATTTCAAAAACCTCTATTTTATTGATTTTTGATTTTAGAACTTGTTTTGATTAGTTCTAGAATGTACATTATATCGGACATTAATTGATTGTTGATTCTAAACAAGTTTTAACAACCCAATTTCATCAAAAACACAAAATTTTTCAAAATTGATTTGAATTTCGAAATTAAAAAAAATCAAAAATCAGAAATATTTTTGATTTAATTGTTTTTGTCATAAAAACTATATTATAATCAAATATTATTTTCAAATAGTTTTTCAAAACATGCCCATTAGGATATGGTTTAGAGAACCTTGAATTATTGAGGACTCATTTGAGTTTTGGGATTGATTGTGCATACATGTGTTTCAAATTGCAGATGATATTCCTTATTTTGATTTCCTATAATCATGTCAAACCCTAAACGACCTAGGTCATCTTCGAGTAGGTCTAACCAAAACCGTCCTCCCGTTCCTCAACCTCCTAATCCCGTTCCTCCTCCACCTTCATCTTTTTTAGGATCTTGTTTTAACATGCCTGAGCGTCGTAGAGACGAATTGTACTCTAGGTACAGAAACTCTTTCCAAACTTATAGAATCCGTGAAGAGCGTATTCCTTCACTTCAAGCCATGGTTGACATTGATTTCGAATACCTTTCGATTCTTAAAGCTTGGAAGTTTGATAAATTGTTTAAACTTAAACCTATCGTCTATCAACAATTGGTCTGCATTTTCTATTCCAATGCGGTGTGTATTCAAAATGAAACTCAATGTGGAACTATAGCCATTAGATCCTATCTTTTAGGCCAATATATATTAATATTGACCTCGAGACTATAACTTTTCATTTTGGGTTAGATGATAGTGGCGTATATAATGAGAGTGAAAAGGTGGAATATCCCTATGTTCCAAACTCAAGTGTTAGTACTCTACGATCTCATCATGATCGTTTTCTCCATTTGATGATCTCTTGGTGGTTTAGACCATCCGGAGGTAGGTACTCCACACTTCGTGCTAGGGATTTATGGTTGATGTATTGTATTAAAAATAAAATCAAAATAAATCTGCCCCATATTATATTCAGTCAACTAGTGGACATCATAAACATTATCCTGTCCAAACATGTCGAAACCTTAGTTTATGGTTGTCTTCTAAGTAATCTCTTTATCAAACTGGGTCTAGATGTCTCTCTTGACAATCCTATACCACTTCAAAACCCTATCAATATAACATCCTTGAAGAAATCAGATTGGAAATTGGATGAGGTAACTGGTTTATGGGCTTTTAAACCTGGTAAACAAACTCCGGGAGCTAGTTCCTCACGAGCTGCTCCTAGCTCCTCTCGTGCTCCTCCTCCTTCTCCGGCTTCTGGCGATGATCTTGAATTTCAACAACTTATGCAAGACATCGATGATCACGTACCCGATGTCGAGGCTGCACCGGAACCAGCTCCACAAGAAGATCAAATGCCTCCATATTTTCGTTCATTTTTGGAGACATTTGATTTACGATATGTGTCCATGGATTCGCACTTCACATTCATTGAGTCCAATCTCTCTACCTTGGGAGCTCGACAACAAGATATGAATGATCGTTTGGATACACTCACGTTTGAGATGAGAGCTCGTTACCCTCCTCCTCCTCCTGATCCTTCGATGGATGAATAGACTTATCTTGCTTTGATTATTTTTGGGTTTGAACTTGAATTTAAAATTGTTAAACATTTTGGGTTGCCTTTCTTTGATTGTTGGATATTTGTTTGATGGATATTTGAACTTTTATTTCATATATATTTTGGTTTGTTTCAATATATGCATCATTTACTTTTTAGTTGAAATATGACCAATTTACCATTTCACATTTGATTTGATTATTGATTATGAACACTAATGGCTAACCTCTCTTTTGATCTTTTATCTTAGCAGCTTAAGCTATATTCAATTAAAATGTTTAATCAATTGGCTATGGTTTTCAAAGCCTTCAGTTTTTGAGTCTTTTTGATTTAACAAAAAAGGGGAGAAGTGTTAAGTGTTAAAAATGTTTTTAAAAAGGAAGAAGTGTTATAGTAAGGGGGAGTAATTTTTCAAAATTAATTTCAAACTTTTTAGAAAATCTTAAATTAACACAAATGTTTTGTTATATCAAAAAGGGGGAGATTGTTGAAAACATTTTTGTTTCGATATAACAAATTAGTTTAAATGAATTTTAAGATTTTACAAATGATATTCTAAAGTATATTCGATTCAATTAACCGAATATCAAATTATCGCTCCAAGTCTTTTAAGATCAATTTCAAACCTTACTAAATGTGTAAAATTGTGTTTTATACTTAATATATTTTTGAAACAATTTTCACAAAGTATTTTGAACCAAAATCAAGCCTAAAATCAATGTTTCAGAGTGACGCGCCGATGCACCAATCCATGCATCGATGCACCATGAATTAAATTGAACATCGAATGCATGTCATGCATCGATGTACATACCATGCAATGATGCACCATCCATGCATCGATGCACTCTGGCTATTTTGAAACATCGAATGCCCTTAATGCATCGATGCACTCTTAGTGCACCGATCCACTAAGGATCCAACGGTCAAAATATTTGAATTTTACACTGATGCACCGATGCACCATGGGTATGCATCGATGCACTGACGCTCCCAAATGCTTTAATTAATTGTTTTCACACTTAAACGGCTTTATTGACTCCACTAAACATCCCCAACATTCAAAATCATTTGAAGGTGTATTTAAACAAGCTTAGAAGCCTTTGATCAACAACAAGAAAATCAAGCAACTAGAATCAAAAGAGAATCAAAGAGAAAGCATCAAACCTCAAGTTTGAGCATTTCAAGCCTATTTTTCATTCAATATTCATTTTTCTTTCAAGAACACTTATTGTGCTTAATTGTATTTATTCTTGAGTGTTCTTTCTTTGTTCTAGAATTATGCAAACATATTTTCCTTGTGAGGTTTTTCTTGTTAGTTTGCAAATTTGTAATCTTCTCTTTGAGAAAATAGTGTTCTCAAGAATTGGGGTATATTCTTGAGGGAGTTGTAAGGTTATCTCTTTGGCCTCAAAAAAAAAAGAACAAATTAGTGAATTTGTTGGAAAATCCTTAGTGTAGATAGTTAAGGTAGTGGACGTAGACTTTGGTTGATAAAGTCGAACCACTGTAAATCGCTGTGCAATTACTTTCAATTTTCTGCAAAAGCTTTCGCCAAAATTTTTATTACCAATTCACCCCCTCTTGGCTGATTCCATCAATCGATTAACTCAACAAGTAGGTACAGAAATAAATGTACACGAAGGAGGAACAACTCTAAACCTTTACATTTTGCTTTAAATTCATAGAGTAGATTTCTCTTTGAATGAAAGCATGTGAACTAGATACCATGCGGCTATAACCAATTTCTAGAAATAAAAGCATGTCAGGTAGAAATCATGTCCATATAGGATTGTTTTCTAATGAAAGCATGCTCGGGTAGATACCATGATTAGGTAGGTGTTAAATTTGAATAACATATTTTAATTATATCGACTATCTTACATGTACTAACTCATTTCTTTTTTTATGTCATTTTTCATTTTTTTTTGCATTGCATCATCATGACATAATGATAAAGTGTTAATCCACAATGAGATATTTAAGTGAAAATTTTCACAAGGAGAGAAAGTTTTCAATCAAGCAGTCGCGTACACAGACGTGCACTGAGGGCTAAAAGAAGTTTTCAATCATTGTATGGAACAGATAAATTTCATTCCTTTTTGCTTGGAATATTCGAACCTCACCATGAATTAGTCTTAATTGGTGGGAGTTCCTTATGGATATTTAAGTTTTATTTTCATGGATGGTTGTTTTTGTATGTTGTTATTAGTTTGTGTTTATGATGTTTAATGCCGTAAGGTTGTAGGAGCTATGAGAGTAGCCATTCCTTAGGAGATTGCTTAGTGCTCGAGAGAATGACTAAGTAACATATCCTCAGTGTTCGAGAGAAACTAGGGAGGATCAACATATGCTAGGGTTCTAGATAGTAACTAGACCTAATCCAACCTTAGACATAAGGCTAGGATTTCAATCGACTAAAAGGAGCAGTGCTCGGTGGAGAGGTTAGATGCTAGTGTTGCCATTGAATGGTATTGTCGTGAGATATTCTGTTATCTGAACCAATAGGATCCATGCACTTGCTAACGCCAATAGGTTTTTCCATGGCATCCTGAACCTGTCGAGTCCCATGACTAGAGATAGCATAAGGCACTATTAGTAAACTCTGTTGGGAAAATAAGGCATAGAAGTAAGACCATCCTTAGAAGTAGACTTAAGTTTCCTAAGTGACTCCTATAATTCATTCCCGTAGTAGCTTGTTGTGTGAGGAGTCTAAAGTCATTTTAATCAAATCCAGTGTTTACATTTCGTTTTTCCTTTACATTTTTAATTGATTCGACTACACTCAATTTAATTTTGCCAAGACATTTCCATCCACTTTGCCACGACATTTACATTTACTACCATACTACATTACACCATCATTCCATTCCCACCAACATCCATTTCATTTTGCCTTATCATTCTCATTTGTATATACCATTACTAACTATACTTAGGTAAAATAGTAAATTATTGTGATTGAACTTATAAATTTCCTCCAATCCCTATGGATATGATACTCACCACCACT
Source organism: Hibiscus syriacus (assembly GCF_006381635.1). Classification (NCBI taxonomy): domain Eukaryota; kingdom Viridiplantae; phylum Streptophyta; class Magnoliopsida; order Malvales; family Malvaceae; genus Hibiscus; species Hibiscus syriacus. Next base: position 1,220,605 of record NW_024063200.1, read on the forward strand.
GTATTACTTGTTTAATTGTGTATACTTGCACATATTTTCACGACCATATTTAGTAGTCACAATTCATGGACAAGTTTTTGGTGTCGTTGTCGGGGATTAGAAATTGGAAGTTAATTAGTTTTGTCATATCATTTTTACTTTACTTTTTTCATTTTTTATATATAGTTTTACTTGTTATTTTCATTATGTTTTTCAGGTTTTTCTTGGTGTATAACCAGAAGACACTCTGACGAGCCATTAGAACCAATTGAACATGAGATTGAGAGGTTGTTTAGGCAAAGAAGATGTGCTCAACGTGAAAATATGTATCAAATTGGAAATCAAGGTATTGGTCATGAGGAATATTAGAATGCCGAGACAATTCTGAATGTTAGAAATCCAGCCAGACCTCGTGCCACTCGTGATCACTTAAATCCTATCTTGGACGACTTAAATCCTTGAATTATGGCACCCGAGATTCATACAGCCCATTTTGAGCTCAAACATGTCATGTTCAATATGCTAAATTCCATAGGGCAATTTAGGGCCATGCCAAATAAAGATACTAAACATCATATTCGTAACTTCTTGGAGGTGTGCGATTCTTTTGACAACAAGGAGTGCACGAAGATGTATTAAAGTTAAAGTTATTTCCATATTCTCTGCGTGACCAAGCAAGGGCTTGGTTGAGTGGCGTTCCAGGGGTTCAATGGAGTCTTAGACTGATCTGTGCAAAAGTTTTTTGCTGCAGTATAATACACCGAAAATGAACACCCAACTGAGGAACGACATCGCTTATTTTCATCAAGTTGATGACGAATCAATGTATGAATAATGGGACCAGTATAAAGCATTCTTTCACAAATGTTCTAAGCATGGTTTTCAAGATTGGACTCAAGTGGTAATGTTCTATAACAGAGTAAATACGCCCACGAGGATGATGGTAAATGCCTCGGCAAATGGTACATTGCTCGAGAAATCACATGCATAGGTATTCGAAATTTAGGACATGATTGCCAAAAATGATTATCAATTCCCATTTACAAGGCTTGGAATGGAGCGAAAATCACATGGAGCATTCGAGTTAGACACTAAGGATTCTGTGTCCTCCCAACTTGATGCTATCACCAATATGTTAAAGAATTTGCAAAGACCAAGTGAGGTGAAAGAAGTGAAGGAAGCCAATTCAGCATGTTTATATTGCCATGGTAATCACCATGAGTGTGAGAGCCCGACCAATCAAGAATCCATCAATTATGTAGGAAACTACAAGTGAGGTAATGACAACCCCTATTCTAACACCTATAATCCTGGATGACATCAACATTCAAACTTCTCATGGGGAAATCAAGGAACCAGCAATGCTAGTCAGCCCGTTCGACAGTAGGATTTTAATGACCCCCAAGGTTTTCAACGAATATGCCATGGAATAATTCTAACAAGGGAGTGCCATCTTCGTTCAAATCAAGTTCTTTGGAGGCCACAATACAAGAGTTTATAGTAACCACAAAGACCATGTTGTAAGACCATACGACCTCCATAAAAAACCAATGAGCTTTGCTTCAAAGCTACAACTCATCTCTAAAGGCGTTGGAGAGTCAGGTTGGTCAGATTGCCATGACATTATAATAACGTCAACCAGGTCATCTACCGAGTGACACTGAAGTCACAAAACCTCATGGCAAGGAGCAATGCAGTGTACTCACTCTACAAAGTGGCACTCAATCAATGTTTAAGATAAGTTTGGGGGAAAACCAAAGATTGTTTTACCCCTATAACCGTGCAAGCTGAGTGTGAATAGCCAGAAGAAATGCAAGTGCAAGAGGATAAGGATGAGGGTTCATCTAGTAAAGCAACTGAGGGAGCAAACAAAAATAGCCATGGCAAATGTTATTCTCATCCCTTCATTAAAAGAAGTCAGACCCCCACCTCTTTTCCCACAAAGACTGAAGAAGCATAATGATGACTTTCAATTCAAGAAGTCTTTCGACATTCTGGACCAACTCCACATCAATATTCCTTTTCTTGAAGCTATAGAACAAATACCGACATATGCTAAATTCCTCAAAGAGATTGTTACCAAGAAAATAAAAATTAAGAAGTACGAGACAGTTGCCACGACAAAAGCATACTACTCTGCCTTAAACAAGTTGCCGCCAAAGAGACAAGATCCAGGCAGTTTTATCATTCCATGTTCGATAGGAGAAAATTATGTTGGGAAGGCACTATGTGACCTTGGATCAAGTGTGAACTTAATGCCTAAATTAATCTTCGTGAAGCTTGGAATAGGAAATGGAAGACCCATCTCTGTTATCTTACAACTAGCTGATCGCTCCCATGTTTATCCCAAGGGGAGAGTCGAGGATGTCATTGTAAAGGCAGACAAATCTATGTTTCTAGTAGACTTTCTTATACTACATTACGAGGTTGATGCCACGACACTCATAATCTTGGGGAGACCCTTCCTAGCTACCGGGCGTATTCTTATCAAATATGAGAAGGGAGAGCTCACTATGAGAGTGGTCGACCAATGTGTCACTGTTAATATTTTCTGTACTCTCAAGAACATGGACGAATCTGAAGAATGCCAGAGCTTTTTCGAAGCAGATTCATTAATAGCAAGAGAAGATGATCAATTTTATCATGATAATTTCATTCAGCTTGAAAATTATGAGAGGCTTATTGAAGAAGAAAGTACCAGGGAGCCCAATAATTTTTCTTTGGAGGTGCAGCAGCTAGCTAGCCCAGGTACACATTTTGAACCTATCGATTTCGATGAGTTTTTCCTCCTAAGCCCTCATTACAACATGAACCTACCCTAGAGTCAAAGAATTTCCCACAACATCTTAAATATGCTTATTTGGGTAGTAATGAAACTTTACTTGTTATTATATCATCTTCCCTTACTCCTAACCAAGAATGTAGTTTGTTAAGTGTTTTGTCACAGTACAAGAAAGTGTTAGGATGGACTATGGAATATTTGAAAGGGATAAGTCCCATAATTTCCATGCACAAATCCTGCTGGAAGAATTTCATGGAAAATCTGTAGAACCACAAAAAAGATTAAACTCAATCATGAAAAAGTCATGATGAAAGAAATCCTCAAATGGCTTGATGTTGGGGTGATTTACCCCGTCTCTAATATTTCATGGGTGAGTCATGTCCAATGTGTGCTGAAGAAAAGAGGCACGACTGTAGTGACAAGTGAGGATAATGAGTTGTTACCAACATGCACTATCACTAGGTGATGAATATGCATGGACTACTGTAAATTAAACAAGGCCACCAAGAAGGACCATTTCCCTTTGCCCTTCATCGATCAAATGCTGGATCGACTAGCTGACAAAGCATTTTACTGCTTCTTAGATGGATACTCGGGTTATAATCAAATTGCCATCGCACCAGAGGACCTGGAGAAGACTAATTTCATGTGTCAATATGGCACTTATGCTTTCGGATAATGCCTTTTGGACTCTGTAATGCCCCGACAACCTTTCAACGCTGCATACAAGCTATCTTTTCTGACAATGTTTAGGATTTTCTAGAAATCTTTATGTATGACTTCTCCGGCTATGGAGATGACATTGAGAAATGCCTCAGGAATTTGGTAAAGGAACTCAAGTGATTTGAGGAGGCCGATCTCATGTTGAATTGGGAAAAGTGCCACTTCATGGTAACCGAAGGCATTGTGCTAGGCCATAAGATCTCTCATAAGGGCATTGAAGTAGACAAAGCCAAAATCAAAGTGATCGGGAAGCTACCCCCACCAACTTCTATCAAGGGCATTAGGAGTTTCCTTTTACATGCTAGGTCTTATAGAAGATTCATCAAGGACTTCTCCATGATATCCAACCCTTATGCACCCTACTTCAACAAATCATCATCAGTTCGATAAAAATTGTCATGGTGTATTCATCGAGCTGAAATACTCTGTACCCATTGTGGTTCACCTCGGTTGGACTGTAACACCTCTAACTCGTACCTGATCCTAATACGAATCTGAGGTGTCACATTGACTTTTAAAATCATTGACTATTAAGAAGTAGTGAAATGTTTTCAACATTTATTAGTATTACAATGGTGGAACCATTGAATTGAAGTAAATAATAAAACTCACATTAATATTTAAATAAACACTTAATAATTTACATAAATAAAAAATTATAAGTTTACAAAATCGATAAGAGCATTTCAATTTAACTTGTAGTACATGCCAACAGTTTACAATTTACAAGAGACCTATATTTAAAATTGTTTTGATCTGATCTTCACGGGAGTATGATGTCCTCGCCTAACCTCAATCATCTAATTTCTTTAAACCTACGTGTGAAACATTCACACGCTAAGTCGTTGACTTAGTGAGGCAAATATGAATCATAAAAACTTTATAAACAAAAATTTTTATTCATATCATAACACATTTCATAGGGATTCACATTGCTTTTAATAACATAAATAGATTATTTTATCGATTGATAGGTTCATATAACTTTGTTTTAATGGCCCAATGTATATTACTGAGAATTCTAGGTATTTGGGTACATTGAGGTTGTGCACCAATGTTGTCACCACAACTCACATAATTTACACCGAAGTGCCACATATTTGTCCCGAATGACCACATATTTTTGTCCCGAAAAATCACATATTTTTGTCCCGAAAGACCACATAGAACCCTCGAATCTTGGCATGCCAACTATACCTGTAATCCTCATACATATACCTTGGGTTTTTAACCACATAATTATTTTTCATTCTATTATTCAAAGTATATCATGATCACATAAGCATTTTCACATCGAGTAATTTCGTATACAAATGTTCACATATCACATTCACATAATCATGTACACATAACCATCAAAACATAGCTTAAGTAATATAACATGAATAAAACATTGTAAAAAAGTAACATAAAAGAAATTGAAAGGTTTTCAATCAAAAACTTGGAGGTTGGCTTATCGCAAGCCACCCTCGAAGAAAATATAAACAAATGATTTGTACTCACCTTTGCCTCACTGAAGTTCTAAACGAATCCTTAACACTCTTGATCAATAACTTATAACGTCGAGTTATCTGGAAATTGACTTTATTAACCGTCTACACAAGAACAATCGAAAATGAATATCGAATTTCAAATCTCTTATAACCAATCAATTTAAATTAAGCTGAAAGAAACACTTAGTTTATCATTTCAGGCTCATTAGTATAGGTATTCCCACTACATTACCGATACTTTCCTTCTATGGTATCGATACCCACTTCAGTACAGATACTATTTTGGCATTATGGAATTTTAATTTGATAATGGTATTGATACCTAACCATGGTATCGATACCCCCATTTCAGTATTGATACCTCCATCAAACAGTACCGATACTGATCCTCGAAATCAAAATGATTTTGCCTTATAGTATCGGTATTGTTCTTCTAGTACCGATACCCTTGCCCATAAATTACCATTTTCATTCCGAAATTTAATCAAAACTTACCTAAATATCCTATTTTTATCTCCTATTAAGCCTTTAAACTCAACTTCATTCATCAAAATCAATTTTTCTCCAATAATCGCTCCTAAACATCCAAAATCTCACTAGAACACTTGCATCTCAACATCATACTATATTTTCAATCATGCTATTAATCATTTCTAAACTTTCTAACTCCTTCAAAAGACTCTTGACAAGTTAAATTTAGCAATAGAAAACCTAAAACTCAACCATATCAATATATCTCTAACAAACCCATTTTTCAAATCCATCACTAATTCAATAATCTTTTATTTTTAATCCACCTAAAACTTCCCTTAAGCTTATATATCTCCTAAAGAACAAGAAACAACTTAAAATTTCAAGAAACAAACAATTTGAAATCAACTCACATTTGAAATGGAGCTAACGGGAAGAGAAAGAATAAGAGAAAATATTAAGCTTCCACATGTTAAATATCTCTTAAGAAATGAATTTTTAATTTATTTCAGCCAAAAGACCTCTTTGCCCTTTCAATCTTCCATCTTTTCTAATAAGCCCTAAACAAAATTTCCACAATAAATCCTTAAACTTTTCAACTTAATTTAATTTAACCACTAAATTTTAATTTCTTTCCTTTATGGTCACTGACACGATGTTTGGGGTGTTACAAATCTCTCCATTAAGAAAATTCATCCTCGAATTTTCATTGCACAAAGAGGTGGGGATATGATTTCTTCAAAGAACTTTAACTAGCGGAATCGTTTTGTTCCTTGGATGCTTGATTTCATATGCTAGGATTTGTATCGGTTCTTCCTCGTAGGTCAAATCAGATTGAACTTCTATTTCATCCGATGTGATGATGTGTGCTGGATTTGATCGATATTTCCAAAGCATAAACACATGAAAGACATTGTGAATCTTTTCTAACTTTGGTGGCAGGATTAATTGATAGGCCATGGGTCCAACTCGCTTCGAAACTTCATAAGGTCCAATAAATCTAGGATTGAGCTTTCCTTTACGACCAAAACGAAGTACTTTCTTCCAAGGTGATACTTTTAGGAAAAGCTTGTTTCCTACTTGAAATTCAATTTCTTTCCTATTCAAATCCACATAAGATTTTTGTCTGTCTGAAGCCACTTTAAGATTCTGCTGAATCGTTTGAACTTTATCTTCCACTTCTTTAATCAAATCAGGACCATGAACTTCCCGATCTTTTAATTCATTACATTTAAGAGGTGTTCGGCACTTCCTTCCATACAATGCTTCGTAGAGTGTCATTTTAATGCTTGATTGATAGTTATTATTATATGCAAATTCTGCAAGTGGCAAATACTTTTCCCACAATCCACGAAAATCAATCATGCATGCTCTCAACATATCATCCAAAATCTAAATTGTCCGCTCTCATTGGCTGTAACACCCATATTCTATATACATTTAAGTATACGAATACGAATGTCACATTACTGAAAATACGGTATCCTCGTTGTGAAAATCCTTTAAAATTTTGTTGCAAACTTAATTCCATAATTAACATCATAAATATAGATTCATTAAAACATAATACAAAATATTTTGTTATATTTTATTACATGCCAAACAGGTTCAAAAATGGTTATTAAAGTCCAAATGTTACTAGGGAGTCAACCTTAGTAGATGATGTCTGTTTTTACAGCTTCACTTCTTACTTGATGATTATCTGCTATTACCTACACGTGGAAATACACATGATAAGTATATTTTATTAAGTCATGATATAATAAATAACCTTTGGTGTTCAAACATATTTTATTTCCCATTTATCAAAACCATTTGCCATGATTATTTCTTTTCATTTATAACCTCCGTTTATATTTATAATACATCATTATGCATTTTAAACTCTAACATATTTTCTATTGATAATGCACCTATATGCATTTCAACTATAGTATACTTTTATGTTGATAATGTACCCATATACATCTCAACCATAGTATACTTTTATGTTGATAATGTACCAATATACATTTCAACTCTAGTATAATTTTCTATTGATAATGCACCCATATGCATTTCAACTCTAGTATATTTTTCTGTTGATAATGCACCCATATGCATTTCAATTTGGCATCCTTTCATGCCCATAATGCACCCATATGCATTATTATTTTATGCTGACAATGTACTCATATACATTTCAGTTATGTCATCATTTCATGCCAATAATGCACCCATATACATTATTCTTTTACATTCATTTTATCAGTTCATACTCTAAAACCTAATTCACAATATATATTTCATATATTCCATAACACATAACAATTTCGATAAAATATACATTAACATAAAAATATTACATTCTGGATAATTTCTAATCATATTAATCTAAATTACATAATATAAATGTACTCACCTGACTTTCCTTGCTCAAAGTCCAAAAGTAAAGATAATTACTGTGGAACTTGGCCCTTGCCTTTCATATTACTCGACTCAGGAGCTTGATTTCGATCTATCCCACATTCATTAAATACATGAGTAATATCAATTGTTAGTGTATTTCCTAATAATTATAGCTTAAACATTAATCAAAATACTGATTATTAACTTTTCTACAACAATATCAACACAAATTACAATTTCTGGCCCTTCAGTATCGATACCCCCACTATGGTATCGATACTACCCTACTATGGTATCGATACCCCTACTAGTATCAATACCAAAATTAGATTCGATGTGGCCCAGTATCGATACCCTTACCATAGGTATCGATACCACTATACTATGGTACCGATACCCCTATAAGGTATCGATACAAAATTAGGTTCGATGTTACCCAATATAGATACCCTCACCATGCTATCGATACCACTTCATTAGGTACCGATAATGATTAAATCAGTGTCGATACTTCTCAGATGATTTAGCCTAATTTTTACCTATACCACTTTATTAGGTACAGATACCCCTGCCCATATTTTCCAGTTTTCAACCCGAAATTTACCCAACTTTGGCCAATTTTCCTCTCATTTTCCTTTAACAATACTATATAACACTTCTTTACTTAACCCTACTTCCTTTCCTTCATTTAGACACTTAAACATCCAATTTCCTTAAGAGCATTTGATTCTAAGAATCACCCCATAATTTCTAACTTGTTATTCCACTCAACTAATGCTTCTAATCTTTCATTTACCTTAATGACAAGTCAATTCTGCCAACAAACAATAATAAACCTTCATATATTAACATATCATTAAAAAACCCATTTTCTTTAATATCTAATATCTCATTCATAACTTAGTTTTAATCTCCTCTAAACCTTTATTAAATTTCCATCATATGCAAGGATTTGATAACTAACAAAAATTGAAGGAATAATTCATTAATTTGGAAACTTATCTTTAGCTAGGGTTGAAGGCTTTTTCACGTAAAAGAGGAAGAAGAAGAAGAGTGTGATTGAATTTCCATTTTCATCCTATCATTATTTCTCTATATATATCTACCATAATAAATGAATTTTAAATTCATTTATATCCAAATACCCATAAATGCCCTTTTTAATCTTTCCTCACTACAATTTATTCTAGACTACTATTTCTACATCATTCTCATCTTTATCAATTAATCAATTTAGTCTCCATATTTTAATTCCTTTCAATTTAATCATTGTCCTATTATTTTGGGTATTACAAATCTTCCCCTTTAAGAAAATTTTGTCCTCGAATTTTAAAGAAATACCTGAAACAAAGAGATGTGGAAACTATTTTTTCATATCCTATTCTCTTTCCCATGTAGCCCCTTCCACCTTATGATTCCGCCAAAGAACTTTAACCAATAGAATCCTTTTACTATACAATTCCTTGGTTTCCTTAGACAAAATTTGTACCGGTTCTTCCTTATAAGTTAAATATGGTCGGATTTCTACCTCTTCCGGAGTGATAACATGTGAGGGATTTGATATGTACCTCCTAAGCATCGATACATGAAAAACATTGTGGATCTTGTCCATATCCGGAGGCAAAGCTAATTGATAAGCCATGGGTCCAATTCTTTTCAATATCTCATACGGCCCAATAAATCTCAAACTCAACTTTCCTTTTCACCCAAATCGTAATACCTTCTTCCAAGACGATACCTTCAAAAATACTTTGTCTCCCACATGAAATTCTCTTTCTTTCCTTTTCAAATCCGCATATGACTTCTGGATATTTGAGGCTATCTTAAGATTACCCTATACAATCTTCACTTTCTCATCCATATCTTTCATCAAATCCGACCCGACTAGATCTCGATCTTTCAATTGAAACCAATTTAATGGTGTTCGACATTTTCTCCCATACAGATCTTTATACGAGGTCATCTTTATACTGGACTGATAACTATTATTATAATAATTCTGTAAAGGCAAATACCTATCCCATGATCCCATAATTCAATCATAATGCCCTAAGCATATCCTCCAGTATCTGAATAGCTCAGATTGCCCATCTGTCAGGGAAGAAAAGCTTTACTAAAATTCAATCGAGTACCCAATGCCTCGTAAAAAGATTTCCAAAATCTTGAAGTAAACCTGGGGTCTCGATCGGACACTATTGATATCGATACTCCATGCAGTCTGACTATCTCTTTTATATACAATTCCGCAAGCTTATTCAGCGAGTAGTCTACTCGCACTGGAATAAAATGAGCTGTCTTAGTTAATTTGTCCCCGATAACCCATATCAAGTCCTTTTTACCTGGTGACAATGATAACCCAAAAAAAAAATCCATTGTTACTCATTCCCACTTCCATTCATGAATAGATATAGGCTGCAGTAATCCGGATGACACCTGATATTCAACTTTCACTTGCTGACAAGATAAACATTTAGCCACAAATTCTATTACTGCTCTTTCATTCCAGGCCACCAATAACGACTCTCAGTCTTGATACTCTTATTCCTACCTGGATGCATAGTCAAAGGCTATAATGGGCTTCGTAAAGAATATCTCTCCTCAGATCATCATCATCGGGAATATAAAGCTTTCCCGGTATATTGGCATCTATCATCTCTTCTTTGAAAATCTTTGTTCTCTCTTTTCAATCATCGCTAATTTCATCTAACACTTTTTCTTTGCCTTGTAGTTCTTTTCTCGGTCCAACAATATCGGTTTTAACTTTAATTCAGCAATCACAACACCATGTCCATCCACAGACATATGTGCATCTAATGCCCTAAAGTTGTATAAGTTTTTTGACTGAGTGCATCTGCTACCGCATTAGCTTTTCCCGGATGGTAGTCGATATTCAAATCGTAATCTTTCAAAAGCTCTATCCATCTTCTCTGCCATAAATTCAGTTCTTTTTGAGTCAGTAGATATTTTAAGCTTTTATGATCTGTGAAAACATGGCAACGCTCACTGTACAAATAATGACGCCATATTTTTAAAGCAAAAACCACTACAGCCAATTCTAAGTTATTCGTCCGGTAATTTTGCTCGTGATTCTTCAATTTTCTGGAGGCATAAGCCACAACCTTGCCTTCTTGCATCAGCACACAACCCAACCTATTATAGGATACATCACTATACACGATATATTCTTTACCCAACTCAGGTTGCACAAGCATTGGAGCCTAAGTTAAAATTCACTTTAACATCTCAAAACTTTCTTGGCATTTTCTTGTCCACACAAACGACACATCTTTTCACAAAAGCTTAGTTAGCGGAAGAGATAACATGGAAATTTTTTTTACAAATCATCTCTTTGATCTTCAAAATAATACCCATATCGAGTACGAAAAGCTGTCTTCAAAATATCATCTTCTTTGATCTTCAACTGATGGTACCCGGACCTTAAGTCTATCTTATAAAACACTGACGTTCCTTTCAATTGGTCAAACAAATCATCAATCCTCGGAAGAGGATATTTGTTCTTTATGGTGACCTTATTCAACTGACAATAGTCGATACATAATCGCATAGTCCCGTCTTTTTTTCACAAATAAAACAGGTGCTCCCCGAGGAGAAACACTAGGTCTTACAAACCCATTATCAATTAATTCTTACAGTTGGGCTTTCAATTCTCGCAATTAAGTCAGAGCCATTCTATATAGATCCATAGACATTGGTTTAGTACCCGAATAAATCTCAATCCTAAATTCTACCTCACGATTTGGAGGCAGTCCCGGTAAATCCTCCAGAAATACATCCGAAAATTCTATAGCCGTAGGAATATCATTTAATCTAACTTCTGGAATTCTGGTATCTATCACATTGGCTAGAAAAGCTATATATCCCTTCGACATCATCTTCTTCGCAGTCATAGTAGATATAACATTCGAGGGTAACTTCAAATTTTCTCCGATTACTACTATTTTTGTACCTTCAGCATTATTTAAAAATGACTTTTTCTTAAGACAATTGACCATCCATAATGTGTGGACAACCAATCCATACCAAGAATAATTTCAAATTCATTGAAGGGCAATTCCCTTAAATTGGCCAAAAACACAATCCCCTGAATTTTTATAGGACATTTGTTACATACTCTAGATACTCTCGCACTATGACCCGTAGGATTTATCACTATCATCTCACTCACTATTGGTTATAAAGGAATTCCTATAGCTCTAACCAACTTTGTACTAATGTTTGAATGTGTAGAACCAGGGTCAACTAAAACAAATACATGTTCATCGTAAAGATGGAAAATACCTGTTATGATTTCATGGTCATCTCGATCCTCTATGGTCTTAAGATTATAAATTCTGGCCACTCTTCGAGTCTCTTGTTTTGGCATTGAGTCTATTTGTCCCCTGGACCTACCCCATCCTCTGATTCTATTTGATGCTGCCATTAATCGTTCAGATTATTCTGAATTATCACCAGACTTCTTAGGGGAGTTCCGAGCAAAGTAACCCATATCACCACATAAAAAGAAAGCTCCACTGACTCCTCGATGCAATTTTCCACAAGTTTGACATGGATTTCTTTCCCCATAAGCTCTACCCGAGCTAGCAGAAAAAGGCTGGGATTGTTCAGTCTTCTGTGATACTGCTACAAAGCTAACTCTCTTTGAGAATCTGGAACTCGAGCATTTTCCTCTTTTAGCATAATGGAGAGTGGAAGGCATTCCCACTCTCTTCCCCACTTAAACACTCTACTCCGCTGCTAATGTTTCCTCCTAAGCTCTTTCAATAGCTTTGGCTCTGTTTATAACTTCTTGCAGACTCGACAAGTTCAAGTCATCATCATTTCTTTCAGCTTTGGGATCAAACCCTCTATGAACCATCACGCCTGACCTTATCATTTGGCACAATTTGGTGGCAAACACTCAACTTGTTGTATTCAGCCTCAAATTCATGAACAGCTTGATCCCTTTCTTTAAATTAAGGAACTTCATCAATATGCTCGTTTAACTGTTCCCCCACATATTTGTTTTTGAACTCTTCTTGGAAAAATTATCAGGTGACTTGTTCCAGTGGTGCATACATAGTAGTGTTAGACCACCATATTCTAGCTGATCCTCTAAGAAAAGATACCAATCCTCCCAACTTTTCCTGATCTGAACATTGCAAGCTTTCAGCATTAACATTACATCATCAACATATATCGACTTCCATAGGACCCTCACCCTCATATCCTCGGAACTCTGGAGCTTCCAAACTCTTCAGCTCTTGGGAATCAATATTATAGTTACGGGAGGAGCAGGGGGAGGTTGAATCCGAGTAAAAATGGCATCAAGAGCTTGCATGAATTTGCAAGTCAGGAGTCGGAATCCCTTGAGGTGCAGGTGCACTTGCATTTTCGAAAGGAAGATGGTGTGCATTGTTATCCTCATAACTTTCACTCCCGTTCCCTCTTGTATTTCTTGTTTCCCTCTCTTGAGAATTCGAGGATTCTGACATCTAATAAACATACATAATGATATCATTATCATTAGTAACATTTGACCTGTCTCAATATATTATCATCAGTAAGGAGTGTTATCAATTATCCTCTAATGACACCATCTCAGTAACATTGACACCCTTATAGGCATGCAATCATTTTTCTATTTTAAAATAAAAGTAATTTTGACCGAGAATCGGCTAATTCTATAGCTCTGATACCAATAAATGTAACACTCATATTCTATATACAGTTATGTATACAAATATGAATGTCACATTACTGAAAATACGGTATCTTCGTTGTGAAATCCTTTAAAATTTTGTTGCAAACTTAATTCCACATAATTAACATCATAAATACATTCATTAAAACATAATACAAAATATTTTGTTATATTGATTACATGCCAAACAAGTTCCAAAATGGTTATTAATGTTCTAATGTTACTAGGAAGTCTACCTTAGTAGATGATGTCTGCTGCTACAGCTTCACTCCTTACTTGATGATTATCTGTTGTTACCTACACGTGGAAATACACATGATAAGTATATCTTAGTGACTCATGATATAATAAATAACCTTTGGTGTTCAAACATATTTTATTTCCCATTTATCAAACCATTTGCCATGATTCTTTCTTTCATTTATAACCTCCATTTAGTTATAATACATCATTATGCATTTTAAACTCTAACATATTTTCTGTTGATAATGCACCCATATGCATTTCAACTATAATATACTTTTATTTTGATAATGTACCTATATACGTTTCAACCATAGTATATTTTTCTGTTGATAATGTACCCATATACATTTCAACTCTAGCATACTTTTCTGTTGATAATGCACCCATATGCATTTCAAATCTAGTATACTTTTCTGTTGATAATGCACACATATGCATTTCAACTCTGGCATCCTTTCATGCCCATAATGCACCAATATGCATAATTCTTTTATGCTGCCAATGTACCCATATACATTTTAGCTATGGCATCCTTTCATGCCGTAATGCACCCATATGCATTATCTTTTACATTTGTTTTAGAGCAGTTCATACTCTAAAACCTCATTCATAACATCTATTTTATATATCCCATAACACATAACAATTTCTGTAAAATATACATTACATATATATTACATTATGGATAATTTCTAATCATATTAATCTAAATTACATACAATAAATGTACTCACCTGGATTTCCTTACTCAAAGTCCAAAAGTAAAGATAATTACTGCGGAACTTGGCCCTTGCCTTTCGTCTTACTCAACACAGGAGCTTGATTTCGATTTATCCCACATTCATTAAAAACATGAGTAATATCAATTATTAGTGTATTTCCTAACAATTATAGCTTAAACATTAATCAAAATATTGATTATTAACTTTTCTACGACCATATCAACACAAATTACAATTTTTGTCCCTTCAGTATCGATACCCCTACTATGGTATCGATACTACCCTACTATGATATCTATATTACCCTACTATGGTATCGATACCCCTACTTGTATCAATACCAAAATTAGATTCGATGTGGCCCAGTATCGATACCCTTACCATAGGTATCGATACCACTATACTATGGTACATATACCCCTATATGGTATCGATACCAAAATTAGGTTCGATGTTACCCGTATCGATACCCTCACCATGGTATCGATACTACTTCATTAGGTACGGATACTGATTGAATCAGTATCGATACTTCTCAGATGATTTAGCCTAATTTTTACCTATGGTATCGATATCACTTCATTAGGTATCGATACCCCTGCCCAGATTTTCCAGTTTTCAACCCGAAATTTACCCAACTTTGGCCAATTTTCCTCTCATTTTCCTTTAACAATACTATATAACTTCTTTACTTTCCCCACTTACTTTACTTCATTTAGACACTTAAAACATCCCATATTCCTCAAGAGTATTTGATTCTAAGAATCACCCCATAATTTCTAACTTGTTATTTCACTCAACCAATGCTTCTATTTCATTTATCTTAATGACAAGTCAATTTTACCAACAAACATTAATAACCTTCATTTATTAACATATCATTAAAAAAACCCATTGTCTTTAATCTAATATCTCATTCATAACTTAGTTTTAATCTTCTCTAAACTTTTATTAATTTTCCATCATGTGCAAGGATTTGATAACTAAAAAATTGAAGGAATAATTCTTTAATTTGGAAACTACATTTAGATAGGGTTGAAGGCTTTTTCACATAAAAGAGGAAGAAAGAGAGTGTTTGACTTTCCTTTTTTCATCCTTTCCTTATTTCTTTAATATATATCTACCATAATAAATGAATTTAAATTCATTATATCCAAATACCCATAAATCCTCTTTTTAATCTTTTCTCATTACAATTTAGTATAAACTACTATTTCCACATCATTCTCATCTTTATCAATTAATCAATTTAGTCCTCCATATTTTAATTCCTTTCAATTTAATCACTATCATATATTTGGGGTATTACATTAGCCATCGTTTGAGGATGAAAAGCAGTGCTAAAATTCAATCGGGTACCCAAAGCTCCTTGCAAATACTTCTAAAATCTCGAAGTAAATCTAGGATCTCTATCAGAAACTATCGAAATTGGTACACCATGTAGTCGAACTATCTCCTTGATGCATAATTCAGCATACTTTTCCATTGAATATTACGTTCGTACAGGAATGAAATGCGTAGTCTTTGTGAGTCGATCCATAATTACCCAAATTGAATCCTTTTTGTTTGGTGACAATAGCAATCTTGTTACGAAATCCATCGTAACTCTTTCCTATTTCCATTGAGGAATGAAAATCGATTGCAATAATCCTGAAGGCACCTGATGCTCATCTTTTACTTGTTGACAATTAAGAACTTTGAGACAAACTCTGAAATGTTCTCTTTTCATGCCTGGCCACCAAAAACGCTCTTTCAAATCTTGATACATCTTGTTCCCTCCTGGTGATAGTTAATGGACTACAATGTTCTTCATAAAATATCTCTTTTCATCTCTTCAACATCGGGAACACAAAACTCTGTTTTTGAAGTATAAACACCCATTAGACTTTACTTCAAAGTCCTTAATTCCACCTTTTTCAAATTTCTCAAACTAGGCTAAACACTTATCATCCTTCTTTTGCAACTCTTGAATCTGTTTCTAACAATAAGGCTTTATCTTTAACTTGGCCATTAGCGAACCATTATCCTTAACACAATTTGGTCATCTAACCTACGCAAAGCAGTAAAGTCTTTCGACTAAGAGCATTAGCTACTACATTGGATTTCCCGGGATAATAATCTATAATCGCATCATAGTCCTTGAGTAATTCAATTCATCTTATTTGTCTCAAATTAAGCTCCTTTTGCATCGAGAAATACTTCAAACTTTTGTGCTCTCTAAAAATAAAACAACGCTCACCATATAAATAGTGGCGCCAAATTTTCAATGCAAATACCACCGCTGCCAATTCAAGATCATGCGTCAGATAGTTTTTCTCATGAGGCTTAAATTGTCTTGAAGCATAGGCTACTACCTTTCCATCTTGCATTAATACACATCCCATACCATTATGGGAAGCGTCGCTAAAAATCATAAAATCCTTGTTCGATTCCAGTTCCACTAACATCAGAGCTTCTGTCAAAACTTTCTTCAATGCTTAAAAACTCTTTTGACATTAGAAGTCTAATTAAAAGACATGTCTTTCTTAAAACATGGTCAAAGGTAGAGATAGAATCGAAATGTCTTGAAAAACCTTCAATAATAACCTGCAGACCTAGGAAACTCTGAACTTCTGACACACTCTTCAAAATTTCCCACTCTAAAACCGCTTTTACCTTCTGAAGATCCACCCGAATTCCCTCTACAGAAACCACGTATCCAAGGAATATCACTTTAGTTAGCCAAATTCACACTTAGAGAACTTAGTATAAGCTTCTTATCTTGTATGTTTGAAGAATCACACGAAGATGGGCATCATGCTCCTCCATTGTCTTCAAAAACACTAAAATGTCATCAATGAAAACTACCACGAACTGATCAAGGTACTGTTGGAAAACTCTGTTCACAAGGTCCATAAAAGTTACAGGCGCATTAGTTAACCTAAATGGCATTACTACAAATTCGTAATAACCATACTGAGTTCTAAACGCCATTTTTGGAACATCTTTCTCTTATATCTTCAACTGATGATAATCGGAACGTAAATTACTGCAGCTCCCTTCAGTTGATCAAATAAATCGTCGATTCTTGGGAGAGGATACTTGTTCTTTATGGTCACCTTGTTAAGATGTCGATAATCAATAAAAAGATGCACCGAACCATCTTTCTTCTTTACACATAATACTGGAGCACCCCAAGGTGACACACTTGGTCTGATAAATCCTTTATCCAAAAGCTCTTGTAACTGAATCTTTAACTCTTTCAATTCCTTTGGGGTCATCCTATAAGGAGCAATTGAAATCAGTGTTGATCCTGTCATCACTTCAATTTGAAATTCAACCTCTCTATCTGGAGGTAATCAATGTAATTCTTTAAGAAATACTTCTGGAAACTCTGGGACCGTCGGAATATCTTCAAACTTTCTTTCCTTAACTCTAGTACCAATCACATTAGCGATATAAGCTTGACATCCTTGTAGCACTAACTTCCGAGTTGATATCATCGATATCACATTAGCTAAGGAATTAATTCTCTCTTTGACCACACTAACTTCCAATCCATCGAGACTTCTCAACACAACATGCTTAAGTCGACAATCCGTATTGGCATGGTAATGATAAAGTCAATCCATTCCTAGGATAACCTCAAACTGTCAAAGGGTAATTCCATAAGATTAGTAGGGAATTCAATTCCCTGAATCCATATAGGACACCCTCAACAGATTTGTCTCACCCGAGCACTATGTCCTAAAGGATTAGTCACAATCACCTCGCTATGAATAGGTTCTAATTGAATTATCAAGTCTTTCACCAGTTAATACTAAATAATTGATCCCATCAATCAGAACTAGAAAAGGTTTACCAGCTATCTAAAAGTACCTGTAATGATTTCACGATCATCACATCTTTACTAGTCTTAAGGTTGGTACACTCGAGCAGTGGAGCGCACTTCAGATTTAACGGTCGACTCCAACTGATTTCTCATCGACCTCAACCTCTACCTCTCATAGGTGTAGTAGTGGATCTTTCTGTTTGGGAAGGATCTTCGATCATCATTGGGTAATCCCGAATAAAATGTCTGCCTCTCCACACTTAAAACAACCTCCTGAGACTCTTCGGCATACACCACTATGATGTTTCCACTGTGTTGACATTGAATTGGCTTATCCACTCATGATTCCACTGATTAAGTCTTCTAACTCTTCCAGGATTAGATCTTCTACCTGAGGATGAGCTGACTCTGTTATGGTCTGGTCTGAGGTCGAAAACTTAAACCTCGACCCTTATTTGATTGTGAGGCACTAGACGATGGCACCATCTCAATTTTCCATTGAGTCATTTACTCCCCAAAATCTCTCGTTTTGAGTTCACTCTAGGGCTTTGGCTCTGTTCACTAAACTCTTGGAATGAAGAGAGGTTGAGTGCCAATAACAACTCGTAAACCCCACAAACCAATCGCATGAGTCTTTTTCTGTAGGGACCAACTCTGTTGCAAATCTACTCAGCTTGTTAAATTCGCACGAAACTACCCCATCCAGTTTCTCCATTTTAGAACAATAAAGATTCTCTAACATTATCTTAAGATCGTTAAGCCACATGTCGGTAACAGGACCTTCCTCGGCTTCTCCTTTAAATTCTGGTTCTCTCAAACTTCTAAGCTCTTTTAGTCACATTCATCTTAGGAGCTGAGGTGGCAGACGGTTGGAAACGCATTAAAATGGTGCCCAGCCTATGGAAAACGATCCCTTGATCTTGTATAGGCACTCCCTGATGTGTATGTCCCTCAACTTGTCTACTCATAGCAGGGGAGTTACTGCTACCTTCATTTCTATCTCATGCTTCACTTCGGGAGCCCTCAAAGTCTGACATCTAATAAGATCAAATCACTACTTAATTAATAAGGACAACATGTTAATTACCTTATCAGATCAGAAAGACTAAACTCTTAGTTGGCATTTACACTTTTTAAAACAAAAAATGACTTCATTTCAAACTTGAAATCAATGAAACCATAGCTCTGATACCATTAAATATAACACCTCTAACCCATACCCGACCCTGATACGAATCTGAGGTGTCACATTGACTTCTCAAATCATTGACTATTAAGAAGTAGGGGAAAATTTTCAACTTTTATTAGTATTAAAATGGTGAACCATTAAATTGAAATAAATAATAAAACTCACATTATTATTTAAATAAACACCAAATAATTTACATAAATATAAAAGTATTAGTTTACAAAATCGATCAAAGCATTTCAATTTAACTTGTATTACATGCCAACAGTTTACAAATTACAAGAGACCTACATTTAAAATTGTTTTGATATGATATTCACGGGAGTATGATGTCCTCGCCTAACCTCAATCCTCTGATTTCTTCAAACCTATGTGAGAAACATTCATACGCTAAGTCGTTGGCTTAGTGAGGCAAAATATGAATCATAAAAACTTTATAAACAAAAATTCTTATTCATATCATAACACATTTCATAAGGGATTCACATTGCTTTTCATAACATAAATAGAATATTTTCATTGATCGGTTCATATAACTTTGTTTTAATGCCCCAATATATTAAACTAGGTATTTTAGTACATTGAGGTTGTGCACTAATGTTGTCACCACAGCTCACATAATTTGCACCGATGTGCCACATAGTTGTCCCGAAGGACCACATAGTTTTGTCTCGAAAGACCATATTAGTTTTATCCTGAATGACCACATAGAACCCTCGACTCTTGGTATGCCAACTATACGTCTAATCCTCATACATATACCTTGGGGTTTTAACCACATAATTATTAGTCATTCCATTATTCAAAAGTATATCATGATCACATAAGCATTTTCACATCGAGTAATTTCGTATACAAATGTTCACATATCACATTCGAATAATCATGTACACATAACCATCAAAACATAACTTAAGTAATATAACACGAATAAAACATTGTAAAAATGTAACATAAAAGAAATTGAAAAGTTTTCGATCGAAAACTCAGAGGTTGGCTTATCGTAAGTCGCCCTTGAAGCGAATATAAACAAATTATTTGTACTCACCTTTGTCTCACTAAAGTTCTAAACGAATCCTTAACACTCTTGATCGATAACTTATAACGTCGAGTTATCTGGAAATTGACTTTGTTCGACGTCTACACAAGAACAATCGAAAATGAATATCAAAGTTCAAATCATTTATAACCAATCAATATAAATTAAGCTGAAAGAAACACTTAGTTTATCATTTCAGGCTCATTAGTATCGGTACTCCCACTACAGTACTGATACTTCCCTTCTATGGTATCGATACCCACTTCGCTACCGATACTATTTCGACATTCTGGAATTTTAATTTGATAATTGTATCGACACTTAACATTGGTATCGATACCCCCATTTTAGTATCGATACCTCTATTAAATAGTACCGATGTTGATCCTGGAATTCAAACAGATTTTACCTTATAGTATCGGTATTGTTCTTCCAGTACCGATACCCTTGCCAAGAAATTACAATTTTCATTCCGAAATTTAATAAAAACTTGCCTAAATCTCCTATTAAGCCTTTAAACTCAAATTCATTCATCAAAACCAATTTTTCTCCAATAACCACTCCTAAATATCCTAAAATCTCACTAGAACACTTGCATCTCAACATCATACCATATTTTCAATCATGCTATTAATCATTTCTAAACTTTCTAACTCCTTCAAAAGACCCTTGACAAGTCAAATTTAGCAATAGAAATCCTAAAACTCAACAATATCAACATATCTCTGACAAACCCATTTTTCAAATCCATCAGTAGCTCAATCATCTTTTATTTTTAATCCACCTAAAACTTCCCTTAAGTTTATATATCACCCAAATAACAAGAACCAACTTAAAATTTCAAGAAACAAACAATTTTAAATCAACTCACCTTTGAAATGGAGCTCACGGGAAAAGAAAGAAGAAGAAAAAATATTAAGCTTCTAGATATATCTTCTTATCCAAAAACCCACATTAAGAAATGAATTTTTAATTCATTTCAGACAAAATACCACTTTTCCCTTTCAATCTTCCATCTTTGCTAATAAGCCCTAAACAAAATTTCCAAAATAAATTCTTGGAATTTTCAACTTAATTTAATTTAACCACTAAATTTTAATTTCTTATCTTTTTTGTCACTGACCCGATGTTTGGGTGTTACATGGACATCATTATTCAAGCTGATGTGTGATGCAAGCGATTTTTCCGTGGGAGCTGTGCTTGGGCAATGCAGAGGTAACATTCTACATGTTATATATTATGCTAGTTGTACCTTGAATGAATCACAACTGAATTATACTACCACTGATAAGGAATTACTTGTCTTGGTATTTGTATTTGACAAGTTTAGGCCATACTTGATAGGCCCCAAAGTCATTGTTCACACTGATCACTCAGCTATAAAATATTTAGTGAACAAGAAAAATGCCAAGCCTAGACTCATTAGGTGGATATTACTACTACAAGAATTTGACTTAGAGGTGATATATAGAAAAGGTACTGAAAAGTAGGTTACAGATCATTTATCTAGGCTAGAGAAAAATTCTAAATGCCATGACATTTTAGATATTCAAGAAGAATTCCCTGATGAGAAAATTTTATATGCCACGATAATTTCGTGGTACGCTGACATAGTCAATTTTCTTTTTAGTGGTATTTTGCCTTATGAATTGAACGGACATAGCAGGAAGAAGTTCAAGCATAATGCCAAGTTCTACTTCTGGGACGAGCTATATTTATTCAAATAATGTGCCGATCAAATAATTCGACGTTGTGTCCCTAAGGAGGAGCAAAGAGACATTCTAAACCATTTCCACACAACCCCAATAGAGGCCATTTCATAGGTTCAAGGAATGCTACTAAGGTCCTTCATTCATGCTTTTATTGGTCGTCACTGTTTTAGGATGCTCATGAGTTTTGTAAAGCGTGTGATAGATGTCAGTGCACTGGGAACATTTCCAAGTGACACGAAATGTCATTGCTAAACATTCTGGAGATCGAGCTCTTTGATGTGTGGGGCATTGACTTCATGGGACCGTTCCCATGTTCTTTTGGATACTTGTATATTTTGCTTATTGTAGACTACGTATCTTAGTGGGTTGAAGCAATTGCCGAATCGAGGAATGATTCTAAAACCGTGCTCAGGTTCCTTCATAAAAACATCTTAACCCGATTTAGAGCACCTAAATCCATCATCAGTGATGAAGGAACTCATTTTGAAAACAATCTAATTGTCAAGGCATTACAAAAAAATGGAGTACGGCATAAAATTGCCACGACATATCACCCACAAACCAATAGGCAAGCTGAAGTGTCCAACCGGGAGATTAAGCAAATTCTAGAGAATATGGTGAATCCTAGAAAGAATGACTGGTCCCCGAAGCTGGATGAAGAGGTATAGGCTTATTGAACGAAATTAAAAACACCTTTGGGAATGTCATCTTTCAAGATGGTGTATCGGAAAACATGTCACCTACCTATAGAGCTAGAACATAAGGTATATTGGGCCATCAAGAAGCTTAACTTTGACGCGCAACTAGCTGGGGGGCAACGTTTATTCGATATGAATGAAATAGAAGAATTTCGAGCATAAGCATATGAAAATTCCAAGTTTTACAAAGAAAAAACCAAGAAATGGCATGATCGAATGTTGCTGCCAAGGCATTTTCATATTGGCCAGCAGGTGCTCCTTTTCAACTCAAGGCTGAAGCTCTTTCCTGGTTAACTAAAGTGTTGATGGCTCGGACCTTTTGAAGTACACCATGTATATCCTCATAGCGTTGATGATTTCAAGAATATAGATAATGGGTCCATTTTCAAAGTTAACGGTCAGCGTCTGAAGGCTTATCACAGAGCTCCGCCCTTACGTGACAAATCGAAACTCTTCTTGCAAGATACCGGAATCTGCTAAGCATTTTTAAGATGCCTTTACATTTTGATGATTTCAGAATATAGATATGGGTCCATTTTCAAAGTTAACGGTCAGCGTCTGAAGGCTTATCACAGAGCTCCGCCCTTACGTGACAAATCGAAACTCTTCTTGCAAGATACCGGAATCTGCTAAGCATTTTTAAGATGCCTTTACATTTTGGATTTACTCCTGCACATAAATAAATGTTTATTTTGTTTTATATTATTTTATATTCAGTTGTTTTTTGGATAATTAATTTATTTGGTATTTTTAGGGACCCACGCAGAAGATATGTGGAAAATCGTACGGAGTGGGGAGCACCAAGATAAAATTAGGAGGGAAATTTTGACCTTTTGAATTTTTAGGGTTTACTTTTTCATTTAATGGTGTTTTTTTATTTTTCCCCAACTAATACCCCATCCACCCATTAAATAACCCCCATTTTACATTTTCATCTTATTTTTACCCTTTTTACTCTTTCATTTCATCTTCATCTTATCTTCTTTTTTCCTTCTTTCAACCTGAACACCATAGCCAAAAAGCTTCAAGCTTTTTCATCTTTTCTTTATTTGTCAACAAAACCATGGTGCTTATGTCTTTCAGGCATGACTCCATCTTCTCCACATGTTTCATGATGAAGCGATGCAAGACGATTTAAAGGCTCAAGAACTGCAAGTTTCTTTGAGTTAGGCTTCTCTTCTCTGACGCTAAAGATGTTGACCTCGGCAGTGATGTCATGGACATTGTTCACCAGCACTAGTGGCAAAAAATTTCCAAGCATCCAGGGAACGTGAATGTCTCTTTGGTGAAGGAGTTTTATGCCAACTTAACCAACCCAAATCAACATATTGTGGTGGTTCATGGTATTTCTATTCGTTTTACCTCTTCGACTATTAATTGTTATTTTAACTTGTAGGATATTTTTGATAACCACACCACATTCGCAAAAGAGGCAGATAATGAGACCTACCATGGCATCGTAGAGGACCTATGTTTCTCAAACACAAAGTGAAATAGGTAACAGGTCAGTCGACATAATTAGGTGGATCACGAGAGGCTACAAGCGAGGCTAAGTTGTGGAATCATTTATGAAGCACAAGCTTCTCCTACTGCCATAACACCACGGTCTCACATCAAGGATGCTTCTGTTGCACTCTATTTTGGTAGGCGTTCCATTGACATAGGCAATATAATTGTGGAACAAGTTCATACTTGTTTGAAGTAACCCGTCAGTGCCTTGGTATTTCTAAACCTCATTATGGCTCTCTATCGTAAGAAGTTGAAAGAGAGCAGTTTGATGAAATATTGCATGGGTGTCCCGTATTACAAAGGCCAAGATGCCTATGTTATTTGGATTCAAGAAAAACAAGGGAAAAAGAAATAGAAGAGTATTTCTCGCGCTGATGCAACCCAAGATGCCATGGTAAAACAAGATGCTCTAGAGGAGGTCGCTAAGCAAACCCAAGATCATGTAAAATAGTTGACTAGTAATATGATGACCTTCTTTGCTTATGCCAAGTGTTGGGACGAGTTTGTGGTGAATGATTTCATAGAGATTCTCCCGTACGTTAATCTTGATATTTCATTCTTCCTTGATATACTCTTGTGCCTATCTGAGAATGACTAGGCATCAGAAGATGCTCACCATCCCGCTGATAATGAGGAGCCAGTCAATCCTGATCCATTCCACTCAGTGCCAACAACTGAATGCCAAGAAACTAAGCTTCACCTCTCAACCTTACTAATAACCCCGCAACCCACAGAGCCACTGGAGGTAGTACAATAAAAAATGCAGCAGCAAATCCCTCTATGAAAGAGTAGACGCAGGTTGAATAAAGTGTCTCGATGAAAAGAGCCTCAACTCTCCCCAGTCCCTGAAGGCCTTAGGACCCCCTTATACACCAGCATCAGATTCTGAACACTCTAGCCCCACACAATTACGCAAGCACCCACGTCGCATGTCTGTCATACTACCACCAGCATAAGTAGTCAACTTAGAATTTTTTTTATAAGAGAACTCTTGCATGCCTTGGCATAAAACTTTGATAATGAATAATGAAAACCCCACATAAAAAATGAAAATTTTTCTAATAAATGGTTCGGCATATCTGTAGAGGGACACTCTGTTATACCATGGCATTGCTTGGAAACTACATTTAAATAAATGGCAGCCACAACGTATGAGTGAATAAAAGTACTCACGGGATGACTCTATCTGGCTAGCTCGGGGGTGAAAGGTTGCTTCTTTCACCTAGAGTGTGGGATGCTAGGTGTGATGGGTTGACTCCCCTCGTAGCAGTGTTAAAGAAGAATAAGAAGAAAACAGTGCAGGAGTAAACTTGTAAATGTCGTGGCAAAACTAGAGAGTTTATTTACAAATTTTCTAGGTTTGTTAAGATGGACTTGATACAAGGCACACACACACTCACAAAGGATCTTGTCCTAGGGAACAGTACTTGATTTCTCAACTATCTAGCGTGTTGAAGCCAACTATTATGAGGGCTGAAATTCTATCCCATATGACTAGCTTGAACCTGAACTTTCCATGGTATTTTTGTTTTGCTTAATATTATCCATTGTTTGACGACAAGCAATAGCTTAAGTTTGGGGTGCGATAACTACGTAAAAAGGCTATATTTAGGGTCTTTTCACTTAATTTATTGCCTGTCAAAGATCTCATATAGGATCATATAGATGCATTTAGGAGCATCTAGTTGCATATGGTGGAAATATATTTTACCGGGGCATTTTATTTTGTAAACGGTGTTACGTTATGGGGAATGTATCTTGTTTGATGACGTGTAGTATTTGGGAAAAAGAATAAGAAAAGGGAATTTCCATGACATGATGAGACTACATAGCAGAATGCAAATGCCAAGTCAGACGTCATTTTGGAAGCGAAAAAGATGAAAGATGATATTTTCAAAAGCCAATTGTCCTTGTCTTCACGTGCCCTCAATCGTTAGTCACCTAGGAGGGAATATCTGCCACCTGAGTCAGTTGATTCTATCACGGCCACGCCTAGCTACAAGCTGCCCAGGAGGGAACCACGCCCAACTGCCCTAGAGGGGACCACTGCCACAACTGCTGACCCCCTCACGTGAAGGGAGCCTGATCGGGGTATCTTAGGAATTTTAACATAAATTCCTAGGTTTATTCCCCCTATAAATAGGAGATGAAGCCACCAAAAGAAAAAAGACTTTACACGCCGCCTTTAGCTAAATTTCAGATAGAAAAAGGTCTCTCCTTTTTCTGTCAATCATTTTTTCCGTGACATTCTTCCATTATCAAGCTAGAGGGAGTGGGGAGTTAGGCGTCCGAGAGGAGCTAGCGAGTTGGGGTAGTTCGTGGTGGCCGAGGGGAGCTCTGGCTGTGCACGTCGAAGGATTTTCCTCCATTCCTTTAATTTTTTTCTCTCTTTTATCTTATTTGGGTTGTATGAAACGGATTAATTTTATGGCTTGATGCTTGAAATATTCAACCCCACCATGACTAGTCTTATTTGGTGGGAGTTCCTTATAGATATTTAAGTTTTATATTAATGGATGGTTATTTTTGTATGTTTATTTGTTTTGTTTATGATGTTTAATGCCTTAAGGTTGTAAGAGCTATGAGAGTAACCATTCCTTAGGAGATTACTTAGTGTTCGAGAGAATGACTAAGTAGCATATCCTTAGTGTTTAAGAAAAAAAAGAAGGATCCACATAAGCAAGGGGTTCTAGATAGTAACTAGACCTAACCCAACCTTAGACATAAGGCTAGGATTTCAATTGACTAAAAGGAGTAGTGCTCGGTCGAGAGGTTATATGCTAGTGTTGCCGCTAAATGATATTGACGTGACATATTATGTTATCTGAACCAATAGGATCCCTGCACTTGCTAACGCCAATAAGTTTTGCCATGACATCCTAAACCTGCCAAGTCTCATGTTTCCTAAAGTTATTTTAATCAAATCAGTGTTTACATTTCATTTTTTCTTTACATTTTCAATTGATTCCATTACAATCAAATTAATTTTTCCAAAACATTTCCATCCACTTTTTCATGACATTTCCATTTTCTACCATACTACATTACACCATCATTTCATTTTTTTTTCCATAACATTCTCATTTGTATATACAATTACTAACTATACTTAGGTGAAATAGTAAATTGATGTGATTGAACTTATAAAATTCCTCTAATCCCTGTGGATACGATACTCACTCATCACTGTATTACTTGTTCGATTGTGTATACTTGCACATATTTTTGCGACCATATTTTGTAGTCACAATTCGCAGACAGTATACAAAAAGCTGTGTTTTTTCGCTAAAGCAATTGGTTATAGAGGAAACTCAAAAGCCCTGGCTTTATGAATAGATTACATTCAAACCATGACATTGATCGGATACTTGGCAATTCGATGTTTGCTCCACTGTGATTGTCAAGTCAAAGACTTTGTGATGACATGAATCCTTTAGCTAGCCAAATAAAGGCAATTGTAAAATATATAAATACAATAAAGTTGAATTCGGCTTGACAAACAATGGCAAATTAAATCAAATTTACTAAATAAGGAGTTTCAGTGAAGATTGACTAAGGGAGTTGAGAAACACATGTTATAGTCAATTTGACACAAACACTCAGGAATTTCATTTTTAGACTGATATTTCTGCAGTGCATTGGCTAGGGAAGTCTACGAAGCTTGAATAAATGGAATATTTCAGAAAACTGAAATAGAAGTGTTCTAAAAGGTGTAGCAATTTATTATGCTAGTTGCGACATTTTGTTTGCACTCAATTAAATGTCAAGCCAGAAATGAGGGGCATGTATAATGTTCCAATGAGCAGGGAAAAGAAGAAAGACTAGATGGCTAAAACCTTAGAATATAGGAAGTTAGCCTAAAACCAATCCCTAATCCTGACACTTGTTAATGAGCTATAAGTTGGAAGGATTAAGAGAGTAATTAATTCTTTAATATCCAATGAACTCTAGCTTTATGATTTGTCTCAATTGTAAAACCTAGAAAGGGGCAATTTTTTTTCAAAAACTTTTATTAAACATTTTTCAACATTCTTTTAATTGATATTTTTCAAAATTTTGAAAATAAAAGAAGAAGAAAAATATTTTCAAACAAGACAATATCTCTGGAGTAGGCCTTAGTAATTGACACGTGTCTCTCATACACAAAGATCATGCTTAGAATTAGTGCGAGAGCAAGAAATGATAAATGCTAGGGCATTTTTGAAGGCCAATACCATCCAGAAAGAATAAATGTCAGGGATTTTTTGAAGGCCCATATCTTCCAAGAATACAAGATCATTGAATTGAACAGACATTTATTTTCAAAGAGGTAGAAGGGTGTGAAGAATGAAAATGGTGAAGTAGAGTCAGTGGAACTTACTATATATGATTGTTTTGTCTATTATCACAATACAGTTGCATTATTCTAGTTATTGACCATGCATTAATGTTGGCAAGCCAAAGCGTCCTACTTATATTCCCACTAAGCTTTACACTTTGGTGTCCTTAAAATGCTATACAAAAGCTCTGAGCGACATGAAAAGAGCTTCCATGGTTGAAAAATCTAGACAGAAGCCACAAGAAAGGATGAGTAAGTTGTTGAATGTTTACGAACTAGTAACTATAGAGTTGAACCAATGTTGTGATCATGTGGTGTTTCCATAAATCCTAATTTCACCCAAGATGAAGGTTGTTTTATATAACCCCCGAGGTTAAAAGTAAGGAAGGGTGAAGATTTCTCTCCACATAATGAGTGATGGAATTTTAAAGAAACCAGAGAAGCCAAATAAGATTGAACGATGAGTTGTCGTTAACTTCTCAACACGATGTGATACAAATAGTCTCTTTTGACATTCAATTCAGATAGATCCTCTATTCAAGGCGAGTTAAGAGCCCAATCAGAGGAAACTCTACTATCTTGTTGAAAGAATTTGAAGAAATAATCAAGAACATCCAATATAAATTTCCTGGAGCTCCACAGTTCCTCCTTTGTGTTTTACCTGATAAGGAAAATTATGATCCTTATGAATCTTGCCGAGTTTGGCATAGTCACACAATGTATGGCTCCAACTAGGGTCAATGATCAACACCTTACGAATTTGTTTCTAAAAATCAATGCAAAGCTTGGAGGAATGAATTTGATGTTAGCAATTGAGCAAACACATTCAATTCCAGTTTTGTTTAAGGTTCCAACTATCATCCTTGGCATAGATATGTCTCATGGTTCTTCGGGGAAGTCTAATATTCCATTAATTGCTACGGTGGTCAGCTCCAGGCAGTGGTCTTTGATTTCCCGCTACAAGGCAGCAACATTTCACAGTCTCCAAAGCTTGAAATGATAGATTCTCTTTTCAAATCAAGATGAAAGCTCCATTTCTACACAAATTCATGCAAATAAAGCCAATTTTTATCAAGGGCAAAATTTGTTGGGCAAGAAGAAATTGTAACGAATCAAGAATTACAAAGATGCACGCTGGTGCAAACAAAAGAGTGAAGACAACTGAATCAGAGATAGAATGAAGACTGCTCATGCAACCATTCCCATCACAGATCAAGAAAATATGCATCAACATATACATACATGTTACATGAAATTGCATCTTTGTATCATACATTCATCATACATTACAATAAAAATGATTTTTCCCTTTTTATAAGGATGCTTTTATAATTGCTTTTGAGAAACTAATTACTTATTTCTCAAGATCGTCTATCTAAAAACATCAATCTAGTCTTTCTTAATATTGTTGTTCCTAAAATCCTTATTTCATTTTCTCTCAAAGGCCATTTTTCTCCTCTCATGAGGACATCGTCTAAATTTCCCTTTCTCAAGGTCGTTTTCTCCTCTCACGAGGACAAATTCAAAAGGTCATTTTTATCAAAATAAAAATCAAGTCAAATACATGAAATTAACTTCATCAAAACATCCAAAATAATCATTCATAAATGCAAATTTTGAATTTGTTTCACTTGAAACAAAGTTGATCTCACTTGAGATTGTTTTTCTCAAAACAAATTTTTTCTCACTTGAGACAGTCTTTTTTAAGACACGAATATTTGATAGGAATTCAATGTTAGCAAAGAAATCATTCCAAAATTTCATGTTGGAAAAGAATATTTTATTTCAAGTCAATCATTGGCAACTATGACTAGCTCTCCTCAACACGAAGGAGCAGTGTCATCCTCAGACAATTAGACTTCCTCATCACGAAGAAACAATGTCATCCACATACCAGGTCTCCTCAATGTGAAGGAGCAATGTCATCCTCATACAATCAGACTTCCTCAATGCGAAGGAACCGTGTTTGTCTCCAAATTATCCCTAAAGATGGCTAGACTTCCTCATCACGAAGGAACAATGTCGTCCACCGACTAGATCTCATCAACGTGAAAGAGCAGTGTCATCCTCAGAAAACCAGACTTCCTCATCATGAAGGAACTGTGTTGCCTCCAAATTATCCCTAAAGACGGCTAGACATCCTCATCATGAAGGAACAATGTCGTTCACCGACCAGGTCTCCTCAACGCAAAGAAGCAGTGTCATCCTCAGATAATTAGACTTCCTCAACGTGAAGGAACCGTGTTGTCTCCAAATTATCCCTAAAGGAGGCTAGACGTCCTCATCACGAAGGAACAATGTCGTCCACCGGCCAGATCTTTTTAACATGGATAAGCAATGTCTTCTTCAACGCCAAATTATCTCCATATTGACATGACTTCCTCAACGAGAAGGAACAACGTCAGCTTCAGCAAATAATTTACCTAAAAAGGGTCAGAACTCTTCAAAATAGATGAGCAATATCGTCTTCAACACCAAATTATCTCCAAATTGAACTGACGTCCTCAACATGAAGGAACAGTG
This sequence comes from Hibiscus syriacus, assembly GCF_006381635.1. Taxonomy (NCBI): domain Eukaryota; kingdom Viridiplantae; phylum Streptophyta; class Magnoliopsida; order Malvales; family Malvaceae; genus Hibiscus; species Hibiscus syriacus. The sequence goes on from NW_024063200.1 coordinate 1,251,909, forward strand.
TCATCTTTAAATCCTTTTTTTTCAGACAAACAATTTGACCTCCATACGCGGAGTAAACATCATAATTAGACAAAATTAGGCCATTATTTGTCTTTGCTTCGTCATTGTTTAAACAACAGACGAGCAAAGAGGGGCATCTGTAATACCCTAATTTTGTCCTAAAATTAAAAAGGCAACAAAATATAAGGACTAAGTTCATATTTATACCATTTTTAATTTTGAGAGGGTATAAAAACCAACCAAAATAGAAAGAAAAAGCCCCCCGATTTTGTAGAAGAAAAAAAAGAAAAACAATAAAATCGGGGCTCTCTTCCCTTCACATTTTTTTCTTGTTTTTTTTAGAATGAGCATGAAAGGGATAGTAAGGGAAATGGCTTTTCTCTTTCCTCTAGAGTGAGTGTTCTCTGGTCACGCCTAGGCGGTGCACCACCACTGGAGACTATTTCGACCGTATATGTAGAGGGGAGTTTGGTTTTGCTCTAAGTTTGGTTCAGTTTTCCTTTAGGAGAGAGGAGTCTCAGGTTCTAACCTTGGGAAAGTTTGGTTTGGTGGCCACCTTTGGTGGTGGCCCTTGAGAGTGTAACCGTCGTTCGTGGAAGTGGGTGGTTAGCCATGGCCATTTCGGTCGAAACTAGAGATGAGACTTTTAGGGGTGGTTTTACTTCGGTTGTGTGCTCCCTCTGTCACCCGTGTCGTAATCGGAGTTTGGAAGAGCGTAAGCGGTCGATGCTCGACTACCGTTCGGCCTTACGAGTGTTGAGGCATCACCGGCGTAGGGCTTAACTTTAAGCCTCTCAGCCGTGAGTTGAGGAAGAAATGGGCTGAGATTTCACATGTTTTTCCTATTTAGTTTAGGTGGGGGAATTGTTTTAAAATTTTTGGGTAAATTGCATGTAAGTCCTCCCTATTTTCGCTTGTTTTATGTTTTGGTTACTTGTTTTAGGGGATAATCACCCATAGGTCCCTCCATTTCTACCATGAATTTACACTTTAGTCACCTGATTTCTATGCCTTTTTATTTATTTCAAACTTGAGCATATCATTCTAGTTTTTTATATTTTAGTCATTTATCTATAATCTAGTTATTTTAGTTTTGCCTTGCTATTTTCGTTTACTTATATATTGGTCATTTATTTATAGATTATTTATTTTAACTTTGATGTGTTTCTTTTGTTTATTTATATTTTGGTCACCATATTTTTATTTTTTATTGCATATTAACCACTAACTTTTATTTTATTACACTCTAACCATTGTTTATTTGTTTATTTATTGTTTATAATATTCGATTTGACCATGTGGTGACCCGATCCAGGGTACGATCCATATTATTATAGTCTGGACTCTACTAACCACTAACTGTTTTTTATTTTATTTTTATTAATTTGTTTGAATTATTATTCGATTTTGTAGTGACCCGATCCGGGGTACGATCCACATTATTATGGTTCAGACTCTGCTAACCACTAACCGCTAACTTTTTTAACAGCTAACATTTCAAACAGCTAATCACTAACCGCTAACTTTTCTAACAGCTAACCTTTCTAATTGCTAATTACTAACCGCTAACCTTTTATTTATTTATTTGTTTTATTTTATGTCTGAACCATGTACGACCTTGCGACGACCCGCCTCGGTGTACTACTCCCATTATTTACAGTCTGGGATAAATGATAAAATTCAACATTAACATTTTATTTTTATTGCATTTTATTTTTTGTTATTTAATTTCATGCACTTTTAAATTTATGCCTTTTAATTTATTTATTTAATTTCAGTCCTTTAATTTCATTGCTTTAATTTTCTGTCTTTCTACTTTTGCTTTTTAATTTTCGGTACTGTAATTTCAATCCTCTAATTATTGTGCTTTATTTTCTGTTTATTCCATTTTAGTCAATAATGGGTTATGCTTTGTTATTTTATGTTGTAGTTTCAATCTATGCATCTTGGTCAACATGGTTTCCTGCTTTAAATATTTTTTATTTTTGACTTTTCATTTTGGTTCATTCTAATATGGTCACTCATTTTTTTTATTTTTAAATATAGCAGTCCTTTTATATTTATTAATATAACCTATGTTTTAAATCATCATTTGTTAAAGTTGCGACTACTCTTATATCGATATAATATTTGGTAAGATTTCATATACTCGTATGTTTTCAAGAACACTATCGTAGAATGGGCGTGAAAAGCACGGCTTGATCAAAGTAGTGCGATTTGACACGACATTCAAACGAAATGTGAACTTGAAATAAATCGAGCTTATTTTTACAACGACGATAATTAATTCATGTTCAGTTTAATTTAAATGATGTAATGCATGTCTCTTTAAATAGCAATTTGTTTCATACTAATATAGATAGCCAATTTATATTCGATTTATGCTTTTGATAACGTTGGGGAGGGGGACGTTTCTCGTATAAAGGAGAAATAAATGGGATAGCCTTCGGGTCGAAGGATGTGTGAATCCCATGGTTTCTTCTCAAAATAAGGAATGTTCCCTCATAAATAATTCGAAATAATTTATTCAATGTTCAATAAAAGGGTCACACTTTAAATATCGATTCGAATTTACGATGTCCACCATTTACAACAATGTATAAGCGATTAGGTACCAGATTTGGGCATTGTGGGAGTGTTAATCCTTCCTCACGCGTAATCGACTCTCAGATCCTAAAAAATGAATCTTTGATAACGCAGACTAATTTTTGTCTTGAAAACGATTTTTCTTAAAATTGTTTTAAAGGTCGATGGCTACTCCGATTCAAATTAATTCAAAATCTCCATTTCTTAATAAAGTCATAATTGTTTTTAAAATATAATTGTTTTTTAAAATATAATTGTTTTAAAAAGATGGTTACGACAGTCTATATGTGATTCTTAAAAAAGAAAACACAAACTGACTAGTGTATTATTCCTCCAGGTTCGGTTTGAGCTCACATTCTTTGCTCTAAATCCCGAATTAAATGTTGTGGCTCCTTGGAGAGAATGGGATATTACAGGGAGAGAAGATGCTATTGAATATGATAAGAAGCATAATGTGCCTGTACCGGTGACAAAGAAATCGATGTACAGCAGAGACAGGAACTTATGGCACTTGAGCCATGAGGTTCGGTAACTAAGCCTTATTAGGCTGTTTTCTTTTTGGCGCGTCAATCTTTCTATAAGCTCCTTTTCTTTACTTAACGCTATTCTGTTTGTTTCGTTCCAATATTAATTTATCTTGGCATTGAAGGGAGATATCTTGGAGGATCCAGCAAATGAACCGAAGAAAGATATGTACATGATGAGTGTTGACCCAGAAGATGCACCTGATGAACCACAGTAAATTTACCTTCCTTTTCAATTTTTTCCATGTGTTTTGGATGTCAATTTAACAGCTTACGCGCACAATGTCTACAGATATGTGGAAATCGGAATTGATTCAGGCATCCCTGTTTCACTTAATGGAAGGACTCTTTCACCGGCTTCTCTTCTTGCCGAACTCAATGAAATTGGTGGGAGACATGAGATTTGCCGCTTTGACATGGTTGAAAACCGGCTTGTTGGTATGAAGAGTCGTGGAGTCTATGAAACTCCCGGTGGTACCATCCTATTCAACGCTGTGGGGTGAACTGGAGTCCCTAACCCTTTGACCGGGAAACCATCCAAGTTAAAGACTCACTTGCCCTCAAGTATGCTGAGTTAGTTTATGCAGGAAGGTGGTTCGACCTGTTGGTAATGCTCAATTTGTAACAGTCTTTTAAAGGATTTTAATTCTACGTTTAATAGAATTAAATTATGATTTGGAAGTGACTATTTTACCCTCACTATTTAGCCTATAAATAGAGAGCAATTTCATTCACTTTGAAACATCCTAAGCAAACATTTGCTTTGAAACACTCCTCTCTTTTGAGTGTTGTTTGAGTTGAGAGAAGTGCAATACCACCAAGTTCACTCCAGTTTTCGGGTGTACGAATTCTTGGAGAGTCGTGTTAACCTCAGGGGTTGTTCATCCATTGTAGCAATTACACACATCGGGGCGAATTTACTTCTAAGGCAGTGGATTACCACGACACAGTTATCTTTCTGATTGATTATTTTATTTAATATTTTACAGTCAGTGCTAATGCCTCGTTTTGCAGCAGTCTATTTTACCAACAATTTAGAAGCAAATTCTTACTGCTGCTAAATACGACAATAATTGCTATTGTTCGTGTTGTGAAGAAAGATAGATTCTATGATCACTGGAAAATTATCGGTAAGAAACTCAAATTGTTCATGTTATTAATATTGAGGTAATATTAAAACACACTTTTGAATAATCTAGTCTGTTAATCTAAAACATTTTTTCGGAACGGTTCCTGTTTATAAGATGAACATACGTTAGAAATGTTTAAAAGCATAATATTTTAGCTTAAATCAAATTCTGCACGTTAGACAGATCATTTTAACAATTGTTTTTAATGTTTTGTTAAACGCATTTATGCATGAGGTCTAAAACCATATGAACGTTAGCAATTAAAACATTTTAACATTGGTTTCAAAATCGGTTTTAAAGGTGAATAAAAAGGCATTTGTGGTAAAGATATGTGATAAATTCATAGTTGAAATTCATACTGCTGCTATGCTGAAGAATTCGTTGGAACCATTCCAAAACTTTTTAAAAGTATTATTAAGGTTTTTTTGGTTGTTTAAGATACCATAATTGATTATGGTTATGGTGCTTAAGTTAATAACATTTTTTTATGGCCATTGAATAGAATTCAAGGAGAAATGATTTTTAGAATTCATGGTTGTTTAAACGTTTAAAACGTTTTTGAATATATATCTATATTTTATTGCTATAGTTTAGAATATAGTAAAATATGTATTTGAGAAAAAGATGATTTCAATGCTAAGATGCTTTAGATGCTATAATGATATATGAGTTATAACCATTGTTAGCATAATGAGAATTTATATATTTATTAATATGCTATAACGGTTTCACTAATGTGATTTTTGTAACTTATTATGTTGTTATATTAAAAGGAGCATGTTAAAAGGTGTTGTTACATGAGTTAAAGGTAACATCTTTATTTGCTAATATGTTTGGGTTGAAACAATTCTATGCATTTATTATAGCTTTAAATATTGGATTTATATTACTTTGTAAATAAGTTTGAATTGAAACGTTGAATAATTTTAATTGGCCATTAATTGTGCAAATTATAGCTTTAATGGTGTTTATTTACAAACTAATATACAGATTGAAGTATTATCCGATGGTGGTTTCACTTGTTCTCGTTTGGGTCTTGGTACACGAGAATGTTGAAATTGGTTAATTTATTATTATTTTTATAATAAATTTTGAATTGTTATTGAAATGCCCATTTGTTATATGCATGGCGAAAGAAACCTTTAATGTGCATTAAGATTAATCATTTTAAATGCAATAAAGCTTTGCATTAATTTTTACATGAAAATCATGTTTACACATTTAGTGTTGCAGTTTCATGATTTTTAATCTTAAGCATGAATGTTAATTATAACCATTATATTTAAATGGTTTTTAAGTTTCAATAGGAGGTTGAATGATTTATTAAATAACTATATAAATGTTGGTGTTTAGTAAATGATCAATTTTTAAACTTATATGATACAATCAAGAAGTAACATGATTATAATGTTGATTAACATTTTTGTTTGAGATAATGCATGTATGATTGGTTAATATGTGGAGATGAGTAACTATTTATTTTCATGTGGTGGTAAGACTATTCTGTTTCTGAATAAAAAAAATATCAACTCACTTGTCGTACTAATAATTTCTTTTGAGAAATTTATAACGATAACATAACAGTTGCAATTTTGGAGAATCATAAAGATGATGATGTTGAACGAGAAGATTCTTCAAAATGATGAAGCAAAGAATGAAGTTGCATGCATGGTGAGAATGAACAAGTCTATTTGGAATTTTGATTCTACCTGCGAGGTCAGATTATTTAGACTTGTTGTCTGTTAATTCATGTTTTTTTAAATACATGAATTAGATTGCATGAGCCTTTAAGGTAGTCTTTAAAACTTAGTGGATACTATGAAATGAGATAAAACCACTAGTAAAGACTAAGGTAGTACTACTAAGGCTAAGGCAATAGTGTGAGCCCAAAAATATATATGTTTAATAAGATACAATTGTGATTAAAAGTATCAAGCATAATTCTTTAAGAATCCTTAAGAAAGAGAAAATTTATAAATGATTTATTAGTAGTGGTACTGACTAGTGCCACCATCTATAGAAATTATTAGCATTACTATCTATGAGAGATAAAAACTCTTAAACTTAGTGCAGAAGTTAAAAGAGAGATTAATTTGGTTGAGTGGAATACCAAATTTGGTCATAGTAATAAAATTATGATGATCTCTTAAGGCTAATATGTTAATATCATGAATGAGAATATAATTATGTATAAACAAAATTTGAGTTGGTTAAAATATAGTTTTATGGCTAAAACTCATAACAAACTTTACTCTAGTATGATTGAGTATTTGTTTACACGTTGTTCAAGACACTTATGGATATCCTAAAATGTTAGAAATGTGGGGGTGTCTTAAAATGTAGATTAAATGCTTAAAATCAAATAGAAAATATTCTATCTACTTTTTCTAGTATTCCTGCTAGGTCTTCTCAAGAAATTGATTTCGAGCCTAGAAGAAGTAAAAGGCTATTTGGACCAAATTTTATCACTTCCTTTATTTATGAGATAAATGATTTAGACTCTCTTTCTGATCATATAGCTTAATATTATATGAGGATCCTAAAAAGGCTATAAAATCTATCGATGCTAGTTCTAGAAAACCGTATTAATGATGAACTAGAATCGGTAATGTCTAATCATACTTGGGAATTAGTTGACTTGCCTAAAGGATATAAACGAATCTGTAGCAAATGAATCTTCCGGAAGAAAATGAAACTAGATGGTTTGATCCAGTGGTAAAAGGCAAGGCTAGTTGTCAAAGGGTTCACTCAAAAGTTTGTTTTAGACTACTTTGATTCTTACTCTCCTATTATGAACATCTCAACGATCCGTGCATTATTTGCACTAGCCTCCATTCATAAATTGCGAGTACATCAAATGAATGTTAAGACTACATTTTTTAATAGAGATCTAGATGAGGAGATCTATATGGGAACATTGGTACATGAAATTTCATAAAACTATACTTAATTTTGGTTTTGTTGTGAATGGTTTGGATGCTTGTGTGTATTTGAGGATGTTTGGTACTGATTCCATCATCATAAGTTTTGTATGTTGATGACATGTTGATTTTCAGTTCTAACATTGAGTCTATTAACAAAATAAATAGTTTCTTGTCCACTAATTTGAGATAACGGATCTGGGAGAAGTCAGTGTAATCTTAGGAGTCAAAATTACTGAAAAGGGATTTTCTTTATGTCAAGCACACTATCTTGAGAAAGTATTAAATAAATTTGACAGTTTTGATGTCGTCTCTGTTCGAACCCTTATGACCCTAGCATATATCTCTTTAAGAATAAAGGAAGTAGTGTTTCCCAAACAGAATATGATAAATTAATTGGAATCTTAATGTTCTTAATGAACTATACTCGACCTGATATTGCTTATGTTGTAAGTAGACTAAGTAGATATACTCTTAATCTGAGTGGTGAACACTGGATTGCTCTTAGATGCTTACTAAGTATCTTAAGAGTACTTTGGATTGGAAACTTGATTTTGTTGGCTATCATGCGGTACTGGAAGGATATTGTGATGCCAACTGGGTTTCTGATAATTATGAGGTAAGCTCTACAAGTGGGTATGTTTTTACTTTAGGTGGAGAAACAATCTCGTGGAAATCATCAAAGCAGGCTGTATTTCTCGTTCTACCATTGAGTCAGAGTTTATAGCTCTTGACCTAGCTAGGCAAGAAGTCGAGTGGCTCAGAAGCTTGTTAGTAGATATTCTGTTGTGGGGAAGACCGACTCCTCTGATTTCTTTATTGTGTGATTCACAAGCTACGATATGTATACAATGGTAAGAAAAGACACATTCACATAAGGAATGAATCAATTAGACACTTAATAAAGAATGTAGTGCTCTCTTTAGAGTATGTGAAGTCGAAAAGGAACCTAGCATATCCTTGGTCCTAGATTCGTCGAGGGGGATGGGCCTAAAGCCCATTGGTTGAGGAATTCATGGTGAATACCCAACTTAGTTATCTAAGTTCCATGTGGTCAAATGAAACTATGGAAAGACTCATAGTGCACATTCCTACTGCCTATCCTAATGATGAATAATGTGCATGCCCAGGATGAGCTTAATTGCTCTTAATAAATTCATAGCCCATGCTTTGGGTGGTCTTAGTGAGAAAGACTTGATGAATTTACCGATTTTGGCTGAATATCTATTCTTAATAAGTTTATAACCCAGAGTTGAGTGGGTACTTCTAATCGCGAAGGACTAGATGAGCTTACCGCTTGAGAGGATGAGTTTTTATTAAACTCCTAATGAATTCAAACCCAAGAGTTTGGGAGTTCCTAGTGAAAAGGACATATTGAATTTACCGAATTATAAGGTTGAATATTTATTCTTAATGATTTCTTATCCAGAGTTTGGGTGGTTCATTTAAAAATGAACTTGAAGAAATTCACCTTATCTATTGTGAGGTTGAGATGTTATAAAAGCTATTAATTATTTCATAGTTCAGTTTGAGGGGTTTATGTTGAGATAGACCTGATGAAATAACATACGTAAGTGAAAATGATTAGCCACCTTCTATGAAAAACGTTGGGCCATTTTTCTAGTACACTTATTAGAATACTAAGGAAAGAGGGCTAAACATATATATGCTTTTGTATATACTCTTTGTAGACACATCGAGGACTTTGGTGGATGAAGGGGTTAGTTGTGTGTTATGAGTTTACCCCCATCTTAGAAAGTTCAAGACTAGTTTCACTTATCTAAGAGAAGGATTACTCATCATCACTATGTACTAGTTCCAGATACGTTCACTAGTGCTTAAGCAACTAATCTCGCTATTGCTCTTCTCATGTTTTAACTTCATTGCTCTCATCCTTACGAAAGAATTCTTTCGCATTAGTGGGGGAATGTTGGTAATGCTCAATTTGCAACAGTCTTTTAAAGGATTTTAATTCTATGTTTTAATAGAATTAAATTATGATTTGGAAGTGACTATTTTACCCTCACTATTTAGCCTATAAATAGAGGGAAATTTCATTCACTTTGAAACATCCTAAGCAAACATTTGCTTTGAAACACTCCTCTCTTTTGAGTGTTGTTTGAGTTGAGAGAAAAGTAATACCACCAAGTTCACTCTAGTTTTTGGGTGTATGAATTCTTGGAGAGCCGTGTTAACCTCAGGGGTTGTTCGTCCATTGTAGCGATTATGCACATCGAAGCGAATTTGCTTCTAAGGTAGTGGATTACCACGACACGGTTATCATTCTGATTGATTATTTTATTTAATATTTTCCAGTCAGTGCTAACGCCTCGTTTTGCAGCAGTCTATTTTACCAACACGACCCTCTTCTTGAATCCATGGATGCATTTATGGAGAAGATTACGGAAACAACCACTGGTTCCTTTAAATTGAAGCTATTACAAAGGATCCGTTTCTGTAACTGGTCGGACCAGTCCCTATAGCTTGTACAGAGAGGATATCTCCTCCTTTGAGAGTGGGGACATATATAATCAAGCTGACGCAGCCGGGTTTATCCGGTTCTATGGTCTTCCAAAGAGGGTTAGGGCAATGCTTAAGAAGGGTATCTATGTGCTTTCCATTTTGCATCAATGCCTAGAATTTCAAGGCTTAATAATGGTGTATTGTCAATGGATCAAGTAGTACAAATCATTTGAATTTTAGTTCAAGTTTTGGTCTTTTTGGATTCGGATCGTGCTATTGATTCCATGTATTATCTTTAGATAATATTTATCATCATCTTTGGTTTTCATCATCCCATTGTCCCTACTAATATCTTTCTGGAAAGTTCTGCATAATTGAAGTCCAATTATTAAGCCCCAATTATTGAGAATTTGTATAATGTAATCAAGCAGAGATGAGGTTTTGATAAGCATGTTTGTGGCATCAAACCCAAAACGGTACAAGTAAAATTATATGGAGAGTCTATCGATCAGAGAGCCTCTGCATCTACCGTAGATGTTTTTCGCCGCAAGGTTTTTAGGTAAGCTCTAACAATATACAAGTAAAACAAGAATAACATATTATAAAATCGGACATCGAGCAAACCAGACTTTAACTTTGAATATATATCATATGGAGAATCGGACTTGAACAGGTAAATTGGGAGATCGAATCCGGACATTTATAATTTTTTCTTTATGAATATGTTACAGCCTCCCAATAAAAGAATTAGAACAAACTTGTTATGGTTTCTCAAAATGTAATGAACTATACAGAGCTGAATCTTGGTTCAGAGTCTGCATTTGCTTGTATCTGTGCTGCATACTGCAAATTCCAAAGAATGTCCTCAAAAGATGGGCGGCTCCATAATTCTTGACAAATGCACTTATTCGCTATGGAAATCACAGCTGATAATGATTCTTGTGATCCTGTAGCTGAAACAACTGGGTTCATCAACCTTGCTTGCCCATCTTGATTGCTTAAAGATGTCTGTCAAACCAAAGACAATGTAATAAGTTGGCCATCCATGAACTTGTTGATTTGGATCCGAATTTGAAATTTTGAATCCAACCAAAGATGATTTGACTGTACAAGTTGACGATCCCAATTTTGCCTAATTCAAACTTGAAAATGATCTGAACCCAAAATCATACAAACTTGGAATGACCTGAACCTAAGATGACATGAACTCGAAAGTCAAACCTGAATAAAAATCCAAATGACTTGAACTCGAAAATGACCCAAACTCCAAATAACCCTAACTCAAAATCATCTAGACTTAAAATGATCCGAATAATTCAAAAATGACATGATTCGAATGTCAAAGTCAATGGAAAAAAACTCAAAATGACATGAACCCAGAACCATACAAACTTAGAATGACCTGGATTCGAATGTCAAACCTGAATAAAGAATCCAAATGACTTTAACCTAAAATGATCTAAATCAAAAATGGCTGACAATCCGGATGACCTAAACCTAAGACAACTCATTTGAAATGACCCAAATCCCAAATAACCTGAACTCAAAATCATCTGGACCTAAAATGACCCGAATAAATAATTTAAAATGACCTGGATTCAAGTTTCAAAGTCGAATGAAAAAAAAAATCAAAATGGTCCGAACTCAAAATGACATGAACCTGAATAACCTTAAAATTTTAAAACTCAATTTGACTCAATCTAAAACCAACTCAATTTACCCAACTGATGGGTTTAATTAAATATATAGCTTTTTCATGAGGGATGTGAAGCATTTCTGAGTGCACAAAGATTGGGATTACATACCAATTCATGTCGTAGAGTCGCCTCCATTTTAGTAGCAATAGAGGAACCGAGCATTGTCTCTAATAAGATGAGCCCAAAGCTATAAACATCATCCTCTAATCTTGTCATTTGCCTGGAAATATAGTTCGAATAGTAAGTATCTCTGCTTAACACTGCTAATATGCTGAACCGACGTTGAAAGCAAAATTGAGCAATGAAGGTAGTGAAGCAAATGGACAAATCAATATCAGTCCTTACCATGATTTATGAGGATCCTCTCCTTTTGCCTGCACGTAAGAATATGGTCATAAATTTGTAATCATATAAGGATTATTGTGAAGATAACAAGGGATGAAGTCATTAGTTTCGGTCTAAAGATAAAAAAAAGATTGCAGATGTTGAGTTTTGTGAAATTAACCATTTTGATTAGCATAATAAGGAATATTACCGTATCATTGTTGGTTTCCTCGGAGACAATGGAGAGCCCGTAGTCACCCAGTTTGGCCATCCGATGCTGGTTGAGCAATATGTTGTTGGTCTTCAATCTGTTGTGAAAGAAACCAGGGATAACTCCAATATGCAAGAACTGCACTGCCTTGCAAACACCGATTAAAACTGCTAATCTTTCCGACCAATTCATAACACGTCCAACACAATTCTCTACAGTAACATCCAGTCAAATGTGGTAGCAATGTTACTGATTTGGGATAAAGGATCAATTTGTACCAAATCAACGTACAAGGACTAAATTTTTAGGTTGATTTTAATACAGGAATGAAAACCACAATTTGATCCCATAAATAAAACAATCTCCAGAGAGATGAGAACGAAAAGTCCCATTAGGAATGTATTCATAAACGAGGAAAACTCTGTTGACACTGCAGTCATCTTGTTTAACTTCAATGCAATGTCCCAAAATGCAAACCAAATGTGGGTGGCGAATCTTTGCAAGCATATCCAGCCTGAGTTTGAGATTTCTAATCCAATATTTCTTTGTTGTTGGCAGGCATCTTATAGCAACTTGAATTCCACTCTCCAATCTTCCTTTAAAAAGCTGGGAAAGAAATTTAGTGAGATTCAGCGATGAAAAAAATCATGTTTAATAATATCTGTTACTCTGGTCCATTGCGGAGAAGAACAATGGTAAAAAGAGTCAGAATCACAAAATGATGATCATTATTTCATAATGTAACTGATATTTAATCTCACAAAATGATGACAGATATTAGTATATTACCTTTCCATATGAACCTTCACCCAGAAAAGCAGAGTTATCAAAGTTGTTTGTAGCTTCCTTTAACTCTTCCAAGGTGAATGATCGACAAGGTGGGAGACCTTGTGCCCCTAACTTTGCATTGTCAGAAATGTACACTGAAATCAAAACAGTACGCCTTATTCCAAATCACTGATGTCGTTAACATTAGTACAGGGACTAAAATCAGAATTTCACCCTTTTTAACTTACTTGCATTGGTTAGGATCTCAGAAGAGAACCCTGTTGTGGACTTTTCTTGAACTGATTTGTGCAGCAAATGTTGCTCCGATATCCCTCGGTGGCAGTAATGTCTGCAAACGATTACAAAGGCAATGGCCAAAAGCACAGAGATAACAGCTATGCCTACTATTAGACCGACTGAAACTCCTATACCTCTGGCATTCGGATTGCTTCGGTTCTTATGAACTTCATCTCTGCAATACGATTCCGGGTGCTGATTATGATGACGATGATGTTCAGCGATGGATAAACAGTTTCCATCGAAGTTGACAACTTTATTGCCTGATTCAAAGTTCAAACATGAAGGCAAACTCCCTGATAGCCTATTGTTTGATATATCAACAAACCCGAGGTTGGTTCCACAAGTTATATTGTAACCAAGTGATTCACTCAGCACATTTGATGCCAAATTCAAGAAACTGATGTTTGGCAAAGAGAAAAGTGGAGCTGGAATTGTACCACTTAGCTTGTTGAATGAGATATCAATGTGTTGGAGCTGAGTAAGATGGGCATATTGTGCTGGGATTTCACCAGTGAAGGCGTTTTTTTCGAGCGAAACCATAAGCAATCCTTTGGGAATTGTTGGCAATGAGAATCGAAATTGTTTGCACTCAAATCCAGCAGTCGAAGTCGTGTTAAGCCGGTGAGATCTGGTAGTTTCCCTGAGATTTCATTGCTGGAAAAATCAAGACAAATGAGAGTTTTGATCCCTGTGATTGAAGATGGAAAAGGACCCTTTAACCTGTTGTTCTTCAAGCTCAGACTCGTTAAGTTAGACAAAGAATCAAACACGTTGGGGACTGTATCATTGAAGAATTATGATCAAACACAAGAGTCTGGAGCTTCACCATTGTTGAAACTTTAGGAGGGATTGAGCCAAAGAGGAAATTTGAACTCAAATCTAGAGATTCAAGTGAAGATAATCTATGAATTTTATCAGGGAGAGGACCCCAAATCCCCAGAGAAATAAGAGCAAGAACCTTCAAGCGGGGTAACCTCGACAAAGTTGTAACAAAAGAATCCATTGAAAAAGCATCCGACAAAGTTCGATTTGAAACCGGAAAACCATGGAAATCAGTAAATTCAATGGAAAGCTTATCACCCATGATTTTGAGCTCAGTTACCGAGTTGAACTCACATGAAACGTTTACATTTGGTGACGGGGGCAAAGTGCAGAACAATGTTCTTCGATCATACCAGATATCAAGTTGTTTTGGGTACTCCAAATGCTTCTTTAGTTGAAGAAGAACTTGGGCTTGTGAGTTCAGCAATTGAGAGTCGCCCCCCAATATGAAGAAACTCCATGGGAGCCATAACAGTAAAGGAAACAAGCTGTACATCTCCATGAGAAACCTTAGCTAACCTTTAAAAGCTTGAAATTCTTCAAATGCAAAGTAACATGAGATAACTATTCACTTGAACACAAGTGATCTCTGCAGAGTAAGTGTTGTTCAATGGCAAGGAACCATAAAAGCTAGAGTTTTTGGAGTGTAAATCCAAGTATTTTTCACTTTCAGTGCAGGTGGTGGGTATTTGTCATTATGGGGAACAAATTTTTTTAAACAATCATATCAGTAGGCAGCCTCAGCACCGCATTTGTGCTGCGCCGACACATAAGATAAAAGATGTGGGATTCCAGCTTTGGAGAAGATGATGGCCCACACCATTGGCAGCTGAATCTTTCAAAGGAACAGTCATTAATGGACTCAGGATCAGACCCCATGCCCATTCCCTTCTTTTTCATTTATTTCTCTTTCATTATTGAACCTACCCCTCTCTCTCTCTTTCCTCAATCTCCAACCTTGCAAGCAGGTTATTTGCCCAATCAACCCTACATATGAGTGTGATTAGATTCGGATGCACAATTCTATATTAGGAGGATGGATTTATAATATTTTAAAAAGATAAATTTTTAAAATATAAAAATATATTATTAATTGAATAAATTTTTAAAATATAAAAGTATATTATTAATTGAAAATATAAAAAAGATATTTAAAATGTTTAAGAATCCAAAAATTCAAGAAAAAAATCGCCTTTGATAATTCTCCTTAAATTCATTACTTATAGTGATTCAAAATTTATTTGATTTATTTTGAAAATTTTATACGACCTATTTAATAAAAAGAAAATGAAAATATGTGTTAAACATGAAGGTGATAAGTTTAAGACCATAATTCGTGATTAATTTTATCGAAAGAGTATAGATGAAGATGCAAATTTATTTATTTATTTTATTTTGATTAATCTCGGATAAAAATAAAATAGATATGTTAAAAAAATCTCAATTATTTCAACACATATTTTCTTTGGTAGAACTGTCGTGCATGATATAGGTTGGTATAGCAGTAAGAACAACTTTAGCAAGCGTGATACGACCCGCGATAGAAAATGTCATCGCCTTCCAACCACTCAAATTGTTTTGAACCATTTGCACCAGATAACGGTAGGAAGCAGAAGTAACCCACGACTGTAACAGAGGAACCCCCAAATATTTTTCAAGATCATCAACCATGGTAAAACCGAAAGATGCGCTAATATTATTCTTGAGAGTTGCAGGAACATTTCTTGAAAAGAAAATTGTGGATTTAGCCAGGCTTACTTTATGTCTGGAAGCAGTACAAAACCATCAATCACCGTCCTAATAACTTCAAGCTGATCCATAGAAGCCTCCGCAAAATGAATCATATCATCTCTAAAAAAATAAATACAAAATGTCAGGACCATCTTTACTAGTTCGAAAAGGAGCCCTCCGACCATTATTAGTTTCAATCTGTATAGCTTGAGCGAGCCTCTCCATATATAAAACAAAGACATAAGGAGAAAGCGGGTCTCCTTGTCCAATGTCGCGCGAATGGGTAAAGGCCTCGGTTATAGGCCCATTACAAAGAATCTGTGTGGAAATAGAAGAGATGCAATGCATAATAATATTACGAAACTTCTTTGGTATACCAACATCCATCAAAGTATCATCAGTAAAATTTCACTCTAATCTATTGAAAGCTTTTTCGAGATCAATCTTGATTGTCATCCATCCTTGGTTACAGACTTCCTTCTCATAGTATGAAGCACCTACGTAGTGATAATAATATTATCCACTAGGCATCTACCGGGAACAAAGCTTGTCTGGTTATCAAAAATCCATTTTCATAACAATGGTTGCATTCGATTAACAATAATTTTAGTAACAACTTTGTACAAAGTGGTGTAAAGACTAATAGGACGAAATCGGTGCATCCCCAGAGTTAGAAACTTTCGGTATAAGTACCAGTAAGGTCCGATTAATATGCTCACGAAGTTGTCCACTAAAAAAACCCTGTTGGATAAAAGAGCAAACCGACTCTCCAACAATATTCCAATTCCGTTGATAAAACATCGCATGCAGTCCATCCACTCCCGATGCTTTTAAAGCTCTCATGTTAGATATGGCATTATCTATAGATCTCATCTTTAGACACCACAAGCGCTAGACTGTTGAGAGAATCCCCAAACTCCATAGTCTTTATGATTAGCTCCATGGCTCGTGAACATATTCGAGAAAAATGAGCAGGGAAAATCCGTAAGTTCATCTTGATCCGTGGTCCAAGAGCCATCACTCATTTTCAACGAGTTTATTGTGTTCTGACGCCGACGAGCAATGGTGGAAGCTTGAAAATAGGATGTGTTTCGATCACCCTTAATAACCCACTGGGTTTTTCTCTACAAACTCTCTTCTTGTTCAAGAATGGTCTTAAGGTCTAACTGTAATTTTTCTCCAAGGCTAACAAGCGAATCCAAGTGATAACGTTACAGGGCTCTATCAATACCCTGTAATCGAGCAATCAACCGTTTCTTTTTATAAGTGATATGTCTGAAATCTCAATTTTCCAATCCACAACTTTATTTTTGAACAACTCAATATTATCATTAATGGCAATGCCCACCTCCTGATTCCAAACTGAACGTATAAAACCCTAGAACTCCAGAAGTTCTTGCCAAGCCGCCAAGTATCTAAAAGGTCGTTTAGAACGGTTTTAATCTTCAAGATCCCACTTGATAATAACAGGTCTGTGATTCGAACCAAGGCAGTCTAAATGGAAAACCCGAGTATCAGCAAAATCAGTACCCTATTTATTATTAGTCAGCCAACGATCCAACCTTTGGTGGAGATTACCCCGAGTCCAAGCGAAAGTCGGACCAGAATAACCCAAATCCAGTAAACCTGTAGAATGAATGAAATTATTGAAAGGTCAACTACCCTAAGACCGACCATTTGTGCCACCCTGACGCTTATCCGAGTTCAGGATCACATTGAAATCACCTCCAAGGACCATGGCGCATCATCCCAGGGTTAAGAGCTCAAGCTGGTTCCATAGTTGTTTAGGTTTGTTGCTATTACGGTTCGTATAAATTGCAGAGAAGTGAACCCAACACTGAGACACCATAATCCAAATACGCGATTGAATGAACTGATTTGAGATGTGAGTAATCTCAATATCAACCGCTTCATTCCATAAAAACCAAAGACCACCACTGAAATCGTGAGCTTCCACCCGGAATGAATACGGGAAACCAAGTTTAGAAATAACTTTATCTGCCTTTCTACCACTCAGACGAGGTTCAAATAAAGCCATAACTTGAAGTTTATGTTCACGAGTAAACGACTTGAAAGTAATTCTAAAAGAAATACTAGCAGCACTATGACAATTCCAACACATGAAACATATCAGTAAAGAACAAACAAATGAGGAAGACAACACCTTAATGCTCGACTTGTCGTTGGAGACCCTCCGATCCTCTAACTTCCTTATGAGTAACCATATTTGAGGCACCCAAGGCACTTTCTGATGTGAGCACATCAACGCCAGCAAAGGAAGCTGATCTGGAGGTCTTACCAACAGGACCTATCAAACGTTCTAAGGTAAATCATTCCAGGGAAGCTCTTTCTCTTAAGTGTTAACAAGTTTCTGAATCATTCCATAATGTTTATGCCTTAGAAACTAAGCTTTTCAATGTGTTACATATTGATGTGTAACATCACCTTAGTTATACTAAGTAATTATATGCATTTGCATTAGTTTCATTAGGTATATAAGTGTGTGCATTATATATAGTACTTACTTTATGTTTTTAATAAGTTTTATAGCTCATAAGTGTGTTTGCATGGTATTTTCAGCTTATTAGTAAGTTTACAATAAGTTTGCCATACTTTGATGGATGTTATTATGTTTTTCATATAGGTACAATAAAGGGCAGCAGCTTAAGGTCTTAATCCTAGCTCGTTTGAAGCTCAAGGGAGTGTATGCAGCTCATCTCAGCTCAAATTAACTCACTACACTTTCAGCTAGCTGAATTAAGCTCACCTTAGCTCCGTTCAGCTTGATTTCAACTCCACTAGCTCAATTCAAGCTAACAAGTCCAGAAGCAGCTCAAAGGTGTCCTACGTGTGGGAGAGTGTCCTACAAGCATGTGAGAGGCATGTGGGGCGTTATATACCTATCCAAGAGTGCATGTCATGTGTGACATTGTGCATATGTGTGGAAATTCAACATTGGGCATATTTGAATTCAAACTGAAAGCACATGTGAAAATGTTTGAATTATCAACCCTTCCCTCCATGCATGGCCGGTATTTAACACCCTTATCCACTCATTTAACACATTCAAAACGTGTTAAATGCATTCAAAAGCAGCCACACAAATGGGCAACAACACAAGGGAGTTACATGGTGGTTTTTCATTTGAGTTTTAAATTCAAAATATGATTGTTTTGTAGCCACAAGTGATGGCCAGCCATATCTCTCCTTCATCCATATATTTTGTAATTTTGTAAGTACAAAGGTTAGACATTTTATGAATAAAAATTATTGTGAGGTTTTTCTCTCAATGTTGGTTCTTCTTAGAACTATTTTCTTGACATTTCAAGTCTGATATTGTTGTGTCAAACTTGTGATACTTTGGGTTCTTAGATTGCTATTTAACGGGTCCAAGTCCTTTAAACATTGAACATATAAGGTTCGAGTTTATACTTTTTAGTATAGGTTCTTCCTTGTTCTTTGTTTGTTAACCAAATTTCCAAACTTGTTCTTTCACCATTGTCATCTTCACCAAGCGTTCATCTTCCACCTTTCACCCTTCCAAATTTCCAGCAACCTAATTCCTTCTTTTCTTCATCATTTCTTCATCTTTTTTTTTTATCTATTTTCGTTCTTAATCTTAACCATACAACCAACAACATCTTTCTTAGTTTTAGTAAGTTTGTTGCAACAAAATTGCTTACTTCATTATAGATCCATTACAATCAAAGAGGTCCTCATTCAATAGGTTGCCTCGTATCATGTGGTAATGAGAGAAAAGGTTTGAACCAAGTAAGAAATTCATCTTTGAAAGTACCAAAAAAATTTCCGAAAATTAAAAAATATATACAAAAATTACAAAAATCACAAAAAAAATAAAAAGAAGAAAAGAAAAGAAAAGAAAATTTTTTATTTTGAGAAATGAAAAGATGAAGAAAAGTGTAATGATCTTGTGTTCTTCAATATTGAAATGCTTTGATTCAACCCAAAATACAGCATCTTTGATTGCTTTGGTGACAGTCTCATTGTAAGGATTTCTTTGTAGTAAGTTACTGGTTTCTTTTTCATCTCTTCTTTCTTTGTTTTTCCTTTAAATTTTAGCATTTCCTTTCATTATTTTCCACTTTACATTAACCTTTGTTGTTTTCTTTAGCCGACACACTTGACAGATTCTGAAAGATCAAAATTAGTTCTTAAAAGAATTGATTACGAGGGAACGAGTGGAAAAGGCGTATTGAGTGTGTGAGATCAGAAGGGGAGACATAAAAAAAGCCATTAAAAGTTTCTCCCGAGTGAAACACGAGTGTTGAGTGATTGAGTGCCAATTATGATTTCTTTGGAGCGAAATTATGAGAATCTTTGTGTGTGTGTTGTGAGGTCCTATAGACATTAATTATGTTTGTGTTGTCTTGTTTTATTTTACTAATATGGCAAGTTCTAGTGATAGCAATCCGGGTGACCAACCACCAAACTTGCAAATGCATGCCATTACCCGTGAGATACAAATGATGTTAAGGGCTGAACTTGAGGCTTTACACTCTAGAATGGATAAAATCGATGGAGGATCCTAATCTCATCATAATGAAGAGATTAATGATGAAAACAAAATTGATCAGCCTCCGAGACTGAATCAGAGACATGGGCGTGCATTTGATGATAATTTGGCTAACATAAAAGTTGTAATTCTATCTTTTGAGGGGACGAACGGATCCTGATACATATTTGGTGTGGGAGAGTAAAGTTGAGCATTTTTTTAGTGTTATAATTACTCGGAACAAAAGATGGTTCGTTTGGCATCAATATAGTTTGTTGATTACGCTCTCATTTGGTGGGATCAATTGTTGATCAGTAGAAGAAGAACCGGTAAGGGTCCAGTGAATACGTGGGTAGAAATGAAACGAGTTATGAGATAACGGTTTGTTCCATCTCATTTAATCGTGATTTATTTCAGAAATTAAAAAACTTGAAACAGGGTAATCGAAGTGTTAAAGATTACTTCATAGAGATGGAAATGGCCATGATGCGTGCAAATATCGAGGAAGATAGAGAAGCAACTATGGCACGTTTTCTTGCAGGTTTGAATTTTAAAATTGCTAACGTTGTTGAGTTGCAACATTATGTCGAGTTGGATGACATGGTGCATATGGAGATCAAAATAGGAAGACAACAACGTAGGAAATCTTCTTATCGAGGTAATACTCCTTCTAAAGTTTTATCTAATCCATTATTAACTCCTAACAATGCCAGGAAGCAAACACCACTTAAGATTAAGGAAAGAATAGAAGCGAGTAGTATGAAGCCTCCCGTTGTTGAAGTTGGACGTGGAAAACAACATATACACCAGAACACACAAGAGACATCCAATACTTCAAATGCCTTTTCAGAGGGCATGTTGTAAGTCAGTGTCCTAACCGAAAGACAATGTTGTTACGTGTGAATGGGGATATAGAGTTCGAATCTGAAGATGATGAGCAAGAAACCCCTTTAGTGGATAGTGATGACGATGATGACCAAGTACAAACGTGTGCAACAAGTGAAGCAATTTTGGTTAAGAAAAGTTTGAATGCACAACCGATTCAAGATGAACAACAACGAGAGAACATATTTCATACAAGGTGTCTTATAAACGATAAGGTATGTGTTATGATAATTGATAGTGGTAGTTGTACTAACATTGCAAGTACTGTTACGGTTGACAAGTTAGGGCCGAAAATGACAAAGCATCCAAATCCGTACAAGCTACAATGTTGAATGACGGTGGAGAGTTAAAGGTCACTAAATAACTTCTTGTTCTATTTACCATTGGAAAGTACAAGGATGAAGTGTTGTGTGATGTTGTGTTAATGGATGCCACTCATTTGTTGTTGGGACATCCGTGGCAGTTCGATAAAAAGGTGATGCATGATGGTTTTACAAATAGATACTCTTTTATGAATGCAGGTAAGAAAATCACCTTAGCACATTTAACACCAAGTCAAGTGCAAGAAGATCAAGTTCGTTTGAAAAAGAACAGTGAAGAAGCAAAAGGGAAGAAAAAGATGATTGTGTATGCAAGCGAAAAGGAAATCAGGAAAGGTTTTTCCTCTCAGCAATCTTTACCTATTTTAATGTATAAAGAGCATTGTTTATTGGCTTAAATTTCCACTGATTTGCCTGTGTCTATTGCATCTCTTTTACACGAATTTGAGGATGTGTTTCAGGATGAGACATCGAGTGGATTGCCACATATTCAAGGCATTGAGCACCAGATTGACTTTATTCTGGGAACCACTATTCCAAATAGGCCAGCATAACGAAGTAATCTCGAAGAAACAAAAGAAATTCAGAAGCAAATCACTGAGTTAATGGATAAGGGTTACATTCGAGAGAGCTTGAGTCCATGTGTTGTACCAGTGTTGTTGGTACCAAAGAAGGACGGAACGTGTAGAATGTGTGTCGATTGTCGAGCTATGAATCAGATTACTATCAAGTATCGACATCCTATTCCTCGCCTTGATGATATGATTGATGAATTATGTGGTGCAAGTACTTTTCTCCAAGGTGGATTTAAAGAGTGGGTATCATCATATTCGAATGCGAGAAGGCGATGAATGGAAGACAACCTTCAAAACGAAATTGGGTTTGTATGAATGGTTAGTGATGCCTTTTGGTTTAACTAATTCACCTAGTACGTTCATGCAACTAATGAATCATGTTTTGTAACCTTATATTGGAAAATATTGTGTTATATATTTTGATGGCATTCTTATCTACAACAAGTTGTTGCAGGAACATTTGAGAAATGTTCTTGGTACATTCAAAAAAGAAAGGTTGTTCGTTAATTTACAGAAATGTGTATTTTGTACTGACAAACTTACCTTTCTTGGTTTCATTGTTAGTGTCCAGGGTGTAGAGGTCGATCTTGAAAAAGTGAAGGCAATTTAGGAATGGCCTTGACCGATGTCGATAAGTCAGGTTAGATATTTTAATGGTTTAGCTAGTTTTTATCGTCAGTTCATGCCTAACTTCAGTTCCATTACCGCACCCTTAACTGGGATTATAAAGAAGAATTCTATCTTCAATTGGGGTAATGAACATGAGGAAGACTTTCTAAAAATAAAGGATTTTTGACTAAGGCACCAGTGTTAGCATTGCCTAATTTTGATAAAATGTTCGAGATTGAGTGTGATGCTTCAGGTATAGGAATTGGAGCATTCTTATAACAGGAAAAGCGACCTATTGCATATTTCAGTGAGAAGTTGAGTGGTGCTACCGTAAACTATCCAGTTTATGATAAGAAGATGTATGCATTAGTTTGAGCACTTGAGACGTGGTGCCGAAAGAGTTTGTGATTCACACCGATCACGAGGCTTTGAAACACATTACAGGTTAGCATAAATTGAATAAAAGGCATGCTAAGTGGGTTGAATTTTTAGAGTCTTTTCCTTATGTCATTCAATATAAAAAGGGTAAAGACAATGTTGTAGAAAATGCCTTGTCCTCCAGGTATGCACTTCTGAATTATTTGGACTCTCATTTGATTGGTTTTTCTTATATTAAAGATTTATATGCCACTGACTCTGATTTTGGAGAAATATATATGTCATGTGAAAAATGTGCAGATGAGAAGTTTAATCGACTTGATGGATATATTTTCAAAGAATGAAGAATCTGCATTCCTCAAGGGTCAATTCGAGAAGTCCTTGTTCGAGAAGCATATGAAGGTGGACTTATGGGACATTCTGGAGTTACAAAGACGTTGTACATTCTGAATGAGCATCTATCATGGCCTAAAATGTGCAGGGACGTTGAAAGAATATGTGAACGTTGTGTAACATGTAAGAAAGCAAAATCGAAGGTTCTACCACACTGTATGTATTTGCCTTTACCTATTCCTGATTCTCCTTGGCTGGATATTTCGATGGATTTTTTGTTCGGATTGCCTAGAACTAGGACAGGTAGAGATAGTATCTTTGTTGTGGTTGACAGGTTTTCAAAGGTGGCACATTTCATTGTGTGTCATAAAACTGATGATATTACTAATGTGGCCAACTTATTTTTCAAGGAGATTGTTCGTTTACATGGAATTCCTAGGTCTATTGTTTCTGACAGGGATGTTAAGTTTTTGAGTCATTTATGGAGGACTCTTTGGTGCAAGTTGGGAACGAAACTGATGTTTTCCACTACTTGTCATCCTCAAATTGATGGATAAACTAAGGTTGTAAATCGAGTTTTATCTACTGTATTACGTTCCATCATTAAAAAGAACATTAAGACATGGGAAGATTGTTTGTCGTATGTTGAGTTTGCCTATAACCACTTTGTTCATTCTGCAACTAAATTTTCACCATTTGAGATTGTTTATGGCTTTAATCCTTTAACTCGTATGGATTTGTTGCCATTGCCTCAAGAACAGGTTATGAATAGGGACGAAAAGTCTAAGGCAGACTATGTGAAAATGTTGCATCAACATGTTAAGGAGAATCTACAGCGAAGGAATCAACAGTACGAGAAGTAAGAAAATAAAGGTCCAAAGCAAGTTACCTTTGATGTTGGAGATTGAGTTTGGGTTCATTTCCGAAAGGAACGTTTTCCAGCCCAACGATGTTCTAAGTTGTTACCACGAGGAGATGGTCTATTTCAAGTGTTGGAGAAAGTGAATGATAATGCTTACAAGTTGGACTTACCGGGTGAATTCAATGTAAGTGCTATATTTAACGTTTCTGATTTATCCCCTTACGATATTTCTATAGATTTGAGGTTAAATCATTTCAAGAAGGGGGGATGATGTGAGCACATCAACGCCAGCAAAGGAAGCTGATCTGGAGGTCTTACCAACAGGACCTATCATACGTTCTAAGGTAAATCATTTCATGGAAGCTCTTTCTCTTAAGTGATTACAAGTTTCTGAATCATTCCATAATGTTTATGCCTTAGAAACTAAGCTTTTCAATGTGTTACATACTGATGTGTAACATCACCTTAGTTATACTAAGTAGTTATATGCATTTGCATTAGTTTCATTAGGTATATAAGTGTGTGCATTATATATATATTACTTATTTATGTTTTTAATAAGTTTTATAGCTCCTAAGTGTGTTTGCATGGTATTTTCAGCTTATTAGTAAGTTTATAATAAGTTTGTCATACTTTGATGGATGTTATTATGTTGTTCATATAGGAATAATAAAGGGCAACAACTTAAGGTCTTAATCCTAGATTGTTTGAACCTCAAGGGAGTGTTCTCAGCTCAAATTAACTCATTACACTTTCAACTAGCTGAATTAAGCTCACCTTAGCTTCGTTCAGCTCGATTTCAGCTCCACTAGCTCAATTCAAGCTAACAAGTCCAGAAGCAGCTCAAAGGTGTCCTACGTGTGGGAGAGTGTCCTACAAGCATGTGAGCAACATTTGGGGCGTTATATACCTATCGAAGAGTGCATGGCATGCGTGACATTGTGCACATGTGTGGAAATTCATCATTGGGTAGATTTGAATTCAAACTGAAAGCACATGTGAAATTGTTTGAATTCTCAACCCTTACCTCCATACATGGCCGGTTTTTAACCCCCTTATCCACTCATTTAACACATGCAAAATGCATTAAATGCATTCAAAATCAGCCACACAAATGGACATCAACTCAAGGGAGTTACATGGTGGTTTTTCATTTGAGTTTTAAATTCAAAATCTGATTGTTTTGTAGCCACAAGTGATGGCCAGCCATATCTCTCCTTCATCTATATATTTTGTAATTTGTAAGTACAAAGGTTAGACATTTTATGAATAAAAATTATTGTGAGGTTTTTCTCTCAATGTTAGTTCTTCTTAGAACTATTTTCTTTACATTTCAAGTCTGATCTTGTTGTGTCAAACTTGTAAGACTTCAGGTTCAAAGATTGCTATCTAACGGGTCCAAGTCCTTTGAACATTGAACGTATAAGGTTCGGGTTTATACTTTTTACTATAGGTTCTTCCTTGTTCTTTGTTTGTTAACCAAATTTCCAGACTTGTTCTTTCACCATTGTCATCTTCACCAAGCATTCATCTTCCACCTTTCACCCTTCTAAATTTACAGCAACCTAATTCCTTCTTTTCTTCATCCTTTCTTCATCATTTCTTATTCATTTTTGTTCTTAACCTTAAGCATACAACCAACAATATCTTTCTTAGTTTTAGTAAGTTTACTGCAACAGAATTGCTTACTTCCTTCTAGATCCATTACAATGAAAGCGGTCATCGTTCAATAGGTTTCCTCGTATCACTTTCCTTTGTAGACGAGAGGTTAGATGAACTTGATTGCCTCATAATTCGTTGCTCACCCTCTGCCTCCAAATTTAGTTGGTAAGCAACATTGTTAACCCAAGCGTTAACCGTTAGTCGGTTATTCAATTGTCACTCAATTGGTTTCTTACTCTTGCTACTCCTTATATTGCTTTTCTTCCCTTTCTTAACCAAGTTCTCCCGGTTTTTGGAAATTCTAACTCATTGTGAACTCTTTACCCCCATATTCGCCCCCTTATTGATAAAGTAGTGTGTTTCCCATTCCTGACCTTATTTCATGTTCAACAACGCCCACATGTTATCCATCCACCATCGAGACCATTTCAACATGGTCACTTACCTTTTTAGACACTTTATTTTTCTTGTCAGGGTACGATTCCATATAGACAACTGTACGATTAACCAATCATTTTTGAACTCCTTGGCCCTTATGACTTGGTTGTCCCATTTTCTTGTCTTCCTCTGGAACATATTCCTCTCTCATCTTGTCAACATAGTTATTTTCTTCCCTAACTCCCTCACTTATAGCTTCCGTTCCTTCCAAGATAGCAAAACGAGAACCTGATCTACCACTACCAATGCCTCAATTTCCATTCTTTTGCTTGGTCTGTTCCGAACTCATTTTTCGGTGAGTATCAACCACCATCCAAAGACCATATGATCTTTGTTTCGTCTCAGGGTTAACATTAGGAGCCCCATAATTAACTTCCTCATTACCCTAAGAAAAAAAGATAAATAAAAACAAAACGTGCCAAAAAAATAGAGTAAAATGTGTCATAAAAATAGAGTTATTAAAAAATAAACGAGACAAAAAAAAAATAAAATATAATATAAAAAATAGATGAAAAAAATATTAACGACGATGACCAATACTAAAGTCGGTGCCGCCACTCACAACCAAAATTAGAGTAAGCGGCGAAAAATTTTAGGGTTGAGATAAAGGGTTACAATACTTTCTTAATAGTTATTGTGATATATAGATAAATGTACATATATAATATTAAAGTTATCATAATATTTTTGTGTAATATTGGTATTTTAATTAAATGATTTTATTAATTTAATTATATTTCATTGTAATATTAACTTCATCTAACGTTTGACTATATATATATATATTAAGTACTTGAACTACTTAATGGGTTAAAATAACCTCGGATTAGATGAAAACGTTTAATGCTCATCGTTAACATGTCAAGTCTTACGTGTCCAAAATATTGATGTTGATATTGTCACGTGTGTAAAGTATGATGTAATATTGTCACGTCATCATTTTTGACATATAATATTTATCACATCAACGACATGTGTTAACCTTTGTTGATTATATATGTAATTATTTGAATCAATTTGATATGTTTATCATATTGATACAGAGTAATGTATGCCAATGAGTGTTGGTACAAATGGTTAGGATTTAAAAATATGAGCTTGTAAAGTTAAGTTTAAATCCTATTACTGTCACTCTTAGTGGACAATCTGTAAATTCTTATGTAAATCTTAAGGTATGCCCTGGTCTTGGATTGGGAAACCAATTATGACCTAAACTTTTATTTACCAAAGGAAAATATAGAGTAATGTATTAATTAATATATATTTGACTATTAATCTTTTTATATATAAATCAAATAATTAAATATTATGAATTTATTTGAAATTTGACATATCATCTATAACAATAAAACATAAAACATGACAATCCGATTACTAAAATATTAATACCTAGTGTTATTATGCAACTGATTTTAAAAATTATTTGATGGTTTTTAGTGATTTATGTAACTTAATTTTTGTGATTCGAATTAAAACAATAATTTTTTAGGATTGGGACAAGTTTAGGGTTTGATTGTTGCTCCATCTTTAAAAAACTTGATTCGAATATAAATTTTCAAAAAACAAAATCAACTGAACAAAAGTGAAAACCCACATAGCACATATTCGTAGCCCAAAAACAAACCAAAAATAAAATAAACCCTAGATTCGGAGGAACACACTAATAAGGACTCAATTGAACAAATGATAACAATTAAAACCAATTTCATATTGTTACTACTAATGAATGCAGGCGACACTATAAAATGCCTTAAACCCTAATTGCCTGCCACTTCCCATTCCCTAAAGCCCCCAGAAGCCACCGAACAACTTGAACCCAATCCAAAGTCACCGCCATTTTTCAGTTAATTTGATTGTTTCGAACCAACGAAAAAGGTGGGTTTTTGGAGCCTTTGATTCAATGGCTCTTTACTTATTGTACGAGTCATCTTCTGGGTACGCGCTATTCCAGGCTCAGGGACTCGATGAAATCGGTCAAAACACGGAGGCTGTTAGGAACTCGGTTGCCGATCTGAACCGGTTCGGTAAGGTGGTTCAACTCACTGCTTTTCAGCCTTTTGAATCCGCCATTGATGGTCTCAACCAATGCAACTCTGTTTCTGAAGGTATTAAATTGGATTTCGCCTTTAGTTTGTTTTTCAAGCTTCTGGGTTTAGTTTTGTTTTGCCTTCTAGTAATTTTCTTCAATCTATGTTTTCGGCATGGATTTTTGCTAGTAATACAAGTTTTTACAGTTTAAGTAAATTTTTTTGGTAAATTATTATGTTTATCTGTTGTTTCGATTTGGTATTCGCTTGAAATAAAATGTTCCGCCATTTTTGTATGGTTGTCTAGGTGATTTTTCCTTCTAAAATACTAGCTAAACAAAGACACATCGATAATGTTTTCCATTTCATATGATGTTGCTTATTGCTTAAGGTAGGTTAACAATTGGATTATGTCTGATTTCATTGTTGGTGTCTGCTAATTACTTTTTGTATGCAAGTATATTTACTTTGTGGTTTAATTTGGGGTTGCTTGAAATAAAGGATTCTGCCATTTTTGTGTGGTTGGTCTGGGGAATTATCCTTTCAGAATACTAACTACTGGAAGACGCACATAATATGATGTTGCTTGCTGTGTAAGTTGGGTTAACCATTGGTTTATATCTGGTTTCATTGATAGGTCTTATGACTGATGAATTAAGGAACTTTTTAGAGCTTAATCTCCCCAAAGTCAAGGAAGGCAAGAAATCAAAGTTCAGCCTCGGAGTTGCAGAGCCTAAGCTGGGTTCCCACATCTCAGAAACGACTAAAATTACATGCCAGAGTGGAGAGTTTGTTCTCGAGCTTCTTCGTGGTGTGCGGTTGCATTTCGATAAATTCATCAAGGACTTGAAGGTATGTGTATAGTCTTTATGTTTCACCTTTATTTTTTTCTTTCAATAAGAAGGCTACAAGCATGTGTTTTTCTTAAAACTTTGTAGCCTGGGGACTTAGAAAAAGCGCAGCTTGGTCTGGCACACAGTTACAGTAGAGCAAAGGTTAAGTTCAATGTTAATCGAGTGGACAATATGGTTATTCAAGCAATTTTCCTTCTTGATACTCTTGATAAGGATATCAATTCATTTTCCATGAGAGTGAGGTTTGTTATAAACTAGCATTATTTTAGTTTAATTTGTAACCATAACTAGTATGGGCATGGATATTATGTAATGGATATCCTCTGAATGATGACTTCCTACAGGGAATGGTACTCATGGCACTTTCCGGAGTTGGTAAAGATTGTCAATGACAATTATCTCTATGCAAGAGTTGCAAAGCTTATAGAGGATAAGTCAAAGTTGTCTGAAGAACACATCCCTGCCTTAACCGAAATACTGGGGGATGAGGACAAAGCAAAAGAAATTGTTGAAGCTGGAAAGGCATCAATGGGTAGATATCTTGTATTTATACCACAATTCAACCTTATTTTCTCATGCCCCCATTTATTAACTCTTTTTATCCTTTGCAGGACAGGATTTGACTCCAGTTGATTTGATTAATGTTCAGCTATTTGCTCAAAGGGTAATGGATCTTGCCGAGTACAGAAAGAATCTTTATGATTATTTAGTGACAAAGATGAATGACATTGCACCAAATTTGGCATCATTGATCGGGGAAGTTGTTGGGGCACGGTTGATCTCTCATGCTGGTAGTCTCACAAATTTTAGCGAAGTGCCCCTCTTCCACTCTTCAGATTCTCGGTGCTGAGAAGGCCCTTTTCAGGTATTTTACTTCTCACCTTGTCTTCTTACGACTGTGTGGAGTCATAAAATGTGTGAACAACCAGAGTTCTTGATAAAATTATCTCCCTCGTTGAGCTGTGCCATTCAGGTCTTGCTTTCAAGATCTTGAGTAATCATCCTAGTCCACTATTTAATTTCTTTTCCGATATTTTTATAACCGTACTTATAAGGCATTGGTCTCACCCATTTGCTTGCTGCTGGTGGCTTCAGGGCACTGAAAACACGAGGAAATACACCCAAGTATGGTCTTATTTTCCATTCATCTTTCATTGGTCGAGCATCTGCTAAAAACAAGGGTCGAATGGCCCGCTATCTTGCAAACAAATGTTCCATTGCATCTCGAATTGATTGCTTTGCAGGTAATTTTCATTTTTGTTTGCATATATGCTGTTAGTTTTCCCATAAGTTGATCAATTCTCTTGTTGCAGAGAGGGGATCCACTGTTTTCGGGGAGAAACTACGAGAACAAGTCGAGGAACGACTTGAATTCTATGACAAAGGTGTTGCACCTCGAAAAAACATTGATGTTATGAAGTCTGCAATTGAAAGTACTCAAAACAAAGGTACAGGGAGCTGCCAATCCCATTTTTTTTTGTACAATTTTGAATGTAATTTTTTCCTATTTTAAGATGTTTGGTAGAACTAAGGCGGTAACACGATATCTTGCACCCGAGCCCTTGGAGAATTTGATGTCAGTTGATCTCAGCTCCTACTGAAAGTGGATTATTTAACCGAGTTAGTCGATCGGCTTTGGCAAGTACGATTTCTATTTAAAATTCTTATCTATCATCATGTTTAATGCACAGATGTGGAAATGGAAGAAGCCCCACCTTTTGAAGCTTCCGCAAAGAAAAGCAAGAAAAAGAAGTCGAAACCCGAAGATGCCCCAGTTGCTGCTACAAATGGAGATGCTTCAGAGGATGCTAAATCAGAGAAGAAAAAGAAAAAAGAGAAGAGAAAGATAGAGGAAGATCATTATCTCACACCGGAGAAGACAAACACTGAGCAAGACGGAACGGCCAAGAAGAAGAAAAAGAAGAGCAAAGATGAAGGGACTGCTGCAAGTGAAACTAAAAAGAAAAAGAAGTCCAAGGAATGAATTCATCACTGGTGTGCTCAATTTTTTGTAATGGCATACTAAAATAGTGTTTTTCTAAGTGGTGTTTTTTTTTCTTCACAAATGAACAGCTTTAGGTGCCTTTGGAATTTGGCATTTGTTGAACTTCCTCAGTATTGAAAGTGAGATTCTTGTCTTTTGCTCGGTTTTCAGATTCACGCGAATGTCGAAATGTTTTTCATGAACATATGTATAAGAATCTCTGTCACTTACCACATTGTTCATTGTGTTATGCAAATTCAATTATTTAGTTGGTTTAATTATACATAATGGAAAGAAATTGCGTTGGACTAAATAGTTGCTTATATTCTTATTCTTTTTTTAAGTTATTTTTATCTTTACTGTTTTATTTTGAATTAAAAAGATTTTTTAACGAAAATAGTTAATTAACAAACGATTAATATCCTAAAATAATGTTTTTTATCTTAAAATAAAAATGTTAAAAGTTAAAATGCTTTAGATAAAAAGAATAAGTGCTAAAATGACTATTTAGTCAAATGTTAATTTTACCTTAAAATAAAATGTGTAGAATATAATGCTAAAAAAGGATTAACATAATTATTTAGTCAAATGTTCAAGACTTTTTTGATGTTATACCTTTTAAGTATTTATGTTTGTCACATATATAAACATGAGTAAAAATATATTTATGTTGAACACATATATCTTAAAAATTTAGGAACTAATTTAAAATAAAAATCATAATTTAAAATAATATTAAAATATTAAAAAATATAAACAAGAATATATAACTTAATAGAGAATCAAATTCAATTATTTGAGAGAGAAAAGGATATTGATAACAATCAATATGTCATCGTCAACGTAACATAACGTTAACAACATATCTCAATTAGTGTTTGTTTTATCTTTTATTCTTTTATTCTCTTACTTGTGTTTAATTTGTTTATTTTAAATTCTATAAATACTAAATTCGAGTTTATTAAAAACATAAAACCCTTCGACATAAACATGATCAAATCATATTTAAAAAATGTATCTATCTATATTACTTAAATTTAGGAATAAATTAAAGATATGTACGAATTAAGTGACATCGATGATAAATGAATTTTGTTATTTTTTAAGGTCTCAGGTTCAAGTACGCTATGGGTATAAGCATGTCAAATAATTGTGAGTCATCTTTAGAAGAGATATTATCTTGTACTTACCTCATATTATTTAAAATAAATATTTTTTTTTAAATTTCAATTTCATCTCTAAATTATGACCCTTATTCTAAATTGGTCCCTAAAGTTTTGAATCTTTCAATTTCATCCCCAAAGTCATCGAAATATAAATTAGTTTCAAGCATATTTCAACCTAAATTTTATTTTTTTCAAATATATAATAATATAACTTGACCTAACAATTTTATTAATAAATGATGTGAGTAATATATAAGTATTGTTTGGAATGAAATGAAAATGTGTCTAAAAGTTTGGGGATCAATTTATAACGAAGATCATAGTTTGAGGAAGAAAATGAAATATTCAAAAGTTTGAAGATTAATTTAGAATGATAGTCATAGTTTAGAGATGAAATTGAAATATTTAAAACTTTAGGGACTAATTTATAATAAAAATCATAATTTGAGAATATATGATACAATTAACTCTTCTCTTTTAAACATGTTTAAAGGTTTGTGTAACACCCTAATCTAGTTTAACCCGAATATCAGTGAATCATGATGTCACAGGGACCACCATAGTCACTCACCCAAAAATTTTCTGTAAAACAATTGTAAAATACTATATAAAATCCATCCCAAGTAAAATAAAACAAAACGTGATAATTCAAAGTTTACAAAATATAGGGAGCTCCCAAATCATCCATAATAAATACATTGAGTTTAAAATCAAAATAAAGTTACATTTAAATACAAATAGTCTACAATAGTATATGCCCTCTAAACTAAAGCAAGATGTACTTTGGTACCTCGACTATGTTGGGATATTTGGTGACAATAACGCTCCTCGAACAACCTCCTAAGAACTTGCGCATGGAAACACATTTTGAACATTGAGCTTGCAAGCTCAGTGCCTCACTAATAAATGTACTATACTACATGCATTCACTAAATGCGCATGCTAGTGGCACATGTATGAAACATGGGAATACTAATTTAACATGCTGAGGTAGGCATCATGGTGTAGCTAAAGGTTCTGCATCTCGGAGCTCACACACCCCTCTGGCTTTCCTAAATATCCTTGCGTATTTGGGTAAGATTCGGAGCTACATTGGAAACGTACACCCGCCAAGTTACTCTGTCGAGTCTTGGGGCATATGCGCCCAGTCGACTACTAAAGTGCCTTGGCACTGACCGAATATCCGAATTGCACGATCATATATACTAGAGAAACTCGGGTGTCCTAACTGTAACCCGAGCGTCAAACAATGCTAATTTTATATCATCCTAATTGTTATTTTCTCTTGTTGTTATGAGATTATTATTATTCTTACTTGTAGTTTTATTTCATGGTAATCTGGTGTTATTGAGTGCTTCAAAGTCTACCCCTTAAAAGTCTTGGGTTTTTTATCCAAATTGTTTGTGGGTACCAGTACTAAGTCCTCGGTATCGATATTGACCTCTGGGTATCGATGCTAACCTCTGGATATCAATACTACTGACTTATTGAAGGCTAATAACAAAGGGATGGTATTGATACTCTGGTTTGAGTATCGATACTTGCCTAAGTATCGATACCAAATTTGGCTTTGATGTTTTAAAAAATATCTAAGTATCGATTTTTTGGGAGTATCAGTACTCTACCCTTGGGTTTCTCGATACTCTTAGGAGTATTAATACAAAAAATAACCACTGAAGTCTACTAAGTGAACTCAGTATCGATACCACCCTGCGAGTATCGATACCTTACCTACAATATCGATACCCAATGCATAAGTATCAATACTTCTATCCTTAAATCCCTTTTTTTAACACCTGAAGAACAATGTCGGTATTGTTCTTTCAGTACCGATCTTCATGCTCATAAATGCTCTGTTTTGAGCACCAAAATGCCTCTCCAACACTCTCAAACTTCCTACTGAGGTCCCCAAATGTTATTAGAGTGTTATGTCTAACATTAAGGGTCATAATAAGGCCATAACACGCTAAAAACACTAAATATTGAACCTACCATGAACATGCTTCATAACTCATGCAACCTACCAAAACACATCTAATGACCTACACGTGATAGAGTTGAGTAAGAAGTGAGTTACCTTGGATTTTTAGGCTGTTGGAAACTCCCAAAATTCAACCAAACACTAACTTCTCATTTCCTTTAGCCTTGGAGCTTTCTCCAACTTATCTCACTAGACAAGAATTAAACACAAGGATTGCTAACGTTGTTGGGGAGTTTAGAAAGGAGTTTAGAACATTTCTTGAGGCTTGAATCCCTTCAAAAAACGAGCTGGTATCTCTAGGTTTTTGAAACCCCCACTAAACCCATATTTGGTATCCTTAACCAAAACTTGTTATAGATAGTTTGAATTGAAGCTTAGAATGAGGAGATCGAAGCTCTTACGTTGTTGTTGTTAGTAGAGGTTTGAAATACTACAAAGTTTGCACATTTTCACAAGAGTCTAAGGAAGCAATGGAGTTTGAATTGGGAGGAAGAAGACAAAAGGAATGGTGAAATGAGATATGAAAGGGGTGTTTCAGACGTGAAGTCATCACCCTTAATGGGAAATTAGCCTTTGAAATAAAAAGATCAAACTACTTTTTTGGTCCTCCTTATTTTGATTACAATTTTAAAACACCATTTTTCATCACATGTTGGGCCAAAGCAAAATCCAACTAAAGGTTAACTTGGTCCAAGTCTTATTACAATGCTTATAGATTTGTCTAAACCCACTCGGGTTGACATGAAACTACTAACTTGAGATTCGAGGTGTTACAGTTTGAGTTTGAGTTTAATAGTCTAATATAAGTTTCTTTCGAATAATCTTTCATTATTATTTTGAATCTTAATTTTTTTACAGGAAGATGATTAAAATTATAATTTTTAAAATTATTTGTGAACTTAATTTAATTTTAAGTATTTTCTTAAAAATATATATCTTTAATGTTAAACTCTTTAAACGTTTTTAATAATAAAAGAGTGTTTCTTCTTCTTATAGCTCCCGAATTTAAGTATGCAAAATTTATGTATATTATTAATAACTAAGTAATAATCTAAAAAATTATTATCTTGTAATCCTATCATATTATTTAATATATATATATATATAAAATGTTTCGTAGCACATGTTATTCGACACTAAACAACGTTAAGGCTATGCTGATATTAATTATTTGGATTATGTTTGCAAACTACTACAACATTAAAGGTAATGTAAAAATAAAATTATTAGTATTGATTATTACAAATAATAATAATAAAGAAAGTAAAACTAATATAAGTAATGTATCGTACAATTTATTATTTTAAAAATAAATCCTTTTCAAATTGACAAAATCATAAAAATAAATATCATCCTTAAAAATTAAAACAATTTTTCAGATTTTATATATTTAAAATAAATTTTAGGGTAAAGTATAAAAATGGTCTCCCGATTATAGGGTATTACTTTGTTAAGTTCCTCGACTATTAAAAGTTGCAAAATAGTCATTCGACTATAGAGTGTTGCTTTGTTGAATCATTCGACTATTAAAAGCTACCAAAAGGTCACCCAACTATTATCATGTTCCAAACACGTCATTTTTTCGTTAAAAATGATGATATTCTTAATTAAATGTTAACCTGTCGATTGTGATATAATAAAATATAATCCTAAAATTTCAAACAACTCATATCTCATCCATCATATTAACGTCCAACTTAGGTACCACCAATTTTTAACGGAAAAAGACGAGCTTGGAACATAATAAATAGTCTGGTGACCATTTTGTAACTTTTAATAGTTGAGGGACTTAACAAAGTAACATTCTATAGCCGAAGGATTATTTTGTAACTTTTAGTAGTTAAAAGACTTAATACAGTAATATCCTATAATTAGGGACTATTTATGTACTTTATCCTAAATTTTAAGATAAATTATTTTACTAAACATTGATAATTTCATAACCACATTATTTTGCAAGACAAAATCCAAATCAAACACAAAGTTGATGGGGCCTTGTGACGAATCCTTCGAAAATAAAAGAGAAAAGTCAGAAATGTTACTGTTAGACATTGCTATCATTCTAAAATGGAGAGCGGGCCTGGAGTAGAGGCTGCTATGTGTTGCATTCTAAAATGGTTAAACTATACTAGAGCTCCCTAATATATAGTCAAATTATTGTTTTAGCTACTATAATTTTGAAAATTATAAAATAATCATTGAATTCATCTAATTATTATAAAATGATCATGGTGATAATAATAATGATAAGGTTTGAAAATCTTAATAATCATTTAATAATAATTCATTATATTTAGTAATTATTTTTAATAGTTTAATAAAATTTAATGATTATTAAAAAATTGAAAAAGATTTATCGAATATGATTTTCTAATCGTTTAATATGTTAATGATTATTTTATAATAATTCCATAACTCATAAAATTGTGTCATATTCAAGTTTTCCCGGTAATTTAACTATTTGTGCTACTGGATAACTACCACTGGTTCTTCAGATTCTTCACATCGTGGTTCTCATTGTCAATGGCAAGAGCGTTAGGAAGGATCATCAAGAATCCATTACTGAGCTTAACCCCGAGTCCAAGATCATTGACTCAACTGTTCTCATCAGTTTCACCGTTACCATCACTCTGTTCTTCCAAGAAAACATCCCCTTCCCTCTCAATCTTCTTCCTTTCCTTCCTATTTTCCTTCACTTTCTTGGGGTCTCCATCTTCATATTCTTCCCAAATTCCCATGATTTAATCCAATGTACTTCTATTGAATCTCCAACAATTTCCCCAATCTACCCCACTCTTTACCTTTTCCCTACTCTAAAATCATCTTGGCATCTTACTTTCTGGGTTGAACTCCAACAACGAGATTCAACCCAGAATTGGCGGAATTTATCAGAACAAGAAACCGAGTTCTGAAAACAACCCGATGGAAATGGCAACCGTCCTTGCTTGGATTCGACAATGAGGTACATCAAAGATCTGCAAAAATTTCGATTGAGAAGATCAGATTCTTGGTCGTCGTTGCCGCCGGGGGATTGAATCAACAACGAAATCAAATCATCAATGCCGTTGTTATCGCTCGAATCCTCAAACTGCTTTAGTTGTGCCATCTTGTTAGGGAAACCAGGTTATTTCCCACACATAGTTTCAAAATTGACCTAAAATGTCAAGATCAAAACCACCAAAGTTTGCACAGCGGATAAACCCGTCAAACTATTGAATATTGAAACACAATGAAAAACCCAAATAAAAAACAACAAAGGAGAGAACACACCAATTTACGAGGTTCGACGAGAATATCGTCTACTCCTCGGCACCGCACTGGATGATAACTTCACTATCAACTAATATTACAACAAATGAATTCTTTAGAATTCCCAAAGTGAGAGAATGAAGAAAACAAGAGGAAGAGAGAACTTGTTTTGGGATGATTTCTAATAAAATACTTAGGCCTATTTATAGTTAAGGACCAACTTATAAATAATCTAATATTTTAGGGACCAAAGATGAAATTCCCAGGTGTAAAGTTGGCCACCTACCAAAGATGAATTTTCCAATAAGTTGGCCACAAACCAAGATTATTTTTCCAATAAGTTGGCCACCAACCAAAGATGTCAACTTTGCCAACTTTCAAGCCAAACATAACAAATCTCCACCTTGACTTGAAATTACCAAGCTTACTCAACTTCTTCAACTCCCCAAATTTGATGAATTTATTTTAATGTAGTGCCTCTAATTACGCTCAGAAGCGCCACACAACTGAAGGTGTTCATACTTTCAGGATGTTAATC
Organism: Hibiscus syriacus; assembly: GCF_006381635.1. Classification (NCBI taxonomy): domain Eukaryota; kingdom Viridiplantae; phylum Streptophyta; class Magnoliopsida; order Malvales; family Malvaceae; genus Hibiscus; species Hibiscus syriacus. The sequence goes on from NW_024063200.1 coordinate 1,289,760, forward strand.
AAGTTCAAACAATGATTGAACTTGATTATTGTTACCACCTTGGTCATCATATCTACAAGATTTTCTGTGGTTGTAATTTTCTAAAGTAGAATCTTTCATTCTTTAAAGATCTCCCACACAAAGTGATACATTACGTCGATATGCTTAGTCCTTGAATGGTAGACTTGATTTTCGCTAAGTGAATAGCGTTCTGAATGTCACAATAGAGACTAATGTGACTTTGAACAACTCTCAAGTCTTCCATCACCCATTAAGCCAATTGCTTCCTTCACATCCTCTGAAACTGCCATGTATTCTGCCTCTGTAGTAGATAAAGCCACCGTAGATTGCAAAGTAGACTTCCAACTTACTGGGGCTTTAGCAAGAGTAAACAAATACCAAGTAATTGATCGACGCTTATCCAAATCACCAGTATAGTCAGAATCAACATATCCAACCACACACTGACCAAGTGTTTCATCCTGTTCAAACACTAAACCAACATTCACGGTTTGTTGGAGATACCGTATAATCTATTTCACAGCTTGTCAATGTCCTTTTCTAGGACCATGCATTTACCTTCTCACAACTCCAACCTCTTGTGAAATGTCAGGACACATACACACCATTCCATACATCAAGCTCCCAACTGTATTAGCATATGGAACTTTTGCCATATACTCTAGTTCTTCGTTAGTTTTAGGAGATAACTGAGAACTAAGTTTCAAATGAGAAGCTAGTTGGATACTTACTTGTTTGGTATTTTCATTCATGCCAAAACATTGTAATACCTTTCTCAGATACTACTTCTGAGTTAAACAAAGCTTTCATCTGTCTATCTCTATTAATCTCCATACAAGAATCTTCTTGGCCTCACGTAGATCTTTCATCTCAAACTCTTGATTCAATTGAGCCTTTAATTTGTCTATCTCCTTTGACTCTTCAAAGCGATCAACATCGTCAATGTACAAGAGAATATAAATGAAAGATACATCTTTGAGCTTTTGTAAATACACACAATGATCATATTTACTTCTAGTGTACTTTTGCCTCCTCATAAAGCTATCAAATCGCTTGTACCACTACCTCAGAGATTGCTTCAATCCATATAGTGATTTGTTCATCTTACAAACACATTTCTCACAACCACCATCTTTGTATCCTTCTAGATGAGTTATATAGATCTCCTCTTCTAATCACCGTGCAAGAAAGCCGTCATTACATCAAGTTGAGCTAGCTCCAAATTCAACTGTGCTACCAAGGCCAACAATATTCTAATGGAGGAATGCTTCACAAGGGGAAAATACTTCATTTTAGTCGATTCCCTCCTTTTAAGCGTAGCCTTTAGCTACCAACCTTGCCTTGTAGCGACACTTTCTTGTTGAGATCCATCTTTCTTTGCAAATACCCACTTGCATCAAATTGCTCTTTTACCTTTCGATAATTGTGTCAATTTCCAAGTGTTGTTCTTTTGGAGAGATTGCATTTCTTCATCCATGGCTCTTTTCCACTTATCACTTTCCAAGCTTTGTATTGCATATTGGTAAGTGATAGGGATATCATCATCACAACTGGAAGAGCATAGGCCACATATCAACAAATCGAGCAGGTCTATAAATTTCTCTCATTGGCCTTCTAACTGCAAGTGGTTCTGGCGTCTCCAATGGTTATTGGGTTTTAACCTCTTCATCTTCTGATTCTTCTATTGGATTTGAAGAATCAGTTGCATTAACTTCTGGGTTCATTGTCTGCTGAAACTCCACTATTTTGGAGTATGCTCCACCTGCTGCAGAGTGCTACTTGTCTGGATAGCTTCATTGTTACCTTCTTTACTAGGACAGATTCATCAAAGGTAACATCTCTATTACAAATTATCTTCTTGGTGTTTAAACACCGAAGGCGAAATCCCTTCACTCAATGGGTGATTCCATAAAGAAAGTCTTCTCTGCTCTCGGATCAAGCTTGGATTCTCCACATTATATTAAACAGTGGCCCAAATACATGTATGGAATCATAATCAGTAGCAGTTTTCCAGACCATACCTCTGTCAACACACCTTTTTGTCCTACCAGGATTCAACTCCTAAAAATAGGAATAATTTTGCTAGGATTCAAACTCCTAAAAATAGGATAGAGTTCTACTATGATTTAAACTCCTAAAGAGGATCCACAAGCACTATAAATAGCCATTGTAACTCACTATTGTAACATCGATTTACACACAAAACACAGAGGAAAGCACGAAAATACAAAGGCAAATCTATTGTAAACGATTCGAAAAGGAAATAAAAGGTAGCATCCTTTTTACATTGGTTCGTTCATTTCTCGCATGTGCACGTTATTTTCTTGAGATTTGGTTCGAATAACCCAAACGTGGGTTGCGCATATAACCAAAAAGGGGTGGGGTTTTGAAGTTTCAAACCTAGATCTACCCCCGAGGCGTGTTCATTTTTTTAAATATTTAATTCACTCCCCTAAATAATTTTTTCCTACTTTATTATTCTTGTTATATGCATGTTACTTTCTATTATTTTATATATGTATATATTTTTTAGTGTTATATATATATATATTTCAACAATCATTTCTTTGCCATAATTTGGATTTCTCTCCAGTATGTCCCAACCGCATATGCCACAACTGAGTTGTGTCCAAATCATCACCTCAGGAAGCTACTGCAACTGCTCCAATAATTGTACTACCTTGGTAGTAATACAAATTATTTTTCCTAATGCCCTTCATCATCATAAGTGCGCCAGATGTGACTTTTTAAACTCCATCTCTCATAGTGACTATTGAGCCTTTGGATTCCAAGGCTCCCAACAAGATGAGATTTTTCTTCAAATTGGGCATGAAGTGGACATCAGTTAGACCTCTGGTTGATCCATCTTGATTCTTTAATCAAATTGAACCTATCTCAACAGTTTTACAGGCATTATCATTGCCCATATAAACAACTCCTGCATTTAGTTCTACTAAATCGGAGAACCACTCCCGATTAGGGGACATATGATAAATACAACCCGAATCTAATATCCATTCATCTGAATGGAATGTTATTGATAAAGCAACCAATGATTTGTCATAGCAACACATGCATCTGGAGCAGCTTTTCCTTTCTTCTTCAGCTTCGAACAATCTTTCTTCCTGTGGCCTTTCTCATGACAAAAGGCACATTCATCTTTTCCCAGTCTGGACTTCGTCTTGATCTCCCTCTCCACTTTGGCTTTGACTTTTCGAGCGACCTCTTGCCACCATGGCTCCGCTGCTCCGCTGCTTCGTACTTGCTCTCCTTCTTGGTTTTCTTTCTGAGCTCATAACTATACAAAGTAACAGTTACATCTTTAAGGGTAATATTATCCTTACCATGAAGTAACGTTGTCTCAAGGTGCTCAAATTCATCTGGAAGAGATGACAACATCATCAAAGACAAATCTTCATCTTTGAAGGTTTCATCAATGCCCAATAAGTCTGCCACTAGCTCATTGAATGCAGTGATGTATTCATTCATATTGATGCCTTGTTGATAATCAAATCTAAATAATCTTTTCTTCATGTGGAGACGATTATGAGAACTTTACTTTAGGAATTTTTCCTCCAATGCTTTCCACATCTTACTTACAGAAGTCTCATTCTTGTAGCCATACTTCTGCTCCCTGGAAAGACAAGATCGAATCGTGCTGCACGCCAAACGATTTATTGTTCCCCATTATTTCTCCTCCATATATTCAGGCTTTTCTTCCTCAATGGCGATGTCTAGTCCTTGTTGGAATAAAGCGTCTAACACCTCGCCTTGCCACATACCAAAATGACCGGATCCATCGAACAACTCCACCAAGAAATTTGCATTTGACATTATCCTCCTTACCGGTCTAGATAAAGAGCTTGATGTTTCAACTGATCCGTATTTTGGCATTTTAATTCTAACGAACAATATTCAATAGCACAAACTGTATCTTTTCAGTAACAGGACCACGAGAATAACCTCAACTGAAGCTCTGATGCCAATTGCTGGGGAAATCGGGTTATTTTCCACACGTAGTTTCAAAATTGACCTAAAATATCAAGATCAAAACCACCAAAGGTTGCACAGCAGATAAACCCGTCAAACTAGGAAAAACCAAATAAAAAACAATAAAGGAGAGAACACACCAAATTTACGAGGTTCGACGAGAATATCGTCTACTCCTCGGGCACCACACCGGATGATAACTTCACTATCAACAAATATTACAACAAATGGAATTCTTTAGAATTCCCAAAGTGAGAGAATGAAAAAAAACAAGAGGAACAAAAAACTTGTTTTGGGATGATTTCTAATGAAATACTTAGTCTTATTTATAGTTGAGTTTTAAGGGCTAAACTTATAAATAACCTAATATTTTTGGGACCAAAGATGAAATTGCCATGTACAAAGTTGGCCACCTACCAAAGATGAATTTTTTAATAAGTTGGTCACCAACCAAGATGAATTTTCCAATAAGTTAGCCACCAACCAAAGATGTCAACTTTGCCAACTTTCAAGCCAAACAAACCATTGTGTAAGGGTTCAAGAAGACTTTAAGAACTGATGTAAGGGTTGTATCTTCGTTACCATCGTCTTATTTGGTTTCTAAACAAACCATTATCACACAGATTCCTTACGGCGTTCCCCCTTCTTGGATTTGTGCTAAATTCCTCAAACAAGTAAGCAGAATTCGATTCGATACGAAACAAATACACGAATATCGAAACCTCATTGTATATTATCTTTGTTTTCAGCTTAATAAAGAATGTGTTCTTGTACTAAAAGGAGTGTATTCTAAGCTCTCCAAGAATCTTCCATTTGATTTGCAAAAGCTTAGGTGCAAGGTACTTCATGTTTGGTTATCGATCTTTTCATTTTTCTTGAAATATTCGCATCCAAAATTTGTATCTAACTCAAATTCTCCAGGTAGCATTCAATGCTCTGAGATTTTTCAAGCCAATTCTCAAGGTTGAGAATCAGCTAGCGAGAAGAATGTGGATTGAAGGTCTATATGTAGCCCTTTATCTACGTCTTGAGAAAGATGTGTGGGTTCGAACTGGATGTCTCACCGGATTAGGTTCCGAATTCGACAAAATCGTAACCCAGATTCAAAAACCTCAGCCTCAGTATCTCACCGGGAGATTTAACATGAGTTATAGTCAACGACACCTCTCGGGATTGTGCCCTATAAATGCACTAGAGATGTCAAGGTAACTATAAAATATCCATTCGTTTATTTGGCTGGACTCGAATTTCAAAGTTGAAAGGTAAATGACATCAAAGCTTATTTTTTTTTGTTTAATACAGGAGAATATGCCTATTAGAAGTATGTTGTATCTGCTCTAATTAGCTCTTCAGCTTCCTTAGGGTAAATGTGCAGAAAGACTGTTTCTTCTTGCTGGTTCCTCATTATCTTGGTAATGAAATCTGCGACGCAGTTGGCCTCCCTCGGTATGTTCTGAATCTTTACCTTCCAATTTCTTTTGATCAGAATGTCTATGTGTTGAAGGATAGTTGGGCATCAAAGCTTATTTTGTTGTAGGATTTTAAAGGCCTTAGGCGCACTAAAAATTACTCGATTTTACATCGCGGGATGAGAGTCGTTTGGTGGCACTAAAGCTTTGGCACCACTAGCTGCCAAGTTCCCGAATTTTGTTCGGAAGAAAAATGTTGGCACACGACGGTGAACTCTCGTCGTTCCTCAATATCTCCTCGGCTCTATCGACGATCGACTAAGTCGTATATTTTAACAACGACGTTTTTATACCGTCCCATAGTGGGAACATGGGGCGAGCCTTACGAGGACATCGAGCGTACATGGGACATAGGAAAAACATATGGCCTAACAAAAGAATAATGTTTCCGTTGTTTGAAGATTCATCTATCGCAGATGAAGAATTGAGTAGGATCACAAGATCAATGCATAGTAAATCAATAAAGCTAGAGCTAAGGAAGAAGGAGAGAGACAAAGATGTGATTGCATCTCCAGTACCTGAATGTATGTGTAGACACGGTTCTACTATTTTCTGATTTCTACATACATTTCCCTATACGTGTATCATACATTTTCTGAGTGAAAAACATTCTTCCAAAAAAGCCCATATATGTATAATGTATACTATATCATATCACATAAATGCATTTTGTCAAATTAGTACCGACGTACAATTGGTCTGATGAGATGGTAAATTAAACACTTTAAATAAAGTCCAGAGTTTGAATTATGATATTTACAAAGCGAACAAACCAAATTGAAAAGATTATTCCTATAATAGATATTTGTGTAAAATTTAATCCAGAATATTCTATCAATATATTAAATACCAATGGTTAAACAAAAAAATTTAGTACACTCTTGTTTCTAACAATCAGAATGAAGATTTTGAATCTTAATATTATAGATTGAATAAATTAAATTAAAATTATCATCTCATAATATATTTTTATAGTATTTATAATTTTTTATCAATAAATTCTTTTACTCTTATTTTGAAAATAAACAGTACGATGACTTTTTTCAGTAGTAATTTCATTCGATCAAAGGTAAGCGATTCGAATTGAATTTTTAAATTTTGATTTTAATTTTAATTTTCACAACTAAGACAACCGACAAATTAAATGGTACCAAAAAGGCAGTTCAAGGGTGCTAATCCTTCCTTGACTGTAACCGACTCTCGAATTCGACATATTTATGGTAAAACGCAGATCAGGTAAAATGGTATCCGATCAACAAGTTTTTTTAAAAAAGTAAATGATCAGTGGCAGCTCTAACATTTTATTCAAGCCGAAGCCCAATTCCGGGCCCACCCGAAAGACGGTTGCGATAGGTTGGCGACTCTGTTGGGGACATGTAAGTGAGTCAGTCCGAAATTAATTTCCGGTTCTCTTTTTGAGTGAAAATTATATGTTTAAGTTTTAATTTATTTATTCAATTCTTAAACCTTACCTTTGATTATTTTTCAAGTAAATAGTTGCACTGATGCTTTTTTCCCAATGATTTCAGATTTTTGAAAAAGTTTTCATCTAAGGCTCTATACCCTAGCTCTGAACCCTTTTTAAGTGGGGGGTGAAAGCGACGCCTTCGTGAGAATTTATTCCCCGCATAGGTCTAGCAAGTAACCTTTAGGATTTATATACCTTATGTCTTCGTGTGAATTTATTCTCCGCATAGACATAAGGGAATGTATCGTATCGAGTTTAACTTAGTCCACATAAGCTTATAATGGGCTTAGGACTAAGGGTCTGGCAAGCCCAAGGGGGCACGGGCAAGGATAACTCGGGTACCTTCTTTAGAACCTAAACCGAGAGGCTACAGGGAATTAGAGCCCACCCCGAAACTCCATTTCAAAACCTAAAATGCTTGAATTATCTCCTATTTTAATTTATGTTCAAAGCATGCGAACTAGAAAAATATGCGATTAAGATTTGATCAAAATTAACATGCAAGATAGTGTAACATCTTTAAAATAGGGTTAGTGATTAAAATATAAGTTTTGAAACTTTGAGGTCTAATTTCAAAAAATTAAAAAGTTCATAGATTTAATTGTAAATTAATTGGGTAGGATTGATAGTAAAAGAAGGAAAATGGAATGGCAAAATGGTCATTTGACAAGTAAAGGAATTAAAAATTCCTTATGGTTATATTTAATACCACATGGAGCTGGGAAAAAGATAAAGGAAATATCCAGAGAATTCCTCTTCTTCTTCCTCTTTCAGTCGTGAGTTTCATTTCAAAGGTGAGTTCTGGGTAAGCTGGTTAATTCTTGATTTTTAAGTTTGGGTTTTGGTCTTTGGGTTACATGTAAGCTTAAGAAAAAGCTTAAGCTGTCTTAAAATCAAAAGATGAAAGAGTTAGGAAGGATTAAAGAGGAGAAGTTTATAAGTGAAATTTTGAAAGAGAGTTAGTAAGTAGAATTTGAAACTAAATTTGACTTGTCATCAGCTAAATTAAGAAGTATGAAGTGTTAGAATTGAAATTAGAACATGTTGGAAAATTTGTAGGATTCTTCATTTCAAGATATAAGATTAGATTTTGAAGATAATGATGGTTTATATGGATATAAGTTGATTTGAGTAAGGGTAGTTTAGTTTAATGGCATGATAGGGGCTTAAAATGGAAGGTTTAGATTGGTATTAATGAATGTTTGGGTTTAAAAAGTGAATTCTGGGCTATGAGTATCGGTACTACTGCATCCAATACCGATACTTCAAGGGTAAATGAATGAAATTTGGAATAGGGGTATTGATATTGTTCAACCAGTATCGATACTATAAGCTCGAATTTGACAATTTATTCATGGGGTATCGATACCATTTTGGAAATAAGGATCACAGAATAGAAAAAATGGGTATCGAAAATATCAGTACCATGAATAGGGTACCAATACTACTCACAGTGAAAATTTGTATTAAGCCTTTCTTTTAGCTTAAGTTATTAAGGATCGATTTATGATACTTAGAATTCTGATATGCATATCAAATATATGATTGTGTAGATATCGAGCATAAGCAAGTTCCGGATCAAACAAAGAGTTAGAAACGATCAAAAAAGAGATTAAGTCATAGAAGTGATTTGGATCAAGTAAGACTAAGGTGAGTGCATACTACTAGAATATAAGTATTATTATATGGAAATTAGACTTGGGACAAGTCTGTTTCCCTTATTTGAAGATATGATTGCATGATTAGAAGCATGATTATGTTTGTATTATGTGAATATGCCTTGTTCATATTACATGTTATGTGGTGTGAATTTATATGATATGTATTTATGGAAACAATATATGTAACTATATGAGAACGTTATATGATCTATATGAGCATGTAATATAAGTTATGAGATCACGAACTATGTAAAATAATAAATGACTTATATGATAACAATAGAAAGAATATAAGATATGTGATTATGAACATGAGAATATATGTCTAGATGAAAATATGATAACAAGATATAAATTACATGAGTTAAATTATGGGAACTAGTATAGTCGACTTATGGTATTAAATGAAAAATGAGATAAGCTAATTAGTATTGATCTATAAGACAATATAGGAATAATATATAAAATAGGAGACATTGACATAAGTGATTATACGAACATGTAAGATAAACTATGGGAGGAAGATTTATGTGCTTAGATGAAACTATAACATATGAATTATATGGTAAAGATCTATGAAGTCATAAGAGAAGGTTATAAGAGCAATGTGGAACTGAACTAAGGAAATATAGAAAAATAGTATATATATATATAAAGTGATATAAATGATATATGTTGGTATGTTATGAAATATATTATGTGATCTAGGTAAACATAAGAGAACAAAATATAAGCTATTTAGTATAGATATAAATGATTATATGAACTTGTAATATAAATTAGGGAATGTTGATCTAGGTGTTTATATGTCTATAAGAAGATACAATAATAATATATAATCTATGTAATATGAACTACATGATTTAAATGTTATGTAATATCATCTATATGACTATATGAAAATATGTACATTAGAACATGCATAAGTTTATATGTTATTTTATGTGCTATATGATATACGGGAATATATTGGAATAAGATATGACATACATGTTTACATGAACACATGAGAAGTGATATAAGCTATGTGACATATAAATATGAAATCATATGAAAAGCGACATGAACTACGTGATTACATGTACATGTGAATATGTCTATGCGATATAAGCAATATGAATTATCATAAATGCCCATGTTATGTGTATGAGAGTTAGGGGTATAGTTGGCATACCAAGAGTCGAGGGTTACATAGGTCCTTCGGGACATATACATAGGTCTTTCGGGACATATATGAGGTCTTTCGGGACAAATTTCATATGCCACTAAGTGGGACTTTATACAAGTTGTGGTGACAACATATGTGCACAACCTCTATGTACTCACATATCTTTAGTTCTCACATGTGTACATGAGCTAATACAGAGATAACAACAAATACACTATATGTGATGTATATGCTTCTCTGATATGAAATGTTTTATAGAAATTATATGATGATGTGTGTATTGTTTGGTTAAGTATGTTAGATGTAAGAGCATATGGATAAGAGAGATACGAATGATAACAATGTTAATAATGATAAGAATAATAATAAGGATAATGATGTTATATGTATATGTATGTATTTATGTTTTGATGCATAATGTATTTTACAGTTTAATATGATTATATGAAGTGTGCATAGTAGAAATTAGTAAGGAGATGTTATATTTAAGTTATTTATACTTCACTAAGTCATCAACTTAGAGTGTGAGTGTCATACGTAGGTTCCGAGAAGCAAGATGAGCAAAGTTAGGCAAGATAAGTCAGCCTCTCCTTTCCAAAAGATCATATTAGAAAAGGATTTGAACTATATGTATTTTGTTATATTGAATATAGTTTACATGCAATAAGAGATTTGAGTTGATTGTTCTCTAAGATGTTTTGTAAAACCAATGGTTTTATTTAATTTAAATGATTCAGTGTTAATTTAAAGGTGAATTCGAAATTCTTTTTATTATTTTGTAAAAGTAAATGTTTTGAAAAGTCAATATGACACCTCAAACTTATATTTGGGTCGAATATGGGTTGAGGGTGTTACAAATAGAGATCATGTCTAGATAAGAATAATAAGCATGTGGGGTAGATATCATGTGGGGTAGGACTTTTTATTTTCATTATTGTTTGATTATTATCATTACCTCACTAACTCTTTTTATTTTTGTTCTCTTTCATTTTATTTTTATCATTTACATCATTCAAAAAAGGTGTTGATCCACCAAAAAAATGTTTGTTAAATGAAAATAGTTTGCATTAATGGACAAAGGAGTTGTAATACAAGAGGTGAAAAACGCAAAAGTCCAGCTATGGTAAGAAAAGACTCATAATGGGCTGAGATTTAAACCGAGCACATCAAAAGTCAACTTTTTTGAGTTGGCAAAAGTTACAGAGGCAGATGAGAAAAATGTTACTGACCTGGAGAGTCCCTTCAAAGACAACAAGAACAAGATGGCAAAACGATAGTTGAAATTGGAGGCCATTGTTGACGAATTCAAGAAGCAAGCAAATGAACTTCAGATAGTTCATATCGATAAAGTGCTCCAATGGCATTTCCGTTAGGGAACATGCTTAGCAAAGAATGAATACAAGAAATGCAGTTATTCGAGCAGCTCAACACTTGTATGGTTTAGCCAGAGAAGCCGAAGTGGTTCGACAGGGTATTCAACCGGTGACAGACAAAGGCAGAAGACTATTCAACCTGCTAGAAGCTGTTTGAGGTCTAAAAGACTTAGTCAAAATGTACCTCTAGGGAGTTTTTTTTTTGTCTCTTAAGAAATAACATTTTTGTCCCAATAAAGACTATATATAACAACAGACGTGTTTGTGGATCAATGCCTCGAACATTTCATGCATCATGCATTTTGACATATTTTGCATTTTGTTATTTTCATTTCTTTACATTCGCATTAACTAAAAGAAAATATCTCATAAAAAAGGGAATAAACATTGGACATACCATCCCAAGCATTGGACACACCTCATCTACATAACACTCGTTCAAAAAAGAAAAAGATGGAAGCCAAGATCGCTCAAATTGAAGAGAACATGTTAAGGTTGCAGAGGGAGTTAGAAGAAAAGATAAGCTAGAATAATCAAAGTACTCTGGATACGATCATTAAGAGCCAAGAGTCCTTGGTTGATCAGATTGTTGCCAAGTTAGTTGGCTTACATCAAGCAAGTGCGCCTAGGGTAGCTTCGTCTAATGGGGTAGATATGCCTTCTACCCCACAATTAGTTATCCCACCTAGAATTTTACCAGGACTACAAGGGGACTCATTCACTGCAAAAGCAAAAGCCTCATCTGCTGTAAAGGTACAAACTTCTGTATCCAACCCTGTGAATAATTTAGATGATTACCTTATATCCGATTTTGATGAGGAAGATAAGGCAAAGAAGATGGAAGAAAAGATCAAGCTGCTGGAAGACCAAATGAAAGTGGTAAAGGGGGACCATGATTATTATGGAGTCGATGACGTGGAACTCAGTATAGTCCCAAACTTGGTTTTTTTCTCTGAAATTAAAGTCCCCAGAATTCGAGAAGTTTGATGGGAACAATTGCCCGTCAGCCCAAATTACCATGTTTTGTCGAAAGATTACAGGAAATGCATGAAATAACGAACTCCTGATCATTTGCTTCCAGGAGAGTCTATCGGACTCAACTATCCTGTGCTATAATTAGCTAAGCCGATCACATATCAAGACTTGGAAGGATTTAGCCAAGCCATTTCTGGAACAATACAAATACGTCAATGACATGAGGCCTGATCGAGTTATGCTACAAAGTATGGAAAAGAAGCATAACGAGAGTTTCAGACAATATGCACAGAAATGACAGGATTTAGCTGTGCAAGTTCATCCACCCTTGGATGAGAAGGAAACCAGGAAGCTCTTCATGCAAACACTGAAGGTTCCTTACTTTGGGCACCTGGTTACAATCATATCTGGAAACTTTTCTGACTTAGTTGTGGTCGGGGAGATGGTAGAAATGGCCATAAATCAAGGTAAAATTGAGGAAGGGGAGGCTAGTAAGAAACCTCCTATGAAGAAGAGAGATGGAGAGATTAACAACATCAATACCTACAATACCAGTAAAGATATTACAATCTCCAACCCAAAATCAACTGCAGCTGTACCGTCAGGTACTTTTATACAAGATTCAAGAGAACCTAGGAAGGAAAAAGAAAGGGAACATTATTCCCATGACCTACAAAAAACTTCATCAACAACTTTTTGACACTCACGTAGTGTCTCTATACTCGGTGGAACCCATGAAGCCCCCATACCCCAGGTGGTATGATGAGAATGATCACTGCGAATATCATGGTGGTGTCCTAGGGCACACTATTGAGAACTATTTCGCATTTAAGAGAATCGTGCAGAAAATGCGTAATAAGAATTTGATCGACTTTAACAACTCGGGGTATCTCAATAAGGAAGAAGATCATTTCATCATGAAGTTTTATTCCATTTGCAACATTTTGTTTGAATTTGTTTTTCATATTTTCTCAGTTTTTTGTAAGGATATTTAAATGAATTTATGCCACTTTAAATATGGTGAGCAATGAATCAAATTTGTAAACTTGAAATTCTTTGAATATTAACTGAATTAAAAATTTTGTTAATGGTTGGAGTTATAGATCTTTGACAAAGTATCAAGATTGAAAACTGATAAAACAATGACCTTGACCTTACCCCAGAAGATACGCTCGAACACCATACCCTTGTCTTGCAAGAATCGATATAGCCTTCTCCACTCATAAGGGAATGAACAATAGGCTTGGTATTCAGGTATGTATAGGAGCGGGCAACATGGAGTATCTTTTGCGTATGACATTACTGACTACTGACTAGACCACACTTTTGTTGATGACGTTCAATGATGATCATGATCTTTACAGATTGAATAATCGAGTATGTGAATCTAGTTTAGGTCAGTTGCTTGGAAATTGAACTCTAAAGTTGAGATTTTTTTATTTTCAACAATACTTACACTATAATGGTTCTTCTTGACAAGCTTAAGAAATTGAATCCGTATACCCAGAATGTAATTATATATGTATACAATAAAGCTGAGCTATTCCACTAAGGCAATTGGTTATAGAGGAAACTCAAAAGCCCTGGCTTTATGAATAGATTATATTCAAACCATGACGTTGCTCAGATACTTGGCAATTCGATGTTTGCTCCACTACAATTGTCAGGTTGAAGATTTTATGATGAGATGAACCTTTCAGTTAGCCTGATAAAGGTGATTATAATATTGAGCTGTCCCTCTAGAGTAATTGGTTAAACACCCCGGCTTTATGGTTAAGATTTAGCTAGCCAGACAATGGAAAATTAAATCAAATTTATCTAAATAAGGAGTTTCGGTAAAGACAGACTAAGGGAGTTAAAGAACACCTGTTATAGTCAATTTCACACGAGCACTCGAGAATTTTATTTTTAGACCGATATTTGTGCACTACCTTTGTTAGAGGAGTCTACGAAGCTTGAACAAATGGATGATTTCAGAGAACCGAAAGTCTAGTAATTGATTATGCTAGTTGCGTCATTTTGTCCGCATCCGATTAAAATACCAAGCTAAGAAATAGGTGCTTTTTGCAATGTTCAGAAGGACTGAGAAAGAAATGACATTTTGGGGGGTCAAAACCTTAGAAAATATGAAGCCAACCCGAAGCTAACTCATCAATTTGGATATTTGTCAAAGAGCTACAACTCTTAAAGCATTAAAGAGCTATTGATTCTTTTAATTTTTTGTGAACTCATGTTTATGATTTGATTCGATTGTGAGCATGAATTAAGGGGCAATACTTTATAAAATCTTTTTTCCTAAAATTAAAGAAAGGAGAAAAACATTTTCAAACAGGATAATATCAAATGTGAAAGGTCCATTGAAGCTAGTGAGGCTCATTTTGGCCTCTATTGAAGAAGGAATAAACAATGCAAAAATAATGGAGTATTTCACATTCTTGAAAGCAAAAAGTCTGAGAGACTAGATAGAACTTGTGACATTGCCAGCAACCCAAGAAGAAAATGAGGCATGATCGATTCCAAAGACAAGACCAACAGACAAAAATGAGGTTCTATCCAGGAGATAAAACAAGAACTAATTCATATTGCATACATCTTAGACATACTTAAGAGCATCACATTTATCATTTTTGCGCATACATAATTTTTGCAACTTTAGAGTCAAGTTTCAACTTCAAGACGAAACATACTCGATTCAAAAGCACTTTTAAAAAAAAGATTGATGGTGGATGTTGAACTCAGCAGCAAAAAGCTACACCTAAAACTAACTTGACATAATGAAAGATCGACAGATCATAGAATCAACTTCAGACGGGTTCGAGAGCCAATTCAGAACAAATCCAGTTCAGCTTAACTCAAGGACGAGTGACCAGTTTTCAGTTAACATTTTCAAACCAAAATTCAACTCCACGACATATAATATTCGGTTGACAGAATATACCACTTGGATTTCCTATGAAGGGGAGTCATTTGAAGAATTATGATTGGTTTAGACACGCAAAGGGGGACCATCCTTCATTTAGAGGAAATTTACAGCACAACTTAAGTCGAGAAAAACTGTCCGTCAACAAACAGCTTTCCAGTTCAGATTTCAAGCTAGACTTCAACTTCACAATGAAGGATATCCAACCCATAGCCAATTTGGCGAAGCACTACAACTCGAGATTGGATTTCAACTTGGATATCTAACTCAAAGCTCAACTTTATAGTGAAAGATCCATCCACGATTTCAACTTCACGACGAAGGATATCGTACCCAAAAATATTGACCCAACTTCACGACGAATGAGTCATATGTGACACAATAATGAAAAACGAGTTTCATTCAGAGTTAATTTCAACTTCACAGTGAAAGATATTGATCTCGAAAGCAATGCAATTTTGAATTTTAACTTCACAACGAAGGACATCCAATTCAAAGCTCGACTTCACAGCGAAGGAGCCATCCACGATTTTAACTTCACATCGAAGGATATCGCGCCCAAGTGGATTGACTTATTTTCACAGTAAATGAGTCATCTGCAATAATAGGGGGTTATCTCCCAGCCAAATTTACAGTATAACTCAAGGCGAGAAGGGCTATCTGTCAACAAAAACCTTCGAGTTCGATTACATTCATCTCAAGGGCATATCAAATTTACAACATAGCTCAAGGCGAGAAGGGCTATATGTCAACAAAAACCTTCGAGTTTGATTACATTCAGCTCAAGGGCATATCAAATTTACAGTATAGCTCAAAGTGAGAATGGCTATCTGTCAACAAAAACCTCCAAGTTCAATTCCATTCAGCTCAAGGGCATATCAAATTTACAGCATAACTCAAGGCGAGAAAGGCTATATGTTAAAAAAACTTTCGAGTTCGATTCCATTCAGCTCAAGGGCATATTAAATTTATAGCATAGTTCAAGGCGAGAAGGGTTATCTGTTAACAAAAACCTTCGAGTTCGATTCAACTCAGCTCAAGGGCATAACAAATTTATAGCATAGCTCAAGGCGAGAAGGGTTATATGTCAATGAAAACTTTCGAGTTCGATTCTATTCAGCTCGATGACATATCAACCGCATGGTAGTAGCAAGGAACTACTTTCCGGTTGAAGCTCAAAATGAGGTCTTTAAGTCAAGAAGGAGACCTGGGTTGGCTACAATCTAGCAACAAGGAACTATATCCCAGTCAAATTTACAATATATCTTAAGGCGAGAAGGGCTATCTGTCAACTTTTGAGTTCGATTCCGTTCAGGTCGATGAGATATCTACTGCATGGTAGCAGCAAGGAACTACTTTATGGTTGAAGTTTAAACTGAGTTCTTTAAGTCAAGAAGAAGATTTGGGGTAATCTCTCAACTTAGTACAACATAACTCAAGGCGAGAAGGGTTATCTGTCACCTTCGAGTTCGATTCCATTCAGCTCGAGGGTATATCAACCACATGGTAGCATCGAGGAACTACTTTCCGGTTGAATTTTCAAACCAAGGTCTTTAAACCGAGAAGAAGATCAAGGTCGACTACGATTTTGCAACAAGAAGCCACCTTCCGATTCAAATTCCGAACTATGATTTCAATTTCATGGAGAAGTATATCATTTCAAGACTGTCTTAACTTCACGACAGAGGAGTCATCCGCAACACAATTTAACAGGGCGTTATTCCTAATTGCAATATCAGAGTCAATTTTCAACTCCACAAGGAAGGATATTAGACTCAGAGACACCTTCATACCGAACGAAAATTTGTGTCATTTTATCTTTGTCCTATTTTTCGTTACACGAAAAAAGACAAAGAGGGGTAGTTGTAGACACTCATTTTTGTTTGGAGTTTTTTCAAAAAATAAATAACATATAGTTTTTAGAAAACGGTTATTGAAAACATATAATATATAGTTTTTTAAAAAATCGGTTTTTGAAAATATATAATATGGTTTTGAAAATACGATATAAAAACATATATTATATTGTTTTAAAAACAATTTTTAATATATATATATATATATATATATATATATATAGTTTTGAAAACGGTTTTAGAAAATATATATATATATATATATATATATATATATATAGTTTTTAAAATATTTTTGAAAACATATATATAATATAGGTTTGAAAACATATTTTTGAAAACATATAATATATAGTTTTTTAAAAAATGATTTTTTAAAACATATAGTTTTGGAAATGCATTTTTTGACATATATACATATTATTATTTTATTTTATATTTTCCATTTTTATTTTATTTACTTATTTATTTTTATTTTTTTCTTATTTTCAGTCCAAATTCAGAGTCTAATCGGGTTTGGGCCTGATCTAGCCCAGTCAAGGTTAGGGTTTGTGAACCCTAAAGTAAGATGACAAGGGCGCTATAAGGAGTTCTCATCGGGCGCGTGAGACCACACGCCGGTGCTAAGCCGACCATTTCGACACCAAACAGAAGAGCATGAAGGGAAATAATCCCCATTTTTAGCAACAACATCCCGACTAAATCGGGACTGACCCATCCCGTTTAGCTGGTCAAATAACAACCCACATGAATCCCGTTATTTCCAGTATCACAACAGCCGGCCATGGGGTTATAAAAACCCCTACCAAGAGCAATAAAGGGAACAAGATCGAACCACAGAAGGTGGCCAAGTATCACTAGAAACACCGAATACCCAAAATATGACATTCAACATCATCGCATAACAAGAAAGCCGAGGCAAACTAAGCAAAGAAATGCATAACAAACAATCAAACAAGAAAGCAAAACAAGAAAATCAACAAGAACGTTTCACATCCGAGTTGTCGGAGTGCGTCAAAGAAGATAAAGGGTCGCCAGAAAAATGAAAAGCCATCGGAAAAGGTAACACCCGAATACTTCGAGTTAGATCTAAGCAGATTTGTAGGGATTTTTGGGATTTGGGTTTTGGTTTCGGTTTCGGTTTCCTAGGGTTGAGGGCTTTCGAAAGGGGTAAGTCTTTGGTTTTTTGGCGGTCGGAGCAACGGTTTGCCACCGGCGGGTGGCCGGAGTTCGACCGGCTTAGGAAGGAGGGGATAGTGTTTTAAGGGGTTTTTTGTTTTATTTGGTTTGGTGTTAAAATGAATTGTTTTGGGGTTTGGGGTATTTATGTAACACCCTCAACCCGTATCCGACCCGAATACAAGTCTGAGGTGTCACATTGACTTTTCAATTTTAAACTTTTAACGAAAACCAATGAAATTTAAAACTTTTATTAAAATAACATTGTCACCGTACACGAGTTAACCAAAACAAGACAAAACTAATCAGAGCATTTGTAACTAACACTTTTCTTATATGCCAACACACTACATACAATAAAATACCTACTGTGACTTTACTTCTGATCTGATCGCTGAGTGGAGATATGTTGATCTGCAAATTCCTATTCTTGATTCTCCTGCTCTTCGAAACCTACGTGTAAAAACACTTACACGCTAAGTCATAGACTTAGTGAGGCATAATTACATAATAAAGAATTACTAAAAATATAAACATGTCGTCTACTATCCAAACGCAATTATACTATCATACCATCATTTATTATACCACATATGAGACAATATAAATCATAATAATATCATATTAAGATACAATTATATGCATCCTCGTTATGTCCTATTTAAGCCCATATACACTATTGAGAACCCAAGGTATACAAGTATTATGAGGTTGTGCACACGTATGCCCAAAGGACCTATCCAGAGGTCATAAAGATCCTAGGTAACTATCCAGAGGTCATAAAGATCCTCGGTAACTATCCAGAGGTCATAAAGATCCTCGGTAACTATCCAGAGGTCATAAAGATCCTCGGTAACTATCCAGAGGTCATAAAGATCCTCGGTAACTATCCAGAGGTCATAAAGATCCTCGGTAACTGTCCAGAGGTCCCGAATAACCTAGGTAAACTATCCATATGTTCCTTAGAACATAGGTATACTGTCCATATGTCTCGAAAGACATAGGTAGTTCTTTGACTCTTGGCATGCCAACTATACCTACAGTTCTCATAACTTATATCATGGGCATTGTCTTTTACCTTATTACATATTCACACATCATATCACCTATACCTTTTCATATAACCATTACATACATACATACATACATACATACATACATACATACATACATACATACATACATACATACATACATACATACATACATACATACATACATACATACATACATACATACATACATACATACATACATACATACATACATACATACATACATACATACATACATACATACATACATACATACATACATACATACATACATACATACATACATACATACATACATACATACATACATACATACATACATACATACATACATACATACATACATACATACATACATACATACATACATACATACATACATACATACATACATACATACATACATACATACATACATACACATACATACATACATACATACATACATACATACATACATACATACATACATACATACATACATACATACATACATACATACATACATACATACATACATACATACATACATACATACATACATACATACATACATACATACATACATACATACATACATACATACATACATACATACATACATACATACATA
The DNA here is from genome assembly GCF_006381635.1 of Hibiscus syriacus. Taxonomy (NCBI): domain Eukaryota; kingdom Viridiplantae; phylum Streptophyta; class Magnoliopsida; order Malvales; family Malvaceae; genus Hibiscus; species Hibiscus syriacus. Next base: position 1,309,487 of record NW_024063200.1, read on the forward strand.
CATACATACATACATACATACATACATACATACATACATACATACATACATACATACATACATACATACATACATACATACATACATACATACATACATACATACATACATACATACATACATACATACATACATACATACATACATACATACATACATACATACATACATACATACATACATACATACATACATACATACATACATACATACATACATACATACATACATACATACATACATACATACATACATACATACATACATACATACATACATACATACATACATACATACATACATACATACATACATACATACATACATACATACATACATACATACATACATACATACATACATACATACATACATACATACATACATACATACATACATACATACATACATACATACATACATACATACATACATACATACATACATACATACATACATACATACATACATACATACATACATACATACATACATACATACATACATACATACATACATACATACATACATACATACATACATACATACATACATACATACATACATACATACATACATACATACATACATACATACGTACGTACGTACGTACGTACGTACGTACGTACGTACGTACCTACGTACGTACGTACCTACGTACGTACATACTATACGTACGTACATACATACATACATACATACATACATACATACATACATACATACATACATACATACATACATACATACATACATACATACATACATACATACATACATACATACATACATACATACATACATACATACATACATACATACATACATACATACATACATACATACATACATACATACATACATACATACATACATACATACATACATACATACATACATACATACATACATACATACATACATACATACATACATACATACATACATACATACATACATACATACATACATACATACATACATACATACATACATACATACATACATACATACATACATACATACATACATACATACATACATACATACATACATACATACATACATACATACATACATACATACATACATACATACATACATACATACATACATACATACATACATACATACATACATACATACATACATACATGTCATCATTTATGTTTTTATCATACGCCTATAGTATTATCCTTCAACTCTTTTATCTCTTGTTCATTTTTCATCCAATAACTTATATAAATGTATATATATCACGTATACTAGTTCCTAGGTCCCATCACACTAGCATATTTTCATATATTTGTAATCACGTAGTTTATTTTTCATATAATTCATGTCACCCCTCATATGATTTCATATTCATATGCTATATATTTCATATTCTTTCTTATGTCCTTTCCATACTTCTTATTTCATATTCTTATGAAATCATATTGATCATTTTAACTATTTCACATATTTAACACATTTATCTACCTATTTACACAACTCATATAATATATATATACTGTAACATGTCAATGCATATGCTCATTCATACATATAAACCATAACTAACACATCACACACACTTCATATACCTAATATAGATATCTCGTAACTCATTCAATCCCATATGACACATACATTCATATATAAGCTCTATTCTGGAAAATAGACTTACCACAATCTGCATAGTATATCCATAATGCATATGGTATGAATTCATATCATCTTTAATAATATTGAATGAATCATGTATCAAGATATTAAATCTAGACTTATTGCAAGTCTAGAACTGAATATACTAACATAATCATGTTATGCATATGCACTCACCTTAGCCTTGTTTGAATTGAATCAATTCTAACCCTTCGATTACTTTGAAGCAAAGTCAAGTTCAATATCTACATAATAATACATTGATACATATCAGTATCCAATTAATATACTCTAATCTATCATTTCTTAGACCAAAAGAAAGGTTTATTTCTATTTCTCTTGAAGTGCATCGATGCATTAAACAGTGCATCGATGCATTCTTTAGCATGTGCATTGATGCAGTACCCGTGCATCGATGCACAAATCACCTTCGATGTTTTCATTTTAAGGGGATGCATCGATGCACTCCTTTTGTATCGATGCACCAATTGTATTCGTTGTTTTCATTTTAATAGGTGCATCGATGCACTTCCTATGCATCGATACACACTGAACAATTTCTAGAGATTTACTCTTGATGCATCGGTGCACCTTGAATGTGCATCGATGCACATAGCCCAGAAATCCAATTTATGCCCGAAAATCCCCTCTTTTCAACTTAATTACTTCATATATCATTCCATTTCGTATTCTTAACTTACTTACTCCTATTCAAACTCATTTATATCGTCTTGAACCTTAATATTCTCTCCTCTTTATTAACTTCAAGAATTATACCAGATTTCCAACATGTTTCAAAACTCATTTTATCACTTCATATCTCTTAATTTAACCCTTGACAAGTCAAATTTATCTTCCAATTTGAGTAATGAACTCTATTTCAAGATTTTACCCAAGAACCCCAAATCTTTAATCCCTCCTAACTCCATCATACTTTGATTTTAAGATAACTTAAGCTTTCCTTAAGCTTAGTTATCATCTAATAATCAAAACCTAACCTTGAACTCAACAATTAATCCATAAACAAATAAACTCACCTTTGAGCTTGGAGATACGGGAGGAGGAAGAATAAGAAAGAAAACTCTGGATAATTCTCCTTTTCCACGTGGTTCCTTATCTTATAAAAGAAATATAAAAATCTTACTTGTCAATTGACCATTTTACCCTTTAATTCATTCCATAATTACTAAATAACCTTCATCATATTTCCAATAAATCATTGAACTATTCAATTATCCTACTTTAATCACCAATTTCTAAAACTTTACAATTTGGTCACTAACCCGATATTGAGGATGTTATAATTTATAACTGAGGGACCACTGTGTAATTAACTAATAGTTAAATTATTTCTACAGTCCCTCATATTTTGATGTGTAATTCGTTTTGGTCACCTGTTGTTATTTTCCCTTGAATTTTGAATTTATTCAATTTGATCCCTGTTTACATTTCTTATATTTTGCAAATTGTTCCACTAACTTTTGTTTTTTCTTGCAGCTCATTTCTAGTATTAATTGCAATCCATAAATTTAAGTTTATTCCAATTTGATCCCCCCAGGTTTTATTTATTTCCTTTATTTTATTATCTCTAACATTTAACATTTTTTATTTTTTTTTAAATAAAATTTTATTCGTTTTTTCATTAAATTTTATTTTATTATTTTATTTATTTCAAAATTTAACATTTATACATTTTTTTTTATTTTTTTCTAAAGTTTAAGATTTTCTTCATCTTATTTTTTATTTTCTTAATTTAATTTTCTTTCTCTTTGATTTATTTAATATTTTATTTTTACCATTTAACACCTTTCTGACTTTTTTTAGTAGTAATTTCAATCGATCAAAGGTAAGAGATTCGAATTGAATTTTTAAATTTAGATTTAAATTTTAATTTTCGCAACTAAGACAACCGACAAATTAAATGGTACTGAAAGAGCAGTTCAAGGGTGCTAATCCTTCATTTACGTAACCGACTCCCGAATCCGACATATTTTTGGTAAAACGCAGATAAGGTAAAATTGTGTTCGATCAACCAATTTTTTTTAAAAAGTAAATGATCGGTGTCGGCTCTAACATTTTATTTAAGTCGAAGCCCAATTCTGGGTCCACCCGAAAGATGGTTGTGACAGTAATGTATCGTACAATTTATTAATTTTAAAAATAAATCCTTTTCAAATTGACAAAATCATAAAAATAAATATCATCCTTTAAAATTAAAATAATTTTCAGATTTTATATATTTAAAATAAATTTTAGGGTAAAGTATACAAATGGTCCCCCGATTATAGGGTATTACTTTATTAAGTACCTCGACTATTAAAAGTTGCAAAATAGTCATTTGACTATAGAGTGTTGCTTTGTTGAATCACTCGACTATTAAAAGCTACCAAAAGGTCACCCAACTATTCATCATGTTCCAAACACGTCATTTTTCGTTAAAAATGATGATATTCTTAATTAAATGTTAACCTGTCGATTGTGATATAATAAAATATAATCCTAAAATTTAAACAACTATCATATCTCATCCATCATATTAACGTCCAACTTAGGTACCACTAATTTTTAACGGAAAAAGACGAGCTTGGAACATAATAAATAGTCTGGTGACCATTTTGTAACTTTTAATAGTTGAGGGACTTAACAAAGTAACATTCTATAGTCGAAGGATTATTTTGTAACTTTTAGTAGTTAAAAGACTTAATACAATAATATCCTATAATTAGGGGACCATTTGTGTACTTTATCCTAAATTTTAAGATAAATTATTTTACTAAACATTGATAATTTCATAGCCACATATTATTTTGCAAGACAAAATCCAAATCAAACACAAAGTTGATGGGGGCCTTGTGACGAATCCTTCGAAAAATAAAAGAGAAAAGTCAGAAATGTTACTGTTAGACATTGCTATTATTCTGAAATGGCGAGCGGGCCTGGAGTAGAGGCTGCAATGTGTTGCATTTTAAAATGGTTAAACTATACTAGAGCTCCCTAATATATAGTCAAATTATTGTTTTAGCTACTATAATTTTGAAAATTATAAAATAATCATTGAATTCATCTAATTATTATAAAATGATCATGGTGATATAATAATAATGATAAGGTTTGAAAATCTTAATAATCATTTAATAATAATTCATTATAATTTAGTAATTATTTTTAACGGTTTAATAAAATTTAATGATTATTAAAAAATTTGAAAAAGATTTATCGAATATGATTTTCTAATCGTTTAATATGTTGATGATTATTTTATAATAATTCCATAGCTCATAAAATTGTCATATTCAAGTTTTCCCGGTAATTTAACTGTTTGTGCTACTGGATAACTACCACTGGTTCTTTAGATTCTTCACATTGTGGTTCTCATCTTCAATGGCAAGAGCGTCAGGAAGGATCATCAAGAATCCATTACTGAGCTTAACCCCGAGTCCAAGATCATTGACTCAGCTGTTCTCATCAGTTTCACCGTTACCATCACTCTGTTCTTCCAAGAAAACATCCCCTTCCCTCTCAATCTTCTTCCTTTCCTTCCTATTTTCCTTCACTTTCTTGGGGATCTCCATCTTCATATTTTTTCCAAATTCCAATGATTCAATCCGATGTACTTCCATAGAATCTCCAGCAATTTCCCCAATCTCACCCCACTCTTTACCTTCTCCCTACTCTAAAATCATCTTGGCATCTTTGCTTTCTGGGTTGAACTCCAACAACGAGATTCAACCCAGAATTGGAGGCACATCAATGGTTCCATTACCGGTTCATCTTGTTTCCGGGAATTTATCAGAACAAGAAACCGAGTTCTGGAAACAACCCGATGGAAATGGCTACCGTCCTTGCTTGGATTCGACAATGGGGTACCGCAAAAGATCTGCAAAGATTTTGATTGAGAAGAACAGATTCTTGGTCGTCGTTGCCGCCGGGGGATTGAATCAACAGCGGAATCAAATCATCGATGCCGTTGTTATCGCTCGAATCCTCGAAGCTGCTTTAGTTGTGCCCATCTTGCAGGTCAACATGATTTGGGAAGATGAAAGGTGATGTTAGTACAAACAACAATCAATTTAGGGCTCGTTTAGCTGATGAAAATGAAATCATTTTGTGTTTTTCAATGGGGATTTCAGTGAATTTTCAGATATTTTCGATGTCGAACACTTCAAGAAGACTTTAAGAGCTGATGTAAGGGTTGTATCTTCGTTACCATCGTCTCATATGGTTGCTAAACAGACCATTGCCACACAGATTCCTTACGGTGTTCCCCCTTCTTGGATTCGTGCTAAATTCCTCAAACAAGTAAGCGGAATTCGATTCGGTATCGACACAAACACGAAACAAATACACGGATATCGGAACCTCATTGTATATTATCTTTGTTTTCAGCTCAATCAAGAAGGTGTTCTTGTGCTAAAAGGAGTGGATTCTAAGCTCTCCAAGAATCTTCCATCTGATTTGCAAAAGCTTAGGTGCAAGGTACTTCATGTTTGGTTGTCCAACTTTTCATTTTTCTTGAAATATTCGCATCCAACATTCGTATCTAACTCGAATTCTCCAGGTAGCATTCCATGCTCTGAGATTTTCCAAGCCAGTTCTCAAGGTTGGGAATCAGCTAGCGAGAAGAATGTGGATTGAAGGTCCATATGTAGCCCTTCATCTCCGGCTCGAGAAAGATGTGTGGGTCCGAACCGGATGTCTCACCGGATTAGGTCCCGAATTCGACAAAATCGTAACCGGGATTCAGAAATCTCAGCCTCAGTATCTCACCGGGAGAGTCAACATGAGTTCTAGTCAACGACGCCTCTCGGGATTGTGCCCTCTAAATGCACTAGAGATGGCAAGGTAAGTATAAAAAATCCATTCGTTTATTCAGCTGGACTCGAATTTCAAAGTTGAAAGGTAAATGGCATCAAAGCTTATTTTGTTGTAGGCTTTTAAAGGCCTTAGGCGCACCGAAAACTACTCGGTTTTACATCGCGGGAGGAGAGCCGTTTGGTGGCACCAAAGCTTTGGCACCACTAGCTGCCAAGTTCCCGAATTTGGTTCGGAAGGAAATGTTGGCACACGATGGTGAACTCTCGCCGTTCCTCAACAGCTCCTCGGCTCTATCGGCGATAGACTACGTCGTATCGTTTAACAGCGACATCTTTATACCGTCCCATGGCGGGAACATGGGGCGAGCCTTACGGGGACATCGAGCGTACATGGGACATAGGAAAAGCATATGGCCTAACAAAAGAACGATGCTTCCGTTGTTTGACGATTCATCTATCGCAGATGAAGAATTGAGTAGGATCACAAGATCAGTCCATAGTAAATCAATGAAGCCAGAGCCAAGGAAGAAGGAGAGAGACAGAGATGTGATTGCATATCCAGTGCCTGAATGCATGTGTAGACACGGTTCTGCTATTTTCTGATTTCTACATACATTTCCCTATACGTGTATCATACGTTTTCTGAGTGAAAAACATTCTTCCAAAAAAGCCCCTATATGTATAATGTATACTGTACCGTATCACACAAATGCATTTTGTCAAATTAGTACCAACGTCCCATTGGTCTGATGAGACGAGATATTAGATACTTTAAGTAAAGTCTAGAGTTTGAATTATGATGTTTACAAAGAGAACAAACCGAGTTGAAAAGTTTATTCCTATAATAGACATTTGTGTAAAATTTAATTCAGAATATTCTATCAATATACTAATACCAATGGTTAAACAAATAAATCCAGTACACTCTTGTTTCTTCCAAATCAGAATGAAGATTTTGAATCTTAATATTATAGATAGAATACATTAAATTATAATTATAATCTCATAATATATTTTTATAGTATTTATAAATTCTATCAATCTATTCTTTTACTCTTATTTTGAAAATAAGATGACATAATAAATAATAAGATGATGTATCAAAATAATATCGATGTGAAAAGGATATCATTTTAAATAAAAAAAAAGATTTTTTTCCTCTATTTTACTTCTTCTCTCTCTGATTCCATTGTTGATGATCGTAAAAGTTTTCAACAACCTTGTCTTCATAGACATGAATCTTGTGTACGTTTAACAGGTAAACACTCTAAATCATACGATCTAGTGTTGAATGTTTCAGTTTATTATTTTTAATCTCCACCATCACCATTACCATCACCATCACCATCATCTGCCATTGGGCAGAATCAAAAAGAAATTATGTTATTTTACACTTTAAGAAAGGTATTCCACCGTCCAAATTATTAAATGAAGACTCCCATAATAAACTACACATTTAATAAATACATTATCAATTTTAATTTATTTTGGTACCTAAACTTTTAATTTTTCAAAATCATACCTAATTTTAGTACCCACCGTTAAAAAATTTAACAAATTTACTACCTAAATTTTCATTTTTTTAAAAAATTAACATTAAATTTTGAACAACGCTATTAAAATTAAACAAAAACTAAACTTTAAGTATGACTTAAAAAAATAAAATATTTAAGTATTAAAATAGACTAAAACTAATAATGTAGGTACTAATGTGTAATTTAGCCTGTAAAGGTCACCAAAACTCAAGGTAAGTTTTTTTTTATGATTTATTTGTATTCAAAATATAGTGTATATAAGTTTTAATCAACTTTCGGATAGACATAAAGCATCCATAGGCGTAGATGTTCTTGAAATTGGATGCTCTCTGCATTTTTTTTTTCCTTCCAATAATGGTTGACCAAAATTCTTAACAAATTATGGAAATAATAAGTCCCACTCCCTTCCATCGTCATTGTTTGTGAAAAAAATTAGTTGTTTTATTAATAATTAGATTACTTGATGATATGTGATATTAAAGATTTTAGATAAAATTAAAGATTTGAATATTATAAATAAAAAAGGGTAAATTACACGGGTGACCACTTAACTATGGTCAAAAATCATTTTGATCACTGATGTTTCAATTTGATCAAACAGACCATCCAACTATTTAAATGCTTAAATCAAGTCACTTACCCTTAACAATTAACGGAACAAGTGACGTGACAGTTAAAAATATTTTGATATAATTACATAATTGGTTTATATTGCTTATATATTTTAATGTATAGATTTACTTTCCTTCATCATAGTGTGACATGTGTCACCATTAAAAGAAAAATAAACCAACACATAAGCGGGCAAGTGGGATTTGAAACAAAGACAACTTGGGAGAAAAGGAAAGCATCAAACTATTGGCCAAGGAATCCATTTCGTTATATTCATATAACAAATAATATACATCTTGTATCTTAGTAAATTTCACTTTAAACAACAAATAATATAATTAATAAATAAAATTAAGAATATTTTTTACAGTAATAAAAAATACAAATATATTAAATATATTAAAAATTTTCTTTAATTATATAATTTAATATTATATATATTTTTAATATAATACTAATATAATATTTTATATTAAAAAAATATTAATGTATTATTTTATATATCTTAATTCTTAAATTTTTAATTTTTTTATTTTCATCTCAACTTATTAAATATATTTTATTTTTTTTCTTAACATATTAAATATATTTTACTGTTATTTTAATGTAAAAATATATATTTTATCTTTATCTTCACTTAAAAATATATTTTATTTGTATCTTAATTTTTAAAAATATATTTTAAAAATATATTAACTTAAAATATTTTATTATTATTATTATATGTTTTATATATTCGTATTTTTTGTTAATGTAAAAAATATTCTTAGTTTTTATTTATCAATTATATTATTTGCTCTCTAAAGAAAAATTTACTAAGATACAATATATATAGTATTTGTTGAATGAAAATAATTAAATGGATGTTTTAGCCCAATGGTTTGGTTTTTCCCTCTTAACTCTAAGGGTCCTTGGTTCGAATCCCACCTTGCCCCCTTATGCATTAGTTTATTTTCTTTCAACTATTGTCACCCTCTAATTGGAGAAAAATAAATCTATAAATTAAAAATAAATTTAGTTCTCCAATCGAATAATGACATGTGTCATTATTTTAATTTATTAAAACGATGACCAAATTGAAAGAATATATAAGAAACATGAATCAATTGTGTAATTATATCAAAATGATTTTAACTTTCAATCTGTTTCGTTAACTGTTAATGGCAGGTGACTTGATTGAAGTATTTAAATAGTTGGATAGTCTGTTTGATTAAATTAAAACATCAGTGGTCAAAATGATTTTTGACCATAATTTAGTGATCACCCGTATAGTTTACCCTAAAAAATTAGATTGAGAGGATCATCTTTAATATATGTTCTTAAAATTAGATTGTGAAAAAAACTTTATCTTTATTTTAGGATTTGAAAGAATCTTAACAAGTTTTGCATTTAAAGATGAATGATATGTATGAACCAAGTGATTTTTGTGGTAAATGAACGATATAAATTGGTTTCACAAATATTTAAAGAAATTTAAAGATTCAAAGAAACATTCATTAATGGTTGAGAAGATTTGAGGTAGAAGAAGAAAATTACTTTCCTTTTCACTTTCTCCAATTCATATACAAGTAAAATGTTTTTTTCAAATTATAATTCATTTAATATTAATTAATTAATTTTCACAATTCAATAAGACACTTTATTGACACCTAGTGGTCCTAGCCACCAAAACCCATCAGAATCCACTAATGTAATATTTTGGACCAATACCCATGTAAGGTTTCTTCTTTTTCCACTTTACAATTTAATCCTTAAACTTTTAATTTCATTTTTTAATTTTTAATTTAATCCTGAATAGAATAATCTTTTATTCAAATGAATTTAATCGAATATGAAACATTTTCTGATACTTCAAATAAATTTTTTTATCTACCAAATGATTTTATGATCATCAAACCTAGAAAATTTTTTATTTAAGAATTTGAAGATGTTACAATAAACTTAGAAAAAAATTATTTATGAATTTGATGGAACGATTGTCGATAGGGACGGATTGAGAGATAGAATGGGTAATTATCCCATGAAAATTTAAAATTACGTATATTTTAAATCTTTTATGTATTCTTTATTAAAAATATACTTTTTATCTGTAAAATGTTATATATTTGTCATTTCTTAAAAATTTAAAAATTCACCTATAATATAAAATTATACGTACCTTCATGTCCATATTTGTCGACGAGGAGCTTGAAGAAATAGTAAGGGATGTCACAACCGAGGATGGCAGAGAAGAATTATTCTAAATTCATATATAATTTTTTTAACAGATGTTAATGAATTGAGGTAACTCGAATAATGTTTTAAAGCTAGGAGAACTAAAGGGGAAAAAAACTAAGCGACAACTTACTAAAATATGGATAGTTTAGATGGAGAATAATTTAGGGTAAAGTATATATAAATAGTCCATAACTTTTAATATGTTTATATTTTGATCACCTAATTTTTGAAACTTACAATACAATTATTGAAATTTTAGTTCGTATTCGGTGAGATCCATGTCATTACCTCCCATTAGTTTTATCTGACATGACACTTAACTCTCGTTAACTGAGAATTTATTTCATGGTCCCGACTTATCACGTCATTTATGATCCCAATGAATCACATCCATCACTTTTAAAACAACTTCCAAATAATGGGAGGTAACGACAGGGACCTTACTGAAAACTAACTAAAAGTTCAATAATTGTATTATAAGTTTCAAAAGTTAGTTGACCAAAATACAAACTCCTAAAAGTTCAGGAATTGTTTATATGCTTTATCCCATAATTTATTAAGTTTTTTTTAACATAAATTAAATATTGTAAGTCGCATTTCTCATGGTTCTTAACACTAATAATGTTTTAATCAAACAATTGGTTATTCTAAACTCATATATAAACATGTGAATTACAAGTGTAACACTAAGAAAAAAATAACTTTACAATTACTATTCAAAAACAATAATTTTATAATTAGTGTTAAGATGTAATCGAACTTTCTAATATTGTTAATTTATTAATGTTATTTTTTCTAGAGATATTAAATTTGATTAACTATGTTTGCATGTGTATCTTGTCAATAGTTAAGAAAGATGTGTATATAGAGTATATGGTTTGTCAATAGTTAAGAAAGATGTGTATGCATGGTATGTCTTGTCAATAGTTCAGAAAAATTCTAAAAAAATATAACCTAATAATTACTTCAAATTATTCAAAAAATATCTTTTTACAATTTAAAAATAAATAATAAGATATGCGTTATCATGTGAATACTACTTATATAATTTATCAAGTATTAATCTTATCTTTATTGTTAATTTTTAAAATAAAAAGTAAAAAATACTCAATTTAAAACTTGTAGTTTATACATTATAAGGCAACATTTTGGTTTATAACCTATCCATGGGAGTTCATATAAAATCTTTACTTATTTTTTGTCACCCTTGATAAAATTGTGATACCATTTAGCAGATTGTTTGGGAATTCGCTTCAAATTATTAACAAAATCAACATGATAAAGTCCAAATCGAACTCCATACCCTTCGGTCCATTCAAAGTCATCAAATAAACTCCAGTAGAAATATCCTTTCACATTCACGTCGTCCCTAACCAACATAAAACCACATTTATTAGTCAAGTGTATGTATTAATGTAAAATTAAGTGATTTTTTGATGTATTTATAAACTTTTTTTTATTGATATTTTAACAATTCAATCATTATACTAGTGGTTTCTATAGTGGAAAAGAATGTTGTTCCCTAGATATCATGAGTTCAAGTAGTTGTGTTTGTAGGGTGTGTATTGTCACTAAATTAATTTTTTTTTGAACATGTATTAACTTGTAATCAACCCATAAATTTAAAAAAAATTCAACCATTGAATATTATGTTGTATTCATATGGATCATGCATGTTAATTTTTGAGTAAATTAAAAACATCCCACTATTTATTTTGCATCAAAACTTTTCAATCGTTAATTATATTAATAAAGATATTATTTTATATCAGCGTGATAGATATCAGATTACTTCAAAATATTACATGCATAATAATTTGATAAATTCACCGGTTCAATTACTAAAAAAATCAATTATAAAAAAAGTACTAAAATATATAAATATTTAAAACATAATGTAATACAATGTTATTCGATATACTTACTCGATTGCCTTGGTGGTTTCTTTCAAATGTTTTAGAACAAATTCAATTCTATGTTGATCGTTTAGAACTTGATTGATTGTTTAATACGGTGTCGTTTCTTTTCTCAGTAACACCTAAAAGAATTATTATCAAAAAAACATTCAGTAATTATAAAATAAATCAACAGAAAACAAGCATTTTATAAGCAAGAGGTTTCCATACCATTCTCAGAAATGTAGATTGCAATGTTTTTACCGTAGTGTTTCTTCACAAATTTCAAGGTTTTGTGAAGCCCTTTGGGGTATATGTAAAGGTAAGAACTTCCCGCAGCTTTTGGACCAATCAAAACTCCATTTTTTTCCGCTGCCACAACAATAACATCTTTACGTATAAATTATGTTATTCGATTTAGAGTATATGATTAGTTCGATTTAAGTCGATTTACCTGTGGCATTTACGTGTTGATCGGTGGAGGCACTGACTGGTGTGCCTTTTGGGTAGGTTGAGATGTTCTTGGAGTACCTTGAGGTGTAGTAATTCAAGCCAATGAAATCCAAAGATCCTTCGCCCAATTTCTTCTCTTCTTTGGTGAAAACAGGCAACCTGTCTTTTGCCAATTTTCTCATGATTGATGGGTATTTTCCTCGTACCAATGGTTCCATATACCTAAAGAAAAAAACACCAATTTAAACTCTTTTTTAGAATTTTTTATCTTATAGATTAGATAAGATGAAGGGAACCTTGTAAAAATAATGAAATGGGGTTAGCTTAAGATTATTTAGGGATTTAGGATCAGGGACAGAATCAGAATTAAAATATTGGTAGAGGTCGAAATATTAAAGTTTTTATGAAAAGGTACAATATCTTATTAGGTATTTAAATTTGAGCATGGACCAAGCGATCTCAGTGGTAAACTAATTGTTGTTATTCTTTGAAGTAGCTGGTGTGAGCGTTCAATGTCAAATGATTGAGAGATATCTTTGAACATATAATACCTTGTGCTCACCCCAGATTAATAAGAAAAACCTTAAAATTCATAAGATAATACTTAATTTGTCTAATATTTAAACTTACAATTATCTAAATTGTTATTAGACTAAACAAATTGAGAATTTGAGATTATCTTTCTTTAATTTGACCCCTACTTGATTAAATGTTAAATCTTAACATTTTTTAAATTTGAATATTTATTTTTACATGAATTAAAATATTATTAGACGAAATTCTATTAAATATATAATTATTTTACAGGAACCCAACAGAGCTCCTCCTATGTTTAGGATTGATTCTATAGTATGTATCGAAGTCGTTGTGCAGCCTTGACAATTACGATAAAATCGTTATCCCTTTCCAACTATTATATATTTGGTTTAAAGTAAAATAGTCGTACCGGTCGATCCAAAAGTTAATAAATAAAATCTAAATAGAAATTTATCAACTCACTTGACAAAGCAACAAATCTAAGACTTCCAATAACATTTATAACATTTTAATACTCTTTTTATAAAAAAAAAAATGGATATGCAGTTGCTACCAAGGAGGCTTTACACATCTGTTCTTGTCTTATCTTGAATATTTTTAAAGTAGAAGTTGATGCACATGTATATATAATGAAAAGTCGTTGGAATTATACGATGATCTCTGTTTAATTTTTAAAAAATATATGAAAAATTTCATCGGAAAGTAACGATGAGTTCCGTTTAAGTTCTTTAGAAAAAACGTAAAATCATCCGGAAGAAACGATGGTTTTACCTCAAATTGATAGGACACCAAGATGATTTCAATACACAGAATAAACCCTAGATTCCTAAATAATCCCAAGCCAGCCCCATTCACTATTTTATTTTCTAGCTGAAATAATTTTATCATTTTGCCTATAAATTACTTAAGAGATTGTTCAGTAATAGAAAAGAAGTGGGGTTTTACTAACCATCCCAAGTCGAAATCCACGGCTCTTTTTGCTTCCCTTTTATCAGAAAATGTATGGCTCGTAATACTGTGCAACATTGCTCATTCCGATTACACCTCCTTGTTCTGCCTGTCGAATCAATTTCGACCATTAACAAACATTAAAAGTAAATAGTTGATGGACCTCACACTTACTTAAAGTTCAAATCATCCTTCAAATTTTAAATATCTGTCTAATGTTCGAAAAAGTTTAAGGTTTATAGTCCAAAGTTTATAGTTTAAGATCAGGGTTTAGGGTTACACTTTTTTCCCTTAAATAATCCATCAAATTTAGTTTTCTGACATAATTATTACCTCATGTTTCTTCTCGTAAAGTTTAGCAACCGTTGCGTGGGCAAGAAGAAGGTTATGGATAGCAATATAAGGTTCAGTGGCTGAGTTACCATACTGACATTGTTTTCTATCTGAACATCTCCCTGGTGGAGCACTTCCTGTGGTATACCCGATTTTTTTTATTTGAAAGATGGGTACATTGTATTGAAAAGATACAAGGTACACCACCCTATAGACCTCATTAAAAAACCTCCCTAAACCTATTGGAGGAAAAAGAGTGTACCATAAGGTGGAAATAAAACTAAAGCCAGAACACAATTACATCAATCACTAAAGCAATCCACACTGACCATCGTAATAATTCTAGCCGTGCTACAAAGAAACACCATTGCCTGAGATAACAAAGATCTTCGAAAGCCTTCATAACTTGGAATCAGGATGACTCGACAACCATCAAAACCCCAGCCAAAACGACCCTTCCACGAAATTCCCCAATTAACCAAACAAATTACCACGAGTTGACCACATCAACCAAGAACAATGAAACACAAACTAAATAAAACAACCAACAACATCACCTTTCCACCCATCAAACCTCCACTGAAAAGAGCTAAATTGAATATAATTATTCGTGATTTTGTCCACTGAAATGAGCAACACACATGAAACCAACTAAACCGAAATAATCGCCCATCAAAAAATAAAAAGCCCATCATAAGACATTATGGGCACCACTAAAAAACTGACTCCAACAATCTCCTAAAATCCCACAAAAAGAATGACATGCGGGAATCAACATGTCAGAACTCCACCAACGCACCTCTTTCTCAGCTTCATCAAATCTATCTTCAACAAAACTACCTCAAAACTAACAATTGCATTGGAGCCCTCCTGCAACCAAGAGGAAATCTCATCACCGTCAACAGCTGTGAACATCGCTCCACCACGGGCCAAAGTGCCAACAATGCACTTTCTATCTTCTTCATGAACCACCGAAAGAAAAAAGTGAAAAAATCCCTGCCATAAAAAGTAACTGAACATCTCTCTATTACACCGAATCACACTACACCCAAAAACAACCTGGCTTCAACAAGACGGACTCTAAAACTCGTTTCTTCATGGATTGAACGAACAGAACTCACCATATCCCTAAATCAATAAAGAAAAAAATGCTCCACCTTGACACAGGAATAACTATAAAAATAACCCATATAATCCTATTAAAACTCAGCTCATACCCTTCTAAAAAGAAAGGGTAGCGATCTATCGAAAAGATGACAAGGAACATTGCACCCGAAACAACTAACCTAGAATACTGAAACACTAAAACAAATTCCTGAAACCGAACACCAACAACATACCAACCGCCCAAAACAACCTTAAAAGACCTGGAATAACGTAAAGCCCGTTTCCATACCCTCTTCGCCGAATTGCCAAAAACAAATCTTATGTTTTTAGCTTCCGAAGATCTAACAAGAATAACTTTAAATCTGAACCCCTCCCTCAACCTCCCATCTGCCCCCCGGATCATAAAACTGGCTTCATGCTTTCTTATGAACCTACCAAACGTAAACGAGGATCCAACACATAGACTCCTTCCACTTCTAATAACAATGAACACGAACAACAGTGAACCTAACTACAAAAATGCTTCCATAATAGAAGATGGGAGAATCTTCTTACTAACTAATTTGATAGATATAAACCGAAGCAGCTGAGCAATCAACCAGTGCGGCGGAGGCGGATGGTATACCCGAATTTAGCAATAATGAATGGCTCATTGATTGTAATCCAATGTTTAACTCGATCTCCAAATGTTTTAAATCAGATTTCTACATAGTTCTTGAAATCTTCCTAAAAGTAGAAAGACAAATCAATGAAACTCAATCCAAAATCATGGTATCACTTGCGGTTATGTTTCTTAATTTGTTTCATATGTTTCGAGGACCATACTTTAAAACAAGGGTGGACCAGGAAGTGTTGAGTGTGTCTGTATCTTTTAAAAATTTTAAATTTACATATAATGTATTGATAATCTAATTCTCTATTACCGAAATCTTCATGTTCAATACTCATATTTAAATACATACTGTGTCGACAATCATTTTCGTCTGAGTTTACATATTGATTATATTATTATTATTAGTATTATTATTATTATTATTATTATTATTATTATTATTACTACTACTACTACTACTACTACTACAAATAATACACTTACAAGTTTGGAGGCCCAATTGATAACAAACCGGAGCCCGTTTTATAAGTTCAATCCGAGCCAAGCCCAGATAACCTAGCAGGCCCAAGATTCATTTAGGGTTTTCTGCTAGGTTTCCCACATCTCAACTCCAACCATCTCAGTCATCATATCAAGATGGAGATCCAAGGGCCCATATTCGTCCAGCAGAAACCCTAGGGTTTTATTATAACCCTAGAGTTATTCCGGCCGCTGCCTTAGCATGGTGATGATTCCACCGTTGCCCCCTCCAGGTGCTCCAACCAGTAGCCACCACCTCACCAGCCAAATCCAGAAGATCTGGGTGCATTTAATGCACTCAACAAGATCATAGAACACCTCACTGCCCCTAGGGTGAGTCACCACCGTAGCTCCAAAGACTCACCGAAAGTCCATCATTACGAACGACACTCCGAGGCCTATAAAAGACCACCGATCCTGTAAGAAAAGAATACACTGACAGAAAGAGAGAAAGAAAGATACGAAAACAAAGAAAAATCTACAAACACAAAGATCCATAGCAACCAGTAGACAACCAAAGAAAAAAAATGAGAGAAGACTTACCCGGCCGTCGGAGCATCCATGCATCATCGCAGAACCAAAACGTCGAAGGTAAAAGCCTAGACCTACTACGTATGGTGGTTTTAGGAAGAATATAGGCTGGATTCGGGTTTAGAGTAAAAAGGGGTCATTTTGGTGTATTTTTGTGAACTCCGACCACCGTGAATGGTGGCCTGGGGTGTTTGTTAACAACGGAATACGGTGACCAATTGATGATCAATTTCCCTTCGGTGAGGGAAATCTAGAGAGAAGGGAGAGCTTCTCTCTCTATGAGAGAGAAGTAAAAGAGAAAATGAGAGGTGAAGGCCTTAAAGGCTGGTTTAAGGGATATTTATACCCTCCCTAAAATGACAATGTTTAAGGGAAGAGCTTATGTGTAATTTATGCATGGGTAAATTACATCTGTGGTCCCTGTATATTGTAATCTTTATAATTTGGTCATTGAAATCATGTTTTTGTGCATTCTAATTTGGGTTTCAAATTTTATTTTGTTATATTTTAGTCCTTAATTATGTATATATATTTAGGATAAATATCAGATTTAATCCTTTAGATTTTAATAGGTTATATTTTAATCCGAATAATAAATAGGATAAATTACACTGTTAATATCTAGATTTCATGATATTTTAATTTTTGACCATTAATTTTGATGTTTTTATGATTTAATCATTAAATTTATTACATGTATTCGGGTTATATTATTCTATACAATGAATCATAAAGATATTTCCTTAACTTATTAGGAATGTATTTTAAATGATATTGGTATAAAATAATACCCCCGATGTTTGCTGAAGGGATCACAAAATAAATTAAATTCATATTTATAAATTTTACTGCAAAGTCAATTAATTAATGAACAAAGTACCAATTTTGGGCGTTATGGGGGTGCTAATCTTTCCCTACACGTAACTGACTCCCGAATTCATTTTCTGGTAAGCAGACCCTTTTATGTTGTTTTAATATTTTTTTATAAATTTTATTAAAACAACATAGTTGTTTTTGGTGACCAATCACACCTTAATTAATGATTGGTGGCGACTCTTTAAATAATGTTTTATCTTATATAAAAAAGAAAAAACACTGACTTTTTCAAAATGAGATTTAGAAAATAACGACAATTATTTTCGCCGAAAAACCTCGTTCCAACAACATGGCGACTCCGCTGGGGACTCATGTTTTTAGAGAGTCAAGCCACAAGTTTATTAATTAATTATCTTTGCAATAAAATTATAATTTTGTTTTAATTTAGTTTTTTGATCCCATGATTATTTTAATAACCATTCTTTGTATAAATAGTTCTACTAACTTGTTTGTTAATGTTTTCATATTTAATTATGTGTCTTTAGATTTAAAGAATAAATTTGTGTGTTGTACATTATTTTTTCCTCTTTCTTCTTTTCCTCACACACTGTGCACTGCATTATCATGACATGAGCTAAAACCCCCTCTATCCTATTTAGTATGAATGAGAAACTACTCCCTTGTGTGGTTTTCGCCTCCGTAGTATAGTGGACCATTCCTTGAGCTCACACTTTATGTTCCTTGTGTGGTTTCCACCTCCGTATGGACATAAGGAAGTGTGTTCCTTCGAATTGAACTCAATCGAAAATCCTGTGATGGGTCATGATTGAAGGTTTGGTAGCCCAAAAGGGTACCAACAAGGACAATTCGATGACCCTTTTTACCTTAGAGCCAAAACGCAACATATAATAAACCTAGAACTTGAGTCTAGGTAGAGCCTACCCCAAAAGAGTATCGTAAGGTTAGTACACAAGGAAAAGTTTGTTGAGTCTTTTTATTTCCATGGTATTACTTTATTTTTCGAATAAATGTGTGTGAAAAAAAGAAATAATGCGGTTAGGTTTATGTTTCCAAACAAAGCATGTAACACCCCAATTTAGGGGCTAAAATTAAGAAATTATAAAGTGGTGGATTTAATTGGTATTTTGAAAGAATTGGTGGATTAAATTGTAAGATTTTAAAGTTGGCAGACCATTTTATGAAGTGCATAAAGTTTAGTGACTAAACTCTTGGTTTACCCATTTTTTATATATGTTGAATTATAAAACCCCGTGCGCAGGTTTTTCCAGAGAAATTTTCCAGTTTTCCCTCTCCCGTCAACCCCTCTTTCAGCTCCGATCTACTCGCCGTCCAACCTCTGATCGATGAACCGAAATCACCATCGTGTTCGTTGTCAACCGAGGAAAAAAAACCCTTCAAACCTTTCGTCATGAATCATCGTCGTTCGTCATTAATTTCAGTCGGAAATATCGTCAAAAATAACTCGATTTTAGATACCTTTTCATCGATTCACGACGATCGGGTCATCCGTTTATGACACCTCCCGCACCATCGCGTTCCTTGCATCGTTCCGAGTCTGCCGATATCATCCTTGGTCTCCGTCGACGGCGGCGCGTGAGGAGGTGAAGCGGTCAAAGTTTTCGATTCGTTGAAATCGAGCTCTCCGCCATTCAAAAATTTGAACCGAGCTTTGTAAGTATCTTGAAATCGCTTAAAATAATTTTTAGGAAATTTTTTCGGGAATTTTCTGACACCGGGGGTACTATTCACATGCCTCCACGCTCCACCACTGCGCGTGGGGAAGGAAAAATGACCGGTTTTGTAACCCATTTGACCGGTTACAACCCGACCCATTGACCCAAACCGTTGACCAAAACTTTGACTGGCTTTGACCGGGCATTAAACGACCTTTGTTTTTGACCGAGTATACCTATCCTAACATTTTTCGACGTTCCAAATCCGATTCCGCATTTTTCGAAATTAAGACCTGAAGGCCTCGAAATTGCCGGTCAAATCGTTGACTTTGATTTTGACCGAAAATTCCAAATTTTCGAAAAGTCATATTTTATGCTTTCGACGTCCTGAATCTGAATCCGAAGTTCGTTTCGCCAAATTCGAACCCGGTAAGCTGTTTTTCACTAATTTATCATCCGATTCAATCCGTTTTTCAGAATTAAGCTCCATTTTTATGTAATTTCTGTTGATATGGATCCGAGGAAATATTGGAAGATGATTTCAAGATCGAGGGCGTTCGAATGAAATTTATATGGTCGATCAGTATGGCACGAGAATCAAGGTAATACTTTACTACCTCTTTATGCATTATGAAACTTGTGAATATTGGTAAATGCATGAATAAGATAATGTTAGTCTCATTGTGTAGTTAATTAATTTCTACACTCGTTCTGAACACAGTAAAAAGGTTCAGTAATTGATTATGGTTCAGATGACTTTTAAAAGAAATTGAGGGATTGTTAAGATTAAATTACAAGTTATATGTTTTGTGATAAAGAAATCAACCTGGATCTGTAACTTATAATTTATTTTATTAAAGGTTAAATGTTAAAGGTACTTGGATGAGAAATTATGAGAATACTTTGGTAGGGTAAAATTACGAAAATACCCTTATGCTATAAAAAGATAAGATTTGAATATGGAAGTTGGGTAAGAGGTTTTATAGACATATTGATCTGAGAAAAATATTGATGTGCATAAGAAATGTTAGTTTTACTTGGAAATTATGGATAACCAACTTTTAATCTTAGGAGGGTTTGTGAAGGATACTAAAAGTCTGTTAAGGGAATCATTTGAAGATTAGAGAGTATTCAAGAAAACAAATAATCATAGGATTTTTAAATTATATTATTTTTTGTTAAGAGCTAATATCGAAATTATATGGTAAGAAATTACAAAAATGCCCTTGAGAGGTAAAATAGTCTGAGTTGACACTGAAGGAGAATGTACTTTGAAGATTTGTACATAACTCAATTAAGTACGAATTTGATTGTTAAGATCCTGACTTAGTGCATAAAATTCTTGATATTCCGTTGGTAAAAATCTGAGAAGGCACTTGACCCGAAAATATCTAAGTTACGAGTAAATACCTGAACAATAATTTATCGGGGTATTCTACTATCAGAATTGTTCAGAAGGACTAGAATAAATGATAAGATTGAATTTAATAGTAAGATCGAACGGAAGGAAATGATTGAAATACATTGAATTTGAAAAATGACCAAAATACCCCTGTAATGGAAATGACCCAAGAATATCACCAAGCTCAAGAATGATTGGATATCCTCGAACTCTGAAATGAATGGAATAAAACTGAAAACCAAAACAACCTTATGGCCTAAATTAAGTAAATGGCTTGGATTAATTAAGGAATACAAGTAAGTATAGGTATTGGACTACCTTTAAAGGTAATGGAAAATAGTTTAAGTGAGTAGATCAACCCTAAAGCTATGTCAATACCTGAATGACATAGATATTACTGGAATATGTGTTCGTCTTCTCAAGTTTGGCTCGATGATAAATTTTGGAAGTATTCAGCTCATCTCAGCTCTAGATTGCATTCAGTACTAAGAATTGGACGTTTGTTCGACAAATCAACCACGAAGGCCAAATTGAATGGAATGAAAGTACAACATGTATCTGAAATTCAGGAACGTTTGAATTACTCTGGAAAATCCTGAAGTAACCGGAATGGACATGACTGCTAAATGAACTAGGTAACCTCAATGACTGTGGATTTAGTAAGTGATTTAGATAAGTCTGGAAACTCTGATGAGTTTACGTAGTGTACAATTACAATGGGTTATGAACAAATTAATTAAGTACGTCAGCATTTCATGATATTGTGGAAGCGTGGAAATGAAATAAAGACATTGGAAGATTTATTCAGCGATGATTCTGAAAATGGTCTATGGACAAGAATTTATGGTATTAAAGAGTAAATACCCTGGAAGAACAATAAATTGACCAATCGACAGGCATTACTTCTGGGAACAATTCATCTAAGAGTTGTTCGATAATCCGATCAATCGACATAGAATATAAATGTCCTGAACCTTCATTTCTTCCTTATCAGCTCAAGTCATATTCTGAATAACTGATGATTCTATCAGTTATTGAACTCTTCCAATAGTGATTCTGAATTCTGATATTCTATCGGTATACTGAAGATCCGTGTTCCTCTACTTGTTAAGATTATCCAATATCTTTGAATACTATCTGTAAATTCTGGTGTGTTCCCTACCCACATGAATATTTTACCTAATTTTCGATTTGATTTCTGATCTGATACTTGACATGGATTCTGATATGATATCTGACATGGATTCTGATATGATACTTGACTTGGATTCTGATCTGATACTTGACCTAGATTTTGATATGATACTTGACGTGAATTATGATTTGATTTTTGATATATCCGTTTACGGACGGAACATGTTTTATTTTGGGGGTTAATGTTGGGGGAAGAATACCTGGAGGTTCCTCGGCTATGTGCTCAGGGCCTTACTTACCGGTTCCTTGGCTGTGTGCTCAGGGCCTTACTGGACGTGACGGGGTTGTATGGTTCTGGGGAACCTACACATTTTGTACATGACGGATGGGGGTATATATATATATATATATATATATGTTTTAAAAGATCTGTATCTTTTTACTGGTTTTATGGGAACACACTAGATAACCTATTATGATCTCCTGAACTCAGTCATCTGAAATAATTTCTCTGGACTGAAAGTTCATTGTCCGTTACCACCTGAAATATCAGTAGGATCTCTGCTCAGCATAAAAGTCTGTAAATGTTCAGAAATAATAAAGATATATAAATATTTATCTGTATCTGCACGTTCATCAGCATCATCTGGTAGTTCTGTATTACTGAGCTTTCCGAAGCTCACTCAATTACTCAACATTGCAGGATAAAAGGATTGTACCAGTGCAACTATCGTCATCAGTATGGGAGTTCTGCCGGCATTGATTTCAGAGAATGGTACATGTGATTAGGGGGCATGTAATTGTATTTTGTTTTAATATATACGAGTCTGAAAATCTGTTTTATTTCTGTATATTGATAAATCATTTTATAAGTTACATGTTTTAATAAAAGTTTTAAATATTTTGCTATTTTTACAGTGGGTCGCTCCGGTGGCCCTAATGTGACACTCCAGATCGGATCGGGTTACCCTTATCGGTCTGGGGGGTTACATTTAGTGGTGTCAGAGCTATGGTTTGAGTCAAAATTTTTCAAGATAGATCGGCCGGTCGAATGTCAAAATATGTCTGATCAGTACATGCCCCTAGACTGCAACGTACCTCTCTGAGTTGGAGCTCCAGGGCTGAGTTCCTATCTGTAACGAGTAAACCAAAATTTCTATCCGTTAAGGCTATATTTGTACAAAAAGGAATACAGTAACATTTGTTTTAACGCTGTAAAGTACCTCACGAGCCATGTGAGAGTTAATTATCCGAGAAATTTTGACTCGACTCCAGAATTGAAATTGGGATATGCTACTGCTCTATGAGACTATTCTCATGACCAAGACTAAATTGATTACTCAAGTAAATTTTCATTCGGATTCTTTTATTGAATTGAGGGAGAGTTCTGATAAGAATGTATGCTCAACTGGTTAAGGATTAGTAGAGGATCCGTATTTCTATAAGAGCTACGTAAATATATGTAAGAACTGATGGAAGTTTTATTTATACAATTATGTGACATGAATGAATTTCGAGGACGAAATTCTTTTTAGGAGGGGAGAATTGTAACACCCCAATTTAGGGGCTAAAATTAAGAAATTATAAAGTGGTGGATTTAATTGGTATTTTGAAAGAAATGGTGGATTAAATTGTAAGATTTTAAAGTTGGCATACCATTTTATGAAGTGCATAAAGTTCAGTGACTAAACTCTTGGTTTACCCATTTTTTTTATATATGTTGAATTATAAAACCCCCGTGCGTAGGTTTTTCCAAAGAAATTTTCCAGTTTTTCCTCTCCCGTCAACCCCTCTTTCAGCTTCAATCTACTCGCCGTCCGACCTCCGATCGACGAACCGAAATCACCATCATGTTCGTTGTCAACCGAGGAACAAAACCCTTTAAACGTTTCGTCATGAATCATTGTTGTTCATCGTTAATTTCAGTAAAAAATATCGTTGGAAATAACTCGAATTTAGTTAGTTTTTCATCGATTCACGACGATCGGGTTATCCGCTTATGACACCTCCCGCACCATCGTGTTCCTTGCATTGTTTCGAGTCTGCCGATGTCATCTTTGGTCTCCGTCGACGGCGGCGCGTGAGGAGGTGAAGCGGTCAAAGTTTCCGATTTATTGAAATCGAGCTCTCCGCCGTTCAAAAATTTGAACCGAGATTTGTAAGTATCTCGAAATCGCTTAAAATAATTTTTAGGAATTTTTTTCGGGAATTTTCCGACACCGGGGTACTGTTCACGTGCCCCCACGCGCCGCCACTGCTTGTGGGGAAGGAAAAATGATCAGTTTGACCGGTTTTGTAACCCATTTGACCGGTTTTGTAACCTATTTGACAGGTTTGACCGGTTATAACCCGACCCGACCCGTTGACCCGAATCGTTGACCGTTGACCAAAACTTTGACCGGACATTAAACGACCTTTGTTTTTGACCGAGTATACCTATCTTGACATTTTTCGACGTTCCGAATCCGATTCCGCAATCTGTTTTTCGAAATTCGGACCAGAAAGCCTCGAAATTACCGGTCAAACCCGTTGACTTTGATTTTGACCGAAAATTCCAAATTTTTGAAAAGTCATATTTTATGCTTTCGACGTCCTGAATCCGAATCCGAAGTTTGTTTCGCCAAATTCGAACCCGGTAAGCTGTTTTCACTAATTTATCATCTGATTCGATCCGTTTTTCAGAATTAAGCTCCATTTGTTTATGTAATTTCTGTTGATATGGATCCGAGGAAGTATTGGAAGATGATTTCAAGATCGAGGGCGTTCGAATGAAATTTATATGGTCGATCAATATGGTACGAGAATCGAGGTAATACTTTACTACCTCTTTATGCTTTATGGAACATGTGAATATTGGTAAATGCATGAATAAGAAAATGTTAGTCTCATTGTGTAGTTAATTAATTTCTACACTCGATCTGAACACAGTAAAAAGCTTCAGTAATTGATTATGGTTCAGATGAATTTTATAAGAAATTGAGGGATTGTTAGGATTAAATTACAAGTTATGTGTTTTGTGATAAAGAAATTAACCTGGATCTGTAACTTGTAATTTATTTTAGTAAAGGTTAAATGTTAAAGGTACTTGGATGAGAAATTATGAGAATACTCCGGTAGGGTAAAATTACGAAAATAACCTTATGCTATAAAAAGACAAGATTTGAATATGGAAGTTGGGTAAGAGGTTTTACAGACATATTGATCTGAGAAAAATGTTAGTTTTACTTGGAAATTATGGATAACAAGTTTTTAATCCTAGGAGGGTTTGTGAAGGATACTAGAAGTCTATTAAGGGAATCATTTCAATATCAGAGAGTATTCAAGAAAACAAATAATCAAAGGATTTTTAAATTATATTATTTTCGTTAAGAGCTAATATTGAAATTATATGGTAAGAAATTACGAAAATGCCCTAGAGAGGTAAAATAGTCCTAATTGACACTGAATGAGAAAGTACTTTGAAGATTTGTACTTAACTCAATTAAGTACGAATTTGATTGTTAAGATCTTGACTTAGTGTAGAAAATTCTTGATATTCCGTTGGTAAAAATATGAGAAGGCACTTAACCCGAAAATATCTGAGTTACGAGTAAATACCTGAACAATAATTTATCGGGGGTATTTTGCTGTCAGAATTGTTCGGAAGGAATAGAATAAATGATAAGATTGAATTTAATAGTAAGATTAGACGAAAGGAAATGATTGAAATACATTGAATTTGTAAAATGACCAAAATACCCCTATAATGGAAATGACCCAAGAATATCACCTCGAACTTTAAAATGAATGAAATAAAACTGAACACCAAAATAACCTTATGGCCTAAATTAAGTAAATGTCTTGGATTAATTAAGGAATCCAAGTAAGCATAGGTATTGGACTACCTTTAAAGGTAATGGAAAATAATTTAAGTAAGTAGATCAACCCTAAAGCTATATCAATACATGAATGGCATAGATATTACTGGAATATGTGTTCGTCTTCTCAAGTTTGGCTCGATGATAAATTTTGGAAGTATTCAGCTCAGCTCTAGATCGCATTCAGTACTAAGAATTGGACGTTTGTTCGACAAATCAACCACGAAGACCAAATTAAATGGAATGAAAGTACAACATGTATCTGAAATTCAGGAACGTTTGAATTACTCTGGAAAATCCTGAAGTAACTGGAATGGACATGACTGCTAAATGAACTAGGTAACCTCAATGACTGTGGATTTAGTAAGTGATTTGGATAAGTCTGGAAACTCTGATGAGTTTACGTAGTGTACAATTACAATGGGTTATGAACAAATTAATCAAGTACGTCAGCATTTCATGATATTGTGGAAGCGTGGAAATGAAATAAAGACATTGGAAGATTTATTCAGCGATGATTCCGAAAATGGTCTATGGACAAGAATTTGTGGTATTAAAGAGTAAATACCTTGGAAGAACAATGAATTGACCAATCGACAGGCATTACTTCTGGGAACTATTCATCTAAGAGTTGTCCGATAATCCGATCAATCGACATAGAATATAAATGTCCTGAACCTTCATTTCTTCCTTATCAGCTCAAGTCACATTCTGAATAACTGATGATTCTGTCAGTTATTGAACTCTTCCAATAGTGATTCTAAATTCTGATATTCTATCGGTATACTGAAGATTCATGTTCCTCTACTTGTTAAGATTATCCAATATCTTTGAATACTATCTGTAAATTCTGGTGTGTTCCCTACTCACATGAATATTTTACCTGATTTTTGATTTGATTTCTGATCTGATACTTGACATGGATTCTGATATGATATCTGACATGGATTCTGATCTGATACTTGACTTGGATTCTAATATGATACTTGACATGGATTTTGATATGATACTTGACGTGAATTATGATTTGATTTTTGATATATCCGTTTACGGACGGAACATGTTTTATTTGGGGGGTTAATGTTGGAGGAAGAATACCTGGAGGTTCCTCGGCTGTGTGCTCAGGGCCTTACTTACCGGTTCCTCGGCTGTGTGCTCAAGGCCTTACTGGACGTGACAGGGTTGTATGGTTCTGGGGAACCTACACATTTTGTACGTGACGGATGGGGGTATATATATATATGTTTTAAAATATTTGTATCTTTTTACTGGTTTTATGGGAACACACTAGATAACCTATTCTGATCTCCTGAACTCAGTCATCCGAAATAATTTCTCTGAACTGAAAGTTCATTGTCCGTTACCACCTGAAATATCAGTAGGATCTCTGCTCAGTATAAAAGTCTGTAAATGTTCGGAAACAATAAAAATATATAAATATTTATCTGTATCTGCACGTTCATCAGCATCATCTGGTAGTTCTGTATTAGTGAGCTTTTCGAAGCTCACTCAATTACTCAACATTGCAGGATAAAAGGATTGTACCAGTGCAACTATAGTCATCAATATGGGAGTTCTGCTGGCATTGATTTCAGAGAATGATATATGTGATTAGGGGGCATGTAATTGTATTTTGTTTTAATATATACGAGTATGAAAATCTATTTTATTTCTGTATATTGATAAATCATTTTATAAGTTACATGTTTTAATAAAAGTTTTAAATTTTCTGCTATTTTTACAATGGGTCGCTCAGGTGGCCCTAATGTGACACTCCAGATCGGATCAGGTTACCCTTATCGGTCTGGGGGTTACAAAGAATAAGACTAGAAAGCATGAGGATATGATTATTAAAAGCATATCAAAGTATGTACCATGTTGGTAGAAATTTTTTCCTTTCATTAATTGGTGTTAACCATTTTTGTTTTTTATCTGTCTTTTATTGCAATTTTGTAGTGCATTTGCATATTAATTTATAATGTTATTTGTACTAATTTGTTTGTATATTTCTTTCTTTTTATATTGCATGATCATAGTATAGTTAAAAAGTGTTATTTATGAGTGGTCATCAAATTAAAAAGTTTTCATTTTGGACAAAGAATTTCATGATCAAGCAAACTTTAACGCAACCAAGGAATGGCATCTGAGGAAGCTCTTAATATAGTGGAAAGCTATGCACCTAAAGATCCTGTTAGATTGATACCAAAAGTGTTTAAAGGTAAGAGTATCAGTAGGGGCATTCAGAAGGAATGTGGTTTTTATGAAGCTCAAACATGATATTTGAAAGATGAAAACAATAAATTGAGTGCAGATGTTTGTCGATATCGTTTTTCACCCGGGCGGGGAAAATCGATACTGACTCGAGGGTTTTCTCTTTGAAAATATTTCAAAATGTGAGGAGTCACCACCAATCTTTTAAGGTGTGATTGAGACACCATGAAAACCGTGTGATTTTAATAAAATGTTTTATTTTTATAAAAATACTAAGTTTTAGGGTTTGTGAAAATCCAAAAATAAAGTTCGAAAGTCGATTACACGTGGGAAAGGATTAACACCCCCACAAGCGCCCAAAAATTGGTACCTAGTTGATTACCCTATATTTAAAATAGAAAATTTTGAGTTCGATCTTTATTTAATTTGAAAATCGTTATGGAAGCAAAGTTGAAAAGGGTATTCATTTATTGAGACCGATAGCATTCACTCCCAAGCGTAAATGCGAGAGATCAACTATTATGTCTAATAATCGAATATTGCCTCGTTTTTAGAAAATCATGATGCGGTTTTGAAAAGGTTGTTGACTTATTTCGGGAATTACTAGTAGTCACTCCCAGAGCATGATTGCGGGAGATATACTATTAATTCCTTAATAAGTAAACAGTGCCTTAGAGTTAAAAATAAAATGCGACCAAACAAAATTTTATTTATCCTAATTAAACTAAAAGTAAATTAAGGATTTTTCTAACTTACGATGTCAAATTATGAAAATTAAAGGACCTAAAGGTTTAAACCTAGAAGTGTAGTTTCTAATATTAACCCTAGTTGATTTTTTAAACCGATTATTGAATCGAATAATCGAGGCAGTCCCTTGAGCATTTACACAAGGGCTAACTCAGATTATTCCTTAAATTATGGGAACTATATTAAAATCTATCCAAAAAGTGGAGGCTATATTTATCCTATTTAATTATGTCAATGTTAAAGCTCTAAATTAAATTTGGGGTCTATATGGTCAAAAGCTTAAAAAAACTAGAATTATGAGACCTAAATATAAATTCTAAAACTTAAGGATCTAAGTCTATAATACCTAAAGCTAAAAGGATTAATCTACAAATTTAAGCTCTAATAATTATTAAAAGTAAGGAACTAAATTAAAATAAATTTAAAATATTCAAAGATTAATAAATTAAGGATTCGAATAATCGACTCGAGTAATCGAACATTTTTATGCTAAAACTCGAATCGAATTGTCACCTAATTAAAAACTAAGGTGAAATCCTAAATATTAAAAGGAATTTCAAGCTTAAAGATCTAATCTAAGAATACATAAAAAACTAATTAAATAAAAAAGCTAGAATAATAAACCCCATTAAAATAACATTAAATAAACAAAAAATGTAAGGATTAAATTGCAAGCAACAGAAAACAACAATACTTAATTAGAAATAAAATAAAAATGTTCACAGTGGGCAAATTAAAATAACTAGTAATTAAGAATATGAAATTAAAAAAAATAAAGTAAACCAAAGGCCATAATATAACATATACAGAAACTTGAAGGACCAGAGGAAAAAATATACCTAAAATTCTTACTAGTTAAAGAATAAATAAAAGGTAGATTTACATATTTAAGGCCTAAATATTTCTGTTAATATAAATAAACATTAATATCATGACTATATTGTAAAATTACCACAAATATCAAATGTCATGAATATAAATAACCCAAAAACATTTTACTAAAATATATAAAAATTGGGAAAAATCAAAATAGAGGCCCAAACTTCAAGGAACCTTCTAAATATACAATCAGTGACCAAACTGCAGGAATGTATTAAAATTAGGGGGACTAGTAACTGATATACCCATAAATACATAACATACATTAAAAAAAGAGGCAGTATTCAATTCAACACCTATAAAAAAGAGGAAATAACCAAAAATAGACTTCAACTAGGACCTAAAGGCAAAACACGAAAGAAAATAAGGGGATTTAAAACGAAAATAGCCCATAAAGTCCCACTATAAAACCCATCAGTCACTCTTTTTTTTCATTTTAAGCCTAAATTCGAAAAAAATTAAACACTCTCTCTCAACTTTCCCTTTTCCTCTCTGTTGAGAACCTAGCCGGTATCCAATGCCGCCGCTTCCCCGTCACTCCAGCCACCATATACGATGGTCAGAGCTCTCAAACCAAAACCCAAAACACTCTACTTTCTTCGATCTACACTTCTCACACTAAACACGACACTAAAAACCCCAAAATAAAACCTTATACCACTCGAAAATGGTTCAACTCTTCGAATGGTCCTTACTCCGGCGACTCTTCCTTCCTCAAGTAATTTCTAGACACTCTTATTTATTTTTATTATAAAACAAACACCTTATATATATATATATATTTCTTGATATTATTTCGAAAGGAAAAACGAAAAGAAAAAAATATCTTCAAATGCTTTGTATATTTTTTGAAAAAACAAGAACAAAAAGATCATTGCTTGTTACATGGGGCTCAGTTTTTATAACAAAATTTACATAGGTTTAAAAATAAACAAATCCTAGATATGTTGTTTAGTTATTGTGTTGATGATGGTGAGCCTTTAATGCCTCTGATATCCTGGGGTTTGTTGACATCTCTGACAGGCTATCTGACTGGCGTGGCTGTGGTGGTAGCAGGAGGCTTGGAAACAATGACGATGAATGAATGATAACTTTAGGATTAGGGTTAGGGTTGGGTTAGGTTAGGGTATAGGTCCAGGTTTGGTCTTGTAATCAGGTTGGCAAGTTTGAGTATGGGTATGGGTTTTATTTGGGGTTTGTTTTATATTTTAAGGTTATTATTTTGGGGTTTTGGTTTGGTTAGGCTTGGGTATTTTAGCTGAGTTGGTTTTGGGCTCGGGTTTGTATTGTTGGGCCTGGGTTGTTTGGGCATTTTGGGTTTGGTTTAAAAATTGTACTTACAGCTGTCCCTCTTTACTTAATATTATGAAATGAGAATGAAGCAAATATAAAAAGCACCATTTTTAATCTTGGGTTTCCAGTCACACTGCGAACACTTTGTTGGGAATGTCCATTCATCTCTTTCAGTGAAATTATTGAGTCATTGCCTGCATATAATGTCGTCTTTACTTCGTTCTCTTGGTTGAGTAACCATCTTCAGTTCTTCAAGCTACGAGTTCTTCTCATCATGATATTTCAAATGGGAATGTTCGTCCTTCGAGTGAGGCGTTGTTAATTTGAAGTGTCGTGAATCGAGTAAAGGAAATGTTAAAAACACCCTTCCTGAAGGTCTTATGGATGGCTCGAAGGACTTATCATCTTTCTCGAAAGATTTATAGATGGCCCGAAGGATTTACCCATCATGCTCGAAAGATTTAGTGATGGCCCGAAGGACTTACATGTCAAGAAAAACTTGAAAATCAAGCTTAGT
This sequence comes from Hibiscus syriacus, assembly GCF_006381635.1. Taxonomy (NCBI): domain Eukaryota; kingdom Viridiplantae; phylum Streptophyta; class Magnoliopsida; order Malvales; family Malvaceae; genus Hibiscus; species Hibiscus syriacus. The sequence continues at coordinate 1,341,798 of NW_024063200.1, forward strand.
TTCTCAGTTGTCAAGGAACCCCTAAAAATTAGGCTTAGATTCCTTTTAAAAACTCTTTGGAGATAATCATCAAGAAACCCCTAAAAATCAGGCTTAGTTTCTAAAAACTCATTTGAAAACATCCTACCCGAAGGTCTTATGGATGACTTGAAGGACTTATCATCTTGCTCGAAAGACTTATAGATGGCCCGAAGGACTTACGCATCATGCTCGAAAGATTTACTAATGGCTCGAAGGACTTACGCATCAAGAAACCCTTGAAAATCAAGCTTAGTTTCTTAGTTGTCAAGGAACCCCTAAAATTTAAGCTTAGCTTCCTTTTAAAAACTCTTTGATGATAATCATCAAGAAACCCTTGAAAATCAGGCTTAGTTTTTAAAAAATCATTTAAAAACATCTGGGTCGAAGTCTTATGGTTGGCCCGAATGACTTATCATCTTGCTCAAAAGACTTATAGATTACCCGAAGGATTTAAGTACCATGCTTGAAAGACTTACTGATGGCCTGAAGGACTTACTCATCAAGAAACCCTTGAAAATTAAGCTTGGTTTCTTAGTTGTCATCAAGAAACCCCTAAAATTAGGATTAACTTCTTTTAAAAACTCTTTGGAGATAATCATCAAGAAATCCCTAAAAATTAGACTTATTTTCTAAAAATCATTTGAAAACATCAAGAAACCCCTAAAAATTAGGCTTAGCTTCTTTTAAAAATTCATTGAAAATCATCATCAATAAACCCTTGAAAATCAAGCTTAGTTTCTTTAACAATTCTTTTTGAAAATATCATGTTGTTTGGGTAACGTGCCCCCACATCAAAGTAATGATTCTTCATGGATTGGGTTCTTCAATTATTAAGGTTATGCCAATCGGAATATAATTCCCTTCATTCAAGGCTTGAGTTCTGACTTTCATTTTCTTCTTTTCTTGAAAAATCTTTAAAGATATGCTTTGATACATGAAATGTGAATGCAATATGTATCTACATGTAATTTATGACTCTTTTATATGCAGAAATGTTTATCAGTAACCATATTTTGACTTCCAAATAAAGATCTCAGTTTTCCTTCACTTGATCACTCTTGTATGAAGTCTTCCCCCAACATCAGTATGGTTAAACTAATCATCCGGAATAATCATGTTCCTCACATCTTCTATCTTTTGTCTTGCTTCTTCAACATGATTTAGAAGTAGTGCTTCCTCACTTGAATTCTTGTTGCGATTAGGTAGATGACTGTGCAAATTACACATATTTGACTTGACCTTCCGATCATAATTGTTTCTCGAGAGTCTTTTGCCAACTGCAGCGTGAATGGTTCAATTCAAGGTGAGCTCTTTTTGTTTTCATTATGTCCTTGTCACTCTAATCGACCAGTCTTATTCAACATGTCTGCTTGGTTTGAATCTTGTTATCTTAAAGAAATTTGGTTTTGGTAATGCCCCACTATGGGTACTTATGGCTCTCTTTCTTATAAAATCTTGATCTCAAGTGGTTTCACTCTAGTGTCACTAATCACCAATGTTATCGAATAGATTGAGGGCTTCTCTTCACGATGTCATAACCAGATGAACACTTAAAAAGTGATCAAAACTGTCTTTTATTTTTTTCATGAGCTGGGATATGTGTCGTCTTCAACTAAGGAGATCATCTGTTTTTGACAACATCACAATAAAGTGTTATAAGTTCTGTCCTCCAGTCCTTTTGATCTCTTAGATTATCTGCTTTTATCAAATGCTTTATTGTTCTGGTATCATTTGCTCTTTTTCTTCGTTAGAGGCAGAATGAGCCTCACCAGCTTCGAGGACCTTTTTCACTTGAGATTGTCCTGTTTGAAAATGTTTTTTCCTTTTCTTTTATTTTAGAAATGTGAAAAAAATGTTGAATAAAATTCAAAGGTGTTGTCATTTTTTTCTGGCTCACAATCAAAACAAATTGTAAAATAAGAGTTCACTGAATATCAAATAAGTCAAATTTTCTTTTAATTCTTCAAAAATTATATACATTTGAAAAGTGTAAAGAGTAATGTTGATAAAAGGCTCAGGCTGACTTGGGAAGGTAATATGTTTCAGGTTAATTTGGGGGAGGTAATGTGTTTCAGGTTGGCTTCTTTGGTTGAAATCTTGTATCCTTGATTCTGATGTTGATGAAATAGCCGTCATGCTTCTCTTCTGGAAATGTTCACTGGTTCTCGCTCTCGTGATTGCCTTTGAGCTATGCAATACTTTATCAAGAGATGTATAAGATCGTCTTCTGTGCAGTGGTTGACAATCTTCGTGTTTGAGCCACCTTTTCAGGTTTCAACTCGAATTCGCCTTTAGTTTCAAGACGTCATCTAAAATTTTACAACTTGAACCCTCCTTTTATCATTTTTCCCTATCATGTACTAAATATTTTAGAAAACTATTTGCAAATAAAATTAACCCTGAGGGGCGGATTGAAATCTGAAGATAATCTCTCTACTTAGAAATCCATGTATGATTAGAATGGACTTTTCAGGTAAGTAACGTAGGTTGGGGCTCATGGTTATGAAAGAAAGGGATAAATATGACTAAACGAGTATTTAAGAGTTATTGAACCAATGATCGATTCATTTGTTGTCTTTAATCTTGTCTTTCTTTACTTGAATCTACTTGTGTGTCTTTTATTCTCATTTTATTTTCCTTTGGTGTTTCATGACCTTAGGTGAATTGATTTGAGTCATTCGTCTTGAAGTTTTTTATTGGTTTTCTTTCTTTCTTTTTTCTTTCTTTCTTTTCCTTTTCCTTTTTCTTTTTTTTTCTTTTTTTCTTTTTTTCTTTCTCTTTTTTATGTATTTTTTTGCTATATCTTTTCTTCTTTCTCTCTGTGTTATCAACACGATTTAATCTTTGAGTGCTTCGTATTTAATCTACCTCTCAGTATCTTGTTATTTCTCACTTTATTTCATCAGGATTTGCTTCTGTAACGAAATCCAGATTGATGATCTTCACTCATATGAGCAGATGTTCTTCACCTTTTCCCCCCAATATGGAGGTGATCCTTGGTTAGGGTTGAATTTAAAGAAAAAAAATACTAGAAGCTCAAAAGGGGACAACAAGGGATACATATACATATTTTTGAAAGGATAAATGAAACAAAGTTGTTCATCATCTCATACATGGAAGTCTTTGTAAAAGAGGCATCCCCAGGGGGACGAGTAGTCAGGATTAACCTTATTTACATTAAAATAATATAATTAATGCATGATAAAATTATTTCAATGATTCACTTTATTTCTTCTTCACTTTGCTCCCAGTATGCCCTAATTATTCAAATTCTCAAAAACTTGATTTGCAACACTCCATCTTGTATTTCTTGCATGAAAGGTCCTCGTCATGCCCCAGGATTTATTGAGGTCGAGAAATGAATATTGGTTTCATGTCTAGGAAAGGAAATGTGTGATTTTAAAGTCATAATTCTGAAAAGGGTAATGTTATGGAAAAGGTTATTTATGTCTGGAAAGGTAAAAGTACAAGTTTTGGTGCCTCGGGGAGGATATGGGCATGATTTTATGGTTTTCGGGGGAAATGATGTCAAAGTTCAGTCTTTTAGTAGTAAGCATTTATAATTTTGGGTAAGGAACCAAGTAGTAGTTCTTTCGGCTTTGGATGGGGTATAGAAAATTTAATCTTGCCACTTGTCAAAGATCCATAATTAACAAAGTTGTAAAAAACTTTTAATTTATTTGATATTCAAAGAATTACAAGATTAAAACTTGATTTACTGCTCATGACCTTGGAAAACGACCTAAGTTCAATGAAATATTTATAGAGAAAACAAAAAAAGAACAAAAACACGTTCAAACAGGACAAAGTTAGTGCCAAAAGGCTTCACAATGGGTGAAAGAATATTTCTTGATTGACACCATGATGTCTCATTATTAAAGGTTTATGCTCCTGGGTTAATGAAATTCTGGACCTTGCTCTTAGGTGCACCACAGACCTCGATGATGCCTCGAACTTCAGATGGGGCTAACATTGCGTCCATAGCTCTCAATTCTTTTCTAGCAACGAATGGGGCACTTCATCTCACCTCAAAACTTTTATCACAAGATTCACCGCGAGTTACCATCGGGATCCATGATTAATGCATGTCGAGATGCAATGTATACTATGTAATGTACAATGTATTTATGTTAATACAAAGATGCACATGCAAATGTGAAATGGGTGTACAAAATGTGAGATGTAAATGCAACAAGGAATTGATCCCAAAAATAATTGTACCTTGAATAATTCTTGAAAAACCGACAATGTCTCGGTACACAGGGGAAGTGAAAATATGGTCTATCTGTAAGGTCTATAGCTCCTATGAGCATTTAGGTATTGAATCGTCTTCAAAGCTTCTACTTCATCTCATACTTTCAAAAATCTTTCGAGCTGGTTCGTGATCTACAACTGTTGGCTTCAGATTTAAACCTTCTTGAATCCAACTTGTTACCTCAAAGGTATACGTCCGGCTTCTCAGTAGTTAGACTCTCTCTTAACTCTCCTCGATCTACGTAGAGCATTTTTGAATTTATACCAATCCCAATGAAAGACATTATTGTGGAATTGTTTTTCAGGAACCTTCTAAATGATTAGTTATTTAAGGGATCAATACCTTTGAAGGATATGTTATGTTCATGCAAAAATACAATAAGACTAAACAAAAGAAATCAATGCTAGTAGAAACAAAACAAAAAGAATCAAGTCAGTTGAAATGATTAGTCAAAGAAATGTAATCTTAGAAACAATAAATAAATTCGACTCAAAGTTGATACTAAAGAAAGAACAAACGAAGAAAATTAATAGTCTTAACCGCATGCATTCTAGTTCTCCTAGGTTATCCACATAGCTCTAGCGGGGTAGGTTTACTAAATTCTCTATATGAGGCTGGGTTCTAGCAAAGGTTCCCAAGCCATTTTTACAATCTGCTAAGGTTGCCCCCAATTTTGGCGCATTACAGACTTGCGAATTGGATTCCAGTTAGGGGATCACACCGTTAAAAGCTTACCTCAGAACTGACATCCGGATAGGTAAATTAGGATGCTTCCAGAGATACTTTATCATATCCACGCAAGGAAGCGTAATGCTCCTCGTGAGGTGTGACATTTCTCCCTACTTAGGTAAATCGGGTTTGAGCTCGGGTTTAGAGCTACGATATGCAACAATCCTAAATATTCACAGAAGTGTAAGCATTAATCAGAGAGAAAATCTATTTTTTCGTTTGAAATAACATAATGAACCGTAAATTAAACAAGATCGAACTCGTAATTTCTAGAATTATAAATATAGGGTTACCAACTCGTGCTCGACTCTCAATTTGTTTTAAAAAACAAAATGTCCCCAGCGGAGTTGCCAACTGTCGACACCGTTTTTCACCTGGGCGGGGAAAGATCGATACCGACTCGGGGGTTTTCTATTTGAAAATATTTCGAAATGTGAGGAGTCACCACCAATCATTTATGGTGCGATTTGAACACCATGAAAACCAGGCGATTTTAATAAAATGTTTTATTTTTATCAAAATATTGAGTTTTAGGGTCTCCAAAAATCCAAAATCAGGTTCAAGAGTCGGTTACGCGTGGGGAAGGATTAGCACATCCATAAGCGCCAAAAAATTGGTACCTAGTTGATTACCCTATATTTAAAATTAGAAATTTTAAGTTCGATCTTTATTTAATTTGAAAATCATTATGGATGCAAAGTTGAAAAGGATATTCGTTTATCGAGACGATAGCATTTGCTCCCAAGCGTAAATGCAGGAGATAAGCTATTATGTCTAATAACCAAATATTGCCTCCTTTTTAGAAAATCATGATGCGCTTTTGAAAATTTTGTTGACTTATTTCGGGAATCACTAGTAGTCATTCCCGGAGCATGATTGCGGGAGATATACTATTAATTCCTTAATAAGTAAACAGTGCCTTAGAGTTAAAAATAAAATACGACCAAACAAAATTTTATTTATCCTAATTAAAGTAAAAGTAAATTAAGGGTTTTTCTAACTTACAGTGTTAAATTAAGAAAATTAAAGGACCTAAAGGTTCAAACCTAGAAGTGTAGGTTATAATACTAACCCTAGTTGATTTTTTAAACTGATTAATGAATTGAATAACTGAGGTAGTCCCTTGAGCATTTATACGAGAGCTAACTCGAATTATTCCTTAAATTAGGGGAACTATATTAAAATCTATCAAAAATTGGAGGCTCTATTTATCCTATTTAATTATGTCAATGTTAAAGCTCAAAATTAATTTTGGGGACTAAATGGTTAAAGTGTCGACAGTAGTTTTCGTCTAAGTGATAATTTTTTTATATATGTTAATATATATAATAATATTATATTATAAATATTATTATTTATATAGCCCAAAGGCCCGGTTACAAAGAAAGGCACAAAGGTCCAAGATACAAGTAAATCACAGGCCCGATTACAACCAAACTCGGAGCCCATTTACAGATATTGAACCAATCTATACTTAAACCCAACAGATCTGATCCAGGCCCAGCAACCTGAGTGAGACCTGTATCCAGCAGGTCCACGAGAAACCCAACTAGGGTTTTCTACTCATCATCTCCAGCCGCCAGGACGCTATATCTGCATGATCAGATGGAGATCCAAGGGTCCAGAAGCCATCCAGCAGAAACCCTAGGGTATCATTGCAAACCTAGGGTTTATTCCAGCCACTGCCTCCATCACTCCAACCAGGCGCTGCCATGAAGATCTTCGCCTCTCCAGAATCCAGTAGAACTCTCCAGAAGAAGCATATCGACCGCATAACACATGAAATCTAGGGTGAGTCACCACCGTAGGTCCAATGACTCACCAAAAAAAGCCATCATTACAGTCGGTCATCAAGGCATTTAAAAGGTCGATCCTATAAGAGAAACAAAGCCAGAGGCAAGCAACCATATATGTAGCAAAAGCAAAAGAGGAAAGCAAAGAAATAATGAGGAAAACATAGAAGAAAAGGAGAAGGAGCTTACCTTGCCATCGTCGAAGCCTAGAAGAGTCATTAGAAATACGTCAGTTCGAACGTAAACGACTAGATCAACGAAGATTTATTAGGTTTTAGCCAAAGGAGAGACCATATTTAGGTTTAGGGTAAACAAATTAAGCTTTAATTTGGTGGGTTTTGGACTTGTTCGGCCACCATCGGTGGAATACAGCGGCTGGTGACCGACGAACCTTTGACGAAGGCTTTTAGAGAGAACCAAGAGGTTCTCTCGTCTAGAGAGAGAGAGGAAATGAGAGAAATGAAAAGGTTTGCCCTTAAAGGGCCAGTTAAGGCTTTTAAATACCTTCCCTGAATGAATGACGTCGTTTTGGAGAGACTCTGTGTGAAATTCTACAAATGGGTAAATTACACCCGGGGTCTTTATTGCTTTGTAATCCTATGTCTTGGTCACGAAATCAAGTTCCTACACCTTTTAATTTGGTCTTTTAATTTTATTTATTTTTATTTTGGTCATTATATTAATATATATATGTTATAGGTAAAGTTACACATTTAGTCCCTTAAGTATTAAAAATGTATATTTTAGTCCCGAATTATTTTAGGTTAAAAAATATAATTAGTATATAGTTTTAATATCATTATTAAATAAGTTAATTAATGTTACAATTTTATATTTTGGTCATTAATTATTATTATAAAACTAATTATGATATTAGTATACTTTTATATATATTAGGATAATATATACTTTGATTAATATAGTTATAATATTAAATATTATAATAGGATTATTCATATTTCTATTAAATATTATTTAGTAATTATTTAAATTAAATTATTTTAAATTAAATTAAATATAAGTTTATCATTTACTTTAAAGACATTTAATTAATAAATACCGGTACCAATTTTGGGCGTTGTGGGAATGCTAATTCTTTCATATACGTAACCGACTCCCGAACTCATATTTTTCTGGTAAATAGACCCGATTTGTATTATTTTAATATTATTCTTAGGATTTTTTATTAAAATAATATGACATTTTGGTGACCAATCTCACCATATAAAAAGATTGGTGGCGATTCTATAATTTGGTGTTTAATCTGATTCATGGAGGATAAGCATTTACTTTTTTTGAGACTAGTTACACCGTTGGGATGTACAATTTGCACTCTCCGTCGCCAGGGCAGAAAAACGTCTCGACATCTTGGCGACTCCGCTGGGGAAATTTAAAAAAATGAGAGTCTAGCCACCAATTTATTAATTATTTATTTTTGTAATAAATAATAAATTTCTAATAATTTTGTTTTAATTATTTTTATCATTTTACTAATTTTCTATTTTTGTGTGTACAAATTTAATTTTTGGGTCATTAGAATAGAATAATATGTTGTATATATTACTTTATTTCTTTTTATGTTTTTCCTCACCCACTATGCACTGTATTCATGACATGAGCTAAAACCCCGCTCTTATCCTATTTAAGTGAATGATAAACTACTCCCTCGTGTGGTTTTCACCTCCGTATGGACCTAAGGAAGTGTGTTCCTTCGAATTGAACTTAATCCGAACGTCTGTAATGGACTAGGATTGAAGGCTTGGCAGTCCAATGGGACACCAACAAAGGACAATTCGTTGACCCTTCTTACTCTAGTGTAAAAACCAACATATAACAAACCTAGAACTGGAGTCTAGTTGGAGCCTAACCTGATTAAGTCTTGTAATCTTAGCACAAAGGAAAAGTATATTGAGTCTTTTATTTATTTAGTATTATTTTATTTTGGAATAAATGCATGCGAACTAGAAATCATGCTGTTAGGTTATTTTTCCTGAACAAAACATGGAACTAGAAAGCATGAAGTTAGGATATGATTTTTCTTACTAACCAGTTTTTGTATATATTTTGAAAATAAATATATTAATTATTCTGTTTGCATTTGCATAATCATAACATACTCAAGGGTGTGATTCAAGAGTGATTATCGAAGGTTTTCATTATGAACAAAGGGTCATGACCGAGTAAACTGTGAAGAAGACAAAGAATGATAACTTGAGGAAGCTTATAAAATAATAGAGGGATATGCCTACAAAAATTCTGTTAGATTGGTACCGAATACTTTTTATGGTAAGAGAATTAATAGAAGCAATCACAAGGGAGAGAATTTTTTAAGAAGCTCAAGCCGTTTTTGGAAAGACGAAAACAAGAAATCGAGCATAGAGGTCGAAGGCATGCTTGATGATTTCCTAAAAGTCAGTCAAACCTTCGAAGATGTTGGACTTGGAAATACCCCTGAAGAATGGATGACAGAAATCATTAAACTGAAGAGTGATGCTGGCTACTGGAAAAAGATACATTAAGATCAAACAAAGAAATTCTTCTATGATTTTCAAATTGCTGAAGAAATATACAATGCAACCATCACCAATCTGGAGAAATGTCAAGCTAAAAACTAAATGTTGAGAAAGGATGTAACCAACATGGAAACTTCATATATGATTCATCAAAGCAAGATTGATGCTGAACTAAAAGTTATTAAAGCTTAGAACCACACATTATTGAAAATGGTGAATGATTATGGAGATTGAAACAAGAACTTCTTGAACATAAAAGTGCTCTGATAAAGGAAAATGATCAATATTGTTTAGAACTTCAGGAAATGGCAGGCAAGATTCAAGAAAAGGATAATAAATTGAAGAAAGCTGCTGCCCAATCAAGCAAGGTGACCCATAAGTTGGTAGACTTAGTTGGTTTTACAAGAGAGCTGAAGCATAATGACAAATCAACTCCTGAACATGGATGGAAATTAACTTGGCTCTTTAAGGAAATAGAGAATTTAGGGGAAAAAGCCATCCCTTATATGTAATGGTCTTTTGGATGTATTGACAAACTCTTTTTGTGTTCAATGGAAGTTGTTTTAAGATAATTACTCTTGAATTACACTCTTTCATACATGTATTTACATTTGCATTTGCATTCATGTTTTTCATAACATCATATGGGAATAATTAGTACATGATTTTGAAAATAGGAATTTTGAAAGTACCTTCAAGAATCAGGGGCAGATCTTAAAAGAAGCCATGAATGGAATATTAGCTCGAGTTGGAAGGATTGAGAGAACCCAAGAACAACTTGTAGAAATTCAACAAGAAATGCTTGAAAAACAAGAATGTTCCAAGCTGAGTCCAGAGAACAGATGTCTAAGATGATGGGTATGATGGTTACTCTGTTATATGGGGAGAAAATATTAGAAGATTCTATGAAGTATGAAAAGATGAAGGCCTCAGGGAAAAGTCTGGATTTCAATGATATGATGACAAATGACCAAGAACCTGTTGTTGAATGTAGAAATCCAACTCATATTTACGAATCAGAAAATATGACAGGTAACATGGATATCGAAGTTGGTACAAATAAGAGAAATATGGAACAAGTCCCGTTGAAAATGGATAGAAAAAGCAAGAAGGAAAAGAAGATGACACATCTCTTTCCAATTCCAATTTCGTATTCAAAGTTGTTACCCTTTCTCTTTAAAAATGGGTTTGTGACACCTATCCCTCACAGTACTTATTTGCATCCAAATTGGAAAAATATCAAGAATTCATACAATTATCACTCTAGAGATTTTGGTCGTTTTACAAAAAATTGCATAATGATGAAATTAAAAGTCTAAGACCTTATGGAAGAAGGGTTGTTATGTTCTAAAGGTAGGGGACCAAAGCTGATTGAGAAAGAGAAATCTTCAAATCATAGTTTCTTTCAGGATGTTGGTCAAAAGTCAGATATTCAAAGCAAACATTTTCAGGAAAGTAATAGTAAAAAAACAGTCATATCAAGAGAATCTCTACCTAGTTTTCCTTCAATCTTGTGCAGCAAGTTATATGCCAAATTACATGAAGCCCATCTTATTGTCTTGTGTCTGGCTAAACCTTTGGTACCTCCTTATCCAAGATGGTATAATAAAAAGGTGTTTTGTGAGTATCATGCTGGAATCCGAGAACACTCTATTAAAAATTATGGTAACTTCAAACGAAGAATTTAAGATCTTTTGACTTATGAAATTATAGAAGTGGATGCCAACAGTCAATCCATCTTAATTAAACATTTGGGAGTCAACTCCAGAAAAGAATTTGATAGTGTCAAAACAAATGAAGTTAAAGAAGATGAAGTATGTATGGCAGATTTAACTCTATATACTTTTTCAAGCTAAAAGATGATGCAAAATGAAGAAATGAAGAGGCAAAAGAAAAGGTAATCCGAGACTGACCTACAGGTTTAAAAAGAAGCAAGGTAGATACAACTTTGGAGACACCCATATTAGATTTTTGAAATCAAGAGAATCAGGGGGCAATTTAGTGAATGTTATTCCAATCACAGTTGCAAGAAACATCCAGAACCAGGATACAACAATTGTCACTGAAGAGGTTGATTCTGAAATTCAAACTAAGTCCAATTACCAGTCAGGAAAGATGATGATGGGATTTGACCAAGAAATAGCTGGAAAAAGCAGAAGTTTGTGCATCTAAAAGATCATCCAAAAAAGCTACCCAAGAAATGATTAAGAAATGGGGGCAAATATAGACAAAGATCATGGTCTGATTATACACCCAATATATGAGGAATAATGGGGCAGTGGAAGTTGTTATTCACCACTATTGTACCTTTCATTTATAGTACCATGTTTGAACATGTTTTTGTTCATTTCTCCGTCTTTTGTAATAAAATGTGTTGCTTTTAAGGTTATGAACATTGAATCAGTTTTGTAATCTTGTATTTCTTTGAATATTAAATGGGTTAAAAGATTTTTATAATTAAGAGTTATACATCTTTGGCAAAGTATCAAGATTGAATACCAGAAAAAAGGACCCTGACCTTACCTCAGAAGAAATACATCCCCAAATACTATCTTTCTACAAATATGAGAGAGCTTTCTCCAATGTAAGGAACTAGTGCATCTTGTGAAGCATTATGCAACTGACTAGATTACTTCTCTATTAATGAGGTTCAACGATGAAACTTTGACAAATCTAGTCTAAATTCAGTTGCTTAGGAGTTGAAATTTAGTAATGAGATTTTCTGACTTTCACCAAACACATAGACTATAACAGGTTCCTTAAAAAGTAAGAGTCATATGTATAGTAAAGTTATCCCTCTAAATCAATTGGTTAATAGCCCTGACTTTATGGATAAGTTTCAATTAGCCCAATGATGGCTAATGTCAATAAAGTTGAATTCAGCTAGACAAAATGTCAAAAGGTTACAAAAGAGGAAGTTGTTATAATTTTTTTGAAATAAATACCTGTTATAATCTATCACACATGTGCACACAGAAATCTGATTGTTAGACCGATATTCTCACACTGCTTTGAATAGAATCAAAGACTTCAGAGAATTGAAGTAGGGGTATTTTAAAAAGTCTAGTAACTGTTATGTTAGTTGTGCCATTTTAAACGCATCTGGTTAAAGATACCAAGTCAAGAAAGTGAGGAATGTGACAATGTGCACAAAGAGCGAGAGAGGAGTGACATCTTCACTAAGATGTAACCATAGAAAATAGGGAAGCCAACCTGAAACTAACATTTCAATCTTGATACTCTTCAAAGAATTATAACTCTGAATTAGTAAAAGTTGTTGATTCTTTTGATATTCTTTGAATTCATGCTTATGATTTGATTCTATTGTGAACCTGTAAGGTGAAATATTTTACAAAATTCTTTCATTCTTTTATAAGAAAGGATGAAGAACATTTTCAAACAAGATTGTCCCAAAAGAGAAAGGATCCTGAGTTAAGTTGATACCTATTCTAGTCCTATTGAGAAGAAGAATTAGCAAGGCTAGAATAATGAAACATTTCATATTCTTGAAAGTAAGTGGCCCGAAAGATCAAAATTTGAATAATCAAACTTATACCATTCCCTTTGGGGCAAACATTCAAAAAGAAGATGATCATCATTTGGAGGAGTACACTGGAATGAGAGCATTCAAGATCAAGAGATTTGGCACGAATCCAACTATGAGTATCCACGATGGAGAATTATCAAAATTAGACCTCATGAGAAGTATAAATGTACATTAAGAGTTAACCTTACAACTTAGAACGTGGGACATTTTGAAGGCTCATTTCAGACAAAAATATCCAAGTAGGATATTTTGAATGATCACATCAATGTTGGAGCATTTTAGAAGGCTCACACCAACAAGAAGCAAATGTTGGGGCATGTTGAACCCTTATCATCCTATGGAAAGATTATCGATTTGAGCAAATGTTTCCCTGAGACAAAAAGGTATGAAGAATGAAAATGGTGAAACAATAGATTTCATCATATATCACTTTTATGTCCATCATGTGATCACATTATCCCCATAGAAGCCACAGGAAATGATGAATGTATTGTCAAATGTTTCTTGATATGATGTTAGCAAGCTAAAGCATCCCATATATATTCTTATTGAAGTTCTGAACATCATACAAAGAGTTTCATGGTTGAGAAATCTAGACATAAATCACAGAAAATGATGAATGTGTTGTCAAATGTTTTACGAACCAATAATTATGGTGTTGAACCAATGTTGCGATCATGTGGTTGACATAGGATAAAGTTTGTCTTCTCACTCCAAGAATCACGAAATGAGAAATGGTGAAGATTTCTTTCCACGAATGAAAGTTGAAACTTTAACAACAAGAAACCAGTGGAGCCAATTAAGATTGAATGATGAGATATGATTTGAAGAACCTTGTTCGATATCTGATTAGATATGAAGACATGAAAGGAATTAAGATAAATCCTTTTATGATAAAGATATGTTAGATGTGGAGACATGAAAGGAATTAATATAAATCCTTCTTGTTATGTGTTTCAAGAGTCAAATCAGAATAAATGTGGCTAATATCCTAGTTGATCTCTGTTAAGTTTAACATATATATATCTCTTTTCAAAGATGATAGTTCTCTTTTAAAAAACGAGAACTTTACAAGATTTTTACTCAAGTTTAGATAGAGACAACTGGTGTTATCAAGAGAAATGGGGCAACAAGGTCATAATTCTAAGTATGGAAATAGTCCCATAAATGAAACAGTTCTTCTGGAGGCAAGAGAAGATATAAAGATACAAGATGATCAGATGATTCTTTGGAAATGCAAGCTTGAAAGTATAAGTTGCTACACTAATGATTGAAGTGAACCTTGAAAAAAAGGATGATCAAGCAGAAAAAGATCAAACTTTGGATTCGGATGAAGATTAATACATTCATGCATTCATAAGAACATTATTTACATTCATCATGCATTTCATTGATACATTTGATTGTATTTGCATAAATATATTTCTCACATGAAGATGCAGGGACAAAATACCTTATGAGTATAAGGTAGAATACAAATCCTGAATACATGAAACATGTTTGGAGAGGCAAACATCTGAAGAAGAGATGAACGCAATCCATACAAAGGAAGCATTAATTTTGGGGCATGCCCAACCAATAAGTAGTTCAAAGAATGAGAAAATGAATTTCAAAGTTTCTCATTCAATTTTCAATAAAATGAAATATTTGAAAATATCTCAAGCAAGATGATTCTTATTAAGTCATCCTCAAACTTCACGGAAGAGTAGTGAAGCAGAAAGCAGGAGCCAAATAAAATTCAGTTTTCATGGAAGAGTTGTGGAATGAATTTTTCAGCAAAGTATCAAAATTCACAGAAGAGCATTGAAGCATAAAGCAGGAACCATAATAAAATTCATTTTTCACGGAAGAGTGGTCGAACGGATTTTTCAGCAAGGTATAAAACTTCACGGAAGAGTAGTGAAGTAGAAAGCAGGAACCAGAATAAAATTCAGTTTTCACGGAAGAGTAGTGGAACAGATTTTTCAGCAAAGTGTCAAACTTCACGGAAATGTAGTGAAGCAGAAAGCAAGAACCATGATAAAATTCAGTTTTCACGGAAGAGTAGTGGAACGATTTTTCAGCAAAGTATGAGAACTTCATGGAAAAGTAGTGGAGTAATCCAAGTTTGACTTTGAACTTCACGGAAGAGTAGTGAAACAGATTCTATTCAAGTCATTCCAGATGAAACCTTCATGAAAGAGTAATGAAGTCATACAAATTTAGCCTTCACGGAAGAGTAGTGAAGCAAATCATTTGCAAGTCATCCTCAGCCTTCACAAAAGAGTAGTGAAACAGGAGCAAGATCATATCAAAATTTGATCTCCACGAAAGAGTACTGGAACGAATTCCCAGCAAAGCAAGAAATTCACTCGACAAAAACATGTCTTATTATCTTTGTTTTATTCTTGTTTACACAAAAATAAGCAAAGAGGGGCAGCTGTCGACAATAGTTTTCATCCGAGTGATGATTGTTTTATATACATTAATATATATAATAATAGTATATTAAAAATATTATTATTTATATAGCCCGAAGGCCCGGTTACAAAGAAAGGACACATGCCCAAGATACAATTAAATCACAGGCCCGGTTACAACCAAACCCGGAGCCCGTTTACAGATGCTGACCCAATCCAGACTCAAACCCAACAGATATGATCCAGGCCCAGCAACCCGAGCCAGACCCGTATTCAGCAGGTCCACGAGAAACCCAGCAAGGGTTTTCTGCTCATTATCTCTAGCCACTAGCACTCCATATCCACAAGATCAGATGGAGATCCAAGGGTCCAGAAGCCATCCAACAAAAACCCTAAGGTATCATTGCAACCCTAGGGTCTATTCTGGCCACCGCCTCTATCGTTCCAACCAGGCCCTGCCACGACGATCGTCGCCTCTCCAGAATCTAGTTGAACTCTCCAAAAGAAGCATCTCGATTGCACAACGCATCAAATCTAGGTGAGTCACCACCGTAGGTCCGATGACTCACTGAAAATGCCATCATTACAATCGACGATCAAGGCCTATATAAGGTCGATCCTGTAAGAGAAACAAGGACAGAGGCAAGCAACCATATACGTAACAAAAGCAAGAGAGGAAAGCAAAGAAATAACGAGGAAAACACAGAAGAAAATGAGAAGGAGCTTACCTTGCCATCGTCAAAGCCCGGAAGAGTCGTCGGAAAGTCTTCTGTTCGAAGGTAAACGACTAGATCTACGAAGATTTATTAGGTTTTAGCGAAAGTTTTGGAATTTTCGCACAAGATTGTCGGCTGGTGACCAACGAACCTCGACGAAGGCTTTTAGAGAGAACCGAGAGGTTCTCTCAGGAAATGAGAAAGTTTACCCTTAAAGGGTCGGTTAGGGCTTTTAAATACCCTCCTCGAACGACGTTATTTTGGGGAGGGATTATGTGTGAAATTCTATAAATGGGTAAATTACACCCGGGGTCCTTATTGCTTTGTAATCCTATGTCTTGGTCACGAAATCAGGTTCTTATGCCTTTTAATTTGGTCTTTTAATTTTATTTATTTTTATTTTAGTCTTTATTATATTAATATATATATGTTATAGGTAAAGTTACACATTTAGTCCCTTAAGTATTCAAAATTTATATTTTAGTCCCAAATTAATTTAGGTTAAAAAATATAATTAGTATACAATTTTAATATCATTTTTAAATAAGTTAATTAGTGTTACTATTTTATATTTTGGTCAATAGTTATTATTATAAATTTAATTATAATACTAGTATACTTTTATATATATTAGGATAATATATACTTTGATTAATATAGTTATAATATTAAATATTATAATAGGATTATTAATATTTCTATTAAATATTATTTAGTAATTATTTAAATTAAATTATTTGTAAATTAAATTAAATATAAGTTTATCATTTACTGTAAAGACATTTAATTAATAAATACTGGTACCAATTTTGGGCGTTGTGGGAATGCTAATTCTTTCCCATACGTAACCGACTCCCGAACTCATATTTTTTTGGTAAGCAGACCCAAGTTGTATTATTTTAATATTATTCTTAGGAATTTTTATTAAAATAATATGACATTTTGGTGTCCAATCTCACCATATAAAAAGATTGGTGGCGACTCTACAATTTGGTGTTTAATCTGATTCATGGAGGATAAGCACTTACTTTTTTTGAGACTAGTTGCACCGTCTGGGGTGTACTATTTGCACTCTCCGTCGCCAGGGCAGAGAAACATCTCGACACATAGGATTAAAAAAACTACAATTATGAGACCTAAATATAAAACTCTAAAACTTAAGGATCTAAGTCTATAATTCTTAAAGCTAAAAGGATTAATATACAAATTTAAGCCCTAATAATTATTAAAAGTAAGGAACTAAATTAAAATAAATTTAAAAATATTTGAAGATTAATAAATTAAGGATTCGAACAATCGAATCGAGTAATAAAGCATTTTTATACGAAAACTCGAATCGAATTGTCACCTAATTAAAAACTAAGGTGAAATCCTAAATATTAAATCAAATTTTAAGCTTAAACATCTAATCTAAGAATACATTAAAAAACTAATTAAATAAAAAAGCTAGAATAATATACCCCATTAAAATAATACTAAATAAACAAAAAATGTAATGATTAAATTGCAAGCAACAAACACATCAGTACTTAATTAGAAATAAAATAAAAATGTTCATAGTGGCAAATTAAAATAACTAGTAATTAAAATTCTGAAATTAAAACAAATAAAGTAAACCAAAGGCCAAAATTTAACATATACACAAACTTGAAGAACCAAGAAAAAATATACCTAAAATTCTTACCAGTTAAAGAATAAATAAAAGGTAGATTTACATATTTAAGGCCCAAATATTTGTGTTAATATAAATAAACATTAAGACCAGGACTATATTGTAAAACTACCACAAATATCAAATGGCATGAATATAAATAACCCATAAACTTGTGACTAAAATATATAAAAAAATGGGAGAAATAAAAAACAAAGGCATGAACATCGAGGAACCTTCTAAATATACAATCATTGACCAAACTGTATGAACGTATTAAAATTAGGGGGACTAATAATTAATATACCCATAAATACATAAAATACATAAAAAAAAGAGGCAATATTTACATCAACACATATAAAAAAGAGGAAATAACCAAAATAGCCCTCCACTAGGACCTAAATGCAAAATACGAAGAAAGTAAGGGGATTTAAAATGAAAATAACCCTTAAATCCCACTATAAAACCCATCCTTCACTCTTTTTTTCATTTTAAGCCTAAAACAGAAAATAAAATTAAACACTCTCTCTCAACTCTCCCTTTTCCTCTCGGCTGAGAACCTGCCGTTATCTAGCGACGTTGCTTCCCGTCGCTCCGGCCACCACATACGGTGGTCAAAGCCCTCAAACCAAAACCCAAAACACTATACTTTCTCCGATCTACACTTCTCGCACTAAACGTGACACTAAAACCCCAAAATAGAACCTTAGACCACTCGAAAATGGTTTGACTCTTTGAATGGTCTGTACTCCGGCGACTCTTCCTTCCTCAGGTAATTTTTCGAGACCATCTTATTTATTTTTACTATAAAACAAACACCTTATATATATATATTTTCTTGCTATTATTTTGAAAGAAAAAAAAAAGAGAAAAATACCTTCAAATGCTTTGTATATTTTCTGAAAAAAAAGAACTAAAATATCCTTGGTTGTTACATGGGGTTCAATTTTTATACCCGAAATTTACATAGGATTAGAAATAAACAAATCCTAGATCTACTGTTGAGTTATTGTGTTAATGATGGTGAGCCTTTGATGCCCCAGATATTCTAGGGTTTGTTGACATCTCTGACAGGCTATCTAACTGGCGTGGCTGTGGCAGGAGGCTTGGAAACGGCAGCGACGACTGAATGATATCTTTTGGATTAGGGTTAGGGTTAGGCTAAGTTAGGGTATGGGTTTGGGTTAATTGGGTTGGTAGGTTTGGGTTTGGATTTTATTTGGGGTCTGGGTTGGGGTTTTGGGCCCGAGTTTGTATTGTTGGGTCTGGGTTGTTTGGGCATTTTGGGTCTGGTTTAAAAATGGTTCTTACAAGGTTGAAACCATGCGTAATGATTTTTGAAGGTTCACACAAATCTTTAAAAATGATGGTTTGAGAAATACCTTGGAAGAATGGATAACTGAGCTTATTAACCTGAAAAATTATGCTAAACACTAGAAAAAGAATTGCAAGACACATGAGAGTCAATCCAAGAAATTCTATTATGATTTACGGACTGTAGAAGAAAGGTGTAATACAACTATTATCAACTTGGAAAAATATCAAGCTGAAAATCAGATGTTGAATGTATCTATAACCAATATAGAAGCTACATATCATATTCACCAGTGTGAGATAGATGTTAAATTAGAAGAAATTAATACCAAGAATAATACATTGATGAAGATGGTAGATGATTATGGAGATATGTACAAGAACTTCTTAACCACAAAGGTTCTCTTACAAGGGAAAATGAACAATATTGTCTACAAATCCAAGAATTGACATGTAAGATGCAGGCAAGAAATAATGTCATGAAACAAGCTGCTACCCAAGCAAATAATGCGACTCATAAAATGGTTGATTTAGTTAGTTTTGCGAGGGAATTAAAGCAGATTGACAACTTAACTTGTGAGTATGAATGAAAATTAGCTTGGATTTTGAGAGAAATAGAGAAATTAGGAGTAAGAGTTATCCCTTATATGTAAAGTTTGTTTGATGTACCGAAACCTTTTGTTCAATGAGAATTGTTTTAAGATGATCACTCTTGAATAACTCCTTTTATATAACATGTATTTGCATTACACAATTTATCTTTCCATTTCACTTTTTTGCATTTGCATTTTTGCATCTTTATACTCACAACTATGTGTCATGCATTACATAATATATTAATACGCATCGATTATGAAAATATGAGAATAATTTGTGAATGATAATATAACAAAAGTTCTGAAAGCTTATTGAAATTCGTTGAACACATTTCTGGAAAGATAGAAAGTAATGAATAAAGTATTACCACGTGTTAGTAGAATAGAGAGAATTTAGGATTAACTTGTTAAGACTCAACAAGAAACGTTTGATGAAGCAAGAAAGTTTCAGGTAGAGTCAAAGGAACATATGTTTAAGTTGATGGATATGATGGTTACAATAATATATGGGGGAAATGTTGGAAGACCCTATTATGCAAGAAAAGATAAAAACTTTGAGGGAGAATTTAAATGTTAATGGTGCATCCAATAAAATAAGAACAAATGAGCAAGAACATGCTGAAGAATATAGTAACCCAATCCAACTCCAAAAATCATGTATGATCTCAGAAAATGCGACAGAGATTAAGCTGCAAAAAGCAGAAGTTAAATGTAAAACCCCTAACACAAGTTGAGCCTGAATCAAAGAATAGAATCATGGAAGAGGTTCAAATGCCATTAGAGAAAGCTAAAAGGAACAAAAAGAAAATAAAATGATACCTCTCATTCCAATTCCAATCTCATATTCAGACTTGTTACCCTTTCTCTTTGAAAGTGGTTTCATGACACCATTCCTCCAGGGCCTAATACTTATTTGCATCCATATTCGCAAGGTGTCAAGAGTTCATGTGGCTATCATTCTAGAGGTTTTAGCCACTCTACGAAAAATTATGATTATGAGATTAAAGGTTCAATATCTCATCACAGAAGGATTGCTATGTTTTGAAAATGAAAAACCTAAGCTCCCCAAAAGCTCAAAATTTATTGATGAAGAGAGATCTTCAAATCATTATCTTTCTCATGATGTTGGTCAAAAGTTGAACATTCAAAACAAATATATGGATGATCATTCACAAGGTTTCCAACATAGTTATGATAATAACAAGGAGAAAATAAGGTCAAAAAGAGTTTTTACCCAATTTTCCTTCTATTTCGTGCAGCAAGTTATATCCCAAGTTGCTTCAAGCCTAGCTTATTGCTCCATGTCTAGCTAAGCCTCTATTATCCCCTTATCCAGGTTAGTATAATGAAAATTTTTATTGTGAATATCATGCTGGAACCCAAGGACACTCCATCGAGAATTGTGGTAACTTCAAACAACGAGTTCAAGACCTTTCGGTTCATGGAATTATAGAAGTAGACTTTAATGATCAGTCTATCTCGATCAAACAATTAGGATTTAACCCCAAAATAGAGTTAATAGTTTCAAAACAAATGGAGTGCATACATAATAAGACATTAAAAGGAAAAAGGGCATAATCAATTAAAGTGAGGTAGGTATAAAATATTCAACTCTCGATACCTCTATGATGCTAAAAGATGAGAAAGAAATGAAAGGAAAAGTAATATGAGATTGGCCTATAGGTTTAAGAATGAATTGGGCAGGTGCTACCCTGAAGACACATCAAACACCTATATCAAATTTCCTGAGGACAAGTGCGACAATGGACAATTTAGAGAGCCTGACAAATACTACGCCAATCACAGCTGCAATAGGCGTTCAGAACCAGGACAAAACTATAATCTCTAAGAAGAATTGTTTTAGATCTGAATTTGGGCCTAATTTCCAACCAGGTAAGGAAAAACTTATGGATAACAAAAAAGGAGATAGTAACACAAGAATTGTTGAAGTAGTGGATAACGAACTCGAATGGCATATCAAAATATAATGGGTAACATCTGATTAAGTCAAATACTAACTCATTAGATGGATAATGGGGCATGCTAAATAACAAGTGGAAGTTGTTATCTACCACAGTAGTACCTTTTATTTTTAGCATATTGTTTGAATTTATTTCTTCTCTAAGCCTTTTTGTAAGGTTATATAAATAAATATGTGTTGTTTTTAAGGTTATGAGAATTGAATCAATTTTGCAATCTTGCAGTTCTTTGAATATCAACTGAATTGAAAACTCTTTAAGTAATTAGATTATACATCTTTAACAAAGTAACAAGGCTGAAAACTGATAAAACAAGACCCTGAACCTTACCCATAAAATACACTCAAACACCATACCATCCTTTTACAAAGACTGAGATAGCTTTCTCCTTTTATAGGAAATGAACAAGAAGCTTGGTATTTATAAATAGGAGCAGGCAACATGAGGCATCTATTGTATGTAACCTTGCGAAACCAACTAGACCACTCTTTGTTGATGACGTTCAATGATGATCATAATCTTCACAAATAGGTAAATCTAGTTTAAGTCATTGCATGGAAATTTAACTCTAACGATGAGATTTTCTGACTTCCAACAAAACACCTAGATTATAACATGTTCTTCTTAACAAGCTTAAGAAATTGGATCTGTATACCCAAATTATATTATTATATATATACAATGAAGCTTGAGCTTTCTCTCTAGGGCAATTGGTTAATCACCCCGGCTTTATGGATAAGACTCAGCTAGCCCAATAGAGGCAAATTACAATAAAGTTGAATTCAGCTAGCCAAAATGGCAAAATTTACTAAATAAAGAGTTGTTATAAAGATGGACTAAGGGAGTTAATGAACACCTGTTATAGTCAAATTCAGACAAGCACTCAGAAATTTCATTTTTAGACCGATATTTTTGCACTGCCTTTGTTAGGCGAGTCTACAAAGCTTGAACAAACGGAAGATTTCAAAGAACTGAAATAGAAGTATTCTAGAAAGTCTAGTAATTGGCTATCCTAGTTGCGTTATTTTGTCCACATCTAGTAAAAATACCAAGCCAATAAAGTGGGGCATGTGGTAATATTCACAAATACTGAGAGAGAAATGACATATTTGATGGCTAAAACCATGGAAAATAGGAAGTCCAGCCTGAAACCAACACATCAATTTTGATACTTGTCAAAGAACTATAACTCTGAAAATATTAAAGAGCTGTTGATTCTTTTGATATTCTTTGAACTCATGTTTACGATTTGATTCAATTGTGAACTTGAATTAAGTAACACTGCACAAAATTCTTTCATTCTTTGATTTTTTTAAATAAAAGGAATGTGAAAAACATTTCAAACAGGACAGTCTTAAACAAGAAAGGTCCTTGAAGCAATTTATGCTATTCTAAGCGCTACTAGAATAATGAAGCATTTCACATTCTTGAAGACAAGTAATCCAAGAGATCATAAGAGTTGGATGATAGAACTTGTAATACTTCCTTGTGACATTGTTAACAACCCGTCAAGAAGAAGATGATTGCCTCATTCGGAAGAGGCACATGCTCAGATCATATAAAAAAATGCAAGACATTTCTGTCATAAGGATTGATCACTTCTTAAGTTTGTGGCAACATGAAGAGAATCCCTCAAGCTACTTGATAACACTGCTATGAGAACATTCAAGATTAAGAGATTTGGAAACGAAGAGAGGCACGAGTGCCCACAATGGGGTATTACCAAAGTCAAACCTCGTGGGGATTATAAGATTCAAATCCAATGGGCATTTATAGTGAACCTTACGACTTGGAATGTTGAGGGCGTTTTGGGAGACCCATATAATCCTATGTAAATATCATTGACTTGAGAAAATATTTCCAATGAGATAGAAAGATATGAAGAATAAAAATGGTGAAACATTGACAGTGATGCTAACAATAAAGTCTAGGCAGAAGCCGCAGGAAATGATGAATGTGTTGTCAAATGTTTTATAAACTAATGATCATTGTGTTGAACCAATGTTACCATCATATGATGTTTTCATCTTTTTCCCAAGATGAAGGTTGTCTTTTAAAAAATTAAGAAATGGTGAAGATTTTTTTCTATGTAAAGGGAATTGGAATTTTAACAACTAATATTGAATGATGAGCTATTATAGCACAAATAGCCTTATTCAAGATCTGATTAGATGTGGAGACATGAAATTAATTAAGATAGATTCTATCTTAAATGTGTTTCAAGAGTCAAATCAGAACAGACGAGGAGGCAAGAATTTATTGAAGATAAGAAGAAAGTGGCACATCTCGAGACTTGTAAGAGTACATGTTGGTGAAAACAAAAAGTAATGAAAAAAATGAGGAATGATGTTGCATTCATCCCTTCATGCATGAAGAAAATATGCATTCATACATGATACATAGATACAAGTCATTGCATCATACATTATTTCATACATTCATCTTGATTTTTTCTCATAGTAATGTATGCAAATTTTATTTTAAGATTGTGTTTCTCTTAAGATAATTTCCTTAGAAACTTCTATCATGAATTTCTAGAAATATGTTTCCTAGAGTCAATTTTGACTTCATCATAAAGAAAAGTCATTTTTATAATTGATTCCCCAGTAAGGTCAATCATTGATTTCCTTGTGAAAAAAATCAAACCCTTATTATTCATGACTCCCAGTAGAGTCTATCTTTGACTTCCTTATGAAGAGAAGTCAACCTTTGTTATTTACGACTCACTCCCAGTATAGTCAATCTTAAACTTTCTTGCGAAGAGAAGACAACCCATGTTTTAGACTCCCTAGTAGAGTCTATCTTTGACTTCCTCATGAAGAAAAGTCAACCCATGTTTTAGACTCCCGGTAGAGTCTATCTTTGACTTTCTCATGAAGAGAAGTCAACCTTTTTTATTTTCGACTCACTCCCAATATAGTCAATCTTTGACTTTCTCGCGAAGAGAAGTCAACCCATGTTTTTGACTCCCCAGTAGAGTCTATCTTTGATTTCCTCGTGAAGAGAAGTCAACCCAGGTTTTAGACTCCCTATTAGAGTATGTCATTGACTTCCTTGTGAAAAGAAGGCAACCTTTGTTATTTCCGACTCACTCCTAGTAGAGTCAATCTTTAAATTCCTCGCGAAGAGAAGTCAACCCATGTTTTAGACTCCCCATTAGAGTCTATCTTTGACTTCCTCGTGAAGAGAAGTCAACCTTTGTTATTTCTTACTCTCTCCCAGTATAGTTAATCTTTGACTTCCTCGTGAAGAAAAGTTAACCCATGTTTTAAACTCCTCAGTAGAGTATATCTTTGAATTCCTCATGAAGAGAAGTCAACCTTTGTTATTTCTAACTCACTACCAGTAGAGTCAATCCTTTATTTCCTCGCGAAAAGAAGTAAACTCATGTTTTAGACTCCCTAGTAGAGCCAATCCTTGACTTCCTCATGAACAGAAGTCAACCTATGTTCATGACTCCCAGTAGAGTCAATTCTTGATTTCCTCGCGAAGAAAAGTCAATATTCCAGATTTGGTCTTCCTGGAAAAGCAACGAATCAAATCAACTTAGAGTCTTATCTCCTGAAAGAAGAGTGGAGCAGATCCCCCTTATCCCAGATCAAGTCTGATCTCCCCTGAATGAAGAGAGGAACAAATTTTCCATCAAAGCATGAAGTCAAATGGACGAAAATTCATTGTCTTTTTGTCTTTTCTCTATTCTTGTTAACTCAAAAATAAGCAAAGAGGTGTAGCTGTCGACAGTCATTTTCGTCGAGTTTACATATTCATTATAATATTATATTATTATTAGTACTATTATTATTATTATTATTACAAATAATACAATTAAAAGTTTGGAGGCCCAATTAATAACAAACCCGGAGCCCGTTTTACAAGTTCAACCTGAGCTAGGCCCAGATAACCAAACAAGCCCAATACCTATTTAGGGTTTTCTTCTAGGGTTTCCCACATCTCAGCTCCAACAGCCAGCCATCTCAGCCGTCAGATCAAGATGGAGATCCAAGGGCCCAGATTCGTCCAGCAGAAACACTAGGGTTTCGTTACAACTAGGGCTATTCCGTTCTCCGCCTTAGCATGGTGATAATTCCACCGTTGCTGCCTCCAGGTGCTCCAACCAACAGCCACCACCTCACCAGTTGGATCCAGAAGATCTGGGCATTTAATGCACCCAACAAGATCACCGAACACCTCACTGCCCCTATAGTGAGTCACCACCGTAGTTC
The DNA here is from genome assembly GCF_006381635.1 of Hibiscus syriacus. Taxonomy (NCBI): domain Eukaryota; kingdom Viridiplantae; phylum Streptophyta; class Magnoliopsida; order Malvales; family Malvaceae; genus Hibiscus; species Hibiscus syriacus. Next base: position 1,367,537 of record NW_024063200.1, read on the forward strand.
TGGTGACTCACCGAAAGTGTATCATTACGAACGGTACTCCGAGGCCTATAAAAGGCCACCGATCCTGCAAGAGAATAACACACTGACAGAGAGAGAGAAAGAGAGACACAAAAACAAAGAAAAATCTACAAACACAAAGATCCACAACAACCAGTAGACAACCAAAGAAAAAGAAAGGAGAGAAGAGAAGACTTACTCGGCTGTCGGAGCATCCACACATCATAGGAGAACCGAAACGTCGAAGGTAAAAGCCTAGATTTACTGCGTATGGTGGGTTTTTAGGAAAATAGAGGTCGGATTCGGCTTTAGAGTAAAAATGGGTCATTTTGGTGTATTTTTTTGAACTCAGACCACCGTGGACGATGGTCGACGGTGGCTGTCGACTACGAAATACGATGGTCGGTCGATGATCAATTTCCCTTCGTGAGGGGAATCTAGAGAGAATGGAGAGTTTCTCTCTCTAAAAGAGAGAAACAAAAGAGAAAATGGGAGGTAAAGGCCTTAAAGGCCGGTTTAAGGGATATTTATAACCTTTCTAAAACGACGTCATTTAAGGGAGGGGCTCTGTGTAATTTATGCATGGGTAAATTACATATGTGGTCCTTAAGTTGTAATCTTTATAATTTGTTCACTGAAATCATGTTTCTATGCATTCTAATTTGGTTTTTAAATTTTATTTTGTTATATTTTAGTCCTTAATTATGTATATATATATTTAGGATAAATATCAGATTTAATCCTTTAGATTTTAATAAGTTATATTTTAACCTGAATAGTAAATAGGATAAATTACACTTTTAATATCTAGATTTCACGATATTTCGACTTTTTACCATGATTTTTGATATTTTTATGATTTAATCATTAAATTTATTATATGTATTCGGGTTATATTATTTTATACAATGAATCATAAAAATATTTCCTTAACTTATTAGGAATGTATTTTAAATGATTATTGATATAAAATAATACCTCGATGTTTGCTGAAGGGATCATAGCATAAATTAAATTTATATTTATAAATTTTATTGCAAAGAAAATTAATTAATGAATAAAGGTACCAATTTTAGGCGTTATTGGGTGTTAATCATTCCCCACACGTAACTGACTCCGAACTCATTTTTGGTAAGCAGATCCTTTTATGTTGTTTTAATATTATTTTTATAAATTTTATTAAAATAACATAGTTGTTTTTGGTGACCAATCACACCTTAATTAATGATTGGCGGTGACTCCTTAAATAGTGTTTTATCTTATATAAAAAAAACCGACTTTTTTTGAAACGATATTTAGAAAATAACGATAATTATTTTCGCCAGAAAACCTCATTCCGACATAATGGATAAAGAATGATGAGTCTAGATAAGTTGGAAAGAGGCATACAAATGTTAGAATAAAGCTTACACAATATTTCGATTTAAGAAACCTCCATACCTGTCTTCAAGGGCTTCCGGGTTGTCAAAATGCATCAATGTTACAAAGGGTTTAACGCCTTGAAATGATGAAACATAATCCACAATGAATCAAATGACTAATAAATAAAAAGGGTAAGTACTGAGGTCCCTAAATTATGGTTAAATGATATTTTGATCATTAAAAATTTAAAAATAACAAATAATTATTATATTCATCGCTTGAATGTAGAAAGTTTAAAATTACCAATTTTAATTAGCTCGTCAATGAGAGTGTTGTAATGGTAGATTCCCTTCTGATTTATTCCACCACTTAGAGTTCCATCTACAGAAAAGAAGAACAACGTAAGAAATATAGTTTCATAAAATTCAATCTTGATTATCTTTTTGTTTTTAAAAATGATATAAATTGGAGAAAGAAACAATTACTTGGTAAAATCGAAGGATTTTAATTTTTTTAATTTTATGAATTTGACATTAATTCTACTAATTTTAAAAAATTATATGAATTAAACCTGCAACTTTCTAAAATATCTTTTCAAGGCTAATCCAATGTACGAACTTCCGCCATGAACAAGCAAAGCAAAGGTGACGGCAAAGATAAAAGTGCGGTGAGAATTCCCGGCTGATGCAATCGAGAACGAAATCCTTTTTCCTGTGGTTTTTGAAATGATCTATTTGGCTAAAGTAGCGAAAGTGTACGCATTTTATAGTAGAATTTATAACCGTTTCATTTCATTTTATCGTAAATGAAACAAACAGTTGAACAGCCGATTGCCATGAAAAGCTCTGGCGGTTTCTTCTATGAATTGTTACCGAAATTCGGCGGTTCTGTTTGCAATTAATTCCGATATTTGGCTCTAAAATTCGATTTTATGTTTGACAAATCGTTGGGATACAGAATGGGAAACGGGATTTCCGGTCTGAGTTCGGAAATCATGTAGTCGAAATCTCCAAAATAGCTCAGGAATCGAATGGTCATCAACGATGGCGGAATTGGTGAAGCCGACGCAGGAACCTTATCGAAAGTCTCTAACGAAGTCAAGATCTTTGATGAATTGTATACGGCAATGATGAAAAAGTTACAAGTCAAATGGCATCTGTTATAAAGGAAGCTTATATGAAAAGGAAATAGATACATATTTTTATGAAATATGATCTTAATATTTGTGGGTAAAGTATATAAATAGTCTTTTTGACTATAGGGTATTACTTTATTGATTCTTTTAATTATTAAAAGTTACAAAATGGCTCCTCGATTATAATGTATGGATTTGTTGAATCTCCTAACTATTAAAAGTTGAAAAATGTTCATTCGACTATTCGCATGTTTCAAAATTTTCCTTTTATGTTTAAATATTTACGATTATCTACGTTGGACGTTGACCTAATGACTGAGATATGATAGAATATGATTCTATAATCTCAAACGACTATACAATACAAAAAGTTCCAGGATAATATTTTATCATATTACAATCAGTAAGTTAAATCTAGCTCAGAAGACTGTAATTTTTAATGGAAAAAGATGAGTTTAAATAGTTAAGTAATCATTTTATAACTTTTAATAGTCAATGGACTCAACAAAATAATACTCTATTGTGAGACTTCCACTCCACACGTCAATAGTCCTCACCCTTAAAGGCATACTCTTTTGCTCAAACAAAAAGAGAGCCTTCACTTGAATGGATACTTTTAATTAACCCAAAACTATAGGTTCGACTCCAACAAAGTAAAATTTTGACCCCTCAATATTCAGTGAGCACACCTACTACCAACTAACAAGGGAACCACCCTGAGTTCGATCATCCTTACCTTTTCAAAAGAATCTTATACACATCTGCTCCACCTTCCTGATCACCACTTTAGAGAGGAGAGCTTGTTTGCACCAGTAATTTAAGATACTAAATAGAACAACTTCGATCAACCGATGTCTTCCCCTGTAGCTGAAAATCTTCCTAGATCAAACTCCAAGCTTCTCTCTTATCTTTTTCAATAAGAGAAAACTACCTTTCTCAGTGAATTTCCTGATAACCAAAGGTATACCTAGCTACCTAACAGGCAAGCTCCCCTGATTAAATTCAATCATATGACAGATTTCAACAGAAACATTTTCCCCAAGACCACAAGCAAAGAATTCAGTTTTATTTGCATTTACCTTTAAATTAGACATCTTGTAAAAACCTCAAGGACATTTAAAATCCCCATAACGGAGTCAGTAGAGCCATAACAGTAATTAAGTAGATCATCTACAAAATACAGATAAATAAGAGAGATTCTTCTACCCTTATGGATGAAATTTGAAAAATACCATTCTGAGCTGCTACATTTAGTAAACAAGAAAAAATATTCACCACTAAAGCAAGAAGGTAAGGGGACAAGGGGTCCTTCTAGCACATTTGAAGAACCCCGTCAAGGTGCCTTTGAAAGAGACAGAGAACCTAGGAAAAGTAACACACTCTATGATCTAGCCCCTAAAAATCTCAGGCAATCACATAGCTTAAAGGACACACAAAATGAACTTCCAGTCAACTGAATTTCTTAGAGACCGATAAGAATTTTGGGTTCAACTTTGTCATCTATTTTTTTTTTTATCGTGCTTATTTTCTTTTACTCATTTGATAGACTCCGGTAAAAAAATTGTTCGTAACCAGATTAATTACAGAAACTTTTAACATTATCCATGACAACTTAGTTTCTTAGCAAACGGTAATATTCTTAGGCGTAACAGGATTTATTATAATGATTCATAAGATTTTCATCTTTAACCTCTTTTGTTACCATGGTTAAGCCCTTCCCCCATTTGTAAAACTCTTTTGGCAATTCCGGTTAAAATTGGATTTATTTAAAAAAAATTAACATTTTTTATTGCAACCTACTTTCTTAATGACTAGTAACATTTTTGGGCACAATTGGATTTGTTATAGACGTTCATAATATTTTCAGCTTTCTACTTATTTTGTTACCATGGTTAAACCCTTGTCTCATTTGCTAAACTCCGATAATATTTTAGGCGCAACCGAATATGTGAATACAATCGATAACATTTACCGTTTATAACTTATATTAATACTTTTTTTAGTATTTTAGGCGTAACCATATGTTACTACGATTGATAGCATTTGCAGTTGTGAACCTAATTTCTTAAAATCAATATTTTGTCTATCCCATTTTACATACAATGCAAAATCTTCATTTGCAACCATTATTATCCCATTTGACATACAATGCAAAATCTTCATTTGCAACCATTATTATCCCATTTTACATACAATGCAATATCTTCATTTGCAACCATTATTATTGTCGATACGATCAACTTTTTCGATTCCTATTTATCATATTTTGTATTATGCTTTTAACTTATCATCATTTTAATCAGTAACGTGGTTTATTAATTTTATTTTATCCACCTCACAGTAAAATCACCCTGTAATTCACTTGAATATTATATAATTCTAGTAGGAGAGAAAAGGATTAAGGATTTTGAGAAATCATAATGTTTGAAAAATGTTAGATGCCGTCGGAGTGAAATATGGTCGAACATTCTAGAACATTGTAGGTTCTTATTTAAAGGCATTCTAATCTATAATTTTTAATAAGTTGTATATTCCTTTAATGTGTCACAATAATTGAAAATACATTTTGTGTGTGAATTATAAGTGTTAATAACTTATCCATTTCAGGGCAAGTGCCATCAAAACCGTATAATCAGAAGGAGCGAAAAAAATGAAATGGGACTTTATCATAACATTCGACTGGCGGTTATCCCCATGAGCATTGACGGACCAAGCAATCATTCCCGTAAAAGTTAACGGCATATTACAGACTTGAAAATTAACGTTGTGACATTAACAAAGAAGCAAATTTAAATGCCGCTGATCCCCGTTCTTTGTTCCCTGTGAATCAATGACGAGAACCATGAGTTTCTACAGCTGCTCCGTCTTTGTTCTCTCATGGCTACTTCTGTTGTTGTCGTTGCCCGAGATCAACGATGCCATACTGGAACCCGAAGAACACAAGACATACATAGTCCAGATGGACCATCCTCGTAAACCTCCTTCTTTCTCGACCGACGAGTTATGGAACCGGTCGACTCTTCGATCATTGTCCAACCCTGTTGATGATGAAGCAATGTTGCTCTACTCTTACAACCATGTCATTCGAGGCTTCAGTGCCAGGCTCACATCCTCTCAGCTGAACGAAATCGAGAAATCCCTGGCTCATCTTGCTACATATCAGGAGTCATTCGGCAAGCTATTCACGACGCACTCCCTGAACTTCCTCGAACTAAAACGTAACTTTGGCTTATGGTCGGCTGCTTCATATGGTGAAGGTGTGATCATAGGTGTTATCGATACGGGAATTTGACCGGAGAGTGAGAGTTTTAGCGACAGGGGAATGGCACTGGTACCACAGAGATGGAAGGGAAAGCGTGAGAATGGCAAGACCTTTAGCCCTTCAGCTTGCAACAACAAACTCATTGGTGCTCGGTTGTTCAGCAAAGGAATCCGCGCTGAGGTAGGAAATGTTATCCGAGAATAACAATCCGATATTAAATTGAAACCTGAGAAAAGTAAAGAAAAAATCAAATTATTTTAAAATAAAAGAGAATTACTGGAAATAAAATACTCTATATTTTAATCTTGAGATCGTAATCAGTTGAGGTTTGTAGCTACACAGTTTTCTTAAGATAAATTTTCGGCCACTCTTTAGTGCTCAAGATTCTTTGGCTGTCTATCTCCCAGGATACAACAATTAGATGATCAGTTAAAGTAGCACAATAGTAGAGATCACGAACTTTCCTTGCCTTCAACTATCACCGAAAAAATTAAGGAAAAATGGACATTTTCTGAGAAGCAGAGAAAATATTTTCAAGGGAATAAAACTTCTTGAATTATGAGTTGTGAAAAAACTGAGAGATTTGCTCAGTATTTATAAGGGAATTTTGAGATAGTTTTCTCCAACTAAACCTCTTTTAATATATAAATTTAAATAGATAATAATATCTTTTAAATTTAAAATATTAAATATGAGATTTACTCCAACCAGATATCTTTTAATATATAAATTCAAATAGATAATAATATATTTAAAATTTAAAATATTAAACATATATACACTCCTTTTATTATTCAAATTAAACAAATATTATTTTAATTTAAAATACACAAAAGTATATAATTATCTTTTAATATTTAAAGTTAAAAATGTAATCCATACAATTTTAATTTGACATATTAAAAGAGTATTTATCCTACTTATATTAAAATTAAACGATATCTTTTAATTTACAATATATAAAAGGACTTTGAATTTAATATAAATATTAAATCCCAATGTAATTCACCCTTTTTTTCAACAATCTTCTACATGAATGAAATTGATGATTTAAACAAAAACATTTTAACACGGTGTGGTGATAGCCTCTATGATTGATAGTTGCATAGGATAGGTATGTGTCCTCCTTTGAATCTTCCATTGTGACAGTATATTTACTTTACTGGTTAAATAGTAAACGTGATGTCCTTGAATTGTACTATCCTTTGTGTAAACGATGACATACTTCACACAACTACCCCTCTGATAAGAATTTAGTTCTCATGGATATGTCCTTAAAGCCATGGACATCGTATGGTTCTGCAAGAGTTTGAGAGATCTATGTCTCAATAGTCTCCTTGAAGCAGAAAGTGTGAGAATGACACGACCTTTAGCCCTTCAGCTTGCAACAACAAACTCACTGGTGCTCGATTGTTCAGCAAAGGAATCCGCGCTGAGGTAGGAAATGTTATCCGAGAATAATAATCCGATGCTAAATTGAAACCTGAGAAAAGTAAAAGAAAAAAATCAAATTCTTGTAAAATAAAATAGAATTACTGGAAATAAAATACTATGTATTTTGATATTGAAATCGGAATCAGTGGAGACCTACACAATTTTCTTAAGACATATTTTCGGCCACTCTTTGTGTTCGAGATTCTTTGGTCGTCTGTCTCTCAAGATACAAGAACTAGATGACCAGTTATAGTAGCACAACAGTAGAGATCACGAAATTTCCTTGCCTTCAACTGTAACCGAAAAAACTAAGGGAAAAGGAATATTTTCTGAGAATGCGAGAAAATATTTTCAATGGAAGAAATCTTCTTGAATTCTAAGTTGTGAAAAAAAAACTGAGAGACTTGCTCAGTATTTATAGGGAAATTTCGAGAGATTTTTTTCTCCAATTAAATCTATTTTAATATATAAATTTAAACAGATAATAATATCTTTTAAATTTAAAATATTAAACCTGAGAGATTTACTCCAACCAAATATTTTTTAATATATAAATTTAAATAAATAATAATATATTTAAAATTTAAAATATTAAACAGATATACACTCCTTTTATTATTCAAATTAAATAAATATTATTTTAATTTGAAATACACAAAAATATATAATTATCTTTTAATATTCAAAGTTAAATATCCCGGACGAATTAGACTATGACTTACCAAGAGATTTCGAGGGACATGGAACCCACACATTGTCCACTGCTGCAGGTAATCGTGTACTCGGAGTTAGTCATTTTGGATTTGCAAGAGATACGGCAAGCGGGGTAGCACCACATGCACATGTTGCCATGTATAAAGTCTTGTGGGAAACAGATTCCGGAAACAGTGCAGCAAGTGATGTACTAGCCGGGATGGACCAAGCAATCGAAGATGGTGTCAATATCATGTAGCCATCTACCCGCTATTTGTTTCATATGCATCGTATCTAGCGAGTGGTGCTCCTCCACCAACACCATATGCAGTCAACGATGTTATTCTTTTCACAATTTTTGTAGTTCTCAACAAGCGATGGGACTGTTCATCATACACCTCCACATTCGTTATTTCATGGAGGTTCTTCGACATCAACTCTAACCCTACAAGATGAAGTTGGTGTAGATGAAGATGATGAGATTGAAGAAGAAAAGCAACCTATACGAAGAAATCCTACTTGAAATAGACAATTATCGCCCTGTGGAACGCATTCACGAAAAATACATGGTTAGTTTTTATATTATTTTTATGTTTTTAATTAGATATTATATTTTTATATTTAATTTTTATGTTTAATGTTATATTTTTAATTGAATATTATGTTTTAATGTTATGTTTTTATATTTATGTTTAATGTTATCTAGTTTTTATGTTTTTATATTATGTTTAATGTTTAATGTTTCTATATTATGTTTTTGTATGATATTTTAATTTTATGTTTTTATATTATTTTCGCTGTCGTCTTTCGGGTGGGCCCAAAATTGGGCTTCGACTTAGGAAAAATGATTTGGAGTCGTCACCGATCATTTATTTTAAAACAAATGGGTTGATCAAATACCTTATTTCTTACCTGATCTGCGTCTTACCAAAGATGTGTCGGATTTGGGAGTCGGTTACAGTCAAGGAAGAGTTAGCACCCTTGAATTGCCCTTTCGGTACTACGTAATTTACAGTTGCCTTTAATTAAGAAAATTGAAACTTTAAGTTAAAAGGTAAAATGACGACCCAAATTACTTACCTCTAACAATTTTGAAAACGTTCCCTTAAAGAATCCAAAAAAGTGTTAGAAAAAAAGGTGACGAAGATAAATTAAAAATAAAGAAAATGAAATAAAGAAGAAAAAATAAATAAATAAATAAATAATAAGAGATGAAATAAAGATAAAAAGTAAACAACATAATTAATATGGAAATAGCGAAAATGAAAGGAATAAAAATAAAGACAAATATAAAATAAGATAAATGAAGAAAAAAATACAATAAATAAACAAAAAAAAAAGCGAAGAAAGAAAAAATAAAAAACAAATAAAGTTATATATATATATATATATATATATTAGCTTGTAAACTAAAAAAATAAAAAATATTAAGAAATAAAATTAAATATATATATACATATACATAAATATATAAAATAAAATGTTAAAAAATGAAAAAAATATGGTAAAATAAATAATAATAACAAGAAAAAAAATAGAAAATAACATAAATAAAAAAAGAATAAAAATAATAAAGAAAAAATAATACATATGTATTAGTGATAAAGGGACGAAATTGAAATAAAAGTGAAATTTGAGGGCCAATTTCGAAGCAATCGAGGGGAATTAAAATTGATTTGGGGCTGAAATTGAAGCTTTTAAAATGGGGACCAAAAACAAAGTTTACCCCTTTTACAGCAGAAACGCGCGAACCCTGGGCTATGGGTCGGGTCAAAGCATGGGTCGCACAGGGTCCATGGATCAACTATAAAAGCCAACGTTTTTTTAACTCTTATTTCTCTTCCTCACACGCCAAACACCTCTCTCCCATTCTCAAATTCTCTCTAATGTTCGTCTTCTGAGATGAACGCTGCCGTGGGGTTCATGTGAACCTAGAAATCGGCCGTCGTGCCGACCACTGGTCATTGGCGGTACAAAAAAATTTGATTTTTAAAAACCTTTTTTTCTTACTCTCTTAAAAAATCAAAAGATTTCCCTAAAAATCGAGCCTCAGGGATTAGATCTATCGCGAAAGATCTTTGCTCAACTCCCCCGTTCATCAGCCGATGAGTGTCTTTTTTAAAACCGAAAGCAACATAAGGAACATGAACACCAAGAACGAATCAAAAGAGGAAAAAAAATGATACCTTTCTGTTTATTTCTTCTTTGAAAAAAACCTTACAAATGTTTCGATCTCCCTATGTATTTTGTATGGCTCTCTCGTGTGATATGCGTGTGTAATCGTGTATATTGTGCTTAAAATCATGTCCAATAGTGTGTGAATTTACATCAATTTATAGGAATAAAATTCCTATTTTTAGACTCGATTGAGTGTTTCACTTCGAGTATAACACTGATGCTTGTTGTTTATTGGCTTGCTTTTCTTGCACCGGATGTTGCGGAGACGATCAGGTTGTTGTTGGGGCGAGAGAACCGGTGGAAGACTCGACCATGGGTGATGCGGCGCCGCTTGGAACGCTAGGGTTCTGGGAACCCTAGCTTGCTGGTCTGCTTAGTGTATTGGGCTCGCGTGCTGAATGTGCCCTGTTGAGCCACTGTTTGTTTTCTGGTTTTGGGCCTGACACAATGTAAAAAATGTAAATATATTATGTAATATAGTTTATAATAAAATATATTATATAATAATATTAATTAAGGGGACGAAATTATGTGTCTTCAGCTGCCTCTCTTTCCTCATTATCGTGAAACGAAAATAGAAAAAATATTAAAAGACACAAATTTCGCCCATATCAGATGTCCTCTTTCGTAGAGTTGAAATCTGATGTTAAGACTGATCTGTTAATTCAAATTGAATCACAAAATGACTCCCTCGTCGTGAGGTTGAGTTGAACTGGAAAATTCTGAGCATGAGATCCTTCGTTGTGAAGTTGAAATCGAACTCAGAGTATCATAAAGTAGCTCCTGGATCATCTTCTAGCCCAGGATACTTCATCGTGAAGCTGAAACTTGACTTGAAGACTTCGGTGCTGCTGTGTTACAGATGACTCCTTCGTCGTGAAGTTGGGTCAATCTATTTGGGTACGATACCCTTCGTCATGAAGTTGAAATCGTATATGGCCCCTTCTTCGTGAAGTTGAGCCTTGGAATTGGATATCCTTCGTCGTGAAGTTGAAATCCAATGTAAGTTACGCTGTTTCAAGGCTAATACCCTTCGCTGTCAAGTTGAAATTGACTCTGAAACTGGAAAGTTTGTTGACAGACATTCCTTCTTTGAGTTGGATATCCTTCGTCGTGAAGTTGAAATCCAATCTAGAGATGGATGTTGCTTATGTGCACTATATCCTTCGTCGTGAAGTTGAAATCATGGATGACCCCTTCGTCGTGAAGTTGAGCCTTGAACTGGATATCCTTCGTCGTGAAGTTGAAATCCAAGTATTGTAAGTTGTATTGTTTCGTGTTCAATATCCTTCGTCGTGAAGTTGAAATTGGCTATTAATGAAACTGGGAAGCCCCTTCGCTATGATGTTGAGCTTTGAATTGGATACCCTTCGTTGTGAAGTTGAAATCCAATGCTAGAGTTGGCACAATATCTTTCGCCGTGAAGTTGAAATCGTGGAATTGTGGGCACGATATCCTCCGTCGTGGAGTTGAAATCGTGAGTGGCCCCTTCATCGTGAAGTTGAGCTTTGAATTGGATATCCTCCGTCGTGAAGTTGAAATCCAATCTCAAACAAATTGTGTCGCTTCTAGTCAAATATCCTTCACTGCGAAGTTGAAATTGGCTCTAGCTAAATCCTGCAAAGTTATGCATACATGCAATGCTATAGATGCAATGCTCTTATGTATGTCAAGAATGCATATGTGAAATGTGTTATTATGGGATCTAGAGAGACATCTCGATCTCTGGTTGCCTGTTTGGAATCACGCTTTTAGAATCTTGAAGTTCTGATTCATGATCTTGAATTCTTCAACGTTCAGATCTGATGTGCACACTTTATTTCTCCTTGATTTGGGAAACGCTTCTCGACCATCTCAAGTACATGCATGAGCCTTGATCGGCTTTCCGAGTAACTGTACTTTTCAAAGAATCTTTGTACAGTAATATGCGATTATCTTTCATAGAAGTAAATAAATCATTAGGTTTAAGTTCAACCCAAGATGCTCAAGAGGAATTGATTTAGAGAAAATATTGTCTTTATTCATAATGGAAAAAAAACAAATAATACATGACAAACATTCTAGAAAATGAATACATCAATGAAGAATGAATGGATGTCTTAGATCTCAATAATGCAGGCACTTCTGAGCCGAAAATCCGTTAGGTGACCTTGAACGCAACCTTTGTCAAGGAATCTTCGAAAATGCGACAACGTTTAGGAAAGTACAACCTTTCTCCGACTCGTTAAGTTTGTAGAAGATTCGGATGCCGGGATGTTTCCACTGTCTGGATTTCTTGAATTAATATCCAAATTGCTCTTTCAGGTTTTCAACTTGGACCCATCCTTGGTTGCAAGACACCCTTTTCAGGTTTTCATCTTGAACCCACCTTATTTTTCTTTTGTTCTTTTTCTTTTTTTCAATTTAGGGCGCCCTTTCGGGTTTTCACCCTAAACATTTTTCTCTTTTTTTTTATTTTCTTTTCTTTTTTCTTTTTCTTCTTCGATTTAGGACGCCCTTTCGGGTTTTCATCATAAGCGAAGTATATCTTGACTGCATCCGAATTGACGGGATGTGACAGTGGCCAAGGGCTCCTCCAGAAAAGGCGTTTTTCACGACATAAGGTCCTTCCCAATTTGGCGTCCATTTTCCTCGGAAATCTTTCAGAACTGGCCAAATTCGCTTTAGCACCAGATCTCCTTCACGGAATATTCTCGAGCGCACCTTCTTGTCATGTGCTCGAATCATTCGTTTCTGATAGATTTGATCATGGTGAATGGCTTTCAGTCTCTTTTCATCTATCTGATTAAGCTGATCATATTTGGATTGCACCCATTCTGCATCATCCAGTTTGACTTCTGTTAAGACCCGGAGTGACAGAATCTCTACTTCAATGGGTAGCACTGCTTCCATCTCATAAGCTAGTGAAATGGAGTTACCCCAGTCGAGGTTCGTACTAAGGTTCGGTAAGCGAACAAAGCAAAAGGCAACTTCTCATGCCAGTCTTTGTAAGTCTCGGTTGTTTTCTCCACTATTTTCTTAATGTTTTTGTTTGTTGCTTCTACTGCTCATGTCATCTTTGGTCTATAAGCAGTAGAGTTGTGATGCTTTATGTTGAATTACACACAAGCAGCATTCATCATCTTGTTGTTCAATTTTGTAGCGTTATCGGTAATGATCCTTTCAGGTAGACCCTACCGCCATATGATATCTTTCTTCAAAAACTTGCAAATAGTGGACTGAGTGACACTGGCATATGATGCAGCCTCTACCCATTTTGTGAAGTAATCGATGGCTACAAGGATGAACCGGTGACTATTCGAAGCCTTTGTATGTATTTTCCTGATAACATTCATGCCCCATATAGAGAAAGGCCATAGTGATGTCATGACATGAAGTGGATGAGGTGGAACATTTATTTTGTCTCCATAAATCTAACACTTATGACATCTTCTAGCATAGCTAATGCAATCACTATCCAGTGTGTACCAAAAATATCAGCATATCATGATCTGCCTCGATATTATATGTCCATTTCCATGTGTTCCACAAACTCTGTCATGTACTTCTTCCATTATCATTTTTGCTTCTTTAGCATCAACGCACCTTAACAGGACTTGATCATGGCTTTTCTTGTACAAGACCTCCCCATCAAGGACATATCCAGCTGCCATCCTTCTAATAGTTCTTTTATCAGTTTTGGTGGCTTCTTCTGGATAATTTTGATGCTTGATGTATTGCAGAATGTTGTAGTACCAAGGCTTAGTGTCTTTCACTTCTTTAATTTGGTAACAATGAGCCGAGTACTCATATGATTGCATGTCAATTGGCATCATTTTAGACTCCCTGCTAGCCTTGAATGCGGCTGCCAAGGTAGCTAAAGCATCAACCATTTGATTTTCTTCTCTTGTCACATATTGGAAGGTGACTTCATCGAATTCTTCAAGCAGATCCCGTACTAGTTTTCGGTACTCTAGCAGCTTTACATCCTTGGTTTTCCATTCTCCATGGAGCTAATAGATTACTAAGGCTGAATCTCCATAATCTCCATCCACTTCGATTTTGTAGTCTTCCTTTTCGTCGGTTGATGTGTCTAGCCTCCCATAGGTAATGGATCCGGTGATACGGTTCCTGTATTCCAGTCTCACAATTGTACCAATTATTGCTTGGATGAGCTTTGTCTCGAATTCAACGCGGAAAGTGTCACAGTAAACATGGCCTACGACGCTCAAATTACCTGCTGCTCCATAAGTGAAGCTAGGTAGGAGGAAAAACAAACGATGAAGAAAAAGAAGGCGATTACAGAAGCTTTCGCCATTTCTTTCTATGTTCTTTATTGGCTTGGGTTTTAACCAGATGCAGAAAAAATGACGCAACAAGCATAATCAATTACTAGAGTTTCTATTTCGATTCTCCAAGCTCCGTAGGCTCTTCTAACAAAGGTAGTACAAAAATATCAATCTAAAAATGAAATTCCTGAGTGCTCGTGTGAAATAGATTATAATAGGTGTTCCTTAACTCCCTTTGTCCATCTCTACCGAAACTCTTTATTTAAATAAATTTGATTTAATTTGCCATTGTCTGGCTAGCTGAATCCATAAAGCAGGTGCGTTTAACCAATTGCTCTAGAGGGACATCTCAATATATAAATACCTTTATCAGGTTAGCTGAATCTTATCCATAAGGCTGAGGCGTTTAACCAATTGCCTTAGAGGGACAACTCAAGCTTTATTGCATATATATTATAATCACTTTTATTAGGCTAGCTGAATCTTATCCATAAAGCCGGGGCGTTTAACCAATTGCTCTAGAGGGACAATTCAAGTTTTATTGTGTACATATAATATTATAATCTGGGTATATGGATTCAATTTCTTAAGTTTGTCAAGAAGAACATGTTATAGTCTAGGTGTTGTTAAAAGTCAGGAAATCTCATCTTTAGAGTTCAATTTCCAAGCAACTGAACTGAACTAGATTCACCTACTCGACTATTCCATCCGTGAAGATCGTTATCATCACTAAACATCCTCAATAAAAGTATAGTAACTTCATACACAAGAGATGCCCCATGTTGTCCACTCATATGCATACCTAATACCAATCCTCTTGTTCATTCTTTCATGAAAAGAAGAAGGTTATATCGGTTCCTGCAAGAGGAGTATATGGTGTTTGGGTGTCTTTTAGGGTAAAACCAAGTGTTTTTATTTGATCATGTCATTTTATCAAAGATCTGTAACTCCGATCATTTACATAGTTTTTGATTCAGTTGATATTGAAAGAATTTCAAGTTTTAAATTTGGTTCAACATTCAACATAAATTCCTTCAAATATCCATATAAAAAGAAAGTTCAAAAATAAGTTTCAAATATGAGAAAGTTCAAAAACAAATTCAACAAGATGCCACGAAATGGAATAAGGCCTCATTTGGATGCCCCTCTAGTTGAATTAGGGCTTTTATCTGCATTGGCTCCCCATTCTTCAATTGTTTCACTTGCCACGGCTCATTTTGATGTACCATTAGGTGCACAAATTTTTGCTTCCTCCGGAGCAACTTGGTAAAATAACACTTCTTTGTGATTTATCAGCATTTCATTTCCTGGTTGCTGGAAATTGGGCCCAAATTTAGATCCAAAACAATTTTCCTCGGTGGTAATAGTTTTGGTTGGATCTCGAACGCATATTGCAGCTGTGATTGACGTAATATTTGTCAAGCCTCCTGAGCTGCCCAGAATCCCTCTCGCCTTCAGGAAATCTGATATAGGTGTTGAAGTTGCATCCGTCACACTGATTCTTAAACCCACGAGCCAGTCTCGGATTACATCTATAGTAGCTCTTTTACTTGGATTTCCTTTTCGATCCTCTTACGCCTTAGGTTTTTCACAAGAATCTTCTGTTGAAGCAGTTTGGGGTGTCTTCTTGGCTACATCTGCCCCATCCATTCTCAAACCCATGAGCCAGTCTCGGATTACATTCATGGAAGCCCTTATGGCCAAATTTCCTTTTTCACCCTTTTGTACATTATGTTTTTTACAGGAATTCTCTATTGCAGCAACGACTTTCGAGTTTTGGACCTTGATCCTTTTTTATTCTACCTTGCACCCCTGAATTGCATGTTCTAAAGGATCTTCAGGGTTGTTAGGAACTTTAGATGAACAAACTGGGGTTCTATCCTGGTTTATCCAAGGAATCTCCTTATAGGCTCAGTTCTCATTTGGGGCCACTGTGGCTGAACATACACTGGTGTGACCAATCTAGCTGTGAGCATTTTGGAATGTAATTCTTCAAGTGAAAAATGGAAGGAAGGGAACCGAAAACCCTACACTTTGTTTTTCTTCTCATCTAGTTCCCGTGACGAGGACTACTTGATAATGACTTTATAGATAAAACTTGAGTGTCCTGACTGGATGATTATAAAAGGTTAGAACCTCTAATCATGAGAGGTTGATTCTTTTTAGCTTTCTTGATCAATGATTGGTCCTCTTTTATGACCCTTCACTTTTTGCAAGGGAAAATTTATCCCTCATTAGATCTTCATTCATTGCTGGCCCAGTGGGGACTTCTACAACCATATTTGATTTATGGGGCTGACCTGAAACATCCGGCTCCTTAATAGGTTCTCTTGTCGTTGTCATTTCAGTTTCAGCACCAGTATTCATAGTCTCATCAAAAATGGGATCCACTGGTGATTTCTCTCCATGGATCACAATATTTACCATGTCCATTAACTTGGTCATCTGTTCTCTGGATTCATCTTGAAATCTTCTTGCTTGACCGATCATCTCTCGTTGGGTTTTTATGAGTTTCTCTTGGATTTTCTCAATCTTACCAACACGCGCTAGGATCTTATTCATCACTTTGGATATTTTTACAGACACGCTTCAAGTAAACTTAATTTGCCTTCAATGTTCCTCTTTTAACTGCCTTTGCTTTGAACGAGCTTGATGTGTCCAGTTTTTATTCCTTTTTTATGAGACATCTCTTGTTAGTTAATGTGGATGTAATGAAAAAATAATAATGCGAAATATGCAAGGATGCATGATGCATGAAATGTTCGAGGCATTGATCCAAAAAATATGTATGTTATTATAAATAATCCTTATTGGGGACAAAAGTGTTATTTTTTAAGAGACAAAAAACATTTTAAAAGTGTATTCTTTTAGACCCCGAACAACTTTTGACAGGTTGATTCGTCTTCCGCCTTTTTTTGTCACCGGTTGAATACCCTGTCGAACTGTTCTGATTTCTCTGGCTAAACTGTGCAAGTGACAAGCTGCTTGCTCCAAAAAAACCTCAAATGACTGCATCTCTGGCTTTAATTATCCGTTGAGTTAGTTCCCTAACAGAACGCCATTGAAGCCCTCCATCGTTAATAGCTATCTCAAGTTCATTAGCTTATTTCTTGAATTTGTCTTGAATGGCATCCAGCTCAGCTAGGGTTTCGCCATCTTGTTCTCGTTGTCTTCGAAAATACTCTCTGGGTTAGTAACCCTTTTCTTGTCTTGCCCTTGCAACTTTCGCCAACCGTTTTGTAAACGTCAACTTTTGACGTGCTTGGTGTAAACCCGGTCCATTCCGAGTCTTTTCTGACCATAGCTGGACTTCTGAGCTTTTCATCTCTTGTATTATGACTCCTTTGTCCATTAATGCAAATTATTTACGTTTAACGAACACGTTTTTGGTGGATCAATACCTCTTTTGAATGATGCAAATGATGGAAATAAAATAAAAGAGAACAAATATGAAAAGAGTTAGTGAAATAATAATCATGAAAATAAAAGTCCTATCCCACATGACATATACCCCACATACTTATTATTCGTACTCGAACATGATTTCTATTTCGCGTGTTAATTTTGAACCAGTCCTAACCGCATATCTTTCTAGTTCGCATGTTTTGAACAGAAAGTGAAGAAGGGAAAAAATAGCCTAGGCTTTGAAATGAAGTTTTGGGGTGGGCTCTAATTCTCCATAGTCTCCCGGTTTAGGTTCTAAAAAATGGTACCCGAGTTCTCCTTGTTGGTGCCCCCTTGGGCTTGCCAGACCCTTAGTCCTAAGCCCATTACAAGCTTCTGTGGACTAAGTTAAACTCGAGAGGATACATTCCCTTATGTCTGTGCGGTGAATAAATTCACACAAAGATATAAGATATATGAATCCCGAAGGCTACTTGCTAGGCCTGTACGAAGAATAAATTCTCACGAAGGATTCACTTTCACCCCCACTTAAAAATAGGGTTTAGAGCTTAGGTATAGAGCTTAGATGAAAAAGACTTTAAGGGCTGAAATCATTGAGAAAATCGTCAGTACAACTATTTATTTGAAAAAAATAATCAAAAGTAAGTAATAAGGATCGAAAAATTACCTTAAAATTTAAACTTACCCTTTTCATTAAAAAGACAATTGAAAATTACCTTAGCCTGACTCACTTACCTGTCCCCAGCGGAGTCGCTACCATCTTTCGGGTGGGACTGAAATTGCGCTTCGACTTAGGTAAAATGATTTAGTGTCTCCACCGATCATTTATTTTAAAACAAATGGGTTGATCCGATACCTTGTTTCTTACATGATCTGTCTCTTACCAAAGATGTGTTGGATTAGGGAGTCGGTTACAGTAAAGGAAGAGTTAGCACTCTTGAACTACCCTTTCGGTACTACGTAATTTCCAGTTGTCTTTAATTAAAAAAATTGAAACTTTAAGTTAAAAGGTAAAATGACGACCCAAATTACTTACCTCTAACAGTTTTTGAAAACGTTCCCTTAAAGAATCCAGAAAAGTGTTAGAAAAAAAAGGTGATGAATATAAATTGAAAATAAAAAAATGAAATAAAGAAGAGAAAAATAAATAAATAAATAAATAATAATAACAGATGAAATAAGATAAAAATTAAACAACATAATTAATATGGAAATAGTGAAAATGAAAGGAATAAAAATAAAGACAAATATAAAATAAGATAAATGAAGAAAAAATACAATAAATAAACAAAAAAACGAAGAAAGAAAAAAATAAAAAAATAAAGTGATATATATATATATTAGCTTGTAAACTATAAAAATAAAAAAATATTAAGAAATAAAATAAATATATATATACATATATATAAATATATAAAATAAAATGTTTAAAAATGAAAAAATAAGGTAAAATAAATAATAATAACAAGAAAAAAATAGAAAAGAACATAAATAAAAAAATAATAAAAATAATAAAGAAACAAATAATACATATGTATTAGTGATAAATGGATGAAATTAATATAAAAGTGAAATTTGAGGGCCAATTTCGAAGCAATCGGGGGGAATTAAAATTGATTTGGGGTTGAAATTAAAGGTTTTAAAACCACGGGGACCAAAAACAAAGTTTACCCCTTTTACAATAGAAACACGCGAACCCTGGGCTGTGGGTCGGGTCAAAGCGCGGGTCGCCCAGGGTCAATGGATCAATTATAAAAGTCGACATTTTTTTAAACTCTTATTTCTCTTCCTCGCACGCCAAACACCCCTCTCCCATTCTCAAATTCTCTCTAATGTTCATCTTCTGTGATGAAAGCTGTCGTGGGGTTCATGTGAACCCAGAAATCGGCCGTCGCGCTGGCCAACGGTCATCGGCGGCGCAAATTTTTTTTTTTATTTTTAAAAACCTTTTTTCTTTATCTCTTAAAAAATCCAAAGATTTCGCTAAAAAACTGAGCCTCGGGGACTAGATCTAACGTAAAAGATCTTTGGTCAAGCCCCCGTTCATCGACCGATGGGTGTCTTTTTTAAAACCGAAAGCAGCATAAGGAACATGTTCACCAAGAACGAATCAAAAGAGGTAAAAAAAAGGGCTACCTTTGTGTTTATTTCTTCTTCGAAAAAAACCTTACAAATGTTTCGATCTCCCACTGTATTTTGTTTGGCTCTCTCGTGTGATATGCGTATGTAATCGTGTATATTGTGCTTAAAATTGTGTCCAACAGTATGTGAATTTACATCAATTTATAGGAATGAAATTTCTATTTTTAGACTCGATTGAGTGTTTCACTTCAAGTATAACACTGATGCTTGTTGTTTGTTGGCTTGCTTTTCTTGTGTCGGATGTTGTGGAGACGATCGAGTTGTTGTTGGCGCGAGAGAACCGGTGGAAGACTCGGCCACGGGTGATGTAGCGCCGCTTGGAACGCTAGGGTTCTAGGAACCCTAAATTGCTGGTCTAGTTAGTGTGTTGGGCTCGCGTGCTGAATGTGTCCGGTTGGGCCACTGTTTGTTTTCTGGTTTTGGGCCTGACACAATGTAAAATATGTAAATATATTATGTAATATATTTTATAATAAAATATATTATACAATAATATTAATTAAGGGACGAAATTAGGTGTCTTTAATTATATTTAATTGAAAATTATAATTTTTAATTTTTATATTTAGTTTTAATTTTTAATGTTTAATGTTATTTAGTTGGATATTATATGTTTTAATTATATATTTAGTCGGGTTACTTTTAGTTCGGATAAATGTCAATTCAGGTCAAAACAGTTCAGAACTGGAGCAGTTAAAGACCAGGTTAATTCAGGTTCGGATGGACTTTAGGCGGATCTCATTCAGATCAGGTCACATCATCGGTAAATAAAATTCAGGTCGGATCTCTATCAGATACATATTGAGTTCAAATCCGGTCAATTTTTATTTTTGGATTAATTATTTTTGTCTTTCGAGAACGTTGAATTGCAATTTGTAATTGTATATGATTTAGAGTAAATTACAAAGAATATAAATAATCATGTATCAATTTTATGAAAAATAAAAATTTAAGAACTAAATTGAACAAATATGAAATTACAAGTAAAAATTTAAATAAATTAAACAACACACATTTTTGAGGGACCAAATCAAAATAATTTTAAAATGTGAGGTTGAAATTAATATAAAAAGTATTAAATTATACCCATTTAAAAAGTTATGGACCAATTAAAAAATATAAAAAAGTAATAAGTATAGGCCAATTTCATATGCAAATATAATTTTAAGGACTAAATTGAAAAAATATGAAATTAAATAAAAATTTAAACAAATTAAACAACACACATGGATCAAATCGAAATAATTGTAAAATGTGAAGAAAATCTGTAAAATAGACTAAAGTACATTCATTTCAAAAGTTGAGAAAGAAATTGAAACAATTATTATTATTATTATTATTATTATATATATATATATATATATATATATATAACTATATAGTTTATTGATAATAGTATATAAACTATATATAAACAATATATACTAACTTTTACTATATGTAAACTATATATATTATGTAATTTACATATGAACTATATGTATAAACTATATAAACTATATAGTTTATGTATGAACTATATATATAGTTTATTAATGAACTATATAAACTATTTATATAGTATATACTACATATATGAACTATATATATATATAAACTATATATATTATATAGTTTACATATGAACTATATATAAAAACTATATATATGTATAAACATATATATTAATTGAAAGAATTGGAAAATATATAAGGATCAAATTGAACAAATTTTAAATATGAAGCTTAAATTGATATGTTACATCATTAAATTTGGACTAAACTGAACAAATTTAAAACTAGGAGACAACGCTACAATTCCAAATAAAGTTAAAAACACGCAGGTCAAAACCCAAACCCGAAACTCAAAACCCAAACGAACTCGTATAAAAGGTAAACTTTTCTAATTTCAGCCATTTTCCTTTCTTTTCTCATTTTGTTATTTTGCTCTCTCTCTCTAACTCTCTGATTCTCTAAAAATTATCTGACTTCTCTCTAGAAATTCATCTGTGTTCATCATTTTTCATCCATGTTCATCCCAAAAACCCTCATCTGATCTTCACAAACACCAAAACCCAAACCATTTCGTGTTGTTTCGATTAAACACCTAAAATTCAACCCGTGCTCATCCGTGTTCATCGCATTTCTTCCCCAAACCATTATTTGATCTTCACAAACACCAAAACCTAAACCTATTCCTATTTTTTATCAAACGCCCAAAAATTAAACCCTTGTTCATCAGTGTTCTTCCCCAAAACCTTATAAACACCCAAAACTTAAAACTAACTTGTTTTTTGATCAAATACCAAACCCAAACACTAGTTCATCCTTGTTCATCCCAAAACCCTTTTTTAATCCTTACAAACACCAAAAATTGAAACCCAAACTGTTTGTTTAGATCAAACCCATCACTGTTCATCTTCTCTAACCTTAACCCTAACCCAAACCCAAACTCAAACCCAACCGAACCCGATCCCGAGCCCAAACCCAAACCAGAATCCAAACTCGAACCAAAACCCTGATCGAGCCTATTCACTTTCTATCTCTGTTCATCCTCTCTAATCCCAAACCTTAACCTAGGCTCTTCATCTTCTATCTCTGTTCATCTTTTTTAACCCCAAATTGAGTCTCTTCATCTTCTATCTATGCTCATCTTTTCTAACCCTAACCCTTACTGTTACAAACTATTTGAAACCATTATCTTTCTACGATTTCAAAGATAGTTTATCTTACGAGTTGAATTATCCATGTATTTTTCATTCATTTTTTCCTTTTTTTATTTTAATTTTAATATTTGAATTAATATATTCTTTATTTTGTTTTATAGGAGAAAACCCAACATAGCAGAACGAAGAACATTCTGAAAGAGGTAAATGCCCATTTATTTTTTGTATATGCTTTATATATATATATATATTTAAAAATTTTAATTTTGTGTACTAACCCTTGTTTTTTTTGCAAGGTGATGTAAATGATCTACTGTCAAAAGCAGTTGATATCAATAAATCATCTAAGAGGAAGGCTAAATGTTCAACCAAGTTCGGGAGAAGGTCTTCTCCTATTTGGGAGCATTACACCTTCATCAAATCTGTCGATGGTTTTGTTTATGCCGAGTTTGAGTATTGCAAAAATAAAAGGTATAAAGTTGATTCTTATATTGGTACATCTAACCTTATAAGGCATACTGAGAAATGTCAATCTTATAAGGAATATCTTGTTGAAAACCTTGCTTTGGTAAGTTCTTTTGATCAAAACAAATATTGTGAATTATTTGATGAGGTTATTATGTGTCATGGTTATGTATATAATATTGTTGAGCATGAAAAAACTTAGGGATTTCATCGTTACCTTAATTCTTCTGTTAAGGATATATCTAGGTATAATGTTACTAAGTATTGCATGTTGGAGCATGAAAAACATACAAAATTGCTACTTGATTCAATGCATTATTTTTTTAGTCGTGTTTGTTTTACATGTGATGGTTGGTCAGCCTGCACTTCACGTTCTTATTTTACTCTTACTACTCATTATGTTGATAATAATTGGAAACTTCAGTCTAAAATACTTAATTTTCATTGTTTTCTTGAGTAAATCTTTAAGTTTGTTAAAAGATGATATTTAAGTGGGTCTTGAAAGAAAAGCATTTACCATTACACTTGATAATGCTTCTGCAAATGATAAAATGGTCAGGAGACTGAAAGATGATTTGAATGTCATTTCTCCTCTTCCCTACAATGGTAAGTACTTTCATATAAGGTGTGCTGCCCATATTTTGAACTTTATAGTTCAAAAAGTTTTGAAGGTAATTGATTCTTTTGTTATTAAATTGCATGAGATTGTTAAGTTTATTGATTCTTCTGACTCTTGACTTTGTACATTTGAATTAGCTGTTAAATATTGTTATTCTTCTTTCTTTGGTAAGTTAGTATTGGATGTTCCTACTCGATAGAATTCTACTTACTTGATGATTCATAGGGCACTTGAGGCTAGATTAGCAATTAACTTGTTTGTTAATAGGGAAAATGAGTTGGATTTCATTACTGATCATGAGTGGGAAATTGTTCAAACAATCTATGATTTTCTTGAGCCTTTTTATGAAATTACTACTCTGTTCTCTGGTTCTAAGTATGGGTGTTCATTCGGTTAAAACAGTGGCCGACCGAACCGAAATACCCTTAATTGAATTAATCAAACTTTTTTCTTTAACCGTTAATCGAACCGAACTTTTTTTAAAAGTATTAACCGAACCAAATAAATTTCAGTTAATTCGATTAATTTTTGAATTAACCAAAAATTTTAGAATTTTAGAATTTAATATTTTTTAATTAAAAAACAATTTACAATTAATTTAAATAATATCTAATTAATTTGATTCAAACATTTTGCATTTAGTATTGATATTATTTTAATTAACTAATATTCATTTGGGTGTTAAATGGATTGGGTCGGCTAAGTCTCTTAATATAATTATATTAATTCGGTTAATTCAGTTAATTAATCGATTTCAAACCGAATTAACATTTAACCGAATTTCAAAAAAATCCTTAACCGTTCCCCGACCTAACTAATTTGGTAGCCGACCGAATTAACCGAACTAATTTGGTTCGGTCAGTTAATTCGGTTAAAATCGAATTTTGAACACCCCTAGTTCTATGTATCACATTTTTAACTTGTATTTGGCTAGCGTTGTTGCAATTGAAAAATTATTGTGTGATGCTCATAATGATCCATGTGAAGGTATTTCTAATGGCAGGACCCATGCTTGAACTATATGAGAAATATTGGTATGATCACTCAATGATTTTATCTTTTGTTGTTTTACTTGATCCTCGATATAAATTACAACTTATGAAAGAGTTGTACAATGTTCTTTATGTTGAGGATGAGGTTCAACGGAGGGTAAGTCTTATTTATAATGAGTTTCTTGAGTTATATGCATTTTATTCAAAAAAATGCACCTTGTAGTTCTTCCTTTTTTTTCTGTCCAAAGTAGCACATCCTTAGGTAGAAGTGACTCAAGTTCCAATCGACCTCAAACATTTATAAATCATATATATTTTAGGTTAGTTATTATAATTTTGAGTTGAATTTTATCTTATTTATTTCCTGTTTTCATTTACAAATTTTTTCTTTTATTTTTCAGAATTTTGATGTCAATTTAGCTGATTCAAGGAGTGGACGATCTGATGTTGATTCTTACATCATTTTGCCTCTTGTCCCTCATACTGGAGAATCTGACTTTGATATTTTGGAGAATTGGAAAATTCAAAGTATTTATATCTGGTACTTTCTCGCATAGCGAGAGATATATTGGCTATTTCAATTACTTCAGTTACATTTGAATCGTCTTTTGGTATGGGGTCGAATTTTGAACAAATTAAGAGCTAAAATCATACCTAAAAATGTTGAGATTTTTGTAACAACACTTAATTGGTTGTATGGTTCTGAGTCAGAGGATAAGGATTGAGAATATCTTATTGTGGTTAATGAGTCTTCTATGTAAAGGTATGACAAATTGTTTTATTTTTATGTTAATGTCATTAATATTTCAAATCATTTTAATTTTTTAGGGTGTTTTACAGTCAGTGAAACCATTGAAATTGGATATTCTGTCTTGTTCCTTCCCTTTACAGGTAACTTCTATTTAGTAATAACTTATTATATTTATTATGTTTAATAATAACTGAAACCATTGTTTACTAATGTTTATGTTTTTATAGGGTACCTTACAAGTTACAACAAGCATCATCTAAATGTTTCTTGTTGTTTTTTCCTCATTTTACTTGATATTGTTTATGTTATTATAAATTATGTTGAATGCTTGATTTGTAAGGGTTTGGTAAAGTAGGAAATATTTGGCACTGTTGGCCATTGAATTCCTTTTGACTTGACTGAGTGCTTGTTTAATACATAAATGTTGGTTGTTGCTGCCTGTTGGATGTTGCCTGTTGAATGTTGTTGCCTACTGCTTGCTGTCTATTGCTTGTTTCTGTCTTGTCATTTTTTTCTATATTGTTACCCATAATTTAACATGTTGGCAGCATTTAGATATTTTGATACAAAAGCTCGATGAAGAAATTTCTGGTAACAAAGTTAAAATTTTATCCTTATAAAACTTTTGTTATAAGATTAGAGAGCTTAAAAAAACTTTGTTTTTTTTTTCATTTTATTGTGATCTTAGGCGTATTTACCAAAAAATCGCCTAATTTTTTTATTTACTTGTCAAACACCTTTAGAGAAAATATTATCGATCTAGCACCCTTTGCAGAAAGACGCGGATTACCATTCTTTCCTTTCAATTAATTTTCAACCGTTCAGACTCCCTCAATTAATGATACCCATCCTCTCAAACCCCATCCCCCAACCTATAAATAATCTCATCTCATCTATTTCCACCACACCAAATCCTCTCAAATCCTCTTAAACCATATAAAAAACCAAACCCTCTTAAAGTTAAACTTCAGTCAAATTTTATTTAGAAGGTAATATATTATATTATATTATACTAAATATTAATATTTTATTATTTTATTAAATTATTTTGTATTAATGTTTTTGTAGTTATAAAATGTAAGGTGGTATGCTTCATTTGGATAGAAATCATATCTCGAGGCATTTTTGTAATAAGGTAACATTTTTAAATTCTATTTTAATTTAAATTATTAGAAATAATTTATTTATTTATTATTAGTTTATATATTGATTTTTGTAATACTTATTAAATTAGGAGAGAGATCGCATATTAGATTATTTTATCTGTAACCTTAAGTTAAAGATACCAACCCATGTCTGGTCGTATTTAGTCGACGCTGGATTCGGGTACATAGCTAGATATGAAGGCCATTGTAATATAGAATCCAACCTGATTTCTGCATTAGTCGAGCAGTGGAGACCGGAGACACACACATTCCATCTTCCGTGCTGAGAGTGCATGATTACGCTGGGCTTCCGATAGATGGAGATGTACTTTCAGGGGTGGCGCACGGTAACTGGAATTCATTGTGCCATGAATATCTAGGAGGTGTCCTGCCAAATTTTAACGGTAGTCGGATTCTGTTAAATTGGTTGGAAGCAAATTTCAATAATTTGAGTGAGGACGCCTCAGAGGATCAGGTAAAAATGTATGCATGGGCATGCATACTACAGCTGATAGGAGAACTACTGATGCCGAATAAATCGTGCAACCAAATTCACTGTATGTGGTTACGATATCTCATCGATTTTCATCTGGCTGGAACATTGAGTTGGGGCTCGGCAGTTTTGGCATTCCTATATAAGGAAATGTGTCGAGCTACTAACTATAGGAAAAATACTATCGGTGGATGTCTCCTTCTACTGCAGTCTTGGGCATGGTATCGCATTCCCTTTTTATGTCTGATTGTGAAGAACACATTCGTATTCCCACTATTATTGAGGTAATTACAATACTGATTTCGTATATTAATCATTTTATCTAGTATATAATAAAAATTATTTCATTGAATAGGTGGACTACTACAAGGAAAGATCATCGGGATTTACCTGATGAATTATAATTAATTAGGCTACTAATTGATCAGAAGGCTGGCACAGAGGTATGTATTTAAATGTTTGAAAATCTATTTTGTATTTTTGTTATATAATTATATTATTATTTTGATAAGAATTATATATATTTGTTTTAGTTTGAATGGGCTTCTTATTGTACTGATGATATGAGGATTTGTATCCAACACGAGTTAAGGGGCCCAGTAGATGTTTGGATAGCGGTGGTCCCTCTGATCTATTTTGCGATTATCGAGTGGCACACCATTGATTGCGTGCCCCGGCAATTTAGTTTAGTACAATCAATTCCTGAAGCACCTCAAAATTTCGACGAATTGCATAACACCGATCGACGCGGTAAAAAAGATGTGGATTGGCTGCTGAAGCATTACGAGTGGGTCATGATATGGGAGAATCGAAGTCGGTGCATTCCCCATAGAGAACCCATTTATGTAGACCATTTGATGGTTGGAGATGGTTATTATGAGTGGTTCAATAGTAACGGGAAACCGTTCCTGCTTTCCGAGGAAGCACGAGGAGGGAGCATTCATCGACGTCAACAAAGACGTCCACCGTCACAACCCATCGTCCTCTGACTCATAAACGGAGAGCATGTGTTTCCAGTTCGTCGTCAGCTGCAGTATAAGAATCTTCACAGCAGCCACCGTCTGCAACGATGTACATCCCACAACCAGTTCATATGGCTCTACAGTCATATCAGATGCTGCCACCGCAGTTCCAATACCAGATGCCACCACCGCCACAAATTTATATGACCCCTCATGGAGAATATTATGGTTCTATGTTTGTAGATCTGACTTGGGGTTCATATGCTGGTTATTTAGTGTGTCCAACCTCACCACCGATGGTCGCCGCACAAACACCTCATGTACAGTTTTCCCATGCATCGATGTCTATCTTTCTCAGTTTTCCCAGTTTTCTATGAGCGGTGGGATAGTCAGTCATACACCTCTAAGGTCCTTATTCTATGGAGGTACTACATCGTCATCAGTTTCTCATCAACAAAATGTGTCTGCTCCTGATGACGACGATGGTGATGATGGTGGATGATGATGATGATGATGATGATGACAACAGTGAGGAGTCGGAACAAGTTATACGAAGAAATCCTCCTTGAGACAGACAGCCACCGCCCTGCGAACACATTCAAGACACAGACATTGATAAATTCATATATTTTATTATATTTGTATTTAATTATTTGTTGGACAAATAATTGTAATTTTTTTAATTATTTATCATTTAGTACTTAATTTATTTTTTTAATTTTGTTTATTACTTAGTTCAAGCGAATGGTGATGATCATTTAGTGCTTTTTAATCATTTTTCTTGTTTATTAATTTTTTTACATTGTATGGCTTATTTTATTTTATTTATTTTTTTAATTGAAGCGAATAAGTTTATTATTTACTGAAATTTAATCCCTTGTCTTTTATCGTTTTCTTGTTTATTAATCAGTGATTATCAAATGAGATTAACTTAAAGTAAACGTGAATTAAATTACAACAACTACATCAGTTCCTCATCAACGGTTACTTGATGAAAAAAGAGATGGACATGTTTTTCTATTGTGTCTTGGGTTTTTACAATGCCAACATCTTTTGTTTTGTCTAGATGTTTCTCGAATATTCATATCACAATAAATTCAAGTGGATTTTGGACGACATGGTCCCTCAATAAAGATGGATATGGTATAATCGGAAGCCAATTCTGAACCTCATTAGGGTTTTTCTCATTACCTATGGGGGAACTCAAATTCGTATACCTTAAACACTTCTGAAAGTAGGTATACGGGATCCATAAAACGATTATAGTCTTGACGGTATGCGAGCAAGCTACTATGACATGAGAGCATGAATACTTAAGAGCTTGAAAAAACCCACAGTCGCACCATCTGTCCCGTAGATTAAGTCTTAACGAGTTAGCTTCAATACCTTGAAGAGGTCGTGGCATCTCTGTGACACGAAAAAATTCATGCATTCTATGTAGAAATTTTTTTTTGTAGATCTGTAACTAATCTAGGGTGATAGACATGGCCGCTTTGCATCTATGTTTGAGCTTGTCCCCTGAGCTTGAAAAAAAACGCTCCCAAAAGAAAATATGTCATTTTTACCAAAGCCGTTACAGGTAAATGACATGACCCCTTTAAGGTCAAATTGATTGCCTCAGCCATGTTGGTCGTCATGTGTCCATATCAATATCCACCATCATATGCATTTGTCCACATTTCTTTATTGATGAGGCTGATGTAATTGTATCCTTCCTCGTTCTTCGCCCGCAAATCTTAAAGCATTGACTCAAATGTTTGAGGTAGTAGTTTGTAACCTGAGCATCAAATGTATAACTTACTAACTTTGTTTCTATAAAAAATGAAAATGATTGAAAGAAAAAATAATAGTATTTTCACATACCCATGTGCACAAGTAATTGCATTCATCATTCTTCTTGAACCTTCCATGATAGTTCGTAGCTATGTGTCGGATACAGTACCTATGTTGGACATAGGTTGGTTGCCACATTGGACCCAAAGACTCCATTGCTGCTTTGATCCTAGCTCCACGTCTGAAATGACACAGATTTTTTTCCCTCGTGATAACCTGTGAGCGTAAGTTTCGGAGGAAAAAAGCCCAAGAATCTATATCTTCTCCTTCAATAAGGGTAAAAGCAATTGGAAGAATATTGTGATTACCATCTTGGACAACTGCCAATAGTAAAACTTGCTTGTATTTTTCATACAATAATGTCCCGTCGATTTAGACCACAGGCTTGCAGTATTTCACAACATTAATGCACTGTGGGTAAGTCCAAAAAAGCCAGTAGAATTGGCATCAATTGCGAAGAACTCGATCATTTTGGTATGCATGGCAAGTTTCGAAGTCCATAACTGTCCTAGGATTCAACATGCGCACCCTAAACCAACTTGGTAGTTCGTTGTAAGATGCATCCCATTCGTCGTGAAGTTTTTTAATTGTACTCTAATTTTCCATCCGTGTTTTTCTGTATGAAACGGATACCCATACTGTGATTGTATAGCTGAAATCAACACATCAATAGCTATATAAGAGCTTGCTTTTACCATGGGCATGATGGCTTGGCAGATCATTTCGGAGTCCAAGTTGGGATGATCTTGTTTGATCCCTCCAGCACAACATGTGTGAGGACTGTTGTATATCATTAGTTCCCATCTATTATTTTTCCTCTTCTTTTCGATACGCGAACCATCCAAGTGTATCCATTTTCACGTTGTACACAGTAGCAGATATACTTTTTGATCGTAGAGCGGTCGACTCTAGATCGAACAAAATAACGTATATTGTAATTTTTAATTGCCATCATCACTTCTTCTTTACTTGAAAACTCCATTCCTAAATATAACTCACCATTAATTATTGATGAGTTAAATCCATAGTCACCGAGATTAGGCATATCTGCAAATTCTGGCCCGTACATTGCACCACAGTCAGCTTCATACATGTGTGCTGAAGGTTCAGTGTGTACCATATTTATGGGAACTTCATCTGTATCATCATCATCATCGGAGTCTATATGGAACTGTGGTGATTCTGGGTGAACGAATAGTCCAGTCTCAGCACAATCCGCACCTGGCTCACAAAGTGGTTCTTCTGGTGGAGATGATGGTTCCTTCACGTTGTCCAAATTTAGGTCGAACAACCTAGTACTTTCATTCCTTCCCCTTGAACTTGAAGGCATCTCAATTGAGATTGAAGAAGCTCGCAGTAGAATGCCTCCCTTTGGAGCTTGAAGTAATCGTGTCAAATAAAACTGCACAGATTGTTGCGTTGAGGGAATCTCCATATCTAGGTCAAAGAAATTGGCAGATGAATGCCTTCCCCTTGAACTGGACGCGATGTTTCCATACAGATTGTTTGTGGACCCACCTCGGTACAAATCGTAAGGAGTTGTTGATGAATTATAACACCCATCTCCCGTATACATTTATGTACATGAGATACGGATGTCACATCACTTTTAAAATATTTTGCCATTTGAAAAACCGTAGAATTTTGTTTCAATTTTTTAACAACCTCAAAGTATGATATTCATATAAGCAAAATACTAAAACTATCAATTTAAATACATTACAAAATATTTAATTTAGTTCCATTACATGTCAACTAAGTTTTCAAAAGAATAAGATTGTCCTAACGTTACTAACGGGTCAACCTTAATTGATGATTGTTGTTGCTACTGTTTCACTCCTTACGTACTAATCTTTGCCTTTACCTATGCGTGAAATCAAAACACGTTAATTATTTAGTTAGTGATACATAATACTACAAAGATATCAAACTTTATACATAAATATCTTATGAATATTGGATGGTGATTTAAAATTGCCAAAATCCATAAGGACCAGATAAGCCATTCTCAGTTACACCATAATTCTTTCAATAAGTCATCTAAATTATTCTTAGTAGGCCCAGCCTATCTATCCTTCTATATATTTTCCCCAAATTATTCTTTATTTTGCATGGTGTATATTAAATTAGAACGTACTATACATGTATTGCACCAAAGTGCCAATTAATCATATATCTTTTATAATCATTATGGGCGGCACCTTAACTACTGTTAACACACATTTTTTGTATTTTCATTTATGCATCCTTTCATATCCATTATGCACTGTTTACATTTTTCCTTTATGACATCCATTCATACCAATTATACATTATTGTACATTTTTTATCTATATGATATCCTTTCATACCACTTATGCACCGTTTATATCCAAATGCATTATAATTCCTTTAGTCTTTTACCCTAAAGGCATTTAACCTTTCATCTAACTTGCATGATTGACACTTTTCTGTCAAATGCACAGCTAGGCCATTTATCTTTTACTCAACGGTCTTTAATCGTTCATCTAACTGGCATAATTGACACCTTTCTCCCAATTGCACAGCTAGGCCATTAGTCTTAACCGTTCATCTAACTGGCAAAATTGACACCTTTCTGCCAAATGCACAACTAGGCCATTTATCTTTTACTCAACGGTCTTTAACTGTTCATCTAACTGGCATAATTGACACCTTTCTACCAAATGCATAGCTAGGCTATTTATCTTTTACTCAATGGTTTTTAACCGCTCATCTAATTGGCATAATTGACACATTTATGCCAAATGCACGGCTAGGTCATTTATCTTTTACTCAACGGTCTTTAACCTTTATCTAACTGGCATAATTGACACCTTTCTCCCAAATGCACACCTAGGCCATTTATCTTTTACTCAACGGTCTTTAACCATTTATCTAACTGGCATAATTGATACCTTTCTGTTAAATACACAGATATGCCATTTATCTTTTACTCAACGATCTTTAACTATTCATCTAACTGGCATAATTGGCACCTTTCTGCCAAATTCATAGCTTGGCCATTTATCTTTTACTCAACGGTCTTTAACCGTTCATCTAACTGACATAATTGACACCTTTCTTCCAATTGCACAGCTAGGCATCAAAGGCACTTAGCCTTTCCTCTAATTGGCATAATTGAAACCTTTCTATCAAATGCACAGTTAGGCCTCAAAGGCACTTAGCCTTTCATCTAACTGGCATAATTGACACCTTTATGTCAAATGCAGAGTTAGACTATTAATTTTTTATTTTATAATAGTTCTACTATAATAATTATTTACAATAACAATTAACTCTTTCAAATCATCATACACTCTATGGTTTATATCTATAGTGTCAATGCAATAATCCCACAATCTTACTATAATTTACGTGGATTACTCACCCACTACCAATACGACAATTCACCTTCTTCATATGAACTTCTGATAATTGCACATATATTTCCCCTACGGAAATTCATACACTTAGTTTAATTTTGTAGTTTGCACACATAGTGGCCTTACGAAAATTTATACACTTAGTATGAATTTCTTAGTTTTGCACACAAAGTGCCCATACGAAAATTCATACACTTAGTATGAATTTCTTAACTTTTTGCACACTCAGTTCCATTTGGTAATCACCATACATATATCAATCATATTTCTATGACTACAATATCATATGCGTATATAATAAATGCACTCACCTGGATTGTCTCACTATTATATCCAAAATGCAAAGTTGATCACTCCGGTACTTTGCCATTGTCTTTAGTTTGGCTTGACTCAGGAGCTGATTTCGATCTACTCAAGCATCCAATAAAGACATGTTTAGTATATTTCCTAATAATTATACAAAAACATTACTCAGTACATATATACTTTCTATAACAATAACAACATATTTTTAACATTTCTGGCTCACTAGTATCGATACCCCCATGGTATCGATATACTATACTATGGTATTGATACTCTATTACATACGATATCATTTTTGCATTATGTGATCAATGGTATCGATATCATCCTCATGGTATCGATACTCCCCTCTTGGTATCGAATCAATCATATTTCTATGACTACAATATCATAAGCGTATATAATAAATGCACTCACCTGGATTGTCTCACTATTATATCCAAAATGCAAAGTTGATCACTCCGGTACTTTGCCATTGTCTTTAGTTTGGCTTGACTCAGGAGCTTGATTTCGATCTACTCAAGCATCTAATAAAGACACATGTTTTAGTATATTTCCTAATAATTATACAAAAACATTACTCAGTACATATTATTTACTTTCTATAACAATAACAACATATTTTTAACATTTCTGGCTCACTAGTATCGATACCCCCACCATGGTATCGATACTACTATACTATGGTATTGATACTCTATTACAGTACCGATATCATTTTTGCATTATGTGATCAATGGTATCGATATCATCCTCATGGTATCGATACTCCCCTCTTGGTATCGATACCACTTGAATCGGTATCAACTACTCAACATATTCTACTGATTTTAAGCCTACAATATCGGTATTGTTCTATCAGTACCGATACTCGTGCCTAGAATTTCTAGTTTTCAACCCGATTATAACCCAAATGGGGTCAAATTTCGTTATGATTACACCATACAATACTATTAAACTCTTCTTTACCTATTCATACTAACTTTCCTTCATTTAGTTCCTTAAAACATCTAAAATCTTCCGATAACATTCAATTCTAAGAATCACACCACTTTTTCTAATATGTTTTTAAACTCATCCAATGCTTCTAATCTCTTATTTACTTCATTGACAAGTCAAATCTACCAGTAAACATGCATAAACACTCATATCTTAACATATCATTTAAAACCCCATTTCTTTAAATCTCAAATATTTCATCCCTCTCTTGGTTTTAATCTTATTTAACACTTCCTTGAACCTCTAATATACTCAATGATTCAAGACCAACCAAAAACGAGAGGAAAAATTATCCTAATAAAAATCTCACCTTTGCTATGGAGGAGAGCTTGTTTCACGGGAAGAAGAAGAAAAGATAAATAGCTTTTTGGCTATCTTCATTTCCCCTTTCCCTTACTTTAATACCTTATTAAAGAAAATGAATTTAAAATTCATTTTCCTTTAAGGACCAAAATACCCTCTTTATTCATCTATTGCTAAAATTTAATCCAAAACACTATTACAAATCATTTTCTCATCTTTTACCATTTATTCAAATAAATCTTCAAATTTCAAAACTTTTCAATATAGTCCTTAACTTGATATTTGGGGTATTACATGAATGTCTCCCCATTGAACTTGATGGGATGACACCATAATGTGGATTTCCCATTATGGAGTTAAAATCATTACACATTGTTGTAGTTGGGCTGTCAACTTGATCAGCTTATTGAGCCAGTCCATAATGGGAGCATAATGACATACCCCGAATATCACACACTTCAATAAATTTTACATACATCTCCATATCGGCGTATGAATAATGATTTTGAGAATCAACCATCATTACAAAATCATCATCATTCAATAGTTCGAACAATGTATAAGTTAACGAAAACACTAATGTTGGAAATCTGTACTAAAGTGACGACAATCTTCTTGTACTTCCAACATGAACATCCTTGAAATCTTCGTTATCAGCTCCTCAAGAGTTATGTTTCTCTTGAAAGATATTTTAACAAAATGATTTGATTCGAACACAATGCCGATTTCATCTTCCTGAATTTCTCTATAATAGTAAACAATAGCTGAAATTCGCGTCATTTTAAGAGTTTGAAAGATAGACAATCTTATATCTGCAAAAAATGGTTGAAATAATCCTAATTAAATAAATAATATATCAATTAAAATATAAAGCAATAAAATATTTAAAAATATTTAAAATATAAGTAAATAATTTAAATAATATAATTTTATACCGTATCGGTAAAAATATTTTGACGTATGATCCCGCTTTCTAATTTTACAACCACAAAAATTAATAGAAAATAATTAGTACAATAATTTTTCCCAAATAATCGTATATAAAAAAATATTATATATTAAAACAATTATCTTACAACGAAAGAACGAACGAACTTGTGAAGCAAAGAAAAGAGGAATTGATGGGTGAATTTTACGGGTTGAGAGGGCCTTATTTATAGCCGAGGGGAAAGTTTAAAAGCCGAAAAATTCGGATACAATTATGAAAGGTGTGGATCATCATTCGCGCCTTTCTGGCGCGTGTGTCGGACTTGCAGGAAGGCACGGATGATGATCCGCGTCTTACGCTGATGTGGCACCAGCTGAGGATCTGCGCCTTACGACATGTTGTGCCACATCAACGTAAGGCGTGGTAAATGGTGCTAGATCGGTAATATTTTCTCTAACGGTGTCTGACACATAAATAAATAAAAAGATGATTTTTCGATAAATACGTCGTGATCTTATTGTATTCAACTGTAATAAATCAAATGTTATTCAAATTTTAGATCAAATTTTATTTACATTATCAATATCAATTAAATTAATCTTTTATATTATGTTTTATATATGTTATAATTGTTAGATAAATTTTCTTTACATAAATTAAACTATAAAATTTAGATTTAAAATCATTTTATTAATCATATTTAATGCCAATAAATTATTCTAACTTGTAATCATTATAATTAATTTAATTAATAATTTCCAATACATAAATTTCTTAAAAAATAAATTTAATGATTATATTGAAAATTTATAACATAAGAATCATAATATAATTATTATAATTAATATTTTTGTTGAGTTAATCGATTGACGGAATTGGCCAAGAGGGTGTTGGCAATTAAAAATTTGGTGAAAGCTTTTGCAGAAAATTGAAAGTAATTGCACAGCGATTTAGAGTGGTTCGAATTTCTCAATCAAAGTCTACGTCCACTACCTTAGCTATCCACACTAAGGATTTTCCAACAAATTCACTAATTTGTTCTTTCTTTTGAGGCCAAAGAGATATCCTTACAACACCCTCAAGAATATACCCCAATTCTTGAGAACACTCTTTCCCAAAGAGAAGATTACAAATTTGCAAACTTACAAGGAAAACCTCACAAGGTAAGATGTTTGCATAATTCTAGAACAAGAAAAGAACACTCACAAATAATTACAAATGAGCACAAATGGTGTTCTTTGAAAGCAAAATGAATATTGAAAGGAAAATTGGCTTGATTTGCACAAACTTGGTGTTTGATGCTTTCTCTCTTGTTTCTCTATGATTTCTTATTGCTTGATGTTTCTTATTCTTGATCAATGGCTTCTAAGCTTGCTTAAATACACCTTGAATCACTTCTGAACATTGGGGATAATTAGAGAAAATAATATAGCCGTTTAGTGTGAAATAATTAATAAACAGTTTGGAGCGTGGGGGAATCGGTACCCCCTATGGGGAATCGATTCCCTAAGTGTAAAATTCAAATATTTCGATCGTTATACAAGGGGAATCGTACCCCCTGGGGAATCGGTTCCCTCCGAGCATACTGGAATTCTCGGAGCCAAACCATTCAGGGGGAATCGGTACCCCCTTAGGGGGGAATCGGTTCCCTCTAGCAATCTGGAATTTTTAGCTTTGAAATGGTTCGAAATACTTTGTAAAATTATTTTGAAATTGTTTTAAGATTAAAACTTAATTTTACACTTTGATTAAGGATTAAAAATGATCTTTGAAAGATTTGGAGTAATGTTTTGATATTCGAATAATTCTATCGAATATACTTAGAAAATCATTTGGAAATCTTAAAATTCATTTAACTTAATTTGTTATATCGAATATCAAAATGTTTTCAACAATCTCCCCCTTTTTGATATAACAAAACATTTTAGTAATTTTAGATTTTGAAATCAAGTTTTGAAATTACTCCCCCTTACTTTAACACTTCTCCCATTTATCATTTAAAAACACTTTTAACACTTCTCCCCCTTTTTGTTAAATCAAAAAGACATTTTAAAGAATTTAAACAAGGTTTTGAAATCATTTAGCCAATTGATTATATATAATATAAGCTGCTAAGATCACAAGCAAGAGAAACGTTAGCCATTAGTTTCATAATCAATATTCATAATTAATGTGAAATGGCAAAATTGGTCATATATCTAATCATGAAGTAAATGATGCAATAATGAATAAATTTAATCACACCAAATAGATAATTTCTAACCATTCATAAATCCAAACAAATTCAAAGTCAATCAATCCACAAATTCAAACATTCCAAAATATTCAAAATGTTAAAACAACAAGTTTGGAGTTCAAAGCAAAACATTGAATCACATATCCGGATCAGGAGGAGGAAAACGAGCTCGCATAGCGGCCATTTCGTTAGTGAGGTCATTAATACGCGCGTTGGTTGCTTCATTGTTTGTACGCATCTCCCGAAGAATTTCTAATTGTTGAGCTCCCATTGTAGATAAGTGGGACTCTATAGAAGAAAAGCGTGAATCCATGGTAGCGTATCGAAAATCGAATGTCTCCATAAGGATTGGAAATATGGAGGCATTTGATGCGTTTGTTGTGCTTGCTCTTCGGGCTGCTCCTCGGGCTGCTCAGGCTCATCTTCGACTTCATCGATGTCTCGTATAATTGCTCTCGCTCGAGATCTTCGTCAGCTTCGGGTAGAGCTTGTGAAGAACTAGCTCCCGGAGTATTTGCAGAAGATCGAACCCATTACTAGTTTCCTTATCCTTAATCCATCCGCTCTCGTTAAGGAAAAAGTTAATTTGTTTCTTAAGGGGAAAACGCATCTAGACCGACTCTAAGCCCAGCTTTGGAAAACAGATTACTCAAAATGCAACCGTAAACAAGAGATGAACAGAGTTTTTTTGTTAGGAACAAGATTTACGGTTTCAACAATTTCAGCAAAAATAATCTGGTAGGTTGATTTTAATATTGTTTTGAAAAATGTAACCACCAAAGATCTAAGGCTCTAAGAGTAGAATAACGACCTCCGGATGGTCGAAACCAAGAAGAAATTATTAGATGAAAACGTTCATGAAGGTCTAAGACACTTGCACTATCCCTTTTTTTATAACGAGATCCTAAAACCTATTTTTCATTTGAAATACCATCATTATCTAATCCGAATGTATTGGCTATGTAAGCCGAGTCAATATATAAGAATTGTCCTAGAAGGTAGGAATGAATTCATATGGTTTCGGTTTCAGTTTGGTTTTAACACAAACACATTAGAATAGAAAATACGCACAAGTTGATGGTAAACGATGGTTCAAGGTCAAAGTTTATCAAATTTCCACTCTTGTAAAAGAGGAAGATATTTAAAA
Source organism: Hibiscus syriacus (assembly GCF_006381635.1). Classification (NCBI taxonomy): domain Eukaryota; kingdom Viridiplantae; phylum Streptophyta; class Magnoliopsida; order Malvales; family Malvaceae; genus Hibiscus; species Hibiscus syriacus. The sequence continues at coordinate 1,406,619 of NW_024063200.1, forward strand.
TTGATAGCTAACATAGCTTGACGAGAAGGAATACGTTCTTCCCGGATTTTGTAAGAGTCAAAATATTGATAATACCAAAAACGATGATTTCTAGACCAGGATGATTGAAACACGAATTTTGGATAGTCAAGTTAGGATCAATGGGATTAGGATTAGAAATTGGAATAGGAGGAGGATTTGGAGGTGGATTTGGTTGACGGTGTAAACGACTAGATGATGACCTAGCACGTTTAGGATTGGACATCGTTTAGGAAATCGGAACAGAATTGATAACCTGCAATTTAGAAAACACATGTATGCAATTCAATCAATCCCAAAACTCAATTGAATCCTCAATATTTCAAGGTTCTCTAAATCAATCCTAATGGGCAAAGTTTTTGAAAAACTTTTGAAAAATACGGTTTTGAGAAACAATATATTTATAGTTTTCATAACAACATAATTTAATCAAAACACAATAATTTGAAATTAATTAATTTTTTTTATTTCAAAAATTTAGAAAATTTTGGAAAATCTTGTGTTTTTGATGAAATTAGTTGTAATATCTAGTTTCTAATCACTAAATAATCAATGCCCGATCAAAAATTCAACCTAGAACTAATTAAAACTAGTTCTATGTTCATAAATTGATAAAAAAAAGTTTTGGAAAAATACCTTGAATATTCGGATTTGAGTGAGATTAGATGAAGTTTTGTGCATTTTTTGATTCCAACAGGTTTAGAGGATGATATTTGAAGTGAATTCCGATTAAAACGTTGATTTGAAGCAAAAATGGAGATTTGAGTGCTTAGAAGAGAAACGGCGGAAGGAAGAAGGGTTTTGAACAAAATAAAGGTTCTGCCCGTGTTTAACCAGAACCCCAGGGGGTATCGATTCCCCTGTGGGGGGAAATCGGTTCCCCTTCAAAGGGGGAATCGGTTGCCTCAAGGGGGGATTGATTCCCTCTGCACCAAAATGATAAAATCCGATTTTAAACACCCAAAATGCTAAATTAATTTCCTCTAGTGGTATTGGCAACTCATATATTGAAAATTAATCATGTTCAAACAATTATATTAATCTTTAAACGATATTTGAACATAAAATTAATTTTTCATCACGAATCATAAACTCCCCCTAACTAATAGCAATGAATGCAATCAAAAATTGCTATTATAAGCATTTTTCATTTATTATTAAAAGTGCTAAAAATATTTTAAACACTCAGTGAAGATAGATTGGTCAAACCTAATTCTCTCCTAAGTGTCCAAAATCGTTCCTTGTCTAAAGGTTTTGTAAAGATATCCACTAATTGGTGCAAAGTATCAACAAATTCTAGAACTACATCTTCCTTAGTGACATGGTCTCTAATGAAGTGATGTCTTATTTCAATGTGCTTAGTTCTAGAGTATTGGATGGGATTTTTAGTGAGACAAATAGCACTAGTATTGTCACACTTGATAGGAATGGTACCTACTTCAATTCCATAATCAAAAAGTTGTTGTTTCATCCATAAAACTTGTGCACAGCAACTACCAGCTGAAATGTATTCAGCTTCAGTGGTAGATAATGCAACACAATTTTGTTTCTTTGAAAACCAAGAAATTAGCATATTTCCAAGGAATTGGCAAGTACCGGAGGTGCTTTTCCTATCTAATTTGCATCCTCCATAATCCGCATCAGAAAAAGCATGCAAGCTAAAGCTAGAGTCTCTAGGATACCAAAGTCCTAGACTAGGAGTGTCTTTAAGGTATCTAAAGATTCTCTTAACAGCTAGTAAATGTGATTCCTTAGGACATGATTGAAATCTAGCACATAAGCAAACACTAACATAATATCCGGTCTACTTGCAGTTTAGATAAAGAGATCCAATCATTGACCTATATAATTTAACATCTACACATTTACCTCCTTCATCTAAGTCAAGCTTTGTTGAAGAGCTCATTGGTGTCATGAGGTTTCCCATTTTCCAGTCCAAACTTCTTGAGCATATCTTGACGTACTAGCTTGATTGATGAAGATGCCATCTTTTCTTTGCTTGATTTGGAGTCCCAAGAAAAATGAGAGCTCCCCCATCATGCTCATCTCAAACTCACTTTGCATTAGCTTAGAAAATTCTTGGCAAAGAACATCATTAGTAGAACCAAATATTATATCATCAACATAAATTTGAACTACTAATAAATCTTTACCTTTATGCTTCAAAAACAATGTGTCAACCTTCCCTTTTGAAAAACCTTTTTCAATTAAAAATTTGACAATCTTTCATACCAAGCTCTAGGAGCTTGCTTTAAACCATAAAGAGCTTTTTTCAATTTTAAAACATGATCCGGAAAATTTGAATCTTCAAAACCTGGAGGTTGTTCCACATACACTTCTTCTTTTATAAAACCATTTAAAAATGCACTTTTAACATCCATTTGATATAATTTAAATTCATTGAAACATGCAAATGCTAATAAATTCTAATTGCTTCCATCTTAGCTACGGGAGCGTATGTTTCATCATAGTCTATGCCCTCTTCTTGAGTATACCCTTGAGCAACAAGTCTAACCTTGTTTCTCACTATATTACCACTCTCATCAAGCTTATTCCTAAATACCCATCTAGTACCTACAGTAGATTTATTACTAGGCCTTTCAACTAATGTTCATACTTACTTCTCTCAAATTGATTTAACTCTTCTTGCATAGCCATAATCCAATTCATCATTTAATGCTTCTTTAATATTCTTAGGCTCTATGCATGAGATAAATGCAACATAATTACAAATATTTCTAAGAGAAGATCGAGTTGTTACTCCTTTGGATGGATCACCTATAATTTCACCATCCTTGACATAGTTGTACTCTCTTGGATAAGATACTTCCCTTTTTCAATGGTTGGATTCTCAAGAGGATCATGAGTTTCCTCATTTTTTGTTTCTTCCTTTGATGATGGTTTTCCAACGTCATGTCTAACGTCATTTTTATTTATAACACCTACATCATCATTCACACAAGAATCCTTCCTCGGAAGGGGATTATCATCGAAAACAACATGTATAGACTTTTCTACAACTAAAGTTCTTTTATTAAATACACGATAATATTTAAATTTAAGGAATAACCCAGAAAATTCCTTCATCACTTTTAGCATCAAATTTGCCAAGGTTCTCTTTACCGTTGTTTAAAACAAGACATTTACATCCAAAGGATGAAATAACTAATGTTAGGCTTTTTATTTTTGAAAATTTCATATGGAGTTTTCTTTAAAATTGGCCTAATCATTACTTCGATTTACAACATAACAACGGTATTTGTGGCTTCCGCCCAAAAATATTTTGGCAAATTATTTTCACAAAGCATGGTTCTAGCCATTTCTTCTAAAGTTCGATTTTTCCTCTCAACAACTCCATTTTGTTGAGGGGTTCTAGGCTGAAAAATTATGGCTAATACCATTAGAATTACAAAATTCAATAAATCCAAGATTTTCAATTTAGCACAAGCATTACAGATTTTTCATTATCAAATTTAAGCTTAGGCAACCCTCGAACTAAATCACCTTGAATTAGCCGTTGCAAAATACTCATAATAGCATGTCCAAGTCTCCTATGCCATAACAAATCATCATGCTCATCCCTAGCAACTAGGCACAAAATAGTCATATAAAATCTAAATGCATCATGTATATATATATATCCCTATTTTATTACCAATAAGCATAATCGAAAATAGATGCAATGTTAATCAATTTTGTAATCATTTAAAATAAAACATTGTATCTTTTATCAAATTTATTTTTCAAAAGATTATGCTTTTAACCCTTCACATATAAACATTATGCAATGTTGATTATAGAGATTAAGAGAACATGCATAAAGTTTTTGAAAATGTTATGCATTAAAATTTTATAATATTTAAACAAAAAATCTATGCATAAACATTAAAAAAATTAGGTCAAAATTTTGCAAAACCAAAGTTCTTGAAAAATCGATATCAATTGTTAAAGAGATATCAATTACTTTTTAAAAACAATTTTGACCAAAAATTAATATGATGAACTAGAATTTATAAATCATTACCAAAATTTACCATGTTCATCATACAATATTTTCAACATACATGAGATAAACATAATTCAACATTTTAAAACCATGCATGCATAAACTAAATGAGCAACCAAATAATAAAACATTAAGTTTAGAGGTTACCATTCCCTTTTTATGTGTGGCTTAGAGCATCTTGAATATCATCATCTTTATCACAATTGCTCTCACACTACAAGAGACATTTAAGTAGATTTTGGTATCCAAATTGCTTTGGATCCTTGAACATTAGTTTCAATGCCTCTTGTTCCTTTTGGAACCCATACTTGTCTAATTTTAAATCGTTTTCCTTTCTTTAAAGGATAAGTATGTTCCTTATGACCATGATAATGACAATGTGAACATATTGTCATAATTGAACTAGATGAATTATTTAGAATGATCTCTTTTTCTCTTGTTAAACGTTCAAGCTTATCATTCAAATTGAAATTTTCTTTTTCAATACTTTCAAATTTCATTTTTGAGAGTTCTAAATCCTTCTTCAAGATTTCATTTTGATTTTCAAAATCCATTTTCATTTCTAGAAGAAGTTTGTTTAATTTGAAAATTTCTTTTTCAAAGTTTTCAGATTTTATTTTTGAAAGCTCTAACTCCTTTCTCAACATTCCATTTTGATTTTCCAAGTCTGTTTTAGCTTTCAAAAGAAGATCATTTTTAGCAATAAATTTAGAAATCAATTTATTGTATTTGGAGTTCATGGTCTCAAACTCCAAAATAATTTATCATAAGCATCTAGTAACTCATTAAAAGATTTTTGAATTTGATATATTTGAGTTAGAAGATACCTTTGGCTCTGTGAGAGCTAATAGACATCACTTTATTGGTTCTTCTTTTTCCTTATCTCTATAGATCTCCTCAAGCTTATCCCACATTTCCTTGGCACTTGAACAAGAAGAAACTCCTTTATATACATTAGGATCAATTGCCAGTTTTGTTGAGCTTCCTTCCGTTCTTGAACACTCCACTTCTTTGCCTTCTTAGTAGGAGAGGAATATCCTTTCTTGATTATCATTCAAGCTTCCATATCAAATGCTTTGATGAATATCATCATACACCTCTTCCAATGACGATAATTTGTTCTTGAGTGTGGAGACACGTCAATAGGTCTGGATTCTTCCATGGAGAATGAACTATAAGTAGATGCCATCTTTATCGATTTAACTCTTCCCGGATCGACTCAAGAGCGATTAACCTTCAAATGAGTGAGGCTTTGATGCCAATTGTTGAGTTAATCGATTGACGGAATTGGCCAAGAGGGGGGTGAATTGCAATTAAAAATTGGTGAAAGCTTTTGCAGAAAATTGAAAGTAATTGCACAGCGATTTAGAGTGGTTCACTTCTCAATCAAAGTCTACGTCCTACCTTAGCTATCCACACTAAGGATTTTTCAACAAATTCACTAATTTGTTCTTTCTTTTGAGGCCAAAGAGATACCTTACAACACCCTCAAGAATATACCCCAATTCTTGAGAACACTCTTTCCCAAAGAGAAGATTACAAATTTGCAAACTTACAAGGAAAACCTCACAAGGTAAGATGTTTGCACAATTCTAGAACAAGAAAAGAACACTCACAAATAATTACAAATGAGCACAAATGGTGTTCTTTGAAGCAAATGAATATTGAAAGGAAAATTGGCTTGATTTGCACAAACTTGGTGTTTGATGCTTTCTCCTTGTTTCTCTATGATTTCTTATTGCTTGATGTTTCTTATTCTTGATCAATGGCTTCTAAGCTTGCTTAAATACACCTTGAATCACTTCTGAACGTTGGGGATAATTAGAGAAAATAATATAGCTGTTTTAGTGTGAAAACAATTAATAAAACAGTTTGGAGCGTGGGGGAATCGTAACCCCCTATGGGGAATCGGTTCCTAAGTGTAAAATTCAAATATTTCGACCGTTATACAAGGGGGGAATCGGTACCCCCGGGGGGAATCGATTCCCTCCGAGCATACTGGAGTTCTCGGAGCCAAACCATTCAAGGGGAATCGGTACCCCCTTAGGGGGAATCGTTTCCCTCTAAGCAATCTGGAATTTTTAGCTTTGAAATGGATCGAAATACTTTGTAAAATTATTTTGAAATTGTTTTAAGATTAAAACTTAATTTTACACTTTGAGTAAGGATTAAAAATGATCTTTGAAAGATTTGGAGTAATGTTTTGATATTCAAATAATTCTATCGAATATACTTAGAAAATCATTTGGAAAATCTTAAAATTCATTTAACTTAATTTGTTATATCGAAATATCAAAATGTTTTCAACAATTTTATTAACATTTAAAAATTAATCATTAACTAGTATGGTTTATTACAAACATAAAATCTCATAATTTTATTAAAATCTTATAATTTCATCAATGATAATATATAAGTTAGGTAAATGTTAAGTCAGATAAATATCATATCAATAACAATTCGGATCATTTAAAGGTCATATTAAAACCAAGTCAGATTCATAACAGGTCAGGTTGAAAACAAGTCAGGTAATACTAGTTATTTACCAGGTTAATTTCGAGTTCGAATTCATATCAGTTGGATACAATTTAGGTTCAGGATCATATTTTCAGTTCAATTCGAGTTCATGTCGTTCTCAGATCAGATTTAAATCTACAATTTTCAAATCTAACTCGAATTCAGGTTAATCGAGTCAATTTCAAATCGTCACAGCCCAATTTAAAAACAATTTTAACTAGCGTCAATTTCAGTAAATTTTATAGGTGGGTCCCTCGTCTCCAAATCCTGACTATAAATTCACACTAAAAAGTTTCGACCGCCTTATATCTCAATTTACATGGCGGAAACTGATTCAAACCTTTCCGTGGATCGGAAACCGGATTCTGACACCAAACCGGAACTTACGCTCCATTAGACCGCCAATCAGCCAACCGCTTTCCGTCGCCGAATTCTGTCTCTCTCTTTTCTACGGCCCTCCACCGGCGCAACGCTATCTACTCTCAATTCTCTGTCCCCTGCCTACTCCCGTACACAACGTTACTCTCTACACAAAACGACGTCGCTTCGTTCTCTCACCGCCTTCCATTTATATTCCCGTCGTTTACTTCACTTTGTTGTCGTTGGAATCGTCGTTTCTCCCTTCATCCACTCAGTTCCAACTCGGAACTCGCTCACCAGATCCAACTCTATAACCCGTCGTTGCCTTTGCTACTTCAAAAACTTCTCATAAATTCTTTCTCTTAACGTGGAACAATCATCCTCGACTCGCCCGAGTTCCTCTCGTTGTTAACTCAGTCCAATATCGACAACAATGTCATGAAAGAGTCGATGTAAACCAGTCCGACACGGCTGCGATATTAACCACCGGGCGAGTCAATGGCGTGATGATGGCTCACCGAAACCTAATATCAATGATGGCGGCGCTTCACCACAGCAGCACGGACAAGCCGAAGGAACGAAAAGCCCGCGGTCGGTGACGTTTTTCACTGTGCCTCTGTTCCATGTGTTCGGCTTCTTCATGTTGTTAGGGCGGTTTTTTCGGCGAATTTAGTGGTGTTTTGGAGATGTTTGATTTCGAAGAAATGCTAAAACAGTCGAGAAGTACAAGGTTACAGGCATGCTGGTGTCGCCGCCGCTTGTGTGGAGTTTGTTAAATCGGATTTGACAAAGAATAGGACTTGAGCTCGCTTGAAGGGCTTGGCAGCGGCGGCGCGCCGCTTGGAGGATGTTTCTGAACGGTTCAAGGAGAAGTTCCCCAACGTATTATGGTTCAGGTATGTCTATTTGTTTGCTCTTGTTTTATTGTTTACCACGTCACGTAGCTTTTAATATACCTGCACTTTCATCATGAATAGAATTTTCATTAAAATTACTGTTAAATAATTATTTCATCTGTCATTTGATAATAAACTGATTTTGATTGACATGACATGATTAGATGTTTACCATAATTAAGTATAGTAATAATCGTTGATTTTTTTTAAAGTTTATATTTAGTGCCTCAACTTTTAAAATTTGTAATACAGTCTTCTAATATTTAATATGTTTATAATATGGTATCTGTCGTAACTGGTCGTTTAACGTTATTACACTGCGTTAGTACGTTTGTAATATGATCCTGAACTTTCAGGTGCTTGCTTTTATATCCCACAACTTTTAAAACTTACAACACATTCCTCATTTCATTTTAAATCTCAAATTCAAAAATAATTCAATTACATTTTAAACCATAAATTCTAAATACTCCATGAAGACACTCAATTCCGTCTTTTATAATATTATATATTATATAATCATGTTGTATAATTAACATACATATATATATATAATATTATTAGTTTTATTCTTTACATTTGTGCAGGCCCGTATATCAAATAAAATAGCCGTTGCACGTGGCCCAGCAAGACCCAATCCCACGTGAGCAGCAAGTTTCTAGAACCCTAGCACCACGCCTCGTTCCAGCGCCGTTTCCCCCATTTGAATTTCCCAGCCCACGTCTCACCCAACAACCCGTATCATCTGGCGCAGAGATCTCGGTCATCACCAACACACATCAACAAACCAACTACATTAGAAATCCTAGTTCAAATGCAGAGATCTCGGTCATCACCAAACATCAACAAACCAACTACATTAGAATCCTAGTTCAAATAGGATACTAAAATAGGATTTTTTGTATTATAAATAACAAATGTAATCATCCACTTGTAACTACGATTTTCATACGAAATACAGCACAAATTTCACAAAGACTACGAGAAATATTGGGTTGAAATCGAAGCATTTTTCTTCAATATTTCTAAAGCAACGGAATGTAAAGTTTGTACCTTTTTCGTTTTGTGGCTTGCATGTGTTCTCCTCTTCGTTCTTTACTCGAAAGCAAAGTTTTGAATCGATGAGCATGAAAAATCGAGTTTTCTTTTTTAGATCTACCTACCCCTGAGGTTCGTTTTCAAAAACCATTTCGATTTTCTTAAAAAAGAGAAGGAAAGGATTCAGAAAAGCAAAATAAATATATCGCCGCCGATGAACGGCAACTGGCAAGGCGACCGATGGTTGGATTCTTGAAATAGGCGGCCTTTGTTCGTCCACTGGGATGAACAGCGAGAGAAAAGATGAAATGGAGAGAGCCTTTGGTTTCAAATGAGGCTGAAATGAATTTAAAACGTTTTGTTGGCTTAATATTGAACCCATCAAGAGAATCCGTGCACGACCCGACCCATCATGAGGGGATTCGCGTGTTTCTGTTGTTATTAAGGGTAAATCACGCTTTTGACCCTCCTGTTTTGAAAGTTTCAATTTTAACCCCCAAATTCAGTTTTTAAACTCAATTTTTTTTAAGTTCGACCTTTAATCGTGGTTTTCTTTCGATTTAGTCCCGTTACTATTATTTTGCCTTTTTATTAATTTTATTATAACCGTTTTTATTATTATTACTTTATATATACATGTATTTCTTTTTTTTTTCCTTATTCATACTTTTATTTTTTTTTTATTTTTGTTTACAAATTATCATATGTATTTATATATATATAAACGTTTCATCCCTTAGTTTTATTAGTTTTTTTATAAATATTTTAATTATATATATGTACATATATTTTCTATTGTTATCATATGTTACCTTTTAATTTAACTTACAACTTTCTTAATTAAAGACAACTGGAAATTACGTAGTACCGAAATGACATTCAAGGGTCTAACCCTTCCTTGACTGTAACCGACTCCCGATCCGACACATCACTGGTAAATGCAGATCAGGTGAAATAAGGTATTCGATCAACCAATTTACTTTTAAATAAATGATCGGTGGCGACTCCAATTCCATTTTCCAAGTCGAGCCCAATTCCGGACCCACCCGAAAAACGTTCCGACAACTTGGCGACTCACTGGGGACACAGGTAAGTGAGTCAGGCTAAGGTAATTTCCAATTGTCTTTTAATGAAAAGTAAGTTTAAATTTTAAGGTAACATTTCGATCCTTTTTACTTACTTTATATTTTCGAATAAATAGTTGTACTAATCATTTTCTAATGATTTCAACAATCAAAGTTCATTTCACTTAAGGCTAAACCCGCCCCAAACCATTTTAATTGGGGGTGAAAGCGACGCATTCGTGTGAATTATTCACCGCATATGCCTAGCAAGTAGCCTTCGGGATTCATATACTTATTTGTGTGAATTTATTCTCCGCATAGACATAAGGGAATGTGTCCTCTCGAGTTTAACTTGTCCACATAAGCCGTGATGGGTTTAGGACTAAGGGCCTGGTAAGCCCAAGGGGGCACCGGCAGGAGAACTCGGGTATTGTTTTTTAGAACCTAAACTGGGTGACTATGGAGAATTAGAGCCTACCCCGAAATCACATTCCTAAACCTAGGATATTTTTACCTTAACCATATTTCTTTTTTGATTTTTCCCTTTCGTCATTTTATACTTATTTATGTATTTTATTGTACTAACTTTTTGCATGTGTTTGTTTTTTTTTTTTATTGTACTAACTTTTTGCATGTGTTTGTTTTTTTAGCATTTGCATCATAACAAGAGGCCATTGATCCCAAAAAATCATTTATTACACACAAAATAATCTAAACAAATGGACAAAGGTGTTGTAATACAAGAGATTAAAAACCCTGAGGTACGACTATGGTCCAAGAAGACTCAGAAAGAAAAGGGAGACAGTCTTCAAGGAAGCTATGTGTCAGAGCTGGTCGACTATGCCTTTATCATCCTAAAGCAGAATGCGTGAAAGAGCTCCGAGATATCTGGACAGTTGGAAGATGATCAGAAACAGAAGTTCAGCCAACGGTACGGTGAAATTGCACTTTTGCTTCATATCAACCGATGAGCCCTTAATCAGAGCCTTGGTTCAATTCTGGAACCCGAGGTATAGTTGTTTACTTTTAATCAGGATGACATGGTGCCCACCATTGAAGAATACACTACACTGTTACACTGTGAAAGTATCAGACTAGAGAGGGCCTACCTTAAACACATCAAAAGCCAGGCTTTCAAGAATACACTAGCCAAGGTTGCCGGGGTTGACGAAAAATGGGTAACTGACCGGGCTCGATGTAAAGGCATGGGGAAGGAATTGCTTGGCTTCATATCAAGCAACTGATGAAGAACCATCCCGATGAGTGGAAGGCAATAGAACTGTTTGCACTGGGTCTGTATGGTCTGATTATATTCCCGAGGACTTTGGGATACATTGATACTGCTGTAGTAGAGCTGTTTGAACAACTCCCGAAGCGGGTCAACCCAGCACCGACCATCTTAGTTGAAACCTTTCGATCTCTCAACCATTACAAAAGAACTGGCGGAAGAAGGTTCGCTGGGTGTACTCAGCTCCTTCAAGTCTGGATTCACAGCCATTTTTGGAAGACTAATAGGGTGGCCTATCGCCGATTCAGCACTACCTATTCACCTTTGGGGGAATTCATCTATAGAAAATAGGATGAAGGTGCTTCAAACGAAAAAGTGGATGAAAGTCTTTACACATCTTCAGGATCGAGATATTACCTGGAGAGCCCCTTGGTTGTTCCTCGGTGATGTTCTTTTCCGGTGTGGGGATTCTGACACTATGACTGTACTTGGACTTTGGGGCGCAGTTGGGTATGTTCCGTTGCTAGCACTGAGACAATATGGGGCACGTCAGTTTGTCCCAGTAACAAGCGGACTAGCTAGATCAGAGTTTGTGTATCACGGTGACGCTATAGAAATGATCAAAGAAGCAGCCGATTCATGGAAGAAAGTATTCAAGATGGATGTTGTAGCTGCCAGAGACATGTGTTTGAGTTAATCGAATGACGAAATTGGCCAAGAGGGGGGTGAATTGGCAATAAAAATTTTGTGGAAGCTTTTGCAGAAAATTGAAAGTAATTGCACAGCGATTTACAGTGGTTCGACTTTCTCAAACAAAGTCTACGTCCACTACCTTAGCTATCCACACTAAGGATTTTCCAACAAATTCACTAATTTGTTCTTTCTTTTGAGGCCAAAGAGATAACCTTACAATTCCTCAAGAGTATACCCCAACTCTTGAGAACACTCTTTTCTCAAAGAGAAGATACAAATTGCAAACTTATAAGAAAACCTCACAAGGTAAGATGTTTGCACAATTTTAGAACAAAGAAAAGAACACTCAAAGATGAATACAATTGAGCACAAAAGTTCTTGAAAGCAAAATGAATATTGAATGAAATAGGCTTGAAATGCTCAACTTGAGGTTTGATGCTTTCTCTTTGATTCTCTCTTGATTCTAGTTGCTTGATATTTCTTGTTTATTGATCAATGGCTTCTAAGCTTGCTTAAATACACCTTGGATCACTTCTGAACGTTGGGATAATTAGAGAAGATATTATAGCCGCCGTTTAGTGTGAAAACATTTATAAAACAGCTTGGAGCGTGGGGGGAATCGGTTCCCTCTCATAGGGAATCGGTTCCCTAAGTGTAAAATTCAAATATTTCGACCGTTGAACAGGGGGGAATCGGTACCCCTTGGGGGGAATCGGTTCCCTCCGAGCATTCTGGAAATCTCGGAGCCAACCATTCAGGGGGGAATCGGTTCCTCTATGGGGGGAATCGGTTCCCTCTGAGCAATCTGGAAATTTTGGCTTTGAATTGGTTCGAAATACTTTGTAAAATTATTTTGAAATTGTTTTATGATTAAACTTAATTTTACACTTAAGTAAGGATCAAAAATGATTTTTGAAATATTTGGAGTAATGTTTTGATATTCGAATAGTTATCGAATATACTTAGAAAATCATTGGAAAATCTTACAATCCATTTAACTTAATTTGTTATCGAAATATTAAATGTTCAACAATCTCCCCTTTTGATATACAAAACATTTTAGTAATTTTAAGATTTTTGAAATCAAGTTTTGAAATTACTCCCCCTTACTTTAACACTTCTTCAATTTATGTAAAACATTAACACTTATTCTTCTCCCCCTTTTTGTTAAATCAAAAAGACATTGTAAAACAAGGTTTTGAAAATCATTAGCCAATTGATTTATTAATTATAAGCTTAAGCTGCTAAGATCACAATCAAAAGAGGTTAGCCATTAGTTTCATAAATCAATATTCATAAATAATGTGATATGGCAAAATTGGTCATATTGCTAATGATAATGTAAATGATGCAAAATGAATAAACACAAACATATAAGTTCATACCATTCATAAATCCAAAATCCAACAATCCACAAAATCAAACAATTCAAAATGTTGAAACAATATTCATTTTGTTCAAAGTTTTAAAGCTAAACATAAAATCAAGCATCCGGATCGTAGGAGGAAAAACGGGCTCGCATAGCGGCCATCTCGTGTGTGAGTTCATTGATACGAGCGTTGGTTGATTCATTTTTGCACGCATCTCCCGAAGAATCTCTAATTGTTGAGCTCCCATTGTGGATAAAGACTCTATAGAGGAAAAGCGCGAGTCCATGGTAGCGTATCGGAAATCGAATGTCTCCATAAAGGATTGAAATATGGAGGCATTTGATGCGTTTTGTGCTTGCTCCTCGGCTGCTCTTCGGGCTGATCAGGCTCATCTTCGGCTTCATCGATATCTTGCATTAATTGCTCAAGCTCGGGATCTTCGTCAGCTTCGGGTGGAGCTTGTGAAGAACTAGCTCCGGAGTAGAAGATCGAAACCCATTCACCGGTTTCTTTGTTCTTTACCCATCCGCTCTCGTTAAGGAAAGAAGATTTATTTGTTTCTTAAGAGGAAAACGGCATCTAGACCGACTCTAAGCCCAGCTTTGGAAAACAGATTACTCAAAAAGCAACCGTAAACTAGAGATGAACAGTGTTCTTGTTAGGAACAAGATTTACGGTTTCAACAATTTCAGCAAAATAATCTGAGGTAGGTTAATTTTAATACGGTTTTCGAAACATGTAACCACCAAAGATCCAAAGCTCTAAGAGTAGAATAACGACCTCCGGATGGTCGAAACCACCAAGAAATCATTAGATGAAGAAAACGCTCATGTAGGTCTAAGACACTCGCACTATCTCTTCTTTTATAACGAGAACCTAAAATTTGTTTTTCATTCGAAATACCATCATTAACTAATCCAAATGTATTGGCTATATGTCGGGTCAATATATAAGAATTGTCCTAGGAGGTAAGAACGAATTCCTATGGTTTCGGTTTCAGCTTGGTTTTAACACATACGGCATTAGGTAGAATATACGAACAAGTTGATGGTAAACGATGGGTTCCAAGATCAAATAGTTTATCAATTTCCATTCTTGTAAAATGGGAAGATATTTAAAATCGATAGCTAACATAGCTTGACGAGAAGGAATACGTTCTTCCGGATTTTGTGTAAGAATCGAAATATTGATAATACCAAAATCGGTGATTTCTAGACCCAGGATGATTAAAACACGAATTTTGAATAGTCAAGTTAGATCAGTGGGATTGGGATTAGAAATTGGAATAGAAGGAGGATTTGGAGGTGGATTTGGTTGACGACTAGAACGACTAGATGAAGACCTAGGACGTTTAGGATTTGACATGGTGAAGGAAATCGAATAGATAGAATAACCTGCCTCAGCCTTTTCAATACAAGGACAATTGACAAGTGTCATGGAAGTACGAATGCCAGGTGAGTACTTCCAAAGGATGTGATAGCAAAGTGGGGCAAAGACCACTTGATTCATTCAAAGAAGATGTGCTAGTTGTCAACGAACCTATAAAGGAGGAAGAAGTTAAAGAGTTCCTCAAGATCTTGAAGCACAACGTGTACAACATTGTAGAACAACTCCATAACTTACCTACACGTACTTCAATGCTAGCACTATTTTTAAACTCAGAAGCACACCGAGAGGCATTGTTAAAAGTCCTTAATCAAACGTTCGTGCCACAGGACATACCAGTCAGCAAGATGGATCGACTGGTGAACAATATTCAAGCCGATAATCTCATCTCGTTTTCAGATGATGAGATTCCATCCGGAGGAAGAGGCCGAACTAAGGCATTGCACATCACTACCTATTGTAAGGGACATTCGAGCATTGACGGGACCAAAAGAGAGGTAGTCGGTAAGATCGAGGTACAGTTGACCATCGGACCAGCCACCTATGATGTTGAGTTCCTTGTGATGAATATCATGTCGTCCTATAGATGTCTTTTGGGAAGGCCATGGATTCATCAAGCAGGTACAATACCCTCCACGCTGCACCAAAAAGTTAAATTTATTATTGACGGGGCCTTAGTAATTATCAATGCTGAGGAAGATATCGTGGCAAGTGTGACCACGGAGGCCCCGTATATCGAAGTAGATGAGGAAGCGGTGGAATGCTCCTTCCGCTCTCTAGAGTTTATGAATACCACATTCGTGGCAGAAGAAAGAATAATCCCTAGGCCCCGACTCTTCAAGTGCACCAGAATGGAGATCATGCAGACTTTGGGAAGAGGCACCAGGACCGGGAGAGGTTTTGGGAAATATTTTCAAAGAAGGATTAGTCCAGTCCTTCCTATTTCAAAATTAGAACAATTTGGCTCAGTTTTCAACCCAGTTATCATGAAAAGAGGAAGGAAGTCCAGAAGAACCGAGATAGAAGGATAGCCAGGTTGACTGGAAATGAAATTCAATGGAAGCCTATGACATTCCCGCCTCTTTACCATACATTCAAGTCAGGTGGTTGTGTGTTCGAGACCATCTCATCCGACTTAGAAGCAGCTCTGGAAGATCTGAACATTAATGTCGTAACCACAGAAGATGTTGACAACGAAGACAGATCCGGGATATGCCCTCTACCACCTGGGTTCGTGCCTAGCAGTTGGTCGGTGGAAGAACTACCTGTGGTTTACAAGAACCTTTCAGAGTAATATTCGAACTATCCCTATTTGCCTATACCCGGGGAAATAGGTGATCTTTTGTAAGGGTGAATAAACATTTGGTTTAATTTCAATAAAGGATGCATTTTTTCCTATGTTCATGGCGAACAAATTTTCTTTCGTATCTCTTCGATTTCATTGTCTATTTTCTTCTTTCCAAACACTTCATTTCCATTTTCTTTCAAAATCAATTCTTTGACTGTTTCGTGTGGGATATTTTCTCTCACACACACATATCTTCTTTGTTCCTTCAGGACCCAGATAACGATAATGTAGGCACTGATGATCTTGATCCGAAAGTGGATTTTGAATCGGCCATTTGTCTTGGGGAATTGGATGAGTGCGAAACTGAAGAGGAGTGTAACTTGCCTACCGAATTTTTGAGAATGGTAGAAAGGGAAGAGAAGAAAATACTACCACATGATGAGGCGATCGAAATCTTGAATCTGGGTACTGAAGATGAAAGAAAGGAGGTTAAAATCGACACAACTCTCTCGGCTGAAGCAAGACAAAACATGATAGTCTTACTTCAGGAGTATAGTGATGTGTTCGCCTGGTCATATCAAGACATGCCGGGACTAGAAATAGATATGGTAGTTCATAAACTGCCAATTAAGCCAGAGTGCAAACCCGTGCAACAGAAACTGAGAAGGATGCGACTAGAAATGCTCCTTAAGATCAAAGAAGAAGTCCAGAAGCAATTTGATGCCGGTTTTCTTCAAGTGGCTAAGTATCCAGAGTGGGTGGCCAATATAGTGCTAGTTCTGAAGAAAGACGAGAAGGTTCGTATGTGCGTCGATTACCAAAACCTTAATAAGGCGAGCTCTAAAGATAATTTTACTATGCCTCACATTGACACTTTGGTAGACAATACAGCCGGGAATGCTTTCTTTTCATTCATGGATGGATTTTCGGGATATAACCAGATCAAGATACATCCTGAAGACATGGAGAAAACCACGTTCGTCACAATGTGGGGAACTTTCTGCAACAAGGTGATGCCCTTCGGACTGAAGAATGTTAGGGCAACATATCAGAAAGCTATGGTGACCCTGTTCCACGACATAATGCACAAAGAGATCGAAGTTTATGTCGATGACATGATTGTCAAGGCACAAATCGAGAATGAACATGTCGAGAACTTGAGAAAGCTCTTCCAGAGATTGAGAAAGTTCCAGCTACGATTGAACCCTAGCAAGTGTACCTTCGGGGTAACATCCAGAAAACTATTAGGCTTCGTGGTCAGCAGAAAAGGTATCGAAGTTGATCCCGATAAAGTTAAGGATATTCAAAGTCTACCTCCACCACGAACACAAAAAGAGGTCAGAGGTTTTCTGGGCAGATTGAACTACATAACACGGTTCATATCTCAGTTAACCGACAAGTGTGACCCAATCTTCCGTCTTCTCCGAAAGAACAATGCTGGAGCATGGGATGAAAAATGTCAGATTGCATTCGAGAAAGTAAAGGAGTATTTGTCTCACTC
Organism: Hibiscus syriacus; assembly: GCF_006381635.1. Classification (NCBI taxonomy): domain Eukaryota; kingdom Viridiplantae; phylum Streptophyta; class Magnoliopsida; order Malvales; family Malvaceae; genus Hibiscus; species Hibiscus syriacus. The sequence continues at coordinate 1,423,984 of NW_024063200.1, forward strand.
TCCTGTCCTGATGTCCCCTATCCCAGGCAAACCTTTGTTCTTGTATCTCTCCATATTCGAGAACTCTATGGGGTGTGTCCTAGGTCAACATGATGAATCTAGGAAGAAGGAAAGAGTCATCTACTATTTAAGCAAGAAGTTCACCGATTGCGAGGTCATATATCCTCCTATCGAGAAGGTTTGTTGTGCTTTAGTCTGGGCCACAAAAAGACTCCGACAATACATTTTGTATCACACTACTTGGTTGATTTCCAAGTTAGATCCCCTGAAGTATATGATGGGTGTACCTGCTCTATATGGAAGGTTAGCCCGATGGCAGATGCTCTTGTCTGAGTTTGACATCGAGTACGTGAGCCAAAAAGCAATCAAAGGAAGTGTTGTATCGGATTTCTTGGCCAGTAGAACCAATGAGAATTATGAGCCATTGGACTTTGATTTTCCAGATGAAGACTTGATCGTTATATCCTTAGAAGAAGCAAGCACTTCAATGGACAGTTCCTGGAGAATGCATTTCGATGGTGCATCAAATGCATTAGGACCTGGCATCAGGGCAATCTTGATCTCTCCAGCAGGGAATCACTATCCATTTACCAGTAGACTGAACTTCGACTGCACTAATAACAAGGCAGAATACGAAGCTTGTGTCTTGGGAATTTGGGCTGCACTAGGGCGAAGCATAAAGACCTTGCGGATATACGGAGATTCAGCATTAATAATCTATCAGCTCCGTGGAGAATGGGAAACCAAGGATACAAAGCTGATGGAATACCGGATATTAATACTGGATCTCTGCTCGAAGAATTCGATGAAGTCAGCTTCCACTACGTGCCTAGAGAAGAAAATCAAATGGCTAATGCTTTAGCTACCTTGGCAGCCGTATTCGAGGCTGGCGGGGAGTCTGAAATAATGACAATTGACATGAAATCGTATGAGTACCCGTCTCATTGTTACCAAATTGAAGAAGTGAAAGACACTAATCCTTGGTACTATGACATTCTGCAGCATATCAAGCATCAGAGTTACCCAGAAGAAGCCACCGAAACCGATAAGAGAACCCTTAGAAGGATGGCAGCTGGATACATCCTTGACGGAGAGGTTTTATACAAGAAAAGCCATAATCAAGTCCTGTTAAGGTGTGTCGATGCTGAGGAGGCAAAAATGATAGTGTAAGAAGTACATGATGGAGTTTGTGGAGCACATGCAAATGGACATATGATGTCAAGACAAATAATGAGATGCGGATATTTTTGGTCCACACTAGAAAGTGATTGCATCAACTATGCTAGAAGATGTCATAAATGTCAAATTTACGGAGATAAAATCAATGTTCCACCTCATCCACTTCATGTAATGACGTCGCCCTAGCATTTCTCAGTGTGGGGCATGGACGTTATCGGGAAAATTCATCCGAAGGCTTCGAATGGTCACCGTTTCATTCTCGTAGCGATTGACTATTTCACAAAATGGGTAGAGGCTGCATCATATGCCAGTGTCACTCAGTCCACTATTTGCAAGTTCTTGAAGAAAGAAATCATATGTCGGTATGGTCTACCTGAAAGGATCATCACCGATAACGCTATAAACTTGAACAACAAAATGATGAATGTTGCTTATGAGTAGTTCAATATAAAACATCACAATTCCACTGTTTACAGACCAAAGATGAACGGAGTAGTAGAAGCAGCAAACAAAAAAATTAAGAAGATAGTGGAGAAAATGACTGAAACTTACAAAGATTGGCATGAGAATTTGCCTTTTTGCTTTGTTCGCTTATCGAATCTCGGTACGAACCTCAACTGGGGCAACTCCATTTTCACTAGCTTATGGAATGGAATCAGTGCTACCCATTGAAGTAGAGATTCCTTCATTTCGGGTCTTGACAGAGGTCAAACTGGATGATGCAGAATGGGTACAATCAAGATATGATCAGCTTAATCTGATAGATGAAAAGAGACTGAAAGCCATTCATCATGGTCAAATCTATCAGAAACGAATGATCCAAGCACATGACAAAAAGGTGCGCCCGAGAAAATTCCGCGAAGGAGATCTGGTACTAAAAAGAATTTGGCCAGTCCAGAAAGATTTTCGAGGAAAATGGACGCCAAATTGGGAATGACCTTATGTCGTGAAAAAGGCCTTCTCTTGAGGAGCCCTTGTCCTGGCTGAAATGGACAGACCTGAACTGACACATCCCATCAACTCGGATGCAGTCAAAAAGTACTTCGCTTAGGATGAAAACCCGAGAGGGCGTCCTAAGTTAAAAAAAGAGAGAAAAATAAAAAAACAAAAAAGAGAAAAAATGTTAGGGTGAAAACCCGAGAGGGCGCCCTAAATTGGAAAAAAGAACAAGGGAAAAAAGAAAAAAATAAGATGGGTTCAAGATGAAAACCCACAATGGGCGTCTTGCAACCAAGGATGTGTCCAAGTTGAAAACCTGAAAGGGCGATTTGGATATCAGTTCAAGAAATCCAGGCAGTGGAAGCATCCCGGCATCTGAATCTCCTAAAAAATCAACAAGTCGGAGAAAGGTTGCACTCTCCAGAACGTTGTCGCATTTTCAAAGATCCCTTGGAAAAGGTTATGTTCAAAGTCACCTGACGGCTTTTCAGCTCAAGAAGTGCCCGCATTATCGAGATCTCATACTTCATCATGTATTCATTTTCCAAAATGTTTGTCATGTATTATTTGTTCTTTTTCTCCCTTATGAATAAAGACGATCTTTTCTCAAAATCAATTCATTTCGAACATCTTGAATTGAACTTAAACTCAATGATTTATCTACTTATGCAAAAGATAATCGAATATTACTGTACAAAGAGTCACTGAAAAGTACAGGTACTTGGAAGCCGATCAAGGCTCATGCATATACTTGAGATGGTCAAGAAGTATTTCCCGGATCAAGGGTAAAAAAACAAAATATGCACATCATATTTCAACTTTTGAAGAATTCAAGACCAGGGATCGGAATTTCAAGATTCCAGACAGGCAACTGGAGATCGAGATTTCTCTCCAGAGCCCCAAGATAACATATATTGCATATGTATTTTAGACACACCAAAGAGCATTGCATTCGTAGCATCACATATATGCATAACATTTTTCAGGTTTTAGCTAGAGTCAATTTCAACTTCACAGCGGAGGATATTGAACTCGAAGCGACACAATTTGCTCGAGAGTAGATTTCAACTTCACGACGGAGGATATCTAACTCGAAGCCAAACTTCACAATAAAAGGGTCATCCACGGTTTCAACTTCAAGGCGAAGGGAATCGTGTCCACCCGCAACATACAATACTTGGATTTTAACTTCACGGCGAATGATATTCAAGTCAAGGCTCAACTTCACGACGAAGGGGCCATCCGTGATTTCAACTCCACGATGGAGGATATCACACTCACACATCCACGATTTCAACTCCACGACAGAGGATATCGTGCCATTCGGGGCTCAACTTCACGACGAATAGGCTTCCCAATTTCAGAGCCAATTTCAACTTCACGATGAAGGATATTGGACCCAAGACAACACAAGCTCAACTTCACGACGAAGGGGCGGGTGACTGTCAACAAATAATTTCCCAATTTCAGAGCCAATTTCAACTTCATGACGAAGGATATTGGACCCAAGACAACACAAGCTCAACTTCACGACGAAGGGGCGGCTGACTGTCAACACACAATTTCATTCATAGTCAATTTCAACTTCACAACGAAGAATATTAGACTCAAGACAGCACAAGCTCAACTTCACGGCGAAGAGGCGGCTGACTGTCAACAAACAATTTCCCAGTTCCAGAACCAATTTCAACTTCACGGCAGAGGATATTGGATTCAGAACAATACTTGGATTTCAACTTCACGATGAAGGATATCCAATTCTCAGGCTCAACTTCACGACGAAGGGGCCACCCGCGGTTTCAACGTCATGACGAAGGGAATCGTACACACAAGCAGCATCCATCTCTAGATTGGATTTCAACTTCATGACGAAGGATAACCAACTCAAAGAAGGAGTGTCTGTCAATAAACTTTCTAGTTTCAGAGTCAATTCTAACTTCACAGCGAATGATATTGGCCTCGGAACAGCGCAACTTACCTTGGATTTCAACTTCACGATGAAGGATATCTAATTCCCAGGCTCAACGTCACGACGAAGGGGCCATTCCAACTTCACAATTAAGGGTATCGTACCCCAGCAGACTGATCCAACTTCACGATGAAAGAGTTATCTGCAACACAGTAACCAAAAAGTCTTCAGGACAAGTTTAACCTTCACGACGAAGTATCTTGAGCCAGGAGCTACTGGCCAAAGCTTTGAGTTCGATTACAACTTCACGACGAGGGAGTCATTTCATATTTATATTCATATTGACAAAACTAGTCTTAACATCGGATTTCAACTCTACGACATAGGACATTCGATTTAGACGAAATTTGTGTCTCTTGATCTTTGCTCTATTCTCGTTACACGATAATGAGCAAAGAGGGGAAACTGAAGACACTCAATTCCGTCTTTTATTAATATTATTATATTATATAATCATGTCATATAATTATACATATATATATAATATTATTAGTTTTATTCTTTACATTTGTGCAGGCCCGATATATCAAATAAAATAGCCCGTTGCACGTGGCCCAGTAAGACCCAAATCCCACGTGAGCAGCAAGTTTCTAGAACCCTAGCTCCACGCCTCGTTCCAGCGTCGTTTCCCCCATTTGAAGTTCCCACAACCGCACGTCTCGCCCAACAACCCGTATCATCCGGCACAGAGATCTCGGTCATCACCAACACATCAACAAACCAACTAGCATTAGAATCCTAGTTCAAATAAGATATTAAAAATAGGATTTTTTTCGTATTATAAATAACACATGTAATCATCCACTTGTAACTACGGATTTTCATACGAAATACAAGCACAAATTTCACAAAGACTACGAGCAATATTGGGTTGAAATCGAAGCATTTTTCTTCAATATGTTTGAAAGTAACAGAAGGTAAAGTTTGTACCTTTTTCGTTTTATGGCTTGCATGTGTTCTCCTCTTCGTTTTTGACTCGAAAAGCAAAGTTTTGAACCGATGAGCATGGGGAAAAACCGAGTTCTCTTTTTTAGATCTACTCACCCCCGAGGTTCGTTTTCAAAAACCATTTCGATTTTCTTAAAAAAGAGAATGAAAGGATTCAGAAAAGCAAAAAATATATATCGCGACCGATGGCTAGATTCTGGAAATAGGCAGCCTGTGTTCGTCCACTGGGATGAACAGGAGAGAGAAAAGATGAAATGGGAGAGAGCCTTTGGTTTCAAATGAGGCTGAAATGAAATTTAAAACGTTTTGTTGGCTTAAATATTGAACCCATAAGGAGATTCGCGCGCGACCAGACCCATCATGAGGGGATCCGCGTGTTTCTTTTGTTATAAAGGGTAAATCGCGCTTTTAACCCTCGTGTTTTGAAAGTTTCAATTTTAACCCCCAAATTCGATTTTTAAACTCATTATTTTTTAAATTCAACCTTCAATCGTGGTTTTCTTTCGATTTAGTCACGTTACTATTATTTTTCCTTTTTATTAATTTTATTATAACCGTTTTTTATTATTATTACTTTATATATACATGTATTTCTTTTTTTTCCTTATTTCATGACTTTTTATTTTTTTTATTTTTGTTTACAAATTATCATATGTATTTATATATATATAAACGTTTCATCCTTAGTTTTATTAGTTTTTTTATAAATATTTTAATTATATATGTACATATATTTTCTATTGTTTTCTTTAACGTTATGTGTGTACGTATCTTATCATTTTTATTTTGTTTTGCATTAAAAACTATCGTATTATTATTATAGATATATGTACTATTATTTTCTTTTACATTTATTTCTATTTTCTTTACTTATTTTTTAATTCATTCTTGTTTTCATCTATTTGTTTACTATACGTACATCATTATTATTATTTTCTTTATGTTGTTCATTTCATTTATGTTTGTCCTTGTTTTATTTTATTTCCATCTATTCTATTGTAGGTATTCTATTTACTTATTTTATCCTTACCTTATCTCATTTTTGATTTCCTTATTTTCAATACCTTTTTAACATGTTTCTTGACTTTTTAAGGATATTTTTAAATCAATCTAAGGTAAGTAATTTTGGATCATATGTTACCTTTTAATTTAACTTACAACTTTCTTAATTAAAGACAACTGGAAATTGCGTAGTACCGAAAGGGCAGTTCAAGGGTGCTAACCCTTCCTTGACTGTAACCGACTCCCGAATCCGACACATCACTGGTAAAATGCAGATCATGTAAGAAATAAGGTATTTGGTCAACCAATTTACTTTTAAATAAATGATCGGTGGCGACTCCAATTCCATTTTTCTAAGTCGAAGCCCAATTTCGGACCTACCCGAAAAACGGTTCTGACACTTCAATTTAGGGTTTATAAGGTAATTAAAGTATTTTAGGGTTTGGAGTTTGGGGTTTAGAATGTAATTAAAGTGTTTTGAATTTTGAACATGAATTTACTATTTGAAAATGTTTACTTTAATATAAATTTGAGGTTTGTTGCATGCACATCCAACGGCTGCCGCATTTTTGAACATGAAAAGTGCACCTATTACCTTTATTGCATAAACAGTTGAAGTAAAAGTAACAAGGCCAATTTGTCTTGTTCGTAGCTGTCGCACTTTGGTATGATAATCCAATATCTTTGGATGGAACTTGAGCATACACATCCAACGACTGCGAAAATAATAATGTAACACCCATAACCCGTAAACCTCTAAGAATACGAACCATATATGTCACATCAAATTGACTAACAATTAATCTTCACCGTTATTTAAAATTTTTATTTCTTTTAAGACATTTCTAATTTCAACTTTTAAAACTATTTTTTAATAAATCATTTAAAAACATAATATTTTAACTACTATATATATATATATATTCAGACATATCAAAATACTGATAATTAAACCAGTCAAACTTAATAGTCCTAATTTACTATTACATATCATATAGTTATAATTGATAAATTATGTTAATAACATAAATATACATGTCACTACTAGTCAAACGAAACATCGGTGATGTCTTACTGATACTGATATTATAGATGATAAGCACAAGATGCTTGAGAGGCTCCTCACAAAACATCCATGTCTCAATCAGAACCAACGCATGAAAATCATCACGTGCTAAGTATAACTTAGTGAGGCAATAATACTAAAGGTGAGAACAAATTAATAAAAGATTGTAATATATATAAAAATCATTAAAATAAAACATATAAAATTTTCAAAACTTTCAAACCAAATATCTCATGCTGAACTTTATCATAAACCTGAAAAGAATCATCTGATAATTTTCACAATATCATAATAAATCAGATCAGACAGAATAATCAGTCCACATTCCTTTTTAGTCAGACACTTTTCAGAACTTTCTTATTTCATTTTTATAGCCCAAAGTATATTTTAAGAGAATATAAGGTACGTGAGTCAGTCGAGTGTGCACAATACAAATCTCAGATCATCAGAGTCGGAACAGATAAGCACACACAGTGCTATCACATCGGAAATAATAATATGCACACCAAGTGCATTCAGATCAATATATATATATATATATATACTAGTGTACACTCCGGTACACCACAGTATATCAGAATCAAAACAAATAATAACTCCACTTCATGGCATGCCAATTGTACCTATGACTCTCCATATAACATACAATGGGCTTTATAGTTCATTTCGTAATTATTTGATAAAAATCATATCAGAATCAAAAATATATTTAATTCGCATTCGTAAAATGTGACATGGGCAGTTCATACCCAAAATCATTCATAAAACTTATTAAAAATTATCGATATAATTCCATAATTAAAACATAATTCATATCTTTGAAATAAACAAGGTGAGGTTGACTTATCGCAAGTCGTCCTCGATCAAAATAATAAAATAATAAACTGCACTCACCTTTGCCTCACTACAGAACTTGTATATGACAATACTAGTCACAAGCTTTGTCCTTTCCTTTCACATCGTTCGGATTGCTAGTTTTATTGTAATCTGACAATACCAAATTATAACAAAATGTTTAAACTACATATTAGTATCGTTCTAATATAAACTCATTTCGACATTTGAAAATCTATAAAATAAAATCGATAACTAAATCGATATCAACCCAACTCATAACTCCATTATAACTTCAAACTTCTCGAAAAACTTATTCAATTTCACCAATAATTTTTCCCAACATGATTCTTCAACTTTTACAAATTTTAAAATCAAACCACATATTTTAAATTCTTTCTAGAATTCAACTCAACTTTTCCTTTAATTTCATAATAGCTCTTCACTATTATGATCATTTCCCATTAAATATATATAATTTCCAGCAACTAAAATAAAAGTTCAAATCAATACTTCAACACTCAAAAGCTTACAATTTCATCCTACTTTCTTAGACTTTTTCAATTTCAACCTTACAACTTGATAAACTTGAAATTCAATCCCAACTTAATACTTAAACTCCAAAATCAGCACACTTTCCATAATTTCCATAATTATTCTAACTCACCCAAATGATACTTTTACATTTAAAATTACTCTTCATCTTCTAATCCATTTTAACTTAAATTCTAAAATTTCCATATTCAGACAACTTACACTACCTTTAAAGAATCAGTATTCTGTATTGATATACATACTGGAATTTAATTATGTTTCTTCCGTTGAAAACTAGACTCGAATAAGAATCTATCCATATAAAGAAATCCTTCTAATTCATTCTGTACAATTTATGGTGAATTTTCAAAGTTGACCGAAAAATTTTGTTTTTTGCAGAATCTGTTGCCCGTTTTTCTGACCTTTCCTTGGTTAAAAATTCATATCTTTTTTTATACACCTTGAAATTGATCCCAGTTTGTTTTAAACAAATATAAATTGATATACAAACACAAATATATAAAAATAACCTCCAAATCATATTTATAGAATTTCTAGTGAATTTGCAAACTCATTGTCAGATTAAAAATCTAAATTGTTTTCATTAACTTCATCCTTAGGTTCTTCATCAATTCTTACAACCAATTCTTTAAAATCACTTAACTCTTCATAACCACTAAAACACAAGAAATCAACATCTCCTTATCAACTCAAGATGAACTTGAACATAAACCCTAGTTATATTCATGTCAAAACGTAGCGAATTGAACGTAGAACATTTTTCCTAACTACACTGAAGTCTAATTCTCAATAAAATAGCTTGAAAAATAAAAACTAATTTTTTTCCTTTTACCTTAGGAAACTCACGATAATTAAGAAAACTTTGGCATGAAACTTCAGATATTTCTCATGCTTATCTAGCTTTAAATTATAATTTAATGGATATTAAATTCATTAAATTGGGAAAACATCAATTTACCCTTAATAAAACTTCATAATTACCTTTAACCTATACACCTCAACCTTATCATCTTCCAAACAGAGACATCTCAACCATATAATCTTCCAATAGTTAAAGATGAACAAAATATTTTCCCACTTTATCATTTTTCCCTTGAAATTTCCAAAATTTCAATTTAGTCCCTAAATTCCATTGTTCGAACAAATATGAAAAATTACATTGTTATGAGCCAAATTTCTCTGATATAAAATACAAAATAATATTTCCAACCATTTTCTAACATCCTTCAAATTTTCGTAAAATTTTGAGTCGATCCGATTATCTGATTTCAATACCGAACTTTAGTGCTTTCTAGCTTTTAACATAATTCTCGTATCAAAAATATGATTCTCACTAAATTCTCTATTTTAATCCAAACTGTTCATTTGTAGGCTAAAATATATAAATTTTAAAAATTATAATTTTGGTCCTTAAACTTTTCAAAGTTTATACTTTAGACACTAAACTTTAAAAACTTATATTTTAGTCACTAGATAAAATTTGGGGTATTACAATTCCTCCCCCTTAAAGAAAATTTGTCCTCAAATTTTCTATACATATCTATAAACCTGCATTAAATAGATGAGGAAACTTTTCCTTCATATATTCTTCTAGTTCCCAAGTTGCTTCATCAACTTTATGGTTTCGCCAGAGAACTTTTACCAATGGAATCGTCTTATTTTTTCAGTTTTTTGACTCCATATGCTAGAATCTTTACTGGCTCCTATTCGTATGATAAGTCAGGTTGAATCTCAATTTGCTCCGGTGTAATCACATGTGAAGGATCTGATTGATATCTTCGAAGCATCAATACATGAAATACATTATGAATCTTGTCCATCTCTGAAGGCAACACCAACTAATAAGCTACTGGTCCAACTCTCTTTACAACCCCGTATGACCCGATAAATCTTGGACTCAATTTCCCTTTCCGTCCAAATCTCAGAATCTTTTTTCCAATGTGACACTTTAAGAAATACTTTATCACCTTCTTGATATTCGATCTCTTTTCTCTTTAAATCAACATAAGATTTTTGTTTATCTGTATCTATCTTAAGATTATCTTGGATGATCTTCACTTTGTCTTCCACCTTCTTAATCAGATCTGAACCAATTACATATCAATCTTTTAGTTCATACCAATTCAGTGGCATTAAGCATTTTCTTCCATACAATGCTTCAAAAAGAGCCATTTTGATTCTCGATTGATAACTGTTGTTATAAGCAAACTCTGCTAAAGGCAAATATGTTTCCCATGCTCCTTTGAAATCAATCATGTCTTCAAGTATCTGAATAGTTCGCTCATATTGACCATCTGTCTGAGGATGATAAGATGTGCTGAAATTTAATCTTGTTCCCAATGCCTCATGCAAAGACTTTCAAAATCTCAAAGTGAATCTCGGATCTCTATCGGAAACTATCAAAATGGGTACTCCATGAAATTGTACTACTTCTCTGACATATAATTCAATATAATTGTTCATAGACTAATCTTCTCGAACTGGAATAAAGTGTATTGTCTTCGTCAATCTATCCACAATCACCTGGATCAAATCTTTCTTACTAGGTTTCAAAGGTAAACCCGTCATAAAATCCATGGTAACTCGTTCCCATTTCCACCGAGGAATGGAGATAGGTTTCAATAACCCCGAAGGTATCTGGTGTTCTACTTTTACCTGCTCACATGTTAGACATTTAGAAACAAACTCAGTGATAGCTCTTTTCATACCTACCCACCAATATCGACTCTTCAAATCTTGATACATTTTATTTCCTCTTGGATGCATAGTCAAAGGACTATAATGAGCTTCGGTAAGAAGATCTTTCTTCAGTTCTTCGTCATCTGGCACACAAATTCGATTCTGATAATATAAACATCCATCGGACTTAATTTCAAAGTCTTTCATTTCTCCTTTCTTCACTTGCTCCATTCTATCCAAACATTTTTTATCTTCATTCTGTAGATTTTTTATGCGATCTAATAGGGAAAGTCTCAATCGTAATTCTGCAATTAATGTACCATCTTCTTCCATTGATAGTTGTACATCTAACGTTCTCATAGCAGCAAAGGTTTTTCGGCCAAGTACGTCATCTACCACATTAGCCTTCCCAGGATGGAAATCAATAATCACATCATAGTCTTTGAGAAGCTCAATCCATCTCTTTTGCCTTAGATTTAATTCTTTGTGAGTGAGCAAATATTTTAAACTCTTATGATCTGCATAAATATAGCATCGTTCACCATACAAGTAATGATTCCATATCTTTAAAGAAAACACCACAATTGCTAACTCCAAATCATGCGTCGGATAATTTCGTTCATGTATCTTTAACTGCCTTAAAGTATAGGCCACCACTTTACCATCTTGCATTAAAATACATCCTAAACCATTATGGGGCACATCACTGTAGATTACATAATCCTTTCCTGACTCTTGCTGCACTAACACCGGAGCCTCTGTCAGAATCTTTTTAAGCATATCAAAAATTTCTTGACACTTTTTAGTCCAGACAAATGGTACATCCTTTCGAAGTAGCTTGGTAAGTGGAGATGCAATTATTGAAAAATTCTTCACAAATATCTGATAATATTCGGCTAACTTCAAGAAACTTCGGACTTTAGAAACATTTTTTGGAGGTTTCCACTCCACTACCACTTGCACTTTCTTGGAATCTACTCTAATTCCTTCTGTTCAAATCACGTAACCCAGAAAGGTGACATCTGACAGCCAAAATTCACATTTTGATAATTTAGCATATAACTTTTTATCTCGTAATGTTTGAAGTACGATACGGAGATGTGTGTCATGCTCTTCCCTAGTCTTAGAATACACCAAAATATCATCAATGAATACAACCACAAATTGATCCAAATACGACTAAAACACCCGATTCATTAAATCCATAAATGTTGTTCGAGTATTGGTCAGTCCAAACGGCATCACAACAAACTCATAATGACCATATCGGGTTCTGAAAGTCGTCTTTGGAATATCTTCCTCTTTTATCTTTAGCTGATGATACCTGATCGAAGATCAATTTTCGAAAATACTGAAGCACCCTTGAGCTGATCAAACAGATCATCGATCCTCATAAGAGGGTATTTATTTTTCACCGTCACCTTATTCAGTTTACGATAATCTATACATAATCACATCGAGCCATCTTTCTTTTAAACAAAAAGTACTGATGCACCCCACGGAGATACACTCGGTCTAATAAAACCTCGATCTAATAGCTCCTGTATTTGCGCTTTTATTTCTCTGAGTTTCGTTGGAGCCATCCTATATGAAGCCATTGAAATAGGAGATGTACCCAGGAAAACTTCAATTTTAAACTCCACTTCTCGATCAGGAGGTAATCCGGATAAATTATCAGGAAATACATCTGAAAATTCTTGAACTATCGGAATATCCTCCAATCGAATTTTAGATTTCCGGGTGTCAATTACATTTGCTAAGAAAAGCCATACAACCTTTTTTCATCATTTTCGTTGTTGTTATTGCGGATATCACATTGGGCAAAAATTTCACTTTTTCTCTAATTACTATTATCTCGGTACCCTCTACATTCTTTATAAATAATCGCTTCATGCGATAATCTACCCAACCATAATGTTGAGATAACCAATCCATGCCCAATATAATTTCAAATTTGTCAAACGGTAACTGCAAAAGATTCACCGGAAATACAACCCGTTGAATCTTTATTGAACAATTTCTAGTAATCCGTGTGACTCTAGCACTATGACCCAGTGGATTTATAACTATCATATCACTATTGATGGGCTCTAACGGAATATTCTTATTTTTAACTAATTTCGAACTAACATAGGAATGCGTAGAACCCGGGTCAATTAAAACAAATACAGGCTCATCATAAAGATAGAATGTACCTGTTATGATCTCTGGGTCATCACGATCCTCATTAGTCTTGATGTTATAAATTCTCGCTGGAGCACGAAAATCATATTGGGAGGTTGTCTCTGAATATCTCCTCCCTCTACTTCTACCTCTACAGCGTCTTTGATGCACTGCAACAGACCTGTCTGTTTGTACTGATCTCTCCCCTGCTAATGGGCAATCTCTGACAAAATGATTGGTATCTCTGTAACGAAAACATGCTCCAGTCTTTATTCTACAACCTCTAGGGTGATTTTTCCCACAATACTGACATGACAACATATGATGTTGTGGTTGAGTTGATCTACTGGCTTCTGAAACTGTCATCTGAGTCTGTCAGCCTTTTTCTTTTGCCTCAGATCTTTTATGACCAGAAGCACCAGCTTTATAATTATTTTGATATCGATAATCAAAACCTCAACCTCTTTTAGACTGAAAAGAGGATGATGCTCCTGATCTTTTAGATTGTCGTCTCCGTTATATCAGATAATTCTCATTTTGAGCAATTTCCAAGTCTTTTGTTTTGTTCACCACTTCCTAAAAAGTGGTCAAGTTCGTAGCCAATAGAAGTTCCTTGAGTCTGGGACAGAGACCTCGAATAAATTTCTGACATATGTCTCTTTCAGTGGGAACCATCTCTGAGGTATATCGAACAAGTTTATTAAACTCACATTCATACTCGTACACAAATTTACCACCCTGGATCAAATTAAAGAACTCCTGCTTCATCTGAGTAATAAACTGCTCTCTAATATATTTCTTCTGAAATGCTTCTAAGAAAAATCGCCATGTGATTTGATCTAGAGGAACACGTGTCGTCACGTTCGTCCACTATATACGAGCCTGGCCTCGTAATAGTGAAACTACTCCCTCCAATCTTTCATCCTCCGAATACCGAAGATTATCCAACATTATTTTCACATCATTCAACCACATATCTATCACTATTGGGCCTTCGTTTGCTTCACCTTCAAAAATTCTGCAGCTCCTAAACTTTTTAATTCTTTCCGAACCGATATTCTCATAACTAGAGGAGGAGATGGAGGTGGAGGAAGGGGAGGTACTGCTTCCGGCTGATATCGAGCTAAGATGGCCTCTAGAGATTGTAAGAACGTTCCCTGATCTGGAGCGGGTACTTCCTGATGTACCGGCTCTCCTTGACGTTGGGGTACGTGCTCTACCTCGTTACTACTCCCACTACCGGTTCCATCGGGAACCTCTTGTTTGGTGGCCCGTCTTATGCCTTCCGAACCTGGTATCTAAACAAATGCACAAGTTTACATTAGTAAGGAGCATCATCATAAATAAAATCATCAGACCATACCAGATCAGTAATTTCGACGTCTTAGTGCATGTACATATTTCTGATATAGCATAGACTCGGTTTAGGTTGAGAATTGGCTAAACCTACAGCTCTAATGCCAATAAATGTAACACCCATAGCCCCTAAACCTCTAAGAATACGAACCATAGATGTCACATCAAAATGACTAACAATCAGTCTTCACAGTTATTTAAAATTTTTATTTCTTTTAAAACATTTCTAATTTCAACTTTTAAAACTATTTTTTTATAAACCATTTAAAAAATAATATTTTAACTACTATATATATATATATATAGACATATCAAAATACTGATAACTAAACCAGTCAAACTAAATAGTCCTAATTTACTATTACATATCATATAGTCATAACTGATAAACTAGGTTAATAACATAAATATATACATGCCACTACTAGTAAAACGAAACATCGATGATGTCTTACAGATACTGATATTATAGATGATATGCACAAGATGCTTGAGAGAATCCTCACAAAATGTTTGTGTCTCAATCAGAACCTACGCATGAAAATCATCACGTGCTAAGTATAACTTAGTGAAGCAATAATACTAAAGGTAAGAACAGTTTAATAAAAGATTGTAATATATATAAAAATCATTAAAATAAAACTGACAAAATTTTCAGAACTTTCAAACCATATATCTCATGCTGAACTTTATCATAAACCTGAAAAGAATCATCTGATAATTTTCACAAGATCATAATAAATCAGATCAGACAGAATAATCAGTTCATATTCCTTTGTAGTCAGACACTTTTCAGAACTTTCTTATTTCATTTTTATAACCCAAAGTATATTTTAAGAGAATATATGGTACATGAGTCAGACGAGTGTGTGCAATACATATCTCAGATCATCAGAGTCAGAACAGATAAGCACACACAGTTCTATCACATAGGAAATAACATATGCACACCAAGTGCATTCAAATCAGAATATATATACTAGTGTACACTCTGGTACACCACAGTATATCAGAATCACAACAGATAATCACTCCACCTCATGGCATGACAATTGTACCTATGACTCTCTATATAATATACAATGGGCTTTTTAGTTCGTAATTATTTGATAAAAAACATATCAGAATAAAAAAAATATTTAATTCACATTCGTAAAATGTGACATGGACAGTTCATACCCAAAATCATTCATAAAACTTATTAAAAAATTATGGATATAATTCCATAATTAAAACATAATTCATATCTTTGAAATAAACAAGGTGAGGTTGACTTATAGCAAGTCGTCCTCGATCAAAATAATAAAAAAATAAAATGCACTCACCTTTGCCTCACTAATGAACGTGTATACGATAATACTAGTCACAAGCTTTGTCCTTTCCTTTAAAATCGTTTGGATTGCTAGTTTTATTGTAATCTGACAATACCAAATTATAACAAAATGTTTAAACTACATAAAAATAACCACCAAGTCATTTTTATAGAATTTCTGGTGAGTTTTCAAACTCACTGTCAGATTAAAAATCTAAACTGTTTTCATTAACTTCAATCTTAGGTTCTTCATCAATTCTTACAACCAATTCTTTAAAATCACTTAACTCTTCATAACCCTTAAAACAAAAGAAATCAACATCCCCTTCATCAACTCAAGATGAACTTGAACATAAAAATTAGTGATATTTATGTCAAAACGTATCGAATTGAACGTAGAACATTTTTCCTAACTACACCGAAGTCTAATTCTCAATAAAATAGCTCGAAAAATAAAAACTAATTTTTTTCCTCTTACCTTAGGAAACTCACGGCAATGAAGAAAACTTTTACATGAAACTTCAAATATTTCTCATGCTTATCTAGCTTTAAATTATCATTTAATAAATATTAAATTCATTAAATTGGGAAAATACCAATTTACCCTTAATAAAACTTCATAATTACCTTTAAACCTATACACCTCAACCTTATCATCTTCCAAATAGAGACATCTCATCCTTATCATCTTCCAATAGTCAAAGATGAACAAAATATTTTCAGTTTAACATTTTACCCCTAAAATTTCCAAAATTTTAATTTAGTCCCTAAATTCCACTATTCGGACAAATATGAAAAATTGCACTGTTCTGAGCCAAATTTTTCAGATATAAAATATAAACTAATATTTCCAACCATTTTCTAACATCCTTCAAATTTTCGTAAAATTCCGGCTTGATTCGATTATCCGATTTCAATACCGAACTATAGTGCTTTCTAGCTTTTAACATAATTCTCACTAAAATCTTTGTTTTAATCCAAACTGTTCATTTACAGACTAAAATATGTAATTTTTAAAAATTACAATTTTGGTCCTTAAACTTTTCAAAGTTTATACTTTAGCAACTAAACTTTCAAAACTTATATTTTAGTCACTAGATAAAATTTGGGGTATTACAAGTAAAGAGTTTTAGTTCATAGGACTACAACATACATCCAAGCAATAAATAAAATAAACCAATAATATCAATTAATAACTCATTCAAAAGGAGGACTTAATAAATAAAGGGAAAGAGGTTCGGTTATAGTCACTCCAAAAGCTTAGGCATCAAATGGGTTGTTTAAGATAGACATTAGATGCCAAATACAAGATTACCAATTGCAAATGCATTATTGACATATCTTTTTAACATATAATTGCTTCTAATGCTCCATGTTTAATGTTCCTCAATATCCAAACATAATGAGAATCTAAAGCAAATAGCGAAACAAAAATCATAGGACCCCATAATTCTTGTAAATTCATGGCATGTCTGCAATAAAAGACATTGTAAAACATATAGGACACTGTAAAACATATAGGACACTGCAACAAACATATATACCAAAAATGAAGGTGAAAATGTGCAATGACCGGGCAACGTATCAAGTAGCTACTCCAATATACTACCCTGTCATGATGCCTTTTGAGTTACATGCACGAAGAATTGTCTTCTAAAGCTATACTTCAATACAGATTCAACTATAAAATTTCTAAATCATGTTAAAAAAATCCAATTCGTTCACGATATATCAGTCCTATAATCAACATGAACTTATTAAAAAGAATACGAGCTCACAGGACGCCGAAAACTACAGGTCGGATCAATACAATTCCCAGTAAACTAGTATTAGTACTCTCTCGGATTGAGCCTGGGGATTTCACTATGTCGATACTCACAACCAAATCCCTGATTTAAAGAAAAAACAACCAAGAAGATAAAAAAATTAGCCTAAGACCCTCTTTCACTTCTATTCTGATGACTGAATATCTTTCATAAGGAGTACTAAAAGTTTTGATTAAGAAGAAAGAAAGAAAACTAGATGGTTTTGGTTCAAAAATAACACTGAATATCCAAATCCTTGACATGAAGTTCCAGAAACATAAAAATTCAACAAAAAAACACGCAATGCGAGCTAAAATGGGAAAGTGCTAAAGAGAAAAATCTTACTTCTGGATAGCCCAAAAGAGAAAATAAATACCTTCTTGCAAGTATGGGGGAGGCCAAGAAATAAACAAATTTGGTGTTGCGTTCCATAAATTCTTCATCCATTTTTTCTTTGTAAATAAAAAGCTAAAATACATAGTACTCATTGGGTTTACAATTTTACATGGCGGAAAACTGAAGAAAAAAAACCAAACCAGAGTGCATGTGAGTGAAAGAGACTGAGAGGTGAAGGCGTTGTTTGGGATTTCATTATATTTGATCATCAGTTGGAAAATCTTTAACCATAAGGATTAAATGAAGAAATTATTATATGTCATTTATACAAAAATAATTCCAGCTTTGTTAGTGACTTTCAACAATGATACTTAGTTCATCTTAGTAGTATTTGTCAACTCTGCATTTCTAACCCCATTTTTTCTCACAAGCATTTCATCAAACATTTATATTTCACCTGCGATGACATGTATCTAACATTACACCTTGAATCGTTGATGGTCCCGATAGTCCCTTGGTCGGGTCTTCTCTCATTGAACCCTTATTCAAGTCAACACCTCCACATAATTCAAAGTTAGATTAGAATTTTCCATGCATCCTCGACTGAAAACTTACGTTGGAAATGAGAAGAGAGAAGTGAAAAAGGAAATTCAAGATTGAAAAGGAATTTAGGGTTTAAAATGAAATTGACTGTGTTGCTAGTTTTAAAAGTTGGGGACCTAAATGTAAGCACCTGAAAAGTTCAGTGACCATATTACAAATGTACTAACGGCAATGTAACGGCGTCAAACGTTCGGTTACGACGGGGACCATATTGCAAACGGACTAAATATTAGAGGATTGTATTACAAGTTTTAAAAGTTGGGACCTAAATACAAGCTATAGAAAAGTTCAGTGACTATTACTATAATTTACCTTAAAAATAAAAATAAATTATTAGTGTACTTAAATTATTATTTTATTCTATTTTAATATTTAAATTTTATTTTTTAAAATCATATCTAAATATTTAGTTTATGTTTTATTTTGATATCTTACGTTAAGGTTTTAACGAAATTATTACACGTGATATTTTTATGGATAAATTATATAATTCATCATTCAGTCATTTTCTCACTCCTATTTTAGTCACTAGAGTTTAAAATTTTATAATTTAATTATTAAATTTTCAAATTATTCATAGTTTAATCACTCTAATAAATTTTATTAATATTGTTATGATATGAAATTTACTATTAGTATTATATTAGTATATAATTAAATTAAAAAAATAAATTTAAATTATACTCAAACTTAAAAATTATACCACAAACCCCTAAAAGGTGTGGCACTAGTGAACATAAAGTGATCGAAAAGGGAGGTGCAAGTCGGAGAGGCCAATAAAAGTGAAATCATAAGGGTAAGGGATGAAGAGATTTTGATTTAAGTTTTGAGTATAACTCTAAGTTTTAAATTTAGTTTCATTATCTTAATCATATATTAATAAAATTAAAAGATTTTACTTCATAGAAAATATTAATAATATAAGTTAGAGTGATTAAAATAGGAGTAACTTGAAAGTTAAGTGGTTAACCTAAAAAAATTAAATTTGAGTGACCAAAATAAGAGTGAGAAGATAATTGAGTGATGAATGATGTAATTTACCCCAGAAAATGCTACGTATAGGTATAATTTAATAAAAATAAAGTTTAGATACTAAAACGGTCACAGACCGATGTGGGTGACTCGATCCGATCTGAAGTGTCACATTAGGGCCACCAGAGCGACGAACCGTAAAAATCCCAGAAAATTAATTTTTTTGTTAAAACATGTAAAATCATAAAACAATTTATAAACACAAAGTAAAATTTAACAATATTCAAAAATAAAACAGATTTCGGACTCGGATATAAAAACAAAATACAAGCTACATGCCCCCTAATCACATGCACCATACTCCGCAAGCAATGCCGGTAAAACTCCTTTACTGATGTCAATAGTTGCACTAGTTCAATCATTTTTACCTGAAATAGTGAGTAATAGAGTGAGCTTTGGGAAGCTCAGTAATACATAACTACCAGATGATACTGAAGAACATGCATATAACATATAATCATATGTTTCCTTATTGATTCAAACATCTACAAACTTTTATGTTGAGTTGAGGCCCCACTGATATATCAGATAGTAAAAGATAATAAGCTTTCAGTTCAGAGGAAATGTTCGGATGACTGGGTTCAAAAGATCATAATATGGTGTCTAGTGTGTTCCCACAAAACCAATGAAATTGTATAGATCTTCTTAAAACAATAGCAGTTTAAAACATATTTTTCAAAAACCATAATAAAACCCTCAAACCAAATGCCATACGCAGTTCCCCAGAACTGCATAACCTAAGGGAGCACATTGAGCCTGGGAGCCTACCCAAGAAAGATTCTCGAGGCTATGGGGCCTACCCAATAAAATCTCAGGGTCGCATGGCCTACCTAAAAAAGATCTTGGGGCCGCAGAGCTTACTCAAGGGTCGCCTTAGGTCCATAAGGAATTATCAGTCGGTGCTGAACCTATACAAGGAATTACCAATAGCGACTGAACCTTCCAGAGTCTTCAGTCATACTAGAGTCCCAGAGTACCACGTATAAAATAATTTCTCTCAAGAAACAGATATATAAAAAATCAGAGCAGATATCAGAACAAAAATCAGAGAAAACATTTGTGTGATCAGGGAACACACTAGATGTTCCAGATATTATTCGGAGGTACTTGATAATATTATAGGACAGGGAAACACAAATCTTCAGTATACCAATAGAAATGTCAGAAATTAGAATCACTATCGAAAGAGTTCATTAGCTGACGAAAATCATCAGTTATTCAGAATGTGATTTATCAGGATCATATAGTATTCAAACATTTTTCGGAGGCACTAGGTAATCAGAAAGGTATTCAGAATACTTTGCATATGAGTTACTTGTGTTTTTAGATATGACAAGAGTGATTCTATTATTCAGGATAATCAGAGGCATTTTGGGCATTAGGTTCTTGGAGAATTCTTAGTGATTTGAGTTGATAAGGGAGAAAAAAAGATTTAGGGCATTTACGATTTTTGTTGATCTATCGGAATATCGAGTTAACTTGAATTGTAAAAATCCCGACCATGATACCTGACAACTGGTCAAATCGTTGCACTTCAAGAGTATTCACTCTTTAATACCGCCAACTCTTGTCAAATTGATCATCTTCAGAATCATCGATGAATGGATCTTAGGGAGACGAACAACTATTTCAATGGTATTTATTTAATTTTTATATTGCAACGATATCCGGGAATGTTGGCGTGCTTGATATGGGGTTCAAAACCCTTGTAGACGGTACAATATATATATACATATATAATATCGGTGTTTCCAGACTTATCCAAGTTATTCTGTTAATTTAAGGTCATTGATGGTACTTAGGTCATTTAATAGTCAAGTCTATCTCGGTTACTTCGGAGTTTCCAGAGTAATTCGGTCATTTTTGAAATTCGGATACATACAATTCTTCCATTCAGTTCAACTAGGTCATATAATTTAGTCATTCCAAGGCTTAGAGATATTTTGGATTATTTTACTCTTCAGGGGTATTTTGGTCATTTTTTGGTTTAAGGGTATTTCAATCCTTTCCTTCAGTCAGGTCTTTCCATTTAATAAAATTTGTCTGGACAATGCAAACATAAATAATACTCCCGATGTTTTAGCATTTAGGTATTTACTGATAAATCGATAATTCTAGGTATTGTACCTTCTCGGATGTAAGAAATGATTATCAGTGACTTTTCGAACATATCAGGAATTTAATAGATGAATCAATAGTTTATCGGATTAAATATGAATTCTCAGGGTACTTTCAATGTGAGGGTCAGTTCAGACCATTTTACCTCATAGGGTAATTTCGTAATTTCTTAATTTCTTAACCAGGTGATTTTGGTATTAAAGCTTTTAACAAGAACAAATAGAATTTAAAAATTCTGAGGTTATTTCCTTTTCCAGATAATCACCGAACTTGAAATCATTTCTTATCAGTCTTCTAGTGTCTATGCATGTAGTCTGAGCCTTATTCAAATTACTTTACTTTATTTCACATTCGGGTCGAGTTTAGAAAAAGATCAACTATATACATGTGATCAATTATATTCATCCGTGCAGTAATCAATACCAATATGTTCCATAAAGCATGAAAAAGTTTGTAATGTATCACCTCGATTTCTGTGCCCCAACGATCGGACATTTAAACTCCATTCGATCACTCTCAAACTTGAATTCAACGTCCAATAATTCTTCGGATACATAGCAATCGAATTTACGTCAGAAACTGAACTTAATTGAGAAACCATATTGAATCTGAAGGTAAATCACTGAAAAATGGCTTACCGGTGCGAATTTGGCAAAATAGACTTCATATTCGGACTCAAGACGTCGAAAAACATAAAATATGGCTTTTTTGGAAAATTTAACTTTTTTGTCAAAATCAACGGTCAACGATCAGACCAGCCAAAGTCAACGGTCAACGGTTTGACTCGGTCAAAGTCAACGAGTTGACTCAATGACTGGATCGGACCAAACGGGTCGAGTTGGGTTGGGCAGGCGAGTCGGGTCAGGTCGACCCGGTTCTGGAAAACTCCTTGGACCAAAACAAGCCTCACGCGCGGGTGACGGCGCGTGACACCGGGTGGCAGGCTTTGAGTTGTCGGCCGATTACTCCTTGTTCATCCACATATTCAAATTAACCAATATAAACCCAACAATCACAATAAAATTCTCCAAAATCACCGAAAACACAAAAATCTGAGCTTACCCACGGAGGACGGCGAGAACGACGATGGTGTGGCGACTCACGGATCGAGTTTTAATCGGAACTGGCAGGGGAACGCATTGGTAACGGCAGTGAACGACAACACCGACTAGGTCGGTCGAAATTAGATGAAGACAACGAAAAAATTTTAGGATTTCTTCGTGTGAAAAATCATCGATTCACAGCGATATAAGGCATTTTACGACGCGACGATGATCGAGCTTTGGTCAGGGTAATACGACGGTTTGAACAAGGGTGGCAGTGTATCAAACGACAGTCAGACGACTACAAATTTAAGTGATAAAGGGTGACGGAGGTTGTGTTTTGGGCTAGGGATTTGGGGATTAAAATTGGGGATTTTTAGGGGGTAACCGGGTTTAAAATTCATTGACCATTAAAAATGGGAAAATTTGGGTTCAAATCCCTAAATTTCCCACAAGTTCCAAAATTGAGTTACAACTTGTAGAAATTTACAATTTGATCCCCGACTTTTCTCTTGTTACTACCTTAATTCGATACTTTAAAATTAATAAATTTTATCCCCTAAATTAGGGTGTAACAATAAAATTAATAGTTTAGATATTAAACGTTTCTTTTATCTTAAAATAAAATAAATATTTTATTAAAATTGTGATACATTATATCATAACATTAATTTATTTAAGAAATAGTATGAAACATATTAATTTAGTTGTAGTT
Source organism: Hibiscus syriacus (assembly GCF_006381635.1). Taxonomy (NCBI): domain Eukaryota; kingdom Viridiplantae; phylum Streptophyta; class Magnoliopsida; order Malvales; family Malvaceae; genus Hibiscus; species Hibiscus syriacus. The sequence continues at coordinate 1,447,638 of NW_024063200.1, forward strand.
AATATGTTGTATTAACTATCGTTAATAACAATGAAATGAAAACATTCTTTAAGGACAATGATATTAATTAAAATTTTTAAATTTTGATGAAATAACTTTACTGAAACTTTTTCTTAAAAATTTAGTGATAACAAATGTAATTTAACCTAACAGAAAAATAGTAGAACTTATTAGACTTACATTTGAATTAAAAAGACCATTGTTTTAAATATTATTTAATATATATGTTAGTTCATAATCACTAAATTAGTTAAAAAAGTTTTGTTAGGAGGTGTTTAAGTTAAAAACAAACAATTATTTTATAATTCTATATATTCCCTCTAAATATAGAGATTACAAAGATTATAAATATAATAATATTTTATATATTTTTATAACTTAATATATTCCTTTTAAAATTTAATGTATCTTAAGTAATCCTCTCAATATCTTTACAAAATTATCTTTGACTGAAACTCTAAAAATTATAGAAATCCTAAGAACATTACACCTCTATAAAATAATTTTTTATAATTCTAAATTAAGATTTTTTATATTTATAAAGTTAAATAAATAATTATTAAATTTCATGATAATTTTTACTTAAATAAGTATTATTTATTAAATAAATTTAATTAATAGAAAATATTTCATCACTAAAATTATTATAAAACTTATTTTTCTTATCAATTATAATTTGAGTAAATACCCAATTAATTTAAACAAATTAATTTTACATAAAATATTTAAGAATTATATCCTATCAATAATTTTATAAATTATATTTATTTGATAATAATTTAATATCATATAATTTTTATTAATAGAAATTGTGTTTATAAAAGGAAAAAATAATATTTTAAAATGGCAATTCTTTTTGAACAGAAAAATGGGTAATTGTTTAAATGAATAGATACGCATATTATAATTTTCGATTTTTCATAGTAATATTCTAAATGGTTTGATCAATTTCTACTTAAGATTCTGTCATAATTACAAAGTAGGTTTAAACAGGGATAAAAAAACTTTTTATCCTTTAATTTGATAATTTTCTTAATGCGGTCTCTGAATATGCTTTTGGTCTATATTAGTCCCTGGATTTAGATTTTTTTTTAATGATTTGAGATTATGAGAGAGTGTCAAATGGAATCAAGAGTTTAGAGGAAAAAGAAATTAAATCACATTTAAAATACTTTGTTTGACAATAGTTAGCAAAAATATGGAAAAAAATAATGATATACTTGTTTTACAAGTATTATTAACGAAAATAAAATATTTCAACAAACGATCTTAATATATTGACAAAGTTATATCCATTTATTTTTTTAAATTTATAAAATCATATATTTATGAATAAAATATTTTATCTGACAGTCTCTTTCTCCTTGAGGAATTTTAAATCCGTCGATTAAATTTTCTAAAATTTCAAATTATACAAATTTTAACTTTTAATAAAAAAAATTGTTGCAACATATCTCCGTAAACTTTGCCATCGTTCAGGATAAGAATAGAGGAATCATTGGACCGCAAAATAAGCTTAAAACATGCATGAAACTCTTAAACTTTTATTCATTTAATTGAATATCAAATCAAACAAATTAAATTATTTAATCAATTTTCATTGATTTAAAAAGTATTAAATTTATCAGTAAACGTTGGATGAAAGAGATAATTGATGAAATTATAAAATATAAAAAATAATTGAGTGAAAAAATATATATATTTTTAATTTAATTCGAGAGTTTATGAAATTTTCAAATTGTGAAAATAAAAAAACATAGTTAAACAAATATTAAAATAAAAGGGCGTAGTCAGTAATTTAGCAATACTTTTGGATGTTATAAAAGGATGAGATCCGTAGATTTCATATTTGTTAGCGAACTGAAAGTTGAAAACTGAAAACTCACTGCCAATCACATAGGCGACAAACTTAAAAAGCTAAGAACATCAGCGTCGCTCCAATGGCTGAAACAGTCTCCAGCCACCGACGTGCAACGGTGGACCCCAACACCGGCTTCTGTCCCCAAAACAAAACATTCCATTCTCTCCGACCACACGTCCCTCTCCCGCCACCTTCTCAGCCTCTTTCCCTCCCTAGTTATGCCCTCTCCCTCCTCCGCACCTCCTCCTCCTCTGGCGAGACCGCTTTCATCGTCGATGCCACTAACGATCAAACCCTTTCTTTCTCCCAATTCATCCCTCAAATCCATTCCCTAGCTTATTCCCTGAAGAAAAACTTTTCACTCTCGCCAAACGACGTCGCCTTTATCCTCTCTCCTCCTTCGTTTCACGTCCCTTTGCTTTACTTCGCTCTAATGGCGTTGGGAATCGTTGTCTCTCCCTCCAATCCGCTCGCTTCCGAGTCGGAAATCGCTCACCAGGTTCGAATCAGTAAACCCGTTATTGCCTTCGGTACCTCGAAGACGTCTTCCAAGCTTCCATCTCTCAAACACGGAACAGTCCTCCTCGACTCGCCCGAGTTCCAGTCTTTCTTAATTCAACCAAACGTCAACGCCGTCATCTTCGATAGTGTCGAGGTGAATCAACACGACACGGCGGCGATTCTTTATTCTTCCGGGACAACCGGGCGAGTTAAAGGCGTGATGCTGAGTCACCTCAACATAATCGCGTTGATTGCCGGGTATTATCACATACCGTACACCCTCCAGGAAGCGGCGGACGAACCGCACCCGGTATCGTTTTTCACTGTGCCTTTCTTCCACGTTTTCGGGTTCTTTATGTTGGTGAGGGCGTTTGCGTTGGGAGAAACATTGGTTTTCTCGGAGAGATTTGACTTTGAGGGAATGTTGAGAGCCATTGAGAAGTACAAAGTAACTTTTATGCCGGTCTCGCCGCCGCTTGTGGTGGCGTTTGTTAAATTGGAATTGACTAAGAAGTATGACCTCAGCTCGCTTTTGCTGCTCGGCTCCGGTGGTGCTCCGCTTGGCAAGGAGGTCACTGAGCGGTTCAAGGAGAAATTCCCCACCGTTGAACTTATTCAAGTAAGAAATACTAATTCAAACAAGGAAGAACTGTTGATGGCCGAAAAGTATTTTATTTGAATATATTTTCGTATTTGAAATTTACATTCGAATCCGAATAATATAATCTTTTGACACTTCTCATGGCTTGTTAGGTTATGGTCATATGCACTAATCTATGCTACTTATCCTTTTTTTATATGCATATAAAATTATATTTGAATACATTTTAGTATTTAAAATTTACATTCAAATCTGAATAATATAATCTTTTAACGTGATAAATTTTCTTGGCTTGTTAGGTTATAGTCCTATGCACTAATCTATGCTACTTATCCCTAGTTTAGGTGGATGCTAATGGTATTGTTATTGTTGTTTTGATGTGTTAAGGGATATGGGTTGACTGAGACCGCCGGTGGAGCAACGAGGGTGATAGGGCCCGAGGAGGCAGCTCGGCATGGTTCGGTTGGCCGCCTTGGTGAAAATATGGAAGCCAAGATAGTTGATCCTGAAACTGGTGAGGCACTGCCTCCTGAGCAGAGGGGGGAGCTTTGGTTAAGAGGACCAACAGTTATGAAGGGTATAACTCTTTTGCCTTCATCATCTGGCATTGTATGGTTACCAATTAAATGCTAATAATATGATTTTGTTAGGTACATATTGTGTAAATGACTAAATGTGCTGCCAGAATTTATGTGTGCCTGGAAATTTAAGCAACGTACTGGCTTGTAATAGGTTTCACTTTGTCCTTTTTTAGCTTTGGTGGTTGCCCAGTTTTCGTGGTCAAAACTTTCTTCTCTTGGCAAATTCTCATTTCAAAAGTTCGCTTGTAATGGTGTTGTTGTACAACTGGAGAGATGATGGTTGTCGATGTTAGTGGCAGTTCGTTTTTTTGATTTGGACAGAGAATTGTCAATTACGATGGTGAGAGGGTTGAGAGAGAGTGGTGCGACTCGTTCAAGTATTACAATTAAAACTCCTTTTTTGAAAAGAGTTGGATTTGATTAAAATTCACCCGTACATGCAAACAAGACTGCTTGAATCCGAGTCATCTAGGCAGAAGTGGCATATATTTTGCTGAACGGCATTTCATGAAGTTTAGTTCATGGTAACTTATTCTTGATGCTGTGAATGTAGGGTATGTAGGTGATGAGAGGGCAACTGCACAAACCTTGGATTCGGAAGGCTGGTTAAGAACTGGTGACATTTGTTATTTCGATTCGGAGGGTTTTCTCTACATTGTCGATAGATTGAAGGAATTGATCAAATACAAAGCATATCAGGTGAGTGTATCTTACTCGATTTTGGATACGAGTGTTGTATACAGATATGTTCAAAATCTTTTAAATGATCATATTTTCGTACTCATGAGGGTATCGAAACAGGTCCCCCCAGCTGAATTGGAACATTTGCTTCTTTCCCATCCTGAAATTGCCGATGCTGCTGTGATTCCGTATGTATTCTTTTCTTTTTCCCAATGATGATTTTTGATATAATCTATGATACTCGATATAGGTAATAATATGATGTCGAGTCACGTTCCATAAAATGGTTGAGCAGGTACCCGGACGAAGAAGCAGGGCAGATTCCCATGGCGTACGTAGTGAGGAACCCTGGAAGAAGCATCACAAAGGCACAAGTCATAGATTTCATTTCAAAACAGGCATGTTTCCAAAAACAACACAAACAATGTATGTTGTTCTTTAGTAGGCAAATCTGATATGCAATAGTGGATTTTTTGTCACTTTTGTAGGTGGCGCCATACAAGAAGATCCGGCGAGTTGCTTTTGTAAATTCAATACCAAAATCTCCGGCAGGGAAGATCTTGAGGAGGGAACTGGTTAATCAATCTCTTTCTGCTGCAAAATCTAAATTATGAAGAAGAAAAAATTATATTGTTTTGTTTTCGTAAAACAATGTTTCTTGGATTTTTAGTGCATTGTTGGGTTGATCACTTTCATTGTATATAGTTATTCAATCTAATTCATGTTTTATTTTTTTTATATATAATTACACTAAATCAACCTAACCTGTTTTAATTACATTAAAACCTTGAAAGTTCTACAGCTTATAGTTTCTTAAACACCAATGAATTATTATTATTTTTAGTTAATTGCATCATACATCATCAAATTTGATTTTCATTTTAAATTGTTCTTTAAAATTTTGAATATTTTTATTTCATCCTCAAATCCTGTCCCTCATTTTAAATCGGTCCCTAAACTTTTGAATCTTTCAATTTCATCTCCAAATTTATCCAAAGATGTAATAGTTCAATTATAGTGAAATTGAAGTTTTATTTTTTTCAAACATATAATAATATAGTTTGGCCTAACAATTTTATTAACCAGGGATATGATTAGCATACGCTAATCACATGTTTTCTTTTTTACCACCACATGTTCCGACCGCCACCGGTAGCCAAGCACCGCCATTCATCGATCATATGTTGCGACAAGATAGGTACCAAAACGTTCATATTTCACTTCTATTTCTTCTTATAGGATTGTTTTTTCATGAAATCCACTCAAGATCGACGAAAATCCATTTAAAAGTTCAATAGATTAATACTTCAATCCCTTTCAGTAACCGGTCGATGAGGCTAATTTTGAGGTATGTTGTTCATCTTCTTGAAATAATGATTTTTCATCGTTCAAATTTTTTAACACACCCTAAATCCCGTAAATTTAATAAAGTCTCCAAACATTTAAAAATGGTAGTTTTTTTGTGTTTAATTTCTTTGATTTTGAGTGAGTTCCATAGAAAACTAATCATATGAGAAGAATGAGAAGTCAAATGCAAACATTTTGATATTGATTTTGCTACGAATAATGATCAATGACTGGCAACGAAATTGGCTGCCGACGACGGTAGGAAAATGCAATGGTAAAAAAGAAAACTTTTTAAAAATTCAGTGGCATAACCGATACACCCCTAAAGTTTAAAGTCTAAAACGATAACGTTCTAGGGTTGCATGCTACGTCAACAACCGTTAACTATGTCATCGTCTCGTTACTGACTTAACGGCGGGGCGACATAGTTGAAAGTAAAACAAAAGTTGAATGCTATAATTGGTAAAATTGAAAGTTCAACAGTATAAACGAGTCGACAGATAAAATTTAGTGGTATCTGGTGTAGTCACCTTTTTAAAATTTTATATATTTTTAAGATTATTTAATAGGTGAAAGTAGATAGTTGGAATTACTAGATATTTATTAAGACATAAAATAATAATTTCAACGGTCTAATTTTACTTATTCAACTGACTTAAAAGTATAGAATTAAAATTATATATTAGATGCCAGCATCATAATCCTTAATCGTAACTTTATTTCCGAATGTCAAATTAATATTGAAGATAAATTTGTATTTTTTTTTTCAACTTTGCCACCTTAACATAACAAATTAAAAGTATTTGAAGTACAATCGGGTTTGGGTGGATGTTAATACCATGGTTTTGATTGAATTAAAAAAGGGATATGGGTTGACTGAGACGATCGGCGGAGCAAGCAGTACAGTGGATGTGGAGGAGGCATCTGGGTACGGTTCAGTTGGGAGACTTGGTGCAGATATGGAAGCCAAGATAGTTGATTCTGAAACTGGTGAGCCATTGCCTCCGGGACAGAGAGGAGAGCTTTTGTTGAGAGGCCCATTAGTCATGAAAGGTACGCCATTAGTCACAAATTTAAAATTTTACATGATAAGTTTATACTGACGAAAAAATAAACTTAAAATATTATATATTTATAATTTTTTAATTATTGATTACACATATGCTCTCAACATGGTTTCACTTAATATATATATATATATATATATATATATTTGTAATAATCTAAATTTTAAAGTGATAGGATCTATTTATACATGATGTGAAATTAAAAGTTTTATATGTTTTAAGATCATTGGATTGAGAGAAATTAATGGTCGAGATTAACTCCTTATTTTCTTTTTTAGTGAATATATTCTCATTTATTATTGTTAATCTCTGTCTTTGATTTCTCTTATCTAATAGCCCTAAAAAGGTATAGTTTTACACCGAGTGTAAACGGATCTTGTCCCAATTTTAAAATATGAATACTTGAAAAAAAATTAATTTGACTTTTAATTTTTTAAATTTAAAAATTTCAGAAAAGTATAAATATTATAGAAAATCTAAAAAAAAAAATTAATGATAAGACTTTTTTTTTAAAAAAAAAGATTTTTTTACCAATTTTTTGCCACGCGATACTACTTTTTGATAATAACACTTGACCTATAATTTGATTTTGCATATTTTAATGGGTTTTTTTTAAATAATAAAGTCAGTCTCTAATTGTTTTGACATGTGATGGCATTTTATTGTGTCATATTAGTTTTTTTTTTAATAAAAAGAGGTGATAAAAAGTATAAGATTTAAATCAATCAAAAAATACTACAAGAATGAAAATAAAAATTTCAACATAATACATAAACAAATTAAATATTAAAATTATACCTTTTTACTTGTAAAAAAAATATAAACATATATTATTGTATGACATTCGCTTTTATCATTTTGATTTGGGAAATCTTGGTTGGGTATAAAATTAGAAAACTGGATGAGCCTTCAAGGTTTGGTTACGTAGGTGATGAGAAGGCAAGTGCAGAAACCTTGGCTGGTTAAGAACTGGCGACATTTGTTATTTTAATTCTGAGGGACTTCTCTACGTGGTAGATAGATTGAAGGAGTTGATCAAATACAAAGCATATCAGGTCAATGAATTGTTCTACGCCATATCTTATTGGATTTTAGACACGATATGCATATATTTGAAAGATTCTTAGAGGATCATTTTCTCCCACTCGTATTCTTAAAAAATGATTGCAGGTCCCCTCAGCTGAATTGGAACATTTACTCGTTTCCCATCCTGAAATTGCCGATGCTGGTGTGATTCCGTACGTATTCGTTTCTCTCTTTCTGAATGATGATGATGATATTTGGTTGTATAAAGGCTTGTTGTATGTAGACTTTCGATTCGTTCAAATCCGCGAGCAGGTACCCGGACGAAGAAGGAGGGGAGATACCCATGGCATATGTGGTGAGAAACAATGGAAGTAGCATCACAGGTCATGGATTTCATTGCAAAACAGGTCTGTTTCTAAAACAACATATATCAGAAATATATGCTTATTTTCCTTGTTAATTATATTAGTTTTCTTCCTCGGCTAACTCCAAGTTGGTGTGTTTTGGTTTAATCTGTCTCCGGTTCGTTCGACCCCAACTTCGGATAAGATCACCTTTGCATACTTCTTTATCTATTCAATTAAGCCTTTTTGAAATCTCTCAACAAATTATCCTTTGACACCTCTCCAGTTCCCCAACGTCTGGATCAACCTCTATGCAGACTGAACAAATATTTTATTTTAAAATATTTTATTTTTCACGCTTTACTTCTGGACTAATTAAGTCTTTATGAAATTTCTCCGACTCCTTAACATTCATATCCCGTTATCTCACCGTTCATGTCTTTTCTTTATCTAATTTTTGCAATCTCTACTTTCAAATGTATGAAAGAGCATTTTTATGACCTAACGTTGAAATTAACCCCCAACGTTTATTAAAATAATTATTTTAGTTTTTATTCTTTTTATTAGAAGATTTACCCTCTTTCTCCAACATTTTATTTTAGGATAAAAAGATCTCATTATGGATAAAAATGCTTGTGAACAAATAGATAGTGTTTCAAAAGAGGAGATTTTTATCCTAAAATAAACGGTTACGGGTCAAAATGCTAAAAAAAGAATATAGTTCAAAATGACTATTTAATTAAATGTCGAGTCTTTTTGTCATAAAATAAAATGTTGGAACCCAAAATATTTAAAAAAAAAATACCAAAATAATTATTTAATAAATATTAAAGGTAGTTTTGATATTATGCTTTTTTATGTGTTTAAGTTTTATATTTATTATTTTTATTAATATGAGGTAAGTATAAGGTAGTATCTAAAGATAACTCGAAACCTCAAGGTACAACAACAATTCATTTACCACCGAAATCACTTGATTCGTGATAAGTTTTATATTTATTTATTCTAAATGTTAAACACGTTAAAAAGCACCGTCGATAGGGAAAAGAAACGTGTTAATTATTAAAATTTATTTAGTGTTTATTGTAGTTAATATTTAGGGTTAACTACACGGATGATCACTTATGTTTGTGTTTTGTCTACTTTTGGTCGTTTATTTCAGAAAACATAAGATATGGTCACTTTCGTTTTTATTTAATTAAGATGTAGTCACCCTGAGTTAAGTGTCGTTAACAACATTTAAATAATAAGATATGGTCACTTTCGTTTTTATTTAATTAAGATGTAGTCACCCGAGTTAAATGCCATTAACAACATTTAAATATTTTGATATAATCACACATTTGGTCCTTGTTATTTACATTTCTCTCATTTAATCATACTTTTCATAAATTAAAATAAATATAATCCTCTAATCGAATGATGCCACATGTCATCATTCTGTTGGAGGACTAACTTTATTTTAATTTAATATATTTATTTCCACCAATCAAAGAGTGACATGTGTCACCCTCTGGGTGAAAGAAAACAAAGGAAAGCAAATTGGGGCAAAAAAATATTCAAATCTTGGTCACATAAGAAACTAAACATGTATCCAACAATTAAGCCAAGACCATTGCTTGGTCCAAAGTAGACAACATGTTGTATATATTTTGTATCTTAGTGTATGAATATTTAAATTCATAATATTTATATATATTAACTTAAAAAATATTTTTATATTAACTTATTAAATATATTTTATTATTAACTTAATTTAAAAATATTTTATTTTAAATTTTCATTTAATATATTTTATGTGAAAATTTATTTAAAAGTATGACTAATTTGAGAGAATATGTAAATGGCCAAATGTGTGATTATACTAACTATCATGTTACATATTCTATTAATTGTTAATAACAGTTAACTCATGATGACCGCATCTTAACTAAATAAAAACGAAAGTGATCATATCTTATGTTTTTTGAAATCAGTGACCAAAAGTGGACAAAACAAAAATATAAGTAATCATCCATGTAATTAACCCTAATATTTAATTATTTTATAACAATCAAATATTAATTATTAGTCATTAGTTTATAGGGTTTCTTTTAGATGTTTTACTTTATAATTTTGAGCCCACAATCAAAAGTTTTGGTAAAGTATAAAAATAGTCCCTCGATTATACAACATTCTTTTGTTGAGTCTCTTGATTATTAAAGTTACAAAATAATCCTCTTACTCTATAGTGTTGAGTCTCCTGACTATTAAAAATTATAAAATGGTCACTTTACTATTCATATGTTCCAAACTCGTCATTTTTTGTTAAAAATTGGTGGTCATCTAAGTTGAACGTTAACATGTTGACTGGATTATGATAAAATTTGATCCCATAATAGTTTGAGCTATATTTTGTTGATCGACCCTTATTTTATATTATGTTGTTGAGCCAGTACTTGAAACATTATGTCACCGAGCCAGAGCTTGAAAGCAACGACGGTGTCAATAGACATCATTAAAATATAATTTTATCATATATGAGTTAGTAGATTAACGTCCAACTCAGATGGACGTCAATTTTTAGCGAAAAACTGACGAGTTTGAAGTATATGAATATTCTAATGACTATTTTATAACTTTTAATGGTTAGTGAATTCAATAAAATAGCGTCCTATAAATAAATAATTATTTTAATAACTTGGGACAAAACAAAACAACAACATATATTTGAGGAACATTTATATATTTTACCCCAAATTTTCTAGCTTCTCCCTTGATTATAAGTCTTATGCAATCAATAAGTGTTTGTACAAGTGGTTGAGATTCAATAATTTGAGCCTGTAAAACTAAGTTTGAATCCTACCACCATCATTCTTGGTAAAAAAATTATAAATTTTTATATAAATTCCAATTAAGCCTTAAGTATGTCTTAACCCGTAGAGTCATCACTGACCTAAGTTTTATATATATATATATATATGAAAAAGTCTTGTGCAATAGTTGATTTTGACATTTGCATCATACAAAAAGATCCGACGAGTTGCTTTTATAAATTCGATACCAAAATCTCCAGCGGGAAAAATCTTGAGAAGGGAGCTGATTAATCATTCTATATCTGTCACTTCATCTAACTGTAGTACGTGGGAGGAGGAATCCAATTACACACCTTTTTAAACTAGGGTAAACTACGGGATCACTCAACTATAATGTTTTAATTTGATTAAATAAACTAATCAATTATTTAAATGGTTCATTTAAGCGATTCACCGTTAACTTATAATAATGAATGTGACGTGACAGTTAAAATTTAAATAAGAGAATGACTCCTCAGTTAATTTTTTAGTATAATTATATATTTGGTCATTATTACTTATACAAGATATCAATTTGATTCTAATTTTAATTAAATTTAATAAATTTAATTCTCTAATTATATTAGACGTTTTTCAATCTCTAATTGAAAGGTTAAGTTTATTTTAATTTATATTTTTAATTTAATAAATTTATTTTTCCCCAATAAAGGGTGACACTCTTGGAAGAAAATAAACCTGCTTTAGAATTTGGATAAGGCGAATCAAACACAAAACCATCGAGTGAATTAGCAATAGCCAAACCACTGAGCCAAAGTAATCATTTAGTATAAAATTGACAACAAATGTATATATCTTGTATTATTAATGTATAAATGTTTTACTCCAAATTAATAATATTTATATATCTTAAATATATCTTTTATTTTTTTAACTTATTAAATATATTTTTATATTTTTAAGTGAAGATAAGAATAAATATTTTTTTATTAATATAAAAATATATTTTATTCTTATCTTCACTTAAAAATAAAAAAATATATTTAATAAGTTAAAACAAAAATAAAAGATATATTTAAGATATAGAAAATATTATAAATTTTGAGTAAATCATTTACATACTATAATACAAGATATATACATTCGTTGTCCATTATATATTCTATAGCTACCTTGGCTCAGTGGTTTGGTTGCTACTACTTCACCCAATGGTCTTGGGTTTGATTCTCTTTATCCACATTATGTAGCGAGTTTATTTTCTTACCATAGGGTGACAGTCGTCACCTTCCCTCTTATCAGAGGAAAATAAATCTATTAAATTAGAAAATAAATAAAAATAAATTTAGCCTTTCAATTAGAGACTAACACGTGTCGTAATGTAATTAGATGATTTAAATTTATTGAATTTAATTAAAATTATGATCGAATTGACATATTGTGTAAGTAAGAAAGACCAAATATATAATTATACCAAAAAGTTAACTAAGGAGTTATTCTCTTGGTTAAATTTTAATTGCCGCATCACATCCACCGTTAAAAGTTAACGGCCAGTGGCTCGATTGAACTATTTAAATAGTTAGGCAGTATGTTTGATCAAATTGAAACATCGACGGTCAAAATGATTTTTGACCATAGTTGAATGGTCACCCGTGCAGTTTACCCTTTAAACTATTATATCAAAATAAATATAAGGTTGATATTAAAAAATTTTAACATACAATTTATAAAAGTTAGGAAGGCTCTCCCATGAGGGGCCTAAAATAAGGCTAAAAATGGCGTAACAAGTAAAAAACGTTATTGATTAAAAGCGCGACTGACAACGTTATAATATGAAACCGAAAAATTTTCTATCCGAAGTAACATAACATGTTGCAATATAATGTGTTACAGAGTAAGAAAACACGTTATCAAAAGTAAATGTTATGAATTGTTTAGGTTACACCGAAAATATTATCATCGTTTAAGTTGATGGAGCGTTGGATTATCATAGTATAAGAAAAAAAGTTTAAAACTGAAAATGTTATGATCATATATAAGAAATATGGTTGTGCTCAATAATGTCATGGCTCAATAATAAAAAAAGGTTATAATCTGGAATGTTAATACTTTTAATAATAAAACATGTTGCGACGATAATGTTATCAGAGTTTAAGCTGATGGAGCGTTAGATTATCACAGTATAAGGAAAATGTTATGATTATATATAAGAAATACGGTTACTACCAATAATGTCTTGGTTCAATAATAAAAAAAAAGTTGTAATCTGGAATATTAATACTTTCAATAATAAAATAGGTTGCGCCGAAAATGTTATCAGAGTTTAAGTTGACGGAGTCTTGGATTATCCAAGTATAAGTAAATAATTTTGAAACTGAAAATGTCATGAACATATATATATAATAAATACGGTTGCGCCCAATAATGTCATGGTTCAATAATAAAAAAAGGTTGTAACCTGAAATGTTAATATTTTTAACAATTAAGTATGATGTGCCAAAAATATTATCATAGTTTAAGCTGATGGAGCATTGAATTATCCTAGTATAAGAAAATAAGTTTAAAACTGAAAATGCTATGATCATATATAAGAAATACGATTGCGCCCAATAATGTCATGGTTCAATTATAAAAAAGTTGTAATATGGAATGTTAATATTTTTAACAATAAAGTAGTTGCGCCGAAAATATTATCAAAGTTTAAGCTGATGGAGCGTTGAATTATCCCAATATAAACAAAATAAGTTAAAACTGAAAATGTTATGTCATATATAAGAAATATGGTTGCGCCCAATAATGTCATAGCTCAATAATAAAAAAGGTTGTAATCTAGAATGTTAATACTTTTAATAATAAAATAGGTTACGCCGAAAATGTTATCAAATTTTAAGCGGATGAGGCCTTGGAAGATTTGAGTATAAGAAAATAAGTTTAAAACTGCAAATATTATGAACATATATAAGAAATACGGTTGCGCCCATTAATGTCATGAGTTACTAAGAAATAGTTTGCACCCAAGAATATCATGGTTCAATAAGAAGGCATGTTGCAATCTGAAATATTAATACTTTTAATAATAAAATATATTGCACCTAAAATGTTATCAAAATTTAAGCTGATGGAGTCTTGGAATTTCCCATGATAAAATATAAGTTTTTAATTGAAAATCTTTGTACACATATAATAAGTATGGTTGCACGAAAAAAAAAAGATTGAAATAGTTAGTAACGATATATAATATAATAGTATTGATAATTTTAAATGTTGAAAAAGTTGAAGTTAAGATCAAATATTAAAATATCGATATTTATGCGTCAATGATCGATACTTGTAAAATTTGAAAACAAAATCGATGATAAAAATATCAAAATTGAAAATTAAATTGTTTTAAAAGCCTCAAATCATTTGAAAAGTCTCACCAATAAAAAATTCACTACGTTGATGAAAAGATCAATATTTTTGGGGAAATGGTGAGTGAAAAAATTCAGAAACAATTAATGGTAAGTTAAAAACAGGAGGTCTGACAATGAAAGGTTGCGAGGACAATTATAAATTTTGGTTTAGACTTAAGGTTTGTAGTAATTATCTCTTTCAAAACAATGACAAAAAAAAGTATGCGAGTCTGTTGTGGTATCAATCCTAGAGGAATTGTTTTAGAAAATCCTTATGCTTGTGGCGTGTAATTAAATCGTCGATTTCAACAATATTAGATTGAGTTGCAAGACTATTCTTGAAGCTTCGAAGCACGACTACATCTATCGCAACATTTCAATGAACAATATCAACATCATTCCATGGACTCAAACCAAGATAAGTTTTCAAAAAAGATGCAAAGTTAGTAATAATCTTGAAGCATTATACATAACAGGCATGTATGTTTATTTTAGTGGAAAGAACAATGAATACGGTCTGCATTATTTGAAGCAAGCAGCCAATAAAATTAATAATAATGCCATATATGTCTATGGCATGTTTCAAATATGTTATGGGTTGAAGAATTAAGAGAAGAAGGACGTTGATTGTGAAAGCTTTGAATTTTGCAAATTATAGGAAATTATATTTAAAAGGTATTTATTTAGAAATTCAAAGGTTTGTATGTCTAATGTTATGGTGTCACAACAAGAGCGAGGTTTCCAGTCCAAAACGAATCAACTACAATTGTGATAAGAAGAACTATCCTCATAACTCAGTCAACAAGTTTAGCAACCAAGGGCCAATCTCTGCAGTTGTTATGGTTATTGATTTTGGGATCATGAAGCAACTTTATTTTGTAACATGTTACAACTTGAGTTTGAGTTTTAATTTAAAAAAATATTGGGGTTGTGTTGTTTTTATTAAGATCATGAAAACAAAAAATAACTACTAATTTACAAAAAATAAGGAATATAAAATGGTAAATTGATTATTATTACAAAAGTGTGACCTATAATGTTAGATTTATAAACCCATTTTGTCTGACTGTTGCATAAAAACGGTTTGAAAATTATAATCTTGTCGGAAGATAATTAAACAAATGTGCATTCTATAATGTTATACTTATAAACTTGTTTTGTATTACTTTCACATTAATAATAAAAAGGTTTCAAACATTTAACATAAACGGTTGACAATTAAAGAAGGCGCTACCTATAATATTTTAGTTATAAACATGTTTTGTCTGACTGTTTCATAATAAAAGTGGCATGAAACATATAATATTATCGATTGAAAATTCAAAAACAAAAACTCAACCTACATTGTGTTATACTTATAAACTTGTTTTGTATAATTTTCGATAATATAAAAGATTATAAAAATATAACATAAACGGTTGAAAATTAAAAAAGGTACTTCCTATAATGTTATACTTGTAAACCTGAATATGTTGAGTTTTACATAACAAAAACGGATTCAAACATATAAACTTCTTTTGTCTTACTTACAAACCTGTTTCTAGGGTTCTTTGCCAATTTTCATTTGGGTTCTTGTATAACTAAAAAACGGTTTGAAACATATAAACTGATTTATCAATAAAAAGTATCTACCCTGGAAATGAACTTAAATTGAAAGTACTTATTAAGATATATTGCACAATTTAAAATGATACCGAAACAGATATCAAATGTATCGATGCATTTCCAGACAATATATTATCTTCACATTCGAAAAAAATTGCATTGAACTTGTCAAAAAAAGTATCGATCTTGTAAGTTAAGTTAAACTGAAATAACTTATTTCAGATATATATTACATCGTTAATGAGGAGACAAAATTAGTATTTACTCAAGAAAGGAGTGCAAAATATAAAATATTGATACTTGTATCTATGTGATACTTTATCGATAAATTTGATATATATACATACTTATGAGTTTATGATCGATAATTTTTCATGACTTGATTATTCTGAACCATATGTAACTTGAGTTACTGAATTCATATGCAACTTGAGTGAAGAAAACTTCTACATGTTAATGAAGCGTGGCAAAAAGCTTAGAAGACGGAGAAGAAAAAAAACTTCGGCTTTATAAAGGCATCCTCTTCTGGTGCCATAATTCATAGAACTAATATTTGTATAAGTATGCAAAAGAGTTCTGATATGTTTCGTGGCATCAGAAGAGGATCTCTTTATAAGTAGTAGTCGTGTTCATGTCACCGTAATAGGATGCCTTATGGAATCCATACATAATAAGAAATAGCGTAAGGTGAAACAGAGAAACAATATTAGAAGAGAAATGTGGATTGAAAAGGGAAATTTTTGTTTGTGATGAGGAGAAAAGGGTGAAAAATATCTTATTTATGGGTTACCTACGAAACCCTTGCCTTATAACTTAATCGATTTCTATTACTTTTTCATAATGTATACGATTTCAGCATATAACTTAACCATTTAACATAACAAGAAGACGCAACTTATAATGTTATTCAAGCAATCATATTTTTTAGTACTTTATAATAATACAATAAAGCAAGTCAATCTTTTAAATACGATACTTAATGCACGATGATTGATACTTTCAATTAATGTGGACATTTAAATTACATTCAAAGTTTAAAATATTAGTAGTTAAATGCGAAATTTGGTAATTTTATTTAAGAATATTTTTTATATTCTTACTATTGAAACATTGCATCATGATAGTCGATAATTTTTGTTAAAAAATATTGATGACATGAGATGGAAATTTTAAAAATCAATACAAATAATTAGAATATGGATACTTTGGTGTGAAATTTTTGGTAAATTGCAAATTTAGTTTTTATGCAATTGAAGAAACTTGAAAGGGCTTTTACTCATATGCACGATGTACATTAAAGCTGAACAAGGTTCACAAGAAATTCAGAATTTGATTGATCAAGTCATAAAATCTTTAATATGTTCCTTAGAGTTCACAGGAAAGTAAGAAATAAATGAATCTTTACTGTGTATAAAATGGAACATTGACTATGACATAGGCAATGTTTCCTCAGTGTTACAATTGCAATGTATATGTTGTAGAATGGTATGGATATCCTGTAAGACGAAAGAGAAAAACCTATTACAATATATATATCCACAAGACCACAACATCAATCTTATAACACAACGAAAAGCTTGCACTCTAAATCGTAAGCAATACTTGGAATTCTTCAACAAAAAAAAAACTTCTAATTTATGTGGTGCAGCAAAAAGCTATGGAGATCCTACAAAAATTGGAGGGAGAGAGATTGCTCTCATGCATAATCAGGCGGGAGAAAAACTAATGTCGAGAAAAGTCAATAATTTTTGGGTGTGTGGAACGTCACATGGGAGGGAGAGAATATATCGGACAGGAGGAAGGTAATGGGTGGGACTAGGAAATATTTTAGATTTCCAATGAAAACATCAAACTTCAAATCATTTCAAAATTATCGATATTTATGTATTTAATATCGATACAAATGTACTAAAAAGAAACCTATTACATTACAGTAAAAACCATATTTATATTAAATTTAATAGTATCAACCGATTGTACATTATAACCAAAACGGTTGACAATATAAGAAGGAGCTACCTGTATTGTTATAAATATTACCCTTTTTTTATCTTACATAAGCATAATGAAAATGGTTTCACACATATAACTTAAACGGTTGACAATATAAGAAGGCGATATACATGTTGTTATAAATTTAGAC
Organism: Hibiscus syriacus; assembly: GCF_006381635.1. NCBI lineage: Eukaryota > Viridiplantae > Streptophyta > Magnoliopsida > Malvales > Malvaceae > Hibiscus > Hibiscus syriacus. The sequence continues at coordinate 1,465,576 of NW_024063200.1, forward strand.
CTTCTTTTTGTACATTGTATTAATAAAAAATGTTTCGAATATATAACATAAACGATTGACACTATAAAAGGTGCTACCTTTATAAATATAACCTTGTTTTGTTTTGCATAACTCTAATGAACATGTTTCGCACATATAACTTAAACGGTTGACACTATAAAAGGCTCTATCTTTATTGTTATAAATATAATCCTGTTTTGTCTTACATAACCCTAATGAAATATGTTTCACACATATAACTTAAACGGTTGACAATATAAAAAGCGCTACCTGTAATGTTTTAAATTTAAACATGTTTTCTATAACAGATTCTTAATAATAAAAGTTTCAAACATATTCAAATATTTGGGTTAACACTATAAGAAGGCTCTACCTGTATTATTATAAATATAACAATGTTTTGTCTTAATGTCATTAATATGAACAGTTACAATATAAACAGTTGACACATACCAATATAAAAGGAACTACCTGGTTTGTTATATTAAAATCGATATTGATCATAAAAGCGTCAACACATTCTTTCAAAAATGATCTGCACAACCAATCAAAATTAATTGTATCGGACATTCCTTCATACATTTAAGTATATTATAATTAACTTAAATTTTAAATAAATGTTCGATACGTATGACATGCATATTGATACATCTCAAATTCAAATATATTACAACATTCAAAGTAAACAGTTGACAATTAAAGAAAGATCTATCTACAATGTTATAGTTTTAGACTTGTTTTCGTTATTGGTGTAATGTATTGTAGGATGTGTGTAAGTCTAATGGTGACAAGTTGGATGGTTCTTCAACCAATGTTTGAGTGTAGGTAATTTAAATTAAGGTAGTACTGGTGTATGTGTCTTGTACCAGGATCAACTTCCATCTATGCATAATAGGTTTTGAAGCATCAATCTTCGTTGAACCAGTAATTTAGTGAACTTTGGATTAATTTAAAAATGTATCGATACCTATATAGAAAGTATTGATACATTGTTAGTATAGTGTACTATCTCAACATTCAAAGAAAATTGGCTTTGACTAATCATGAAACGTATCGATATTAGAAAAAGGAACATAAATTGGAATGTTGTAATAAATATACAATTCCATAATTTATCTTTATTGATCGTTACTCTGTACAAAAATATAATATATATAGACTTATACATTTATGATAAACAATCCTTATTGTTTATTATATGTAACTTGAATCTGATCTACGGTGATTGTATGAGCTTAGAGGCATAAACAACGAAAAATGTAAGGAAAACCTTGGCATATTGATCGATTTAAACGACCAATTATTAGCATCTATCTCAATTTTTTTTGTGCCACCAGAAGAGGATGCCTTATGGAATCCATACATAATAAGAAAGATAATAAGAGAAAACAGAGAAGAAACATTAGAAGAGAAATGATGATTGGAAAGGAAAAATTAATTATGTTTGTGAGGAGGGGACAAGGGAGGAAGAAGATCCAATTTATAGAGGTTAGGTTACCCAGGAAACCCTTGCCTTATAACTTAATCGGTTTCTATTACATTTTACAATGTATACACAATTAACATAACAAGAAGGCACAATGTATAATGTTGTAGTGTAAACTAGGTTTGTTTAACATTTTGATGATATACACGGCTTGAGGCTTTAACTTAACCAGTAATCACAAGCAAAATGTGTAACCTATAATGTTTTCCAACCAATCATGTTTGTGTAATGTTTTCATAATATTAATGGTGGCAACATATAACTTAATAAGTTAAAATATTACCAATGCGCAACCGGATACGTTACTCAAGCAATCGGACTTTTTCAACAAGTTTATAATAATACAATATATATGTGAAAATATTGGTCAATTACAAATTTAGTTTCTATGCAATTGAATATTTTTACATGTTACTATTCACATGCACGAGATGATGTACATTAAAGATTTAGTCCAAAGGAAAGCCAGAGTTTGATTGAGCAAGTCATGGAATCATTATTGTGTTGGTCAGAGTTCAAGGAAAAGTCATTATTTGATTGATCAAGTCATGGAATCTTTACTGTGTCTTCAGATTTCATGCGAAGACTAGCCCACCAAGTTTTCTTGATTTCAATGTACAACTTGAGGTTGTATAGATGGCACGGTTCGCTTCTCTATGTGCAACTTCCACTAGGTTATGCTACATTGAATCAAAGACCGATGAGTCTTTCAAAACAGAAAGGGGTCATATGAAAAGACTAATGACATAATCCGAAGACATGTTTACTATGAAAGCATCATCAAAACATAAAAAAGACGTGCATGGCGTTTACGACCCGTAACGTAAACAACTAAAATGAAAAGTACCAAAGAAAAGGTCGTAAACCAAAACTAGGCGATACAAATTCTGGAAAAAAAAAGGACATAACAAAGTTACTTCTCTATGATTGCAATTCGGATTGCCAATGAGTTCACCACCAACCCATCTTGATGTCTTTGCGGATGAGTACATGCAAAATTCATGGAGTAATGGATATGATCAAAATTATGTGAGTCTGTCTGTATATATGTTTGACCATCATGTATTACAACTTTCAATTCCTTTTCTTATGATTTCACCATTACTTCTCAGGACAACGACAGAGATTGGAGTACTGCAACCACTGATCTACATATACCGTAGTGATAATAACACCTGGTATGTTACATTTACATGTCAAAAACATTTTGTTTTACATTTTCTAAACTAACCTAAAATAGGCATTCATATATATATATACATACAAAATTAGTTCTTTATTCAGATCACTGATGTAATCCCACATGCTCACAAGTCTCTTTCTCGCGCTTATTCAACAACTTAGCCTAAGTGAGGTGAGTTCATCCATTTTTACATTTTTTTTCATGGCAAACCAGATCAGTTAATTTTCTCATATGATCTCATTCGCCAACAATATTCGATTTTTCAGTCCATTACCACGTCATTCTTATTCAAATCATACTCAAATTTTAGAAATATATAAAGAATGTAACGCCTTACCACTTTCTCTATCTCCCCCAAAAATTCCATTTGCATCATTCTTATGACATGAACGCCACAATCATTTCTATAAAAACATAATCTGTTGTCAAATACGATTCATACAACTATAAAAAATAGCAGACAAATAACTATTCAAATAGTCAAAATGAATACCCTTTCATTTCGATGTTCGGTATCTCCTCCACCACATTCAAAAGTTTTATTGGTACCTTAGGCGTCCCAAATGCCTCCTTAAAAATCTAAAATATAAAAACTTTTTGTAATGTTTTCAACTGTATTTTAAATTTCTTTTATGAGATCACCTTTTTATAATTAATTATAGAACATACATAAACATTAACGTAAACAATAAGTTAATCACTATTTTCTCCGCATCTTTTCACTTTAAATTTTTTCTCGTTATGGTTAGAGTATCATACACCCTTGCTTCCATCAAATTCAAATCCAACACCACAAAATACCAATGGCTAGCACTATCATTCATTGGTAAAATGATCTGCCCAATCCAGACATCATAGGTTATTAATCATAAGACAATTTTTCTTTATAAATCATTCAATTGAACAATAAAAAGGTATTTTCTCTTACCGAATCACAGTCGGTCACTTTTGCATAGTCTCTTATCACAGCACCATAGACTTCCAAAATATGCTTATAATATACTTTCTTAGCTAAAAGCATGAACTGCAATCCCCCTTCCAAACCGTTTATACTTTACCATCCATAACTTTCTATTCATGTTACATAAACATTTACTAATTCAACTAACCGATATGTTGCAACGAAAGTACGCAATCTTCTTCTTCTCATGTGACCAACTATGAGATTCGTACACCACAGTCCACCCGACCATATCAATTACCTAACAAAGTTAATCAAAATCTAATTAATTACATAACAATATCAATTTACACAATTTACAAAATGTTTGATTTAACTGTACGTCAACTCACCCCTGAGCCAACCCATGCGTTCAGCTTTAATGTGTCGGTGTCTGTTACTGTTATGTTCTGATTGCCAAATTTTAACAACAACATCGTCGAGTAAAAAGTATGTTTGGTTATATTTATAGACATATCATATCTATTTTCAAAACTTACTGCTATATATAACACTTACCCCTTTCACAATTCACTATTCCAAATAAAATCAGAAAAAGCATATTCCGTTTTCCCAATCCCATTGGGTATCTTAAACTGCGACAATTGAAATAAAAAAAATACAAGTACATAACGTTTCAAACAATACATATAATGAAGCAAACACATATTCTTCTCGTTTATGTTCCAAACAAATATTAATCCATAATTGCTTGCCACTGAGAAATCATATCTCTGCATAACCTTTGGACGCATCCTTTTAATTTCTATCCAATTATTCATCAACCCACTCTAACAACAATTGCTTCCCACTAACCTTTTTCGTACACCCACCAACCTACAATATATAATTTATAATAGTCAACACACTACAAGAAACAATTTCAACTAATGTTACTATTACTCATCTTACCTTTTGCTTTTTCCTCGGTGTATCACTATCAGAATCATTTTCATCATCAATGCATACATCAAGTGTCCTAAACAACTCTTTCTCTTTTATCAGTTTCACTCCTTCGAACAATAATTTTTTTTTCATTTCACCAATTTTCTTTTCAACCGATCCAAACAACTCTTTCACTTCTACCCTCAATTTACTTACTTCCTTAACCGCCACACCCCTTCTCAGTTCCTCCAGCCAATTAACAAAAAAAAAATTCAAAGTCACCAATAGAACTCTTCATCCCCTCAATTTCACCCCTTATTTTATCAACTTATTCCACTACTCCAATAAATTTTGCATTACTTTTCTCCACAAACTCCATTCTATCATACTTTTGGGTCTCAAATTCTTCCTCTATCCTCACTTGTCTTTCATGAACCTCAAAAACACTTCTACCCTCAAATTTTCTTTTCAACCGATCCAAACAACTATTTCCCTTCTACCATCAATTTACTCACTTCCTTAATCGTTATACCCCTTTTTAATTCATCTATCCCATTAACAAATTTTTTTAAAGATCACCAACAGAACACTTCATCCCCTCAATTTCACCTCTTATTTTATCAACTTCTTCCACCACTCCAACAAATTTTGCATTAATTTTCTCCACAAACTCTATTCAATCATACTTTTGGGTCGCAAACGCTTCCTCCATCCTCACTTGTCTTTCATGAACCTCAGAAACACTTCTACCGTCAATTTTCTTTTCAACCGATCCAAACAACTCTTTTATTTCTACCCTCAATTTACTGACTTCCTTAACTGTCGCACCCCTTTTTAGTTCATCCAACCCATTAACAATTTTTTTTCAAGATCACCAACATAACACTTTATCCCCTCAATTTCACCCCTTTTTTAATCAACTTCTTCAACCACTCCAACAAATGTTGCAATACTTTTCTCCAAAAACTCTATTCCGTCATACTTTTGGGTCTCAAACGCTTCCTCCATCCTCACTTGTCTTTTATGAACCTCAGAAACACTTTGTTTGATTTGCAACAACTCAAACGTACCTAAATCAAGTTTCTCCAGCACAATTTCATTCGTCCAACCCCCTTACCAGATTCTTTACCTTCAGTATTCTCTTCCCCCATGGGAGGAACCATCAAAATTAAAGGACACTATTAACCGAACTTTTCAAATTTGTCATAAAAGAAGTTTTAAAAGTATAATAACCAAATTTGACTTTTTTTACCTTTTATTTCCTTTTCAGTCTTTTTGATTTCAACTTTTTCATTATTCGCACCACATCTTCCTTGCACCATGCAAGAATGCGTGGCATCCCGATTCTTTTTGTAGTGGCCACACTTGTTGAATTCGACCAGAAATCAAACAACACAACCTGCATTCAATATGAACTAAATCATTTTATCCCTACAATTCAGTTTATTTAAATAAATATTATAATAAAAGACTTATTACTACTCATTTACCTCTAATACAACAATGCAACCTTTAAGGTATCTACGCTTTCCTAGCTTCTGATAGCTAACTATTGCTTCAATCATTTTGTCTAAGAAAAATTTTGCCCAATTCAATTCACCTTTCATCCGTTCCTCACACAACAACTTCAAATTGTCCTTACTCAGGGTTATATCACCCGTTGGACAAAGAAATATCCCAACCATGTATAACAACACTCTCGCCTTCAGTTGATCACCATCATATTTATCGCTTTTTATCTGTTTCTCCATATCAACTAATGTAATCTTCGCCTTTATGTTATATGTCACGCTCAGTTTTTTCCAATCCTCCCTACGATATACTTCTTCAACACAAACCCCTTCATTTTTCAACCCCAAAACCGCTACAACCTCCTAAAACCCCCAACGGTGATGAATATCAATTGAAGATGACTCTACGATTTTCTACATCAAAATTATTTATCAAGTCTCGACATAACTCCCTATGAATTGGTCGTGCCTTTATTTCAATCAAAGACTCAAATCTTAATTCTTTACCAACACCTAGTTTTTCCTTTCCTTTCAACTCTTCCATCAATTCATTCATTCTTATCAAGCTACATCTTGTCGACACTTGCTACATTTATTTAAAAACAAAAAAATTGTTATGTTATGTTATGTTCTACACAACCTTATAAAGAAAGTTACAACTTTTTATATAATCCTGAAAGTATGACGAATACCTTTTTTTCATGTGCTCTCCTCCATGCGTTATATACTTCTTTTTGTTTCTCCCACAATTTTACGTAAGGATCTTTCTCCTCTTCACTCATCAACTTCCATTTCGTTGTCACTTCTTTTGTCACCTGCAAACAACTTTTGTTTATCAATAATGTCTATAATACTTCATCTTTATACATTCTTAATTCATTTTACATACAAACATAACCAACCTTTTCGTCAAAAACTCCCTTCAACCGTTGACATTTACTCAGACTGTAAACATTTCAAATTTCTCATCAATGTAAACATCTAAAATACTTTTAGATTATAAACTACCATTCAAATAAGTATTACACAAATACATGTTTACTTACTAAAAGTAAATATATGGGGGAATTGGCTGCTTCGGCCTCCCTTCTGTCTCATTGGTCTCTCGATCCTCCGAGTCGTCTTATTCTTGAAGAACAAGCGTCATGTCGTAACCTCCCATGTCATTCATTTTCCTCCCACAGTTTTCTATCGTTGATGCCATCTTCTTCTTCTGGTTCATTTTCATTCTTTACAATATAGATTTCAGCTAAACAATTATGTATTTGCATATCATTTTATAACCGGTTATGGCCATAACTGATCATTATACTAACCAATTATCTACAACTATTTTTTCTTCCATTCAACCTATAATGTTACATTCTATTTGTTTTAATGACCCCACTACTATTCCATTTATTTAACCTATACCATCAATCGATACATTAAATTACATCTTTCCCTTAATAAATTATACCCTAATCCCTAAATCATAATTAGTTAATTTAAAATTTTTCAAACTAGGGTTTTATGAACATACCCATCTTTTCTTCAAATTGGGATTCAGTTGGGTTCTTCAATATTAATGTTGATCACTTTTCATAAATTGGGTAATATTATGTTTATAAATATATTTAAATCGTTTTGATATTATTTTTTATTAAATAATTTTTTTAATAATATAATCTTTTTTATAAATTTAAAAATAGTTTTTTAACTATGTTTTTATTTGATATTAGTTAAATCAGATTTATACTCAAAAATTTTGAATTGAATCGAATTTGAATAAAAACATATACTCTTTAAATCGAGTCAAGTTTGATGGAGAATATATATTTCTCAAACTAGATCGGATAAGATTCAGATGAAGTACGTCGAGTTAAAAAAAACCCGACCCTTTTTCATCTATAGTTAGAATCATAGATTTGATCTTTAACATCTTTTGTGGTAAGTGATATCCAATTGTTGAGACTTAACCATATGTTGATCCTCTTGGAGGAATAACTCAGTGAGCTTCCATTGATATATCAAAATCACTCGCATCAAATCTGTATGCTCCAAATCCACCCTTCAATGGATCCGAAATCCGGATTTTGTCAACGAACCCGAACTGACAATTGCCTTAGATCCTCCTCCATCCCTTTGCCCCCCATCGATCAACCGCTTTCCGTCTCCGAATTTTGTCTCCAGTCGTCCACTAGCGGCGCCACCACTTTCGCCGTCAACGCAACCACCGGCGAATCCTTAGCTTTCTCTCAATTCTTTTCTCAAGTCCGTTCCCTTGCTTACTCTCTACAACAACGTTACTCTCTGTCATACCAAAACGACATCGCTTTCTCTCTCTCTTCACCTTCGATTCGTGTCCCCGTGACTTACTTCGCTTTGTTGTCCTTGGGAATCATAGTTTCTTCCGCTAATCCACTCAGTTCCGACTCGGAGATCGCTCACCAGATCCAGCTCAGCAACCCGGTTGTTGCCTTCGCTACTTCAGAAACCTCCCATAAAATCTCACCTCTTAAACACGGAACTATCCTCCTCGACTCGCCCGAGTTCATTTCATTGTTAACTCAGTCCGATACCAACGACGATGCCGTTAAAACTGTCAAGGTAAACCAGTCCGACACGGCTGCGATATTGTATTCTCGGGAACCACCGGGAGATTCAAGGGTGTAATGATGACTCACCGGAACTTGATCGCAAAGATGGCCGTGACTAGTTTCTTCGACACGAACCAAGGCGAAAGTAACGAGGAGCCCCGGCGATCGGTGACGTTCTTCACGGTGCCTTTGTTCCATGTGTTCGGTTTCTTCATGTTGTTGGCGGCGGTCTTGTCAGCGAATTCGGTGGTTATGTTGGCGAGGTTAAATTTAGAAGAAATGCTGAGAGCAGTTGAGAAATACAAGGTTACAGGCATGCCGGTGTCGCCGCCACTTGTGTTGGCGTTTGTTAAATCGGAATTGACTAAGAAGTACGACTTGAACTCGCTCCAAGGGCTTGGCTGCGGCGGCGCGGCGCTAGGGGAGGACATTGCTCAGCGGTTCAACGAGATATTCCCCATCAACGTGAAATTCCCCAGTGTGCTGTTGGTGCAGGTATTTTCAATTTCTATATAGTCGTCTTTTTGCTATATATGTTACTACGTTGCATTTTTTCAAGGATTAAAATTTTTGTTATTTCCCACATTATCATCTAAATTTGTTTTTTATTCACTTTAACCCCTAAATTAAAAAATAATTAAAAACAACTTATTTTAATTAATAAGTAAATGTATTTACTGGCTAAAATAACTTAATTAATAACTACAACAAACAACATAGAATATTCACCAACTAGCAATGTCAGTAATCAGGGATTGGTATATGAATTTATGTTAATGGTATGAGTTTAAGAAATTATATAAAATTTTGTGGAGTGTAAAATTATAAAATTTTAAGAAGTATGAAATTTGACAATTCATATAAATAAAAAATATATTTAAAATATAAGATAATTTAAAATTTTTAGAAATTAGGGTTGCACACCTAGTATCTGTCAGCAATTGTAAGAGTTGATTTTCACTAACGTGAGAGAGTAAAGGGTAGAGCTGAAGATCAAAAACTGAAAAATTGAAAATTAAAGTACATAGATGGTCCTCAACTATAAGACATTGTTTTGTTGAGTCATCCGATTATTAAAAGTTATGAAATGGTCTCTCAACTATAGGGTATTGCTTTGTTTATTCATTCGACTATTAAAAGTTACAAACTTGTCACTTGACTATTCATATGTTTTAAACTCGTTCTTTTTGTTTAAAAAATTGACGACAATATGAGTTGGATGTTAATCTGTTAACAATAATTTAATAAAATATGATCTTAAAATTTCAAACAACTATTATACCTCAGTCAACAGATTAGCATCAAGTTCATATTGTTATCAATCTTTTAACGAAAAAGGACGTAAATAGTTGGATGATCATTTTATAACTTTTAATAGTCGAAAGACTTCACGAAGCAAAGTTATATGGTCAAGGAACCATTTTTTAACTTTTAATAGCCGGAGGATTCAGCAAAATAAGACCCTATAGTCGGGAACCATTTGTATACTTTATCCTAAAAATTATAGTTATCCGAATTGAATTTGAATTTTTATTTAATTTATAATTATTTTATTTTATTTTATAGTATAATAATAACTATTTTATACTTAAAACTAGAAAAATAACTTAAAAATATTATATATCAATATTAATTATTTACTTGAAAAATTAATTTTTTAAAAAAACATTTTTGAAAAAGACTTTAAACTTTACTAAACAGCGTTTAAAAGCCATAAAATAAAATATAAAATTTCAAAATTTAAAGTTAATATGGAAAAATAAAATAATTTTTTTTACTGAACCGAAGTGTATGCACACCCTACTGAAGGAGGGAATAATGTGGAAAATAAATAAATTTAAGGACCCATTTGGATAAAAAGACTTGGGGACTAATGTGAGAAAATTAGTTATATAAAAGGACTAATTTGAACATAAAACAAATTCAGACTCTAATTTGAGAAAAAACAATCGAACTTAAGGACTAAATAAATCTTTTATCTCTTAACTGTTTACTGCTTTCGTTATTGGATAGAAAACTAAATCAATTAGAAGGCTTGAAAACTCGAAAGTTCAATTTGATTAACTCAAATCAGATTTAATCCGATTTGATTAAAAATATTTAAATTTGTTTGATTTCTATCATAAAAACTGCTGCCCCTGTCTGGTGGCGACCACCATTGAACTTATTCATAAAAAAGCTATGGTTGGGGGTGAATGTTAATACTATTGTTTTTAATGATTTTGTTAAGGGATATGGGTTGACCGAGACAGTTGACCGAGCAACCAACTTTATTGGTTCCGAGGAAGCAGCTCGATACGATTCCGTCGGCGCCTCGTCGCAAATATGGAAGCGAAGATAGTTGATCTCGAAACCGGCGAGGCACTGCCTCCTGGGCAAAGAGGAGAGCTTTGATTGAGAGGGCCAATAGTCATGAAGGGTATCACTCTTTTCTACTCTACTCTGAACTCTTATCCGGTGTATTCAATTAGGATAATTATTTAAAATTTAACTAATTTCAACATACAAGATAATTATAAATCAAAAATATTTAATTAAAATTAGATTATACAATTATAAAGTAATTAAAAATTATAATTATATTTCATAAAGTTCAGTTCATAAAAGATTTTTCTTTGATGGTATGAATGTAGGTTATGTAGGTGATGAGAAGGCGACTGCAGAAACCTTGGATTCCGAAGGCTGGTTAAGAACTGGTGACATTTGTTATTTCGATTATGATAAGAGTGTCGCATACAGATATGTCCAAAATCTTTTATATGACCGTGTTCTCGTACTCGTATTCTTAAAAGATCGTATCGTCGTACTCATGAGTGTATCGAAACCTGATTGCAGGTCCCTCCAGCTGAATTGGAACACTTAATTCTTTCCCATCCTAAAATTGCTGATGCTGCTGTGATTCCGTATGTTTTCTTTTTCTTTTTCTCAATGATGATGATAATAGTTTATATTTCGATATGATCTGTGATACTCGGTAATAATATGATGTAGAGTCACTATTCTCATATGGATCGATAAAATGGTTGAGCAGGTACCCGGACGATGAAGCAGGGCAGATTCCCATGGCGTATGCAGTGAGGAACCCTGGAAGTAGCATTATAGAGGCACGGGTCATAGATTTCGTTGCAAAACAGGCATGTTTATAAATCAATAACAGATACATGTGTGTATTTTCTTTGTAGTTAAGATCTAATGTAGGAGTATATGTATATATTTTCTTTTACAGGTTGCGCCGTACAAGAAGATCCGTACGGAAATCTCCGTCCGGGAAGATCTCGAGGAAGGAACTGGTTGATCGTTCTCTATCTGCCGTGTTGTAACTGTTTTTGTTTGAGGAGAAAATTGAAAATATTGAAGAACTGAAGACAGATGAGGGTGAAATATAATGGGAAATTTTGGACTTAGTACTTGGGTTATTTAATATTTTAAGATTAATCTTAAATGCAGTTTACAATATATATTTATTTATGTTAAAATTAGTTTTAAAATCTAAGTAGTGTGAGCTTTAAATTTTTCAAGCCTTTGTTCAGGCCACAAGTAGAGTAATTTATCATTAACTTTTTATCTAATAAACCAGGATTTGATCCATCAAAGTATCATTTTGATATGATGTCTATGTTAGTAGACGTCAATTATGACATTGTGTGCGATTTATAATTAAAACGAAAACGAAAATCAAAATTTAATGTTATAATTGATAATAAATTATTAGTTATAACTTTTCAATCAAATTTAACACCCTAAAATTTATAATTTCACACTTGTTAATATATTTCTTTTAGAAGTTTGTGCGAAAAAAGCATAAAATTTGACGTGGGCCCTTATTGTTTGACCTAGAGAATACGTTCTGTTTAGTGTTGGGTCTTGCTTCACTCCTTTAACCTTTAGAAAAGAACAAGGAAAACCTAAATGGATTCGACACAGGCTGCCACTTTCTTATTCACTGACAAATACCATATGATCCTTTAAATCAGAGAAAAGTTCAAAAGGTAGCTTCTAACAGCTTCATCTGGGCTGTGGAATTCTGGGCTTCTAACAGCTTCATCTGGCGTTCTGAGTTCTCCCTATCACGAGCACTGATTCCAATAATGATATCGAGCATTGTACCGGTTGTGCCAAAGAACACGAGGGGCGCTAGAGATTTCCTCTTTATCCCCACCGGGATCACTAGCAAAGCCCCCGCCACTGAAAACACCCATATGCCCAACGCACTGCACATATTCGACAGCAGTTCCACTCACCTCAATGCATCATCTAATGTATTCAAAACACATAATTGAAGGGAAAGACTGAGATTTAACTTTATGAGGGAAAATGAATCACGAAACTCAATGCTTCGAATCGTAGCACGTTCATTCATCCAGACACATCACATGTTACGTACTATCAGGCCTACCATGAGCATGGGCAAATGGATCCCTCCTCAGGCCCCCAAATTATAAATTCACGTATAATTAAAAAACAATAAATTATTTATTTAATCATTCATCTATTATTTTATTTCTATTTTAATTATCCAATTATTTTTTTCAAAATTATACTTAACGTTACATTTTTTTAACTATTTTTTAAATTATTTTTTTACTTTCCACTTAATTATTCTTTTTTTTTAATTTTTTTGACAAAATTAAGAAGGTTACAATCTAACATGTATCCCTTTTAAAAGAGGATCATATTTGTTTTGTGTGAGTAATTGAGTGTTTAATAAAAAATTTTAATGTTTTCTATTTAAAATTTAATGTATTTATTAAACGTAATATAAAAATAATTTACAAGTGAATTTATTTAGTTTTGTTTATTCTTACAATTCAAATTTTTTATAATTATTATTGAGGGCCTAATTTTTATTTTCGCCTAGTACCGTAAGCCTGATAGTGTATGCAGAAAACCCCACTAACAATCCGAAAGCAGAATCAAGATGGTTGGCGAGTGGATCCTTTTAAAAGGACTCCAATCGGAATTCAATAATATTTTGATTCCTATCGTACTATCATGCTGAAAGCCATACTAACAATCTGAAAGCCGAATCAAAATGGTCGGCGAGTGGATCGTTTTAAACAAACTCCAATCCAAATTCAACAATAGTCTACTTTCTTCAGTCAGATGAATGCAAATTGCAATCATACAGCAACATGGTTCAACTCGATACGTCATGAATTACTTCAAAACACCATAAGCAGTCATCTGCTCATAGAAACAGCCTCAATCATGGTAAATTAATTAGTTAAGATAATTCAAAATAGCCTCAATCATCTTAAACCCTAAAAGCACAAATTCAAACCCTGAACCTGAAGACGCCAAATCGGATGTGATAAAAGGAAGAGCAGAAAACTTACTTGGAAACTGAGCATTCCCCAAGCTGCTTAACCTCTTGGCCACCCATTTCCTGCTCTCTTAGTTATGTGATCTTCACACGTCAGCCCCAAAAGAATAAAGGGAAATCCTAGTTTATCTGCCATCACTTGAGCTTACCAGCCAAAATTAAACCCCAAAGACCCAAATAAGTAGAAAAAGAAAAGATTTTTCTCAAATAAAATTTTAACCAATGATGATGCGAAGACTTTTAGAATTATCCGTCTAAAAATTTGAATCTGTTTATTACAAGCAAATAATCTGAGTATTGTTATCTAAATTTGAATCTGAATTAAATAATATAATCCGTCAGATATAAAAATTTCCAATAATCTGTCGAATAGTTGTATCTGACAAAAAAAATCTAAATTTAAACTTATTTGTTGATATCTGAATCTAAAAAGATTCGAAATATGAGCTACTTTTTCGATATATAATAAAAAATTGAACAAAACTTCCTCATAATTAACAATAAATTGAGACTTTTAATTCAATTCTTCGATGAACTTTGCGAGCACATCAAAGCAACGAAACCTAACACTCAAATTCAAAACAACGAACAACTTAACCACAATTCAAAGCCCACACAAATCCGTAGATCAAACCAACAAAGAGGAAATCATCGACTACGTACGTACCTTCTGGAGATGGCTGTAGAGAAGAAACCGGGTAAAGAGTTAAAGAGGTGTAACTGAACGTGCCGCAGAGACTGAGATAGTTAAAATTCGTCGGACTTTATACAGTAGGAATGTAGTTGCGGAATTAGAACAAAATGATAATCAGACTGAGATTGGGCTTTGCTCAACCATGGTTGCCACTCGGTTATAGCCCATTTGAGCTAGGGATGCGCACGGTGCGAGGCGGGCCGATTTTTTTGGCCACCCGAACCCGATTCAAAAATATAAATTTTATATTTGATCTTATCCTTTCTCGATGAATTTTAGTTTTTTTTCGTCCCGAATTCGTCCTGATTTTCATACTAAAATCTCAATCCTGATTCGACTCGATATGAATGTATTAATATTTAAAATAATATACCGTATAATAATTTTATATTTTTAATAATTAAATAATATATTTTAATAATATAAAATAAAAATTCCTAAAATATTAATATATATATATATATATATAAATTAATCGGGTTGTGTCGGGTCAATGATTTTTCACCTTAAACTAAGCCCCGTCCCATCCCGAAGTTATACACTATATACCCCGCCATGTCTCATCCTGAGCCCCGAAATTTCAAAAAATAAATACCCTTATAGGGTTGGATCGGGTCATAAACCATCAGGTTCGAATATTTTAACCATCCCTAATTTGAGCTCATCCACAAATTTACTTCCATTTTATTATTATAATATAATATAAGTGTCTGTTTGTTTCACGAAAAATAGAATCCAAAAAATAAATGTCATAAAATGAATTACATCTCTTGAAAACCATTCTCTAAAAATCATTTACAATGTTTGAATGATGTTGTGTAATTCATTTTCTATGGGTTGATAATTTTTTTTTTAAATTATTATAAACATTAAATACAATAAATAATATTATTTATTAAAAATAATAATGTTTCTAAAATATTAGAATTATTTATTTAATATTATTTATGTTAATATTATTATTAAAAAAATATTATATCTATAATTTTATAAATTAAAATATTAAGATTATTATATTTTATTAAAATAAAATTATTATAACTTATAATTATAATTTATTAAAATAATAATAATAAATTATTATTTATTTATTTATTAAAACAATGATATTATTAATTTTTTTTAATTATTATATTAAAATAAAAATATTTTGTTATATTTTAAGGAGTATATTTTAAATATTCAACAATTCAATAATATTATTTTATGAAGTTAACAAATAATATTAATTTTATTAATAATTTATTATACATTATGAAAATAAAAGTACAATATTATATATTATAATAATATACTTATAACAATAAGAATACAATATTATATAATTATCAATAAATATAATTTAATAATTAATAAATTTATTAAAATGATACTAAAATATTTTTTAATATAAAATATATAAAATAATAATGTTTTGAGTGTTTATGCTTGAAGTGAAAAGTTCTTAAAATGACTTACGAAAATTCAGACTGTAAGTTATTTTTCAAAAAACACAAAGAAAATTCAGTTGAATATGAAAATGAATTATATTGACCATCGCCAACCAAACACTGAAAAATAAGTAAAACATTTTCTGGAAAATCAATTATAGTGAAACAAACAGACCCAAGAAAAATTGTTTAACATAAAGATGATCTAAAGGCATTTGGGAAGAGATACGAATCAAACATGACAAGGTACCTTGGCACAAGATTATTTGGTTTCCCATTCACATCCCAAAATTCAGCATTATTACTTGGTTGACAATTCTTGATATACTCCCAACAAGCGATAGACTTATTCGTATGGGAATTACCACTGTCGGTTCTTGTGTATTATGTAATGATGCCCTTGAATCGAGAAATCATTTGTTTCTTGACTGTGCAATGGTTGCTTCTCTATGGAATGGAATTTTAAATCTCTCTCACTTGGCCAAGCCTCCTATGTCATGGGATAACATGCTTGCTTGGGCTTCTTCAACTTGGAAAGGTAAATCTCTCCTTACTTTCATCATGAAGATTGCTTGGTGTGCTTTCATCTACATTGTTTGGGAGGAAAGAAATAGACGACTTTTTCAAGGAAGGGTTCGAACCGTAGAAGATATATTAAGTTCCATTAAGGAGATTTTTAGTACTCAACTTAGAAATAGCGATCTTAATAGACTTGATAATGTTAATACACTTCTTTGTAACAATTGGGGTATAGGCTAACCTTTTTTTTGTTGTAAATAGCATGTCTTTGATCCATGATTGGGATGTTTTGTACTGAACTCTTATTTGGATAATAAAATTTTACTTATCCAAAAAAATAATAATAATAATAATGAATTCATTAAGTGACTTCAATGGTGAAAGAGAATATTATTTTTTTCTCGAGATCTTAGGTTTTGTAGGATGCGCGTTCATTGTAAATGGACTTGATTCGGGTTCTTAAAGAACCGAAAGGAGTTACTTGATACCGACTTGAAAAGCTTGTGAGCAACTCTAAAATAGTAATATATGAAAATTTTAATTTTTAAAATTAAATTATTAATAAAATTAATATTCAAATATTATTTTTTTAAATATAATATAAGGCTATATATGCTTAAGGTTTATGTTTGAACTTGAGTTTGAATTTGAATCAAACTTGAGTTTGAGCTTTAATCGAGTTAATTATGAGACTGTTTCAAGTTCAAGTTTTTTTTAATTGAAGTTGAACTTCTAAATCGAGTCAAACTTTAATTTTTGATTTCAAATTCGAATCGAATTTAACAATTTTATTTATACAAACTTTTGAATCGAATCGAATTCAATTTATACTTTCGATTCAAATTCATCAATATTTGAGTTCAACTTGTTTACGGTCCCACTAGCAACGTAAAAAAATACTCTACAAACATGAATGTGAAGTTGCCATAAACAATGATCATGTGATGGCAGAAAATTTTCTTGATATTATCGGTGTATAAACAAATTATCTTCAATAATTCATATTATATAATATTAATTAGGTTACTGATATAATTTTTATCACGTGTTATAATGGGATGAGTAACCAGTAAATGTTAGAAATCATTTATCTTGAGCTACAAACACTATCAGGATAACCGTTCAATCGAATCAAGTTAAAAAAAATTTAAGTTATATTATAACTTAAATTTTATTTAAATTTTTTTAGTCGAGTCCAATTATTCGAATATATGTTTAAATTTATTTGTAAATATTTATAATATTATTGAAGTATTTTATTCCAATTTAAATGATTTCCTATAATCATATACAATACATGTATGTTGCTTCATGTTTATTTTCATATGTGATATACATACATTATATAAAGCTGATAGACTCAACTTAAACTTGAGAATCAATTTATTATTTACTAAAACTTTCGAGTTACTATTCGTGTTTTATTTTATAACCCAAATAGAATTTAATTTTTTTTTAAATCGAATCAAATTTATAAAGTTACGAATTTAATCAATTTGAGTATGAGGTTTCATGGGTTAAATCAAGTCAAAAAGGTCAACTTTTCGATTTGACCCAAGTGTTATTATAATGATGAAATATTTGTTTTGATGCAACATCCAAGGCGGTAAAAGGAGTAAAAGAAAGGGCGAAAATCTGGTTCAATACTCTGATTGCAAGTGAATGAATGGGCTTAATGAAATCCTAGGATTAAACATAATTAACACTTCTCTTAATGACAACAATGGTGAAATACTAACCCTAGATTGCCAGTTGATTAGCAGGTTTCATTAAAAACGTAAAAAATTACAGTTCTCTTCCTTCGAATTATTGTCTACCTTTCTTTCCTACGTGCCCGGTCTTCCGTTTGTGACGACTGAAATCCGACACGAAACGAAATGTCTGACCACGGCCTTCCTCGGCGCATACATAAGGACGAGCACCTGTGTGAACCCTAATATGTTCGGTTCGAGCCCATGCCCACTTGAATGTCATCTTGCAGCCCTTCCATGGGCATTTAAGAGGCCGGTCATCTAAATGAACTCGACGATGCTGAACCAGATATTTGTGTGAGAAGAACTTCTTCCCACGCTCTTTGACAGGACAAATGTTTCGTTTGTGCATGAGCAGCGCTTGTTTTGAGCCCAAACTCATCGAGCAGCCTTCAATGTCACACTGGTAATCCGTTTCTTTGTTTCTTACTTTTGCAGCGTTGTGACGGCTTCAATTTTCGAATTCAAAGCATTCTTCTTACTGGATTGCTTCTCTTTCGGTTTTGTTTCCAGCTCTCTCAGAGGCTTTCGGCTTCTTTTGCTTCGGCGTTTGTTTGGTCCACCTTCAGTCTCGTCTTCATCAGATGAATTGCACTGTCTAGCACTTTGCTTAATTCTGGTGTTCCAATCCCGAGTCTCTTGTTTCACTTGCTGAGAGACTACTTGTTTTGTTGACTGATGTTTCGCTCGTTTCGCATTCCGAGGGTTTACTTGTTTTACTTTTCGTGGTGTTGGGGCTTTCCTTTTTCCGCTTCTAAGACTCTTTTTTGATTGATGAGAAGTATCATACGATGAATCATCTGAAATTGCATCTTCAGTCTCAAGAATCTTGGTTTGCTTACTTCTCGGGGTCCTCCTAGGCTGCCGAAGTGGACTGTCATCTGGAGAATCAGATGAAACTGCGTCTTCCCTCTCAATAAACTCAGATAGATGACTTCTACGAACTCTCCTATCACTAAATTTGGCCGCTATGCTACTAGGAACCCTCCGATGCTGCTGTTTAGGATTATCCTCGACTGAATCATCTGAAAACTCATCATCTCTTTCGACGCACTTCATTTGCTTGCCTCTCAGAATCCCCCTAAGCTGATTCTGAGAGTCATCGTCCGAATCTTCATCTGACATTGCATCATCGCACTCAAGAAGCTTTCTTTGTTCGTCTTTGCGCATTATTTTTGAGATTGTGGCATTCCTCTTGTAGTTTTATTTTAATTACTCGTTATTAAAAACTAATAAAATTACTTAACTGATATTGTATATATTTCTATTTTATTTTAATGATAATATGATATTGTATATAGGTGATATTTTTTAGCTTTACATTCTTTTATTATTGAAATTTGTTACAAGTTTAGAGAGTAACAAAAAAATGTAAAGTTAAAAAATAACACATTTATTTAAAATATTCTTTCTAATATTAATTTTAAAAAATATAAAATAAATATTAAATTCTAATTTTATTAAAAATGAATAAACATTATTAACCGTTGTTAAAAAATTATAATTAATGAATAATAATTCATTTGATCCCTCCATTATAATTAAAAATTTATTTTAATATTTTTTTATATTTTTTAACAATTAATTTTAAAAGTCAATAAAATTTTCAAAAATAAATGAAATTTTTAAATTTTTAAATTATAAAATATTTTTTATCATCATCATCTTGTAAAAGAAATACTAGTTATAAAACTTTTATAAAATTATTCATATTTTAAATTACTTACCCTCAAAGTTTTCATATACTAGATTATACGTATTGTGTAATTTCATACAAAAATCAAAATTTGTCAAGTTACAAAATAATTTGCAAAAGAATATTTAAAGATTTTAATGTATAAAGTTTATTTTTTACACACAAAAATAAATAAAGTTAAAGTTTTTACACAAAAATCAAATTAATTACATATTAGATACTATTTTAAAAATATTTACAAAATTAACACTCGATTTTTACACTTCATCAAACGGCGCAATACATGAGTCGTGTCTTACCCCATGTGGCGCCACATCAGGGTAAGGCACAGTGCGTGAGTCGCGTCTTTCTATAAAGGGTGTTAGATCAGAAAATAAAGTTACATGATATCTGACAGCTGACAGGAAAATAAAGATTGATAGGGTATTAAATACAGTTTTTTTTCGCCATTTTTTTTTTGTACAAAGGGAGCCCTGCAACAGCAGTGAAGAGAGAACACTTAGCTAGGCATGTCCAATTTAGCAACCGCTTGAACTCATCTGTAGCCTGAGATAGCATCTGCAGATTCCTACATCCACCACGCCCAGTGTGTGCGTGACAATCCGCGACCTTGTTCGCTTCACGGTCGATATGCTGGATGGTGACACTCCAGTCATATTGAAGAAGTCTATGCGTTCTTCCGATGATAGTAGCTTCATAATTAATTGATGATTAAATACACAGTTTAATCTATATTCTATTTAACAGATTAATTAATCAAACCGTTAATACTATACGATTTCGATTAACCGAACCGTTAAAAATAATAGTTAACAGTTAAGGTTACGAAGGTTAACCGTTAATAAATTAAATTTCTAATTATATTTCTAATTTTTTTATATTTTTACATAAATAACTTAATATAAATTTCTATTATTTATAATTTATAGATATTTTTAATAAAATTTGTATACAAATAACTTAATATACATTTTTTATTATTTTTAATTTTTATTTCTTTAAAAATATAGAACTATAGTTACACCAATATATAATTGTTTATTGTTAGGTACTGAGATGTTAGTTGATCTACATAATTACATCGGTGTAAGTATGTGTTAACTGTTACACTTTTTATTTTATTTACTTACACCGTTGTAAATATGTGTTAAGTGTTACCCTTTTTGGTTTATTCACTTATGTATTAAGTTCTACACTTGTTCATTTTATTTACTTATACCGGTGTAAGTATGTGTTAAATGCTACATTTTTTTAATATGAATTATGAAAAAATTTGACAAATAAATATAATAGGTTAACCTAGAACCGAACCTTTAATAACCATTAACTATTAGAAGTTAACCGTTTTTTAATAGTTAAATTACGGTTAGAAAAATCTTATAACCATTTTTACAGGTAATTGACCGTTTAAGTTAAACGATACGATTAACCGTCCATGAACAGTCAAAATCATCATCGTATACTGCAAGTAATTGTCAGCATATCGTATAATGATATATAATATCATCCTTAATGAACATGCTACTCTATTTTAATATCCAACAACGACACCCAACTTTATACAATGGCCAAGCTCTCCATTCGATGACCACAACGACAGAAAGAAAGAAAGAACGGACAGGAAGGAATTCGAACATACCGGAACTATGTATTCACCAACTCCGCAGTGGTGGGCGGAGGAGCTTCCATTACTAATGACCCAAAGGATGGCAGAAGCCAGCCCTTCTTCTGGGCATAGTCCGTATAGAAACTGGATTTATCTTTTGCATTTGGGATATCAAGAGCTAGGTCATCCAGCCCCTCCTTCACCCGGGTGAACCCTTTGCTCATTTGATTAATAGTGATTAGCCCCTCGTCGAAACACACCTGTAGCAGATCCAACATCCTATCGTTCTTCTTCTCCATGGCCATCACCAGTGCTTTCTTAACCACTTCGTGGTTAAAGAATGACATCCCAAGGCCTCGGATACACCGGCAAGCTTCACCTACAACACCTCCGCTTTCGTACTCCTCGAGCCATGCGGACAGTCTCACTTCCACTGCAATTTGGTGTCAACTTGCTGGCGATCTCATCAAGATTCAATGGGACCAACACATCATCAATAACAGCTCTAGCCAAGAAGAGAGCGAGTTCAGTCGAAGCATCCAAAATATCCAAGGCAGTGTCTTCCGCAGACTCCAGAAGCATGGCAAATCCATTCACTATATCTTCAGTTGAAAAGATCTCAATGTGAAGAGCAGGGAGCAAAACAGATGCCATTTCTTTCTCCCTGTTCTTCCTGTCCAGGGCAAGAGTGATAAGCTTCTTCAAGAAAATAGGATTAAATTCAAGCAGCCCTAGATCTTCAAGACTCTGGATGAGTTCCGGAATATCATCAGACAGAAAATACTCATGAATTATAGTTACAACCTCCTCCTTGTACTGGCTCGTTTTTTTGTCTTCATTTTGAGCTTCTCCATCTTCGCACGAGGACTTTGTGAATGATGCATCAAGCCATCCTTCAGAAATAGCCTTGGGGACAATTGATTGAAACAAAGTTTTCGCGGATGGAATGTCAAGGGCAAGATCATCAAGACCTTCTGCAAACCGAGCAAACCCTTTCACTATTTGACTTGAACTTATCAACCCTTCCTCAGCCGCTTCCTTCAAGAGTTTCAGCATAAGTGGTTTGGCTGCTTGAATTTCCACGTCAAGAACCAAAGCCCTCTTAACAACTTCATGATGAAAGAATGAAACACCTAATTCCCTTATACACCTACAGGCCTCAAGTGTGTCACCACTATCAAAATACTCCCTTAAAAGATCAGCAATCTTTTTCTTCATTTCTTTAACTGTGACATGAATGCTACCAACCCATCTCCTCTCCAAAAGTTCAGCATGGTGGGGTGCTGAGAGATAGCTCTTCTCCGCAGTTTGCAAAACCAGATACCCCTTGGAAGATTCAGGAAGTGTCTTCTTTGCCCTCGAGAGGAAAGCTGGAGGCAGTATCTCATCAACCACAGCACGAGCTACAAACAGAGCAAGGATATTGACCGCATCCGTTATGTCCACAACAAGGTCATCAGCATCCTCGAGAAGCATAACAAAACCATCCTTAATCTGGGTTGGGCTGATGACATAGGCATATAGTGCAGAAAGCAAAACCGAGGCCATTTCCTTCTCTTTATCATGCCTGTCCATGGCCATGGAGACAAGTCTCTTAATAAAATAAGGATGAAATTCACTTGAGCCAAGATTTTTGAGGTCGGTGCTGCCAATTCCACATCACCGGTGCTAAAATATTCTTCTATTATATAGACAACAGCTTTCTTGTACTTATCTAGGGGGTCAGAAATAGTTGACCCAACAAGTTTATATGGTTCCTGGCAAAGACAAGAGTAAAGAAATTAAGCATCACCAAAACTATTTCACAAATGAGTATCATGGCAGGTACTAGTGAAATTAACTCTATAAACAATGGTGGTTTAACAGAAGAGACTAAAGGTACAAATACCTCTCCACTGTCATAGTTAGGATCATTTCTATCGATATGTGATTCACAGTCAGTATCAAGCAGTTTCTCCCATGTGCCCTTGCCACCAGCACCATCTGTTTTAACATTATTAAGGAGGAAAGGAACCAATCGGTAAGAAAAAGAAAAGATAACAACTCCTTGGTGAATCCCCCACATCTCAAGCTAAGTTCTTTGGCAAAATACAGATACAAAGCAACATAGCATCATAAGCCAACATTAAGGCCAGCTTATCATTAGGATTCAATGAATTACATGCAGAGAAGAAAGCCGAATCGTGGAATAATAAAAGGCAAGATGAAACTCCTTTAAGTGCTAACATAGCTACAGGAATAAAATCAACAAACAAAATTTGAAACTTCGCAACTTCTTTTCATCTTACTAAGGCCCCAATTTGTTAAGAAACACTCTTAATTACTAGCTGAGCAAGCTAAGCAAGGGCCATACCAAGTATCAACCCCGACAAAAACCACAATATCACAAAATCCAGAAGTAACTTGAAATGATTCTTTTAATATCAGATTACATGTTTAAGGTGAAACTGATGATGAGTAGTCAACCTTTACACAGGTTTTTGGTCATCCATCTTTTCTTCCCCCAAACCCCACTTCATTAAGCAAAAATCAGCTTGCACCGATCACTGATTTGAATTCAATTATCCCACCAATAAAATATGAAGAATGTGATCCACAAATAATTATTAAACGAAAAATGAATAAATACCATCCACAAGGCTATCAAACTACAAAATAAATACACAAAGAGGTTAGAGGAATAAATAAATGAATTAAGACCCCAGAGAGGTTAGCAAGGGGAAAAAACAATTGTAAAACAATAACCAAGGCAACGAGAAGTCTCACCCTTCTTTTACACGGACAAACTTCCCTGAGTGAGACGACGAACATGCTTCACTCCAACACACAGGTTGCCACCTTACCACCAGCAGGAACCTTCAATTGGTGATCGGAAAGCAAGGAAGTAGGGGATTTCGGAGACGACGACAATCTAGGAGATGATAAAGCAATCTCCACATTTTGACTCGCTAATTTTAGCATCTCCCTTTGTTCATCAGTAAGAAATCCCTCACCTGATGCCATTTACTCTTCACCAATTCTAAATATCTGTAAGTAAAATACTCTCTCCAAGATTAAACTGTTACTGGATGAACTATTTCGATTGAAATAAACAATTAATTCAGGAAATATTGATTAGCCATAAAAATTTAAATAAAAGGAACGGAGAAAAACAGTACAATGCAATAAAATCTCATCTGAAAAGTATTACACTGTTATCGGATGAACTACGTTCAGTTAGAACAACAATTAAATAAAGAAATCTTGATTAGCATTAGGGAAAAAAACTTAAAAGTAGTGAAGGAAAAACAGTGGAATGCAATAAAATCTCATGGACCAAGTAAGATAAGCCGGGCATTTACTAAAAGCGTGACGGTTACACTCAACACTCTACTTCCGTTAATGTTCCCACTATCTTCCCAGCAACAAAACATGAAGATGGTAACAGATTCTAACGAAAGAAAAATAATGTGAATGAGAAAAAAATACCAGATTCCTAGTGTGAAACTTGGATAAACGAACATAAAATGAAGTAAGAACCCTATTCCGATCCTCCTCCTGTTCGTGGCTGGGATCTGAAGCCAAAACAATAGTAAACCAGATCTCTGAACCGGAGCTCCTATTCCAGTAACACTAATAAACGGCGAGCTCAAGAAGGAAAGAGCCAAAAATGAAGCCCTATATTGAAGGAAATGGGTCGTCGGATCAAAGTTCCGGGTCGGAAATATGTTAGATTAAGGAAATGGACGACGGCTAGAAAAAGAAGGGATAGAATACTCAATATATAGAGGCTGCGGTTATAATCACACGTCACTAAAGGGAAGAGGATGTTCTCGGTTTTAAGTCCACGTGGCATCGTTACTACAAGGCACGGACTAAAGTGACGGCTCCTTGTCTCATATATATATATATATATATATTTCGGTAAATTACATGTTTAGTATTGTAACAACACTTTTATTCTATTTTGATTATTCAATTATCAAATATTTAATAAAAAAAATGTGTAACTTTTAAGGTTTGATTTGATGAAATTAATCTTTATTTATATCAGTAAACGAGTGGATGAGAATACATGGCATTCACAAAAATAAATTGAATGTGAAATTCTTTTAAAATAATTACAATAATCATGTTTTGTAAAATATATTAAATTTTAAAGAGTATCTATTTATATTTAATATAAAAAAGCTGTGTCAAATGAATATAAAAAAATAAATGGAAAAGTAGAAAATTTTGAATTTTGATATTAAAATATGAAATATTATTTTGTGTAATTTGAATACATTTGTGCACATTAAGCAAGATCTCGCATGTAATGGAAAACAGGCATTCATTGCTTGGCAGCAGTTGAAGGATCCTTTTTCTTGTTCTTCCAGAACTCAGCTTTCTTGGTCTTCCTTTTGGCTTTCACCATCCCAATTTTACTGTTAATTATACCCATTATGGCACTCTTGTTCCTCTTGTTCTGTTTTGCAACTTTCACATCCAATATCGATCTCAGCTTTTCATACGACTTCACATCCGGAACTTGCCCCCCCTTTTCACCATCTGCTTGTGATAATAGAATGCCCTCTTGAAATCCCGAACACGAACAAACGCGTAGATCATTGTCGAATACGTGGCGGAATCCGGTTTTAAATCAAGAACCTCCATTTCTTTCAACAACTGCGGCAATTTGTGGTGTTGGCCTCCCCTTGCATACGCATTCATCAGCATGTTATATGTCATCTGTGTTGGTTGGAAGCCCATCTTCCCGAACTCGGAAATAACATCCCTTGCTTCCACATATTGACCTAGTTTGGCGAATCCGTCAAGAAGAATGTTGAAGGTAACCCGAGTGCCTTCTATTTTTTTCTTTGATCATCAGCTTCCATACTCAACTGTCGCCCGCACGCCTGAATGCATCCAATAGAGCAGTGTAGGTTTCAATGGAAGGTTTAATTCATTCTCTCTGCATATCCTCGAATACGGTAGAGGAGCTGAGGGACATGACTTGAAGAATCTGATAATCGGGTCTTTTATATGCTTTTTTTCTTCGTTAATTTCAAGTTTGAGTTCTTGTTCTTCAGGTTCCTAAAGAAAAGGGAGGAAAATAGGGAATGAAGAGTGAGATGTACAAGGAGGGGGAGGAGGCGTTGCAAAGATGGTGAAGGAAGGAGGAAAGGATTTAGAGGTTGGTAGCATTAAAAAGAGTTTCCAACTATGATTAATAAGGAAGTGACGGTGACAAATGAAGCAGGGTGTAGAACACAAGCTTAACTGTCATCGCCAAGGTTGAATCGTTCTTTTTCTTTTTCTTTTCATGTTGATATTCCATATTTTGAGCTTATTGTCATGGAACGCCAGCCCAAGACTGAGCCCAGTTCATTCAAGGCTGCCAGAGACTACCTTTGCCACGTTTTGGACCTTCTAGAAGACCCAGCAGAGTTGGCCCATCCACCTTGGAGAGAGAAAAGACATGATAATTATTTGAAATTATCTTAGAGATAATTCCCACTAATTATTTATTAATTTAGAGTTATAGATAGAGTAGGGCTCTCATCCTGACTATTGATGTAATTTAATATTAACCGGTGATTGTAGGGGGCTCCAACTATAAACGGAGGCTCACCCACACCTCACGTACTCACTTCAGATTGAAGAATACAAGTTAGCATTCACTCCAAACTCTCTCTTCTCCATTTGTGCGCCAATCCCTCTATTTTCCCCCTTTTCCTTTATTTTTGCAACGTTCTAAGCATTCTTGCTTAGTGGAGGTTTGGGTTACTTAGCTGATTTTCGACCTTGAAAACGACTAAGGCCACACGAGCTTGCTAGCAGCAGTCTAGCCCCGTGACCAGTGGTATCAGAGCTTGTTTTTGCTGATTTTTTGTTGGTTCGAGATGGCACCACAACAAGGCGAGGCAACAGGTTCCGATGGGAATGAAGCCCGCAATGCTAGAAAGAAGAGAGCACCATCGAAAGATGTTCTCTTCCATCCAGGAGAAGGTTATCATGCTCGAGGGTTCCATGACAGAAGCCAAGAGAGTGATGGACATGTTGGAGTCCGTATACCTTGAAAGGCTGGGATCGTTGGATCTCAAGAAGCTGGAGTCCTTGGAGGATATCAGGGAGGAGGTTCATGATTCACTCAATGAGGTGGATGTGAAGGCAACTGGTCGAGGTAATTCCTTAGAAGCCATGGTGGTGGCTTTAAGGAAGGAAGTCGAGGAACTCAAGAGCAAGGGTTCCGATTCTGAGGTGGTCGAGCTGAAAAGGGAGGTTGAGTTGTTCAAGACAGGAACTGTTGGTGTGCAAAGCTGCGTTCGGGAATAGTGTAGCCACGGTTGCACCAAAAGCCTTGGGTGACATCCCTAAGCCAGAGAAGTTCAAAGGGACCAGGTCCGCCCAGGATGTTGAAAATTTTCTTTGGGGGTTGGACCACTACTTTGCAACCACAGACATCACGAAAGATGCCAAGAAAGTAAGCATCACCAGTGTTTACTTGTCAGAAGTTGCCCTCATGTGTGGCGACGCAGATACAACGTTTGTCGAATTAATGCTCCAAGTCCCGAATTTGAGTGAAGAGGATGGGTTCTTCACCTTCATGGCTGGTTTGAAACCATGGGCGAAGAACGAGCTAGGGGGACGAGGAGTTAAGGAGCTCTCGGTTGCCTTGACGACGGCCGAGTCAATTAGTGTGCTTGGCGTCAAGAAGGTGGACTCCAAACCAAAGCCGAAGTTCTGAGACGGTAGTGGTGATAGGGACAAGGCGTCCAAATCCGAAAAAGATTCGAGTGGCACTGACAAGCCATCGAATGGTAAGCACTCGGATAAGAAAGACAAGCATATTATCCAGTGTTACAACTGCAAGGGCCAAGGGGAATTTGGCGAGGGACTGTCCATAGAAGAATAAACTCTCGGCCATCAAGGAGAAAGATGGGGAAGAGAGTGAGACTCTTAAGCTTGGCTCCATCCTTAGCATAATGGAGGTCAATAAGGGTCGAAAGAAGAAGGGGTTGATGTTCGTTGACGTTAACGTTGCTGGCCAGAAATTGAGTGCACTAGTGGACACCGGTGCCTCAGAGTTGTTCATGTCAGAAAAAGTTGCCAAGAGACTTAGCCTTCATGTGGAGAAGGTAAGTGGTTCTATCAAGACCGTCAATGCCAAAGAAGTTTCGATTACGGGGTCGCAAAGGGAATTGAGTTAACCATTGGAGGTTGGTTCGGAAGGGAAGCCATCAAGGTGATTCCTCTTGACGACTTTGACTTCGTGCTTGGGTTAAGTTTCTTGGACCGGATCATTGCTTTCCCAGTACCTTTTGCCGGTTGTTTGTGCATTCTGGATCCAAAACAACAATGCATTGTTCAAGTGAGCCGAGGGCCCGGAGTAGGGGCCAAAGTTTTGTTCGCAATCCAGTTCTCAAAGCCGGTGCGCAAGGAGGAACCGACCTTCTTAGCTGTCTTGGTGTGTGATGAGCTAGCCACAACCAAGGAAGTCCCCGACGTGGTGAGTCACGTTTTGGCAGAATTCAAAGATGTGATGCCTGTCGAGTTGCCAAAGAAGTTACCTCCAAAGAGGGAGGTAGATCACAAAATTGAGCTTGCGCCGAATGCGGAGCCACCCGCTCGAGCCTCTTACCAAATGGCTCTGCTCGAGTTAGAGGATATGCGCACATAGTTGAAGGATCTCTTCGATGTCGGATACATCCGACCATCCAAGTCCCCCTATGGTGCTCTAGTGCTGTTTCAGAAGAAACACGATGGTTCTTTGCGGATGTGCATCGTTTACCGGGCTTTGAATAAGCTCACGATGAAGAACAAATACCTGATTCCTCTCATTACGAACTTGTTCAATCATCTTGGTGGTGCAAGGTGGTTCACCAAGTTGGATTTACGATCGGGCTATTACCAAGTCAGGATAGGCGAGGGAGATGAACCGAAGACAACTTATGTGACTAGGTACGGTTCGTATGAAGACCTTGTGATTCTCTTTGGCCTCACGAATGCTCCAACCACTTTTTTCACCCTGATGAACAAGGTGTTGCAACCCTTTCTGGATCGATTTGTTATAGTTTACCTCGACGAAATCATCATCTGCAGCAAGATGTTGGAGGAGCATGTTGAACACTTGAAGAAAGTGTTCATGGTGTTACGAGAGAATGAGCTCTTTGTCAAAGAAGATAAGTGTTCATTCGCCAAAACGGAGGTTTCTTTCCTTGGCCACATTGTTGGAGGTGGCAAGATCTGGTTAGATAGGGACAAGGTTTGAGCCATTGACGAATGACAGGTGCCAACCAAGGTGACGGAGCTGAGGTCATTCCTGGGGTTAACCAACTATTACCGGAGGTTTGTCAATGGTTACTCAAAGATCGCAACCCCCTTGACCGAGTTATTATAGGAAGACAAGGCGTGGGATTGGGGCCCAAAGTGTCAAAGTGCTTTTGACGAAATCAAGCTTGCTATGATAAGCGAGCCAGTTTTGGTGTTGCCAGATCACACCAAGCCCTTTAAAGTATTCACCGATGCATCCGACGTTGCCATTGGTGGGGTCCTGTGCAAGAGGGACATCCAGTTGCTTATAAAAGTCAGAAGCTCAATGAGACCGAGAGGAGATACACGGTCTATGAGAAAGAGATGACTGCGGTTGTGCATTATTTGCGCACCTGGCGACATTTCTTGCTTGGGTCCAAGTTCGTGGTGTTTACCGACAATGTTATCAACAGCTACTTCTTAACCCAGAAGAAGTTGTCACCAAAGTAGGCTCATTGGCAAGAGTTTCTTACCGAGTTCGATTTTTCCTTGGAACACAAACCAAGGAAGGTAAATTCTTTGGCCGATGCATTAAGCCGAAGGTATGACATGGAATTTGTGAGTTTACCGACAGGACAGATGCGGGAGCACATCAAGAAGGGGTTACTACATGATCCGATAGCCCCTTCATTGATTGAGCTTGCCAATAAGGGAAAGACTCGAAAGTTTTGGCTCGATGGAGGCTTGTTGTATGCTTGAGGACACCGCCTCTATGTGCCACAGTTTGAAGGATTACGAAAGGAGCTCATGAAGGAATGCCATGATTCCAAGTGGGCGGGACATCCGGGGATCCACCGGACTTTGGCCTTGATAGCATAACACTATTATTGGCCGTACATGGGCAATGATGTTGAGGCATATGTGAAGACATGTCTTGTGTGCCAACAAGATAAGATAGAGCAGTGGAAACCAGCTGGATTGTTGCAGCCTCTTCCTATCCACGAGAAACCATAGGAAAGTCTTTCCATGGATTTCATTGTCGGTTTGCCAGTTTTCGATGAATTTTCTAGCATCATGGTCGTGATTGATAGATTTTCCAAGTATGTGACCTTTATTCCAGCATCCAAAGTATGTCAAGCCGAGGAGGCCGCTTGTCTTTTTCTCAAGTACGTGGTGAAGTACTGAGGTGTTCCAAAGACGATTATCAGTGATCGAGACACAATGTTTACTAGGAGGTTCTGGAAGGAGTTGTTCAAGTTGATGGGATCAAGCTTGAACTTCTCGACGAGTGTTTATCCACAGATGTATGGGAAGACCAAGAGAGTGAATGCACTCGTAGAGATTTACTTGAGGCACTATGTGAGTGCCACGCAACGTGATTTGCTGAAATTGTTGTATATAGCCCAGTTTTCCTATAATTTGCAAAGGAGTGAAGCGACCAATCAGAGTCCATTTGAAATTGTTACCGGGCAGTAGCCACTCACACCAAACGTGGTTGTGACTGGGTACCAAGGACCGAATCTAACAGCATATCAATTTGCCAAGGAGTGGCAAGAACAACATGAACTCGCCCGAGCTTGCTTGCACAAGGCCAGGAAGTGGACCAAGAAGTGGGCGGATCAAAAGCATCAGGATGTGAACTTTGAGGTTGGTGACCTATTCCTTGCCAAATTAAGTGGTATATTGCACAACCTATATCACAAAGGGCTTGTGCGAAGATACGAGGGGCCATTCAAAGTTTTGAAGCGAGTAGGCACCATAGCCTACAAATTGGAGTTGCCTTCGACCATCAAAGCTCATCCTATGTTCCATGTGAGTTTGTTGAAGCTGTACTATCAGGATGAGGAGGAGCTAGATCGAGGCAAGTCACACCGAGCGCCAGTCGGGGTAAAGGTCTCTTATTAGAGAGAAGTAGAAGCTATCCACGCAGAGAGAGCTGTTCATGGAGTGGGAAAACGAACATGGCATGAATACCTTGTTTAGTGGAATGGACTTCCAAAGAGTGAGGGAAGTTGGGAACCTACCAAAGCCTTATGAAAATTCTGAGATAAGATAGACCAGTTCCACTCTAGCTGCGCAACGAGGGTGTCACTAGAACTAGTAGGGGAGAATATCACGGACCGCCAGCCCAAGACCGAGCCCAGTTCATTCAAGGCTGCCATAAACTACCTTTGCCACGTTTTGGGCCTTCTAAAAGACCCAGCAGAGCTGGCCTATCCAACTTGGAGAGAGAAAAGGCATGATAATTATTTGATATTATCTTAGAGATAATTCCTACTAATTATTCATTAATTTAGAGTTATATATAGAGTAGGGCTCTCATCCTGACCGTTAATGTAATTTAATCTTAACCGTTGATTGTAGGGGGCTCCAACTATAAAAGGAAGCTCACCCCCACCTCATTTACTCACTTCAGATTGAGGAATACAAGTTAGCATTCACTCTAAACTCTATCTTCTCCATTTATGAACCAATCCCTTTATTTTCCCCCTTTTCCTTTGTTTTTGCATCGTTCTAAGCATTCTTGCTTAGTGGAAATTTGGGTTACTTAGTTGATTTTCGACCTTGAAAATGACTAAGGTCGCATGAGCTTGCTAACAACAGTCTAGCCCCGTGACATTATCATATAAAACAGTGAGACTACTGGCTAGCGGGTAGAATAGAACTATTAAAAAATTGGTTAAAACTAGAAAGATGGCTACTCGAAGATGGGTTGAGAGTTGAGACTCGAGAATAATAATGGACATGTATATAAATGAGTTATAATTTGATCTAATTTTATAAAAGATAAAATATATAAATAGTCTTTTATTATTAAGGTATAAATATAAAATAAGTATACAACTTATAGGTGTTTAAATTATTTTTTGACTTGTTTTGGTGTCTAACGTTATAAACGTTCCATTTTAGGTGTCTCGATCGTAATAATTGTTAAATAAAAATCATTATCTAATCGTTATTCATTTATTTTCGGACATGTAACATTGATTATATTTTCTATTTCAGTTTTCTATAAAATTCGAATATATAAAAATAAAATAAATAAAATATTAAAATCAATATTTCAATCTTAATATTAAAATTATTATTTTAACCTAGAAAATAAAAACCTAAAAGTTACCATGATCCTTTTTTCCTCTGTTTAAACTCTCATCCTCCATAATTTTCTTCTGAAGTCTCTTCCTTCCTCGTTCTTCTTAGATTTCCCTTTTCCTTATCATCATACTTTGTTCTTCCCAAAACTAGGGTTTTAGCATCGTACGGACTCTTTATCTTAAAAACTGTGAATTATGTCGAGTGAATCTTCAAAATCGTATCATAAAGGGTCGAGTATTGTTATTATGGAATGAGGGCTCCGATTTGCAGTTCAAATGTGCCTCGAAGCAAAGGAAGGAGATTTTATGGGTGTTCACAAATGTAAGAGTTATTTTTTAATCTGCTAAATTAATGCGTAAGAGTATAGAACCAAAAAAATTGTTGAACTATATTTTGATATAATAATTAAGGCAAAATATTTTTGTACGTAAATAAGATTTATTCAAAGTTTTTCAAAGTTTTCAAAAATAATTCAAAGTCTATTTATAAGTGGAATTGAGCACAAAACATTTTTCTGGACAAGTAGTACCGATACTATTCTTATAGTATCGATATCTCATGAACAGTACTGATATTGTTCATATGGTACCGATACCAAAGGTAAGGGAAATATCGATACTCACTAGGTAGTAGAACATTGCTTAAATTCCAGAATGCAAAAATGGTACCGATACCCAAATGGGTACCGATACTACTATGTAATACCAATACTACTCTATATAGTAGTATCGATACCATGAGCATAGTATCAATACCATCAGGCCCCAATGGCTAGTTTAGGAGTACCGATGCCCTCTGTTCTGGACAGCTTTATTTTGCACAAAATTTGATCCCCAACGTATCCAAATCACTCCCAACGGCTAGAAATAGTCACTACAACTTTCCAACATATAAATACAAGTTGAGGACACTTGAAGAAGGGTTAGAAACACCTATCCAAGTAATCAAACACAAGAGAAGAGTTTTTCATTCTTATTTTCACTTATCTTGTAAATATTGTGTTTGTGTGAGCTAAATTCTTGTAAACACCTACCTTTGAGAGGTTTATTTGTTTACTTCTTTTTATCTTTTTGTAAAGGGGTCTTGGTTCTATCTTAGCCAATTCAAAATATAGGGAGTTGTAAAGGTTACTCTTGATCCTTGAAAAATAAAGAACAAATTAGTGGATTTGTTAGAAAATCCTAAGTGGGGAGCTTAAGTAGTGGTTGTAGACTTGGTTGAGAAGTCGAACCACTATAAATCTTTGTGTTCATTATCTTATCTTTTACTCTCCTTACTCCCTAAATATATTTTTATCAATTCACCCCCTTTGTAACTCTTTTCGGTTGTTTAATTTGAACCTCTTGAAATCCTAACAATTGGTATCAGAGTAGCTCATTAGAAGATTTAACCACCTTGAGACGATCCTCGAAGACGCTCTACCGATTCCCGACACAACCGATAAAAAAATGACTTCAACCTTCGGTGCCTACTACATTAAAGATTCACAACCGGTCAACAAGCCACCCTACTTCAATGGAGCAAATTATGCCTATTGGAAGAATAGGATGATGCTCTTCATTCAAGCCAATGATCTAGGAGCTTGGAACTCTATCATGAAATTCTACACCATTCTAACCGACGAGATGGACTATTGGAGTGATGGAGAGAAGAAGAAGTTCTAACTCAATGCTAAGGCTTTGCACATTCTCTTTTATGCATTAGGCCCGGATGAATATGGAAGAGTCTCCTCTTGTTCCAATGCCAATGAGATATGGGATAAGATCCAAGTCACTCATGAAGGAACCGATGAAGTGAGTGAAACCAAGATTAGTCTTCTCAACCATAGCTACAAAAATTTAAAGATGAAACCCGATGGAGACATCAAAGCTATTATGGATAGATTTTTCATGATTGTCAATGGTCTCAAGGGATTTGGAGAAGTAATCTCCAATGAGAACCTTATGAGGAAGATGATCTACTATCTTCCAAAGTCTTGGCAATCGAAGAATACGACGATTATCTAGAGACCTAAAGTCTCTCACTCTCGACGAGTTGATTGGTTCTCTTCTTATTCATAAGTTGATGGTAAAAGAAGAGGAAGAAGATGAAGAGAAGCAAAACAAGAAGAAGAAGGAGGTAGGCATTGCCTTCAAGTCCACTAATGAGAGCTATCAAGATTTATAACACACATCTCCCGTATACTTTTCCGTATACAAGATACAGATGTCACATCACTTTTTAAATATTTCCTCAATTGAAAACCTATAAAAAAGTTTGTTTCCAAATTTCTTAAAACACAACATTTGTTTTATATATCGCAAAACATTAATTATAATATGTTATGAGGTTCTACTTAAGTACAATTCAGAGTATTTTTCATAATTTAATTACATGCCAATTAAGTTTTTCAAAATAAACTGGATTGTCCTATTGTTATTGACGAGTTAACCTTGATTGATGATAGCTGTTGCTGCTGCTACTGCACTCCCTACTCGTCTATTCTCTGGCTACACGTAAAATCAACACACGTTAAATATTTACTTAGTGAGACATAATATTGTAAAGAAACATTAATGTAAACATAAGTATATCATAACTATTTGGTTACGAAACAATTCGTATCATCCATAAGGTTTATATA
This sequence comes from Hibiscus syriacus, assembly GCF_006381635.1. Taxonomy (NCBI): domain Eukaryota; kingdom Viridiplantae; phylum Streptophyta; class Magnoliopsida; order Malvales; family Malvaceae; genus Hibiscus; species Hibiscus syriacus. The sequence continues at coordinate 1,501,112 of NW_024063200.1, forward strand.
AGCCCCTATTATCTAAACCATATTTCTTTCATACTATCATCATCAACATTCTAAGTATGTCTAGCATACCTTTCTTTACTTACATTTTTCCCATTATTCTTTAGTAATTATTCATTATTTTCATTTATAGCATCCTTTCATGCCTCTAATGCACCGTTATGCATTTTATTTATGACATCATTTCATGTCTTTAATGCACCGTTATGCATTTTATTTATGGCATCCTTCCATGCCTTTAATGCACCGTTATGCATTTTATTTATGACATCCTTTAATGCCTTTAATGCACCGTTATGCATTTTAGTTATGACATCCTTTCATGCCTTTAATGCACTGTTATGCATTTTATTTATGACATCCTTTCATGCCTTTAATGCACCGTTATGCATTTTATTTATGGCATTCTTTCATGCCTTCGATGCACCGTTATGCATTTTATTTATGGCATCCTTTAATGCCTTTAATGCACCGTTATGTATTTTATTTATGGCATCCTTTCATGCCTTTAATGCACCGTTATGCATTTTATTTATGGCATCCTTTCATGCCTTAAACATACATTAAATTGAAACCTTATTATTGAACTCATTTCAATACCATAAACATACATTAAATTGAAACCTTATTATTGAACTCATTTCAAAACTTATTCCTCTCAAATAACACAATAAATATACTCACCTTGTCTACCTTGCTATTATATCCAATATGCAAATCCAACTACTCAACAACTTATTCGTTGTCTTTCGGTTTGCTTGACTCGGGAGCTTGATTACGATCTACACAAGCACCCATTTAGTACACATTCCATACAAATGTTAGTATATTCTCTAACATTTATACTTTAATAATACTCAAAAGTACTATTATTTTCAATTTCTATAACAATTTCAGGCTATCTTCAAATTCTTGGCTCAATAGTATCGGTACCCATACCAGTGTATCGATACTTCTATAATATGGTACCGATACCCCTTTTAGTATCGGTACCGTTTTAGAATTCTGAAATCCATGGTATCGATACTTTTTTTGTAGTATCGATACCCCATCAGTATCGATACTCATTGCACCAGTATCGATACTGTTCATCACATTTTTACCCATTTAAACCTATAGTATCGGTACTGCTCTATCAGTATCGGTACCCTTACCCAGATTTTCCATTTTCAGTTCAATTTTTACCCAATTTTGGTCAAATTCCCTTACTTTAACCTCCAACATTAATACTAAACTCTTATGTACTTATCTTAACTAACTTTCCTTCATTTAGCTTCTTAAAACATCCAAAATCTCTCAAGAAAATTTTAATCTAAGAATCATACCACTTTTTGTAACATGTTCTTAATCCCATCCAATGCTTCTAATTTTTTATTTACTTCTTTGACTAGTCAAATATGCTAGTAAACATAAATAAAAACTCATATTCTAACATATCATTCAAAAACTCATTTTCTTAAATCTCAATTATTTCTTCAATCTCTTAGTTTTAATCTTATTCCATCCTTCCTTAAACCTCTATGATGCACAATGTTTTAGAAACAACCCAAAAACAAAAGGAAAAACTTGACATATTAAACCTTACCTTTGGCTATGGAGGAGGGCCTTACACGGGAAAGAAAAAGAAGAAGAGATAATTTAGTGTTTTTCCCTTTTTTTATACTTTAATACCCCACTACAAATAAATTTTAAATTTATTTCCCTTTAAAGGACCAAAATGCCCTTTTTAATCATCTATTAATACAAATTAGTCTAAACACTATTCCAAATTATTTTCTCATCTTTTATCATTTATTCAAATAAATCCTCAATTTTTAAATCTTTTCTCTAATGTCACTGACCTAATATTTGGGGTATTAGAATTCTCCCCCTTAAGAAAATTCGTCCTTGAATTTAAAGACTTTATGTTTTTACCACAACACTTCAACTAGAGGAATCATTTTGTTACGCGATTTAATGATTTCTCAAGTCCTTATCCGTATTGGTTCTTTTTCATAATTCAAATCTGATCGATAATTAATAAGCAATAACAAATGAAAACATTATAGGTCTTGTCCGTTTTGGGAGTCAACATCTAACTGATAAAATTTCATAAGGGTTAAAAATTCTCAGACTCAGTCCACACCACAATACTTTCTTCCAATGCGATACTTTTAGAAAAACTTTATCACCTTCTTTCTATTCAATCTCTTTCCTCTTATATAAAGCTTCATATACAACCATCTTGATATTGGATTGAAAACTTCTCTTGCAAGCAAATTCTTCTAGAAACAAATATTTTTCCCATGATCCCTTTTTCCATTAATTAATCGAGATTGATTGAAATAATCTATAAAATACTCGAGGTTCAACTTTTCCTCTAACAATACGTCAGACATTTTGCTAAAATTTTCTTGATGGCTATTTTCAAACCAGGCCACCCAACCATTTCTTTAAATTTTGGTACCTCTTGTTCCACCTGAATGCATAATCAACGTACTTAATGCCTCAAAAAGAATATCTTTCTAAATTCTTAATAATCAAGAATAAAAAGTCTCTCACAATAATACGAGCATCCATCGAGCCTGACCTCAAAAGTCCTTAGTTTCTTCATTTTCTACTTATAAAATTCTTATCAAGAAATTTTCATATTTCCTTTATAATTCTCTTATCAGATCTAAAAAAAACATAAACTTCATCTTTAATTCAGCCCATAATGCCATTTTTATTCAACACTAATCGCCCGTCCATAGCTTGCAAAACTACAAAATGTGTCTAACCAAGTACCTCTGTAACAATATTGGCCTTTCCTGGAAGATAATCAATGATAACTTCATAATCCCTTAAAGGTTATGTCTATATTTTCTATCTCAGGTTCAACTCTCTTTAGTTCCACAAGTACTTTAAGCTTTTATAATTAGCACAACTATAGTATCGCTCACCATACATATAATGGCGTCAAATCTTTTAAAATAAATTCGAATGTTGCTAACTCTAAATCATGCATAGGGTAATTCCTTTTATGTGTATTTAACTTTATCGAGGCATATGCCATAACCTTATCTTTTTGCATAAGCACGCTTCTTAAGCCGTTGGGATATACATTAGTAAAAACCACATAATCCTTATCCTACTCAGGTTGTATAAAAACTGGTGTCTCTATTAAAGTCCTCTTTGACATTTCAAAACTCTCTTGACCCTTCTCCGTTCTACAAAAGACATATCTTTCTTTAAAAACTTGGTTAGCAACAAAGCAAACATCGAAAAGTTCTTCAATAACCTTCGATAGTAACCAGAAAGCCCCAAAGAAATATGAACTTCAGGATCATTCTTTGAAAGTTTCCAATTTTCTAAAACATGAGTTTCTCTTAGGATCTACTCTTATATTTTATACTGAAACAACTTTACAAAAGAAAGCCATATTTGTTACCAGAATTTCATATTGGAATAGTTTGGCAAACAAGATCTTCTCTCGAGGAATCTTATTTAACTATAAAAAAATCTATGCATAACCACATAGATTTATCCTTCTTTTTGCTAATAACACAATTACTTCCCAAGATGAAATACTAGGGCTGATAAAACTTTGATCCATCAATTCTTATAATCGAGCCCCTAATTCTCTTGACTCACTTAAATCATTTGATACTAAATCATGGAAACATGTTCAATACCTTAACAACCATCAACCTTGAATAACTCCTCTCGATCTGGAGGTAACTCGATAAATTTACCTAAAAAGAAATCTATAAATTCCCAATTTTTTTGAAATTATCAAACAAATCTACTTTAATTACTTGAGTATCAATCACATTAGCCTAATTTAAAGTCATGCCAAAAGGATCAATCACACGTTCTAAGGCTAAGCAATTCATGGGAAGTACTTTCTTACAAATGCATGGATACTTATAAATCATTTGAAGATTAAACAACCTTAGATAAACTATATAATATGTTACATGTGAATATGTCATGTATTATAAAGTTCATATATTTATACTTAGCTTTATTTATGTATATGTTATGTTACACATTTTATATCTATGTTTGCATTGCATTTTCATACTTAGCATAGGCGTACATATTGAATCATATCTTATAAAATCCTAATGTATTGTTTTTATGTCATTCCCAGGTGCACAATTGAGTTAAGGAAGCTAAAGAAACTCATTTACTAAGAATGGAAGCCATGGTCATTCAAGGGAAGCTCAACATACCTTAAATGGGCTCATCACTAAGTTGAGGCAGATAAACTAGCTAAAAGAGTAGCTAAAGTATGTGAATAGGAATTGAACCTAGTTGAGAATTATTTGAGGACTGAGGAGCTGACTAGTGGACTAATGGTAGATGGAGTGGTAGTTGAGTGGCAGGAGTAACAATAGGTGCCTAGCTTGAACCTATCTAGCTGCAAGTCACCCAACTAATTGCTTAACCACCTACCTTGGCACCAAACACAAGTCATGTGCCTAGCATGCTCCATGGTCAAACCATCATACACCTCTTGTCTTGGAAGAGACAATTGCTTTCAAAGAGAAGTCATGTCCATTCAAGAGACATGTGCACTTCATGTGATCTCAACTAAGCACCAAAGCATGGAAAGAAATCATGATTCAGCCAAAGCACTCTTCAAGCATCACTAAGGCTAAAACAAAACCATTATTCGATTATGCCTTCAAACTCCATCAAGGCTAAACCAACACCAAGTATTTTCGGTAATGAAGAGTCTGATGCCTTAACCGAAAAATCACCATGCCTATTCATTCATGTACATTTATTTAAGTGATGCAATCCTTCATTAAATCATCATGTATCTTCCAAATAATTCATCTTAGATGGATCACTTTGTACGAAAATTCAAATTCGAGAGGAAGAGATGCGCGATATATCTTGGGTTCCTAGAAATATAGCAAATCAACAGTACAGTTACGAACAGTTCAAATCCTAAGTCTCCACGAAATCGTCTTGGTCTCCACGAAATCGTCTTGGGCTCTACTCAGTTTACTCAGTTGATAACAATTTTCTTTTCTCAAAACTGTTTTGAGAAATTTTGTCAAAAACTATAACGGATGCTAGGCCATCATTATCCTTTTATACGAAAATAACCCTAACCTTTATGGGTTTTATTCCAAATTTGTTTATTATTCTAAATTTTATATTTATAAAAGAATTATAATCATAATTATATTATTTTAATATTTATTTATTATATTTGGGATAATTAAAATTACATATATATCAAAAATATATATTAAAATTTAATTATGTACACCATTAATGTATTATAAAATTGTACATGTATGACTCATTTAAAATTTGCTCATTTCAACCATGGGGTGTGACCCTATATGTTCATGTAATATTAGTAGTAATTATTAGAACTATTCTAATATTACAAACATTGAGTGACATCTAGCAATATATCATTGTCATCTAAGTTACAAGAAGTCATGATTCGACATAACATCTCCGTGACTAACTCTTTTATGTATTACATCATTTTGTCCTTTATATCTAGAATAGGCAAAAGTCTTGGAATAATCACACTTGTATAACCCATCTAAAATTTCTTGATATATAGAGTAGACCTTAATGAACGAACAACTTTCGATGTCTCATATCAACTTGATCGAGCATGACCATGCATTTCTAGTCCCACTCAATCAAGTGGCATGTGATATAGTTCCTATTATGTAGAAAAGTCAAATTATATCTTGATCATTTATACCTCACTACATATATCGCGATATGTTCAACATCAGTCTTTATAGTGCAACCAGTTACAAAGCATGTTTAATTGTATCAAAACATTCAACTATATATGTTGAGATAACAATGATCTCAAATCTAAGGATCATACATGTAGTCATCACCATGAGAAATGTTGTGGCCATCACATAATAATCCAAGACATATGTTCATAGTGGGTCAACCCAATATTTTGTTCTCTAACAACATACTCATGTATCGATTTTGAAATCTCAATATCAATGACAACTCGTTGTCATCAATCAACTCTATGTTAGCCTTAAACGTATTATTATTGTTCATGCCCAAAATAATACTTGATTAAGGATCTTTAATAATAATTATATTATTACATAGACTTTATTTTCTTTCAGTTTATTTGAGACATAGAAGTATAACTCAAAAATAATAATGGCAATGCCTTTATTCAATAAAACCAGTAAAGAAAATGTATCATTATAATCATCTCATGATTAGTCTTCGGGCATACTCTAACAAGCATGCCCCATGGTCAAACCATCACACACCTATTGGCATGGAAGAGACATGTACTTTCAAAGAGAAGTCATGTTCATTCTAGTGACATGTGCACTTTATGTGATCTCAACTAAGTTCCAAAGCATGGAAGGACATCATGATTCAGCCAAAGCACTATTCAAGCATCATCAAGGCTGAACCAACACCACCATTCAATCATGCCTTCAAACTCCATCAAGGTCGAACTAACATCAAATCTTTTCAGTAATAAAGAGTTTGATACTTTAACTAAAACATCAACATGCCTATTCATTCATTTATATTTATTTAAGTGATGTAATTTGTAACGCTCTGAACCATGGGTTAGTATATTCGAGTCAACATGAATATAGTTTAAACAAAACCATTAATCTTGTTTGAGCGTTTAGCCCAAGAGATTTTTTATATTCAGGTTAATAGATTCAAGTCAACCTGAATACAGTGACCTAGGAAGTAATTATCCCATTTTTCAATTTCAAAGCTGAAGTACCATTAATTAGGATGATATCACATCTGAAAACTTTATCTCTTTTTCTTCTCACTTTTATCTCATTCTCTCTATACATTCATCTTTCTTCTTCATTCAAGAGCCAACCAAAGTTTGAAACTTTAGAAATTTCAAGTACCCTTTAAGGTTGATAAGGTAAGAATCAAAATGTCCACCTCCTAAGCTTCAATTCAAGCCCTCAATTGCAAGTTTTATTCAAAGTTTCAAAATAAGGGGTTTTAGTAGGGTTTATAGAACTTTTGGATTTTGGTTTGTTTTTTAAAGATTTAGGTTGTAGGGGTGGTTTCTAGTAATACCCTAAGCTCCAAAGTGAGTTAACAACTCATTTTAATTTGTTTGATTAGTGAAAGAAAAAGGGAAAAGCTCTAAGGCAAGAGTCAAGGAAAAACTAGTCGTTAGGTGAGTTAGGGATGTTTTTCAACAGTTAAGCAGCAAGGTAACATGTAGATATTTTATTGTATATAAATGTTTCATGAAGCATGCTTGAGTAATCCATGCTAAATTCTATGTTTGATATTTGTAAGCATGAAAGATGAATCATTTCAACCTATAAGACCCTAACTAAGAATCTAATAATATTTGTTAGCCTTAAGGGAGTGAATGGGTGAGTTGGGATACAAATTTCATGCCCAAGATAGGGAACTTCAGGTCGTCAGTATCAGTACTGGAAGAACAATACCAATATTGTTCTTCGTCTAGTATAAACCCAAGGGCAATTTGTGAGGGTAGTATCGATACTCCCTCAAGGAGTATCGATACTCGTGGTCTAGTCTCGAGACTCAAGGGGTGGTATCGATACCGGTGGCAAGTTAGGATTTTAGTAGCCAATTTTGGTATTGATACTCATAGGAGTATCGATACAAAGGTAGAGTATCGATAATACCTGTAAAGGTATCAATACCGAGTTATTTTTTAAAACATCGAAGCTATTTCTGGTATTAATACTCACTAGAGTATCGATACCCAAGGGTCAGTATCGATATTGTTGGCACAATATCGATATTATCGTCATGAATTGGACAAATAACTCAATCAACTTAAGTGTTCAGAATTAAGGGTTTTAGAGTCCTAGAAGCTTGGTGTGTACGACTATAAGCGAAAACAAGTAAAATAACTATAAATACAACTAGAAACCAATAGAAGTTAGGATGGCATAAGACTGGTCGTTGTGTGATGCTCGAGAAATAGTTAGGACACTCGAGTACTTTAGTAGCATAACGATCATATTTCACGATGTAATATCCAGATATTGTCAACCATGTACGCATCTGATGCACGTAAAATTTTGACATCGTACCCAATACTCAAGAGCCTATATTTGGGCTAGGGATGTACGCTTTCGATGCACGTAAAATTTTGTTTCTTATCCCAAGACCCTCGAGTAACTTAGGTAGGCTATAGTGTATTCCGAGATGCACGAAAATTCCTCCGACCATACTATTAGACATGTCTTATGTTTTTTTTGTAATTACTTGGGAATACCCATGACTTTACGCACTGACATGTTCATGTAATGAATGCATGTAGTATTGCATAGTTATTATCGTGGCACTATGCTTGTGAGCTCAGCGTTTGAAATTTGTTTCTATGTGTAGGTTAGTATATGATTGAGTAGGAGCCTATCACGCATATACATTCTAGATTAGTCGTTCTTAGAGTATGTTTTGAGTCTATTAGAGGACATGTATTTATGTGAACCTTGTATTTATTTCGAGTCATAACTCTATTTTAATTTAAAACTCAGTGGTCGTATTTTGTACTTATTTGGAGACTCTCATATTTTGGAAATCGTAATTTATGATCCTTCATTTATGTTATGGTAAATGATTATGAATGTTTTACAAATTGTTTTAAATGAAATTTTTTCTTTAGCCACTTTGGTGGTCAGTGTAACACTTTAACCATACAATCTTTGGGTTAGACTACATTTGGGTATTACATTTAGTGGTATCAAAGCGTCCAGGTTTAGTCGTTCCTATGACCTATGAGTCAGATTTTGTAAGTGTCTGTGTGAGTACATACCCCTAGAGTGTCAAGAGTACTTAAGTTTCTAGAATGACGATAATGATCTCTCTTTTCTCGCTCTTAGTTATTAGGGTAGAGTAGAGAGTTGTGCTTCCCTTGTTGGTAATTTGGAGATGATTTTGTTCTAAATTATGAGTTTGGGGTACCGAAAGATACATGAATCGATGAGGTAAATTTCTTCCAGGATTTGACATCGACCCTTAGGCAGATAGTCCGCGCTATTCCTATTGTATATGCCATACCACCTCCCCCTCTCGTACTACCAGTTCAACCTGTGGTAGCACCCCATAAATCCCTAATCAAGAGGCTCTATAGGTACAAGACTACCGATTTCTATAGATCTGGAGACGATGACCCTATCTCAATATATCAGTGGCTCAATGAGACACTTCGTACATTGTGTCAGTTACATCTCACACCCGAGGGAAAGCTAGAGTGCGTCACCTCTCTTTTAAAGGGTGATGCGATAGATTGGTGAAAAAATTAGAGATGGTGATGGAGCCATAAAGCCCCACATAGGGTTGTTTCCTATTAGATTTTCAAGAGAATTATGTCAGAGAGGCCCTTATACATGAGATGAGAAATCAATTTTTGTATATGACTTAGAGCGACATGATCGTACTAGAGTATGAGATGGAGTTCCTCAGATTTAGCCATTACACGCCCATCTGGAATGAGGCTCAGGAAGGGCTTCCACTTCAAAATCCTCACCCATATGGAAGTCAAACCTTCTCGCATTTTTATGGAATTGATTCGACAAGCGAAAGTAGTGGAAATGATTATGTGCAAGAAATCTTAGGCGGTGAGCACCATCCATTCAGTAAGGTCGTGGATCTTCAAGGGGTGATGGAACTAGTTCAGGGAAATTTTGCAGAGGTATCCAATATCATAGACCAGCCCAGAGCCTAGGGTGACCTCACGTCAGTATGTCGTGCGAGCTCAGAAGGAGTACGATGCAACGGATGTGATCGCATGTTTATTTTTAGTGTTCTTCATTCCTATTACATCATTCATAGTATTAGGTTCCACATACTCCTACATTTGTTTTGACCTAGTTTGGGAGAGAAATATCCTCGCTAAATATTTAAAGATAAGGGTCAAAGTGTCTAGCCCCTTAGGGTTAGACATTTTAGTTGACAAGGTTCACCGTCGATATCCCGTAGAGATCCAGGGTCAGATATTCTTTGTCAACTTAATGGATTTACCGTTTCGGGAGTTTGATGTGATCTTGGGCATGGATTGACTATTGAAGCACAATGCTAGCTTGAAGTGCAAGGCGAGGTAACTCAAATTTTGTAAGGATGACTGAACCAAGGTAGTGATGACTAGCGAGAGGTTGGGTTATACGACTAAAGTTATCTCGGTGGTTGTAGCTCAAAGACTACTGAGTCAGCAGTGTGATTCCTTCTTAGCTCATGTTGTGGACACGCGAGTTTTTATTCTGAGGTTATAGGACATTCGTATAGTGCGAGAGTTCTCTGATGTAGTCTTAGAGGAACTGTCAGGGTTACTACCTGACTGGGAAGTTGAGTTTAGTACTGAAGTGATGTCAGGCTCAACTCTAGTGTATATTGCTCCCTATTGTATGGCTTCAACAAAACTAAAGAAACTAAAGAATCATATCCATTAATTATTAGAGAGGGGTTTCATCCGCCCTAGTGTTTTTCCTTGGGAGTATCAGTTCTTTTCGTCAAGAAGAATGATGGATCGATAAGGTTGTGCATCGATTATCGATAGTTGAGTAAATTGACTATCAAGAATTGTTACCTTCTTTCTCGAATTGATGATCGCTTTGACCATATTAAAGAAGCATGTGTATTTTCCGAGATAGACTTAAGGTCAGGGTATTACCAATTGAAGGTCAAGTATGTCGACATAGACAAGACCAATTTCAGAATGAGATACGACCACTATAAGTTCCTTATGATGTTATTCAGGATCACCAATGCTCTGACATTATTTATGGATTTGATGAACCAAGTTTTTCACCCTTTACCTGGATCAACTTGTGGTAGTCTTTATAGATAACATACTTGTATACTCCCGGTCCTAGGAAGAGTATGACCAGCACCTCTACATCATTCTAGATATGCTTCAGGGGCGTCAACTATATACCAAGTTTGGAAAGTGTAAATTCTAGTTGACCAAAGTTTTGTTCCTAGGATATGTAGTAGCAACAGATGGAATTCGAGTATTCCCTCAAAATATTCAGGCAGTGTTAGAGTGGGAATCACCTAAGAATATATCCGAGGTATATAGCTTCTTGGGTAACTCAGGGTACTATTGTCGCTTTGTCAAGGGTTTCTCGATGATAGTAGAACTGTTGACTAAGTTATTACAGAAAGGTGTTCCTTAAAAGTGGGCTAAAAAGTGCCAAGAAAGTTTTAATCAGCTAAATGAAATCCCCACCCAAGTTATCGTCCTAACCTAGCCAGAATCGGGTAAAGAATTTACCATCTTTAGTGATGCATCGCTGAATGGACTAGGGTGTGTTTTGATGAAGGGAAAGAAGAGTGGTGGCTTATGCGCCTCATCAGTTTAAGCCTCATAAATGAAACTATACTACACATGATTTGGAGCTTGCAGCGGTAGTTTTTTCATTGAAGATTTGGAGGCACTACTTGTTTGGGGATAAGTGTCATATCTTTACAGACCACAAGAGCCTTAAGTATCTACTCACTTAAAATTAATTGAACTTGAGGCTGTGTAGGTGGGTCAAACTGCTAAAGGATTACGATTGTGTAATCGACTATCACACAGGTAAAGTTAACATCGTCGCAGATGCATTGAGTAAGAAATAGGTGTTAGAGTTGTGAGCTTTGTTAGTGCGTTTGAGCTTGACTGGTTTAGGTAGTCTGTTAGCTGACTTAAGTGTTAAACTCGAGCTAGTAGATGAGGTCAAAAGGTTAGAGAGTTCGGATAACCATTTGAAGACTTGAATAGACCAAGTCATTCGTTGTAAGGCTTCAAGTTATGAATTGCATGGTGGGAGTGTACTTTTCCTTAGGGTCATTATGTTTACATGCAGACAAGCAACTGTGTGATAAAATTCTACATGAAGCGCATTGTAATCCTCTTGCAATCCACCCAGGCAGCAATAAGATGTACCAAGAGCTCTGACCATTGTATTGGTAGCTAGGCATAAAGAAGGAAGTGTATGAGTTTGTTGTCAAGTGCTTAGTATGCCAACATGTTAAGGCGGAACACCAAGTTCCCTTGGAATTGCTTCAGCCAATTCAGATACCGTAGTAGAAGTGGGAGAGAGTGACTATGGACTTTGTGACCGGTCTATCGATGGACTAGGTTGAGTCATGATGATGTGTAGGTTATGGTGGATCGACTGACAAAATCAGCTCACTTCTTTCCAGTTCGAATTGATTATACGTTAGAAACGTTGGTGCAGTTGTACATTCACGAGATAGTAAGATTGTATAAAGTTCCTACCTCGATCATGTACGATAGAGATCCACGTTTCACCTCTCGATTTTGGAAAGTATTGCATGAAGGTTTGGGTACCAAGCTATATTTTAGCACTATTTTCCATCCTCAGACCGACGGACAATCTGAAAACGTTATTCAAATCTTGGAAGACATGCTTAGGTGCACTGTCTTAGATGTCGAAGGTAGTTAGGGAGATTATTTACCATTGGTGGAGTTCGCAAACAATAATAGTTATCAAGCTAGCATCCAAATGGCTTCGTATGAAGCCTTGTATGGGAGTAAGTGTAGAACCCTACTGTGTTGGAAAAAGCTTAGTGAGAGTAAGATTATAGGTCCCGAATTGATATGAGAAACTGAAGAGAAATTTTAGTTGATTCAAAGGTGGTTGAAAGAGGCCTCAAACAAATAGAGGTTTTATGATAACTTGAAATGCGTGGATTTAGAGTTCACAGTAGGAGATAAGGTATTCCTTAATGTCTCCTCATAGAAAAAGGTACATCGGTTTGAACGCAAGATAAAGTTAACTCCATGTTTCATAGGACCCTACAAAGTGTTAGAGAGACTTAGGTCAGTAGCATATCGATTGACCTTACCTCCAGAACTAGATCGCATCCATAATGTGTTTCATGTGTCCATGCTCAGAAGATAACGATCCAATCCATCCCATGTCATACCCTTGGAATAGATTGAGGTGAGTCAATACATTATGAGGAAGAATCCATCAAAATCTTACCTAGAGATGTAAAAGAGATAAGAAATAAAAGGATCCCGTTAGTGAAGGTGCTATGGAGGAACTATGGCATTTAGGAGGTAACTTGGGAACCCGATGAGGACATGCAACTTTAGTACCCTCACCTTTTCTACATAGGTAAATTTCGAGAATGATTTTTTTTTTTAATAGGGGAGAGTTGTAATTCCTCGAACCCAAGTGGGATGATAGGTAAATTTGGAATAGATTTAGGACATGCAAATTTTTTTTAATAGGTAAATTTGAGTCAACCCAAATAAAGTTTAAACAAACCTATTTACCTTGTTTGAGTATCTAGCCCAAGAAATTTTGGATATTGAGCTTGATTGGGTCCCAATTGTCATAGAATTAGGGAATTTCCAATTGGAAATCAAAACTAGAGTGACCAAGGAAGTAATTATCCCATTTTTCAATTTCAAAGTTGAATTCCCATTAATTGGGATGATAGCACGTCTGAAAACTTTCTCTCTTTTTCATCCCATCTTTATCTCATTCTCTCCATACCTTCATATTCCTTCTTCATATAAGAGCCAAGCAAAGTTTGAAACTTTATGAATTTCAATTACCCTTTGAGGTTGCTTGTAATACCCCAAATATCAGATTAGAGACTTTATTAAAAAGATTTAAATTTTGAGGATTTAATTAATAAATGATAAAAGATGAGAAAATGATATGGAATAGTGTTCTAAACTAATTTGTAAAAATAGATGAGTAAAGTGGGCATTTTGGTCCTTTAAAGGGTAAATGAATTTAAAATTCATTTTTATAGTTTTAAAATATAGGAAAAAGGGGAAAACATTAAGTTATCTTCTCTCCTTCTTTCGCGTGAAAAGCTCTCCTTCATAGCCAAAGGTAAGATTTCATTTGGCTAGATTTTCCATTTGTTTTTTTTATTGGTTTTTACATCATTGAGTATTATAGAGGATTAATGAAAGGTTAAAGAAGATTAAAACTAGGAGATGGATGAAATATTTTAGATTTAAGAAAATGGGTTTTTGAATGATATGTTAGAATATGAGTTTTTATTGATGTTTATGAGTATGTTTGACTTTTTAAAGAAATAAATAAGAGATTAGAAGCATTAGATGGAATTAAAAACATGTTAGGAAAAGTGGTATGATTCTTAGATGGAAATTTTCTTGGGATATTTTAGATGTTTTAAGAAGCTAAATGAAGGAAAATTAGTAGAGATAAGTAAATAAGAGTTTTATAGTATTATTGAGGGTAAACATAAGGAAATATGACTACATTTGGGTAAGAATCAGGCTGAAAATGGAAAATCTGGGTAAGGGTATAAGTACTGATAGAATAGTAGCAATACTATAGGTTTGAATGGGTAAAAATATGATGAACAATATCGGTACTAATGTAATTAGTACCGATACTAATAGGGTATCGATACTAAAGAGGAAAGTATCGATACCATAGATTCCAGAATGCTGAAATGGTATCGATAATGAAATGGAGTATCGGTACCATAGTATAAAAGTATCAAACTATAGTATGGGTATCGATACTATTAAGTCAGGAATTATAAGATAGACTGAAATTGTTAGAGAAATTGAGAATAATAGTACTTTTGAGTATTATTAAAGTATAAATGTTAGATAATACACTAACATTGGTATGTATGTGTACTAAATGGGTGTTTGTGTAGATTATAACCAAGCTCCCGAGTCAAGCAAGAAAAAAGGCAAGGACAAAATTGTCGAGTAGTTGGACATCATTTAAGCATATCAGGTGAGTGCATATAATATTATTATATGGGTTGAGGAAGACTCACAATAAGTCCACCTCAAATGTTTAAATTAATGTATGTTTTATTTTATATTATATATGTTCATAATGTGTATGAAACTTATATTATGAAGGATTTTTAGAGTAAGAAATGTTTTAAATAAAAGATTAATGGCCTAGCTGTGCATTTGATAGAAATGTGTCAATTATGCCAGTTGGATGAAAGGTTAAATACCTTTGATTAAAAGATTAATAACCTAGTTGTGCATTTGACAAAAAGGTGTTAATTATGCCAGTTAGATGAAAGGTTAAATATCTTTTAGTAAAAGATTAATGGCCTAGTTGTTCATTTGACAAAAATGTGTCAATTATGCCAGTTAGATGAAATGTTAAATACCTTTGAGTAAAAGATTAATGGCCTAGCTGTGCATTTGAAAGAAAGGTGTCAATCATGTAAGTTAGATAAAAGGCTAAATGCCTTTGAGTTAAAGATTAAATGTCTAACTGTGCATTTGGCAAAAAGGTGCCAATCATACAAGTTAAATGAAAGACTAAATGCCTTTGGCTAAAAGACTAAATGCTTAACAGTTCTTTTTGACATAAACGATGTCATTTATTGATTTGACAAAAATGATTGTAAAGGAATCCTATAAAGTAGACAACTTATCATGGTTCTGATAGCTAGGATATACTTATGTATAAATTATAACTCTTTTACAAGGTTATTCACTACGTAAAAAGTTAACGTGTGTTGATTTCACGCGTAGGTAACAATCAAAGATTTTCCGAGTAAGGAGTGCAGCAGCAAAAACTTTCATCAATCAAAGGTTGACTCATCAGTAACATTGGTATAATAGAAGTAAGAATCCTCAACTCGTGTAGAGCGAGAGAACAAGAGATGAGAGAAAGAACTGGTAGCAAAAGTTATGAGGCTAATAGTGAACTTTCGGTTCCATGTGAAAATGCTAGTGCGCCTGCACATCAAGGGATGCCAAAGCCAAAGTTTGGAGCTTTTATAGAAGCTCTCGATGCTATATTGACCCGTTTTCAACCTCCTCCACCTCCCCATGCTCCTCATGTACCGAGGATGTTGATCCTAAAGGAGCTGAAGAGTTTAGGAGCTCCCGAAAATGGAAAAGAGGATGAAGGCCCTATGGAAGCTGATTTATAGCTGAATGATGTAATAATAATGCTTGAAAGTCTTTATTGCTCGGATTTAGAGAAACTGGGTGGAGTTGTATCATTGCTAAGGGGATCAGATCGAGTGTGGTGGTCAAATACTACAATGTATGCACCACCAGAACAATTGACCTAGTAGTTCTTTCAGGATGAATTTAACAATAAATATATTGGTGAGCAGTTCAGACGAGGGATGCTGATGAAGTTTCTTAATTTGAAACAAGGCGACTGAGCAATATATGAGTATGAAGCTGAGTATAATAAGTTGAGTCATTTTGCTACTAATGAGGCCCGACGTGATTGGTTTATTGAGGGATTGAGGCCATAGTTGAAGGAAATAATATTAGCTTAGAGTTTACCTAGCTTACAAGATGTTATAAACTGAGCCAAAGTTATCGAAAGAGCTCAAGCAGAGACATTAGCAGCGGAACAGAGTTTGCAGACGGGGAAAAGGGTTGGAACGCCTACAACTCCCTATTATGTTAAGAGAGGTAAGGGATCGAGTTTTAGATATACTGACAAAGAGGGTTCTGTTACAGCTTCATAGAAAACTAAATAGTCTTAGTCAATTGTTGTAGCTCGGGTAGAGCAGTTGGAGAAATAAATATATGTCAGACATGTGGTAGAGCACACTGGGGAGTATGCAGACTTATTAATGGAGCTTGTTTCGAATATGGCGAGACTGGTCACTTTGCCTGAAATGGCCTAAAGTGATCTGGGGACCATTCGGCACAATCTGAAAGATTTGTGGTAGCCTCTAATAGAAATAGGGGAAGGGGTAGATCCAGGGGACAAGCTGAATCAATACA
The DNA here is from genome assembly GCF_006381635.1 of Hibiscus syriacus. Lineage (NCBI taxonomy): Eukaryota > Viridiplantae > Streptophyta > Magnoliopsida > Malvales > Malvaceae > Hibiscus > Hibiscus syriacus. Next base: position 1,517,796 of record NW_024063200.1, read on the forward strand.
ACGATAAAAGACTTGGGGAGTCGCCAGAATTTATAATATTGAAACCAATGAGGATCAGGATGACCTGGAGATCATAACATGTACATTCCATCTTTTTGATGAGCCTGTATTTGTATTAGTTAACCCTGGTTCTACACATTCTTACATTAGTAAAAAAATTGGTTAGAGTTAGAGGAATTCCTTTAGAACCAATCTTTAGTGAAATTATAACAGTAAATCTTATGGGTTACAGTGCGAGAGTAGAGCGGGTGTGTAGAAAATGGCAAATAAAAATCCAAGGGATTTTGTTTCCGGCAAACTTAATAAAGTTTCCTTTCGATGAGTTTGAAATGATTTTGGGTATGGATTGGTTGTCTCCACATCATGGATGGGTTTATTTTCGCCATAAGTGATTATTTCTGAAAGATGCGAAAGGCTCAGAAATTGTAGTGATCGACGAAAAAGTTAAATCACTATCCCATGTGATATCAGCCATGATTGCAAAGAAAATGATGTCAAAGGGGTGTATAGTTTTTCTAGCTAATGTGTTAGATAGTCGAATTCTAGAGATGAGATTAAACAATATTACAATAGTTAAGGAATTTTCAAAGGTTTTTTCGAGAAATTATCGGATTTACCTCCAGATCGTGAAGTGGAATTTAGGATTGAGGTTTACCTAAGTACAAAATCTTTTTCTATGGCCCCGTATCAAATGGCTCCAACAGAGTTAAGGGAATTAAAATCCCAGTTGTAAGAGTTATTTGAGAAGGGATTTATCAGACCCAGTGTTTCTCCTTGGGGAGCACCGGTACTATTTATGAAAAAGAATGATGGGTCTATGAGGTTATGTATTGACTATCGTTAGTTGAATAAAGTAACAATAAAGAACAAGTATCCTCTTCCTAGGATTGATGATCTATTTGATCAACTCAAAGGTGCATCGGTGTTTTCTAAGATATACCTGAGGTCGGGGTACCACCAATTAAAGATCGAAAATGAAGATTTTTCCAAGACAAATTTTCATACTCGATATGGACAATATGAGTTTGTGGTGATGCCATTTGGACTGACTAATGCTCCTGCAGCATTTATGGACTTGATGAACCGAGTATTCTAACCTTACTTGGATTAATTTGTGGTGGTATTCATAGACGATATTTTAGTGTATTCCAAGTCAAGAGAGAACCATGCTGACCATCTTCGGGTATTTCTTCAGATACTTCGAGAGAAGAACCTGTATGCCAAATTGTTCAAGTGTGAATTTTAGTTATCTGGGATTTCTTTCCTTGGTTATATAGTCTTCGTAGAAGGTATAAGAGTAGTTCCCAAAAAGATCCGAGCCATAGTAGATTGGCAACCCTCAAAGAATGTTTATGAGGTTATAATTTTCTTGGGACTTGCTGGTTATTATAGATGGTTCGTGAAGAATTTCTCAATGTTAGCTTTACCGCTAACTAAGTTATCGCGGAAATATGTTCCTTTTCTTAGGTCGGAGAAACGCCAAGAAAGTTTTGAATTGCTAAAGAGAATAGTAACAGAGGCCCCAGTTCTTGTGCAACCTGAGTCAGGTAATGATTATGTTATTTTCAGTGATGCATCCCATAATGGACTGGGATATATGTTGATGCAAGAAGGGAAAGTTGTGGCTTATGCCTCAAGATAGCTGAAGAATCATGAGAGAAATTACCCGACGTATGACTAAGAATTGGCATCAGTAGTGTTTGCTTTGAAAATTTGGCATCATTATCTATACGGTGAATATTGACATGTTTACACTTACCACAAGAGTCTAAAATACTTAATGACTCAGAAAGAGCTGAATTTGAGATAGATAAGATGGATTGAGCTTTTAAAAGATTATGATTTGATCATTGATTACCATCTAGGAAAAGCTAATGTAGTAGCTGATGCACTTAGTCGAAAGACTTTTGCAGCTTTATGGGTTTTGGATGCGCATATGTCTTTAAAGAAAGATGGTTCCTTGATTGATGAACTTAAGTTAAAGTCTATGCTTTTTAATCGAGTAAAAGAGCTGCAAGGTCGATATGATAATTTTTTTGTGAGAATGGCGCAAGTAGAAAAAGAAGAGACCAAAGATTTCGAAATGAGAGTCGATAGATATTTATATTATCGTAGAAGACTTTGCATTCCCGATAATGATGAACTGAAGAAATATATTCTTATCGTGGCACATTGTAGCCCTTTGACGATGCATCCAGGCGGGAATAAGATGTACCAGGATTTTAAGAGTTGTTATTGGTGGCCTGGTATGAAAAGAGTTGTATCGGAGTTTGTTGCAAAATGTTTGACATGTCAGCAAGAGAAAGATGAACATCAAGTGCCTTCCAGATTGCTACACCCGATATCCATTCTTGAGTGGAAGTAGAAGCGGGTTACAACGAATTTTGTTTTAGGGCTATCTTTGACACCAGGTAAAAAGGACTCGATATGGGTAATTGTAGACAGATTGACCAAGACGGCTAATTTTATTCTAGTTCGAGTAGATTACTCGATGGATAATTATGCAAAGTTGTATATAAAAGAGATAGTTAGACTACATGGAGTGCCTATATTAATAGTGTCAGATCGAGACCCAATGTTTACTTCAAGATTCAAAAAGACGTTACATGAGGTATTGGTTACTCGATTGAACTTAAGTATAACTTTTCATCCGCAGATAGTTAGGCAGTCCGAAGAAACTATACAGATATTGGAGGATATGCTAAAGGCATGTGTGATTGAGTTTAAAGGATCATGGGAAAGGTATTTTCCTTTGGTTGAATTTGCTTATAACAACAGTTACCAATCGAGTATTAAGATGGCCCCGTATGAAGCTTTGTATGGGAGGAAATGTCAAACACCATTAAATTGGTTCGAACTTAAAGATCGAAATCTAACTGGCCTAGATTTGATGAAAGAAATGGAGGAGAAAGTAAAAATTATCCAGGATAATTTGAAGATAGCCTCTAATCAGCAGAAATCTTATGCTCATTTGAAAAGAAATGGAATCGATTTTCAAGTGGGAGACAAAGTATTTCTGAATGTATCGCCTTGGAAGAAGGTATTGTGATTTGGACGAAAAGTGAAGCTGAGTCCGAGATTCATCGGACCTTATGAGATCTTGAAAAGGGTCGGACCTGTAGCTTATCAATTAGCGTTGCCTCTAGATATGGATAAGATCCACAATTGTTTCCACATATTGATGCTTATAAGGTACATATTATATCCATTCTATATCATCGAGCTTGAATAGATAGAGATCCAATCAGATTTAACTTATGAGAAAGAACCAGTACGAATCTTGGCTAAGAAAAACAAGGAATTGCGTAACAAAAGAATTTCTTTAGTTAAAGTGCTTTGGCAAAATCATAAGGTAGAAGAAGCTACTTAGGAAAGAGAGGATAACATAAGGAAGCAATTTCCACACCTCTTCGTTTCAGGTATCTCTTTAAAATTCGAGGGTGAATTTTCTTAAGGGAGAGAATTATAATACCCCAAGTATCAGATTAGGGACTTTATTGAAAAGATAAATAAATGATAAAAGATGAGAAAATGATGTGGAATAGTGTTAAAATAGATGAGTAAAGATGGTTGTCGAAACGATTTTTTTCCAGGAGTGCGAGATTTTGAAAACCACATCAATTCTTAATTTGCCTCTTAATTGATTGATTTTTAATTAGAAAGTAATGTAATTTTAGAAAATCTCTCGTTTCGAATATTTGAAATTCCTTCACGATAAAAAAACAGGTTCAAAGAGTCGCCACCAATCTTTGATTAGGGTGTGATTAGGCACCCACAAGTTTTTTTATTTTAAATAAAAATTAATTTTAATTAAAATAACAAATGGAGGTATGTGTTACCAGTAAGTGAGTTTGGGAGTCGGTTACGTGCGGGAAATGATTAGCACCCCCACAACGCCTTAAATCGGTAACTCGTCAATTAATTAATTAATGACTTTGCAATGAAATTTACAAATTCAATTTTTAATTTGATTTATGATCCCCAACAAAACAATATCATATGAATTTTACAATATTCAAAAACACCAAAATAGATTAAATTAAAATTACCTAGCCTTTTAGAAAGATAAAGAATATTCGATTATTTAAAAATATCAACAACCTTTTCTCGACAAATTTAAATAGTCGAACATTTCCTTTTCTTCCCTTCCCAAATTTTAAAGTGATAAATCATTTTTAGATGTCACTGATGGGATACACTTTTTTTCTAAAATATTTAAAAGCGGACTTCTAATGAGTTAAGACAACCCACTTAAAACGATTTTAAATTAAAAGGGTATTACCCTTAATTCAATTATGTAATAATGTCGAGTTATGCATATGAGGATATCATGCACAAACTAGTTAAATAATGCCACACATCCGGATAAATATATAAGTCTAAAATGCTCATATAACTATATATTAAATAATTAAACCTATTATGTTAATATGCAACTAATATTTTCTTTCGCTTAATTAATTAATAACTACAAATATATTATTGATCGCATTTACTTAAGGCTGAAAATAAAATAAAATTGCATAATACATATATACATAAAAACGCACCTACCAAATACAAAATAATAATATAAATGCCATTACTTATAAACAATATTAAATCTATTGTCCAAAGCCCAAGCTTATTCATTACTGCCATAAAGGATGAAAATAGCAAATTACAAAATTAGGCAACCAAAATGTAAACTGGTTAGTAAATTAAATAGGTCTATTATAGGACTAAATTATCAAATAACAAAAAATTGCGGGCTTAAATGCGAAAACAAAACAAAAAAATGAAAAATGACATAAACTGAGGACTAAAACGTAACATGCAAAGAATTAGAAGTTAAATGTCTAAAACTGTAAAAGTTAAATACAATAACAATTTGGACTAGAAATAAATGTGCGTAAATCTTAATAACCATATTAAGAGATTAAATAACCTTGAAACTAGGACCAAAACACGACGACTTGAAAATAAATGAAGCATTTACATAATTAATCCTCTCACAGACACGGGTTCTACGCGATGTCGTTTTGATAAATAAATAAATATGAAGCTTAAATAAAATTTTAAACCCTAATTCATTTTACACAGCTATCTCTCTCACCTCACACTCCCTTCTCTCCAAACTCACGCAGCGCCACTCGCGGAACCTTTCACCCTAGCCCAGGTGATCATGCATCAACACCAAATCCAACCTCCAGAAGCGATGTTCTACTCTCTTCTTCTACTTCCTCGATCGAAACCCAAAACCAAAACAAAGGTGTCGGTTCTCCTCTCTACTCCTCACAGCCATCGCATCGGTCACCACCTCAGTGGCCACTCCACTCGACTGCAGCCACTAAACAAAGAGGAAAACCCAAGTAAGCCACATAAACAAAGACTCTTGGGTTCTTATCTTCTCACTCTCTCGACGTGGACCCTAGATGCTCACTGTCCTCACCCATCGACCTCTCCGATTTGCCTCTCCGACGCTCAACACGGAAACCAAATGTAGAACACTACCTAGACAAAGAGGCCATACACCTAAGGTAAAACGACCCTCTTCCCTCTATCGTTATATTTCCATTTCAAAATACTCACATACCCACACAAAAACACCACACACTATAAATTAAAATAGAATCGAATATCTTAAGAAATTTCCATTGATTTATATATATAAAAAAATGCCTCAAATACGAAAATGAGTCTTAACACTTACCTTGCCTCTGTTACAAAGGAAAATGAAAAAAGGGAATTTTTGTGTTGCCCTGCGTGAAAAAAAAGGGAAAGAATATCCTTTGATTTCACTGTTTTCAATTTGTCTTTCTTTTTTAGTTGTTGCTGATTTTTCTCAAATGTTTGTTTACATTTCTCTTCCAAAAATCTGGAGAAAGGCCTCTCTCTCCATTACAATGATACTCTTAAAAATCAAAGCCCCAATTTACAATTTGTTTTCCCCCAAAACCTCTCTTATTTGAATTACTAATTGTCCTTTCTCTCTGTTTTCATCTCTCCCCTTGATGATGAGTGTTTTCTTGCTTTTAATTGTCTTCTTTTGCTTGAATCAGGCGTATTGTCGCTAGTGGAGTGCAGGGTATGGGCACGGTGATGTGGGGAGCCGAGCTGGAGCATGGGCGTGGGTAACAGTGGAGAAAGGACGTGGGTGACAGTCGAGCATGGTGCTTCACATGGGGTGCTGGGGAGCCGAGCTGCACATGGGAGGCATGGTCGACAGCCACTAGTGGTCTCGCGTGGGAAGCATGGGCGACTCGAGTCGGGTTACTGCTTCAATTGGGTTGGGTTTGGGTCTAATGACCCCTTGTAATTGGGCTAGCTTTGTTTTGTGGGCTCGGGTCTTGAGCTTATTGTTGGGTCAATTATTTTTAAATTGATTTGGGCTTGTAGTAAAGCCTACCAGAGAAATAAAAACATATGCAATATTAATACTAATAATAATTATAATTTATAATAATAATAATTATTATAATAAAATATTTATTTCCCAGACAAAACGGGTGTCTACAGCTGCCCCTCTTTGCCCATTCTTGTGTTAACAAGAATAGGGCAAAGATAAAAAAGACAACGCGTTTTTGTCTAGTTTCATCTCTGTGCTTTTAAAACTTGATAAGGGATCCGCTAATTATAATTTATAATAATAATAATTATAATATAATAATTATTATAATAAAATATTTATTTCCCGGACAAAACGGGTGTCTAAAGCTGCCCCTCTTTGCCTATTCTTGTGTTAACAAGAATAGGGCAAAGATAAAAAAGACAACGCTTTTTTGTCTAGTTCCATCTCTGTGCTTTTAAAACTTGATAAGGGATCTACTCCATCCTTCTTGCTGGGAAAGTCAGACTCCATATCAATTTGCTTTACTAGTCTTTGGTGAAGACTTAAGATCAATTTGCTTCACTACTCTTCGGTGAAGGCTTGAGATGGATTTGCTCATACTCTTCACTACTCTTCAGTGAAGACATAGAATGACCCGGATGACTTATCATCTTTGAGTGAAAACATCCTACCTGAAGATCTTATGGATAACCCGAAGGATTTATCATCTTGCTCAAAAGACTCACAAATGACCCAAAGGATTTAATCATCATGCTCTAAAGACTTACTGATGGATTTTCTTTACTACTCTTCGGTGAAGGCTTACAAATTACCCAAAGGATTTAATCATCATGCTCGAAAGACTTACTGATGGCCCGAAGGACTTCATCATCATGCTCGAAAGACTTACTAATGGCACGAAGGGCTTACTAAGTGCGAAATGTTGGAAATCACCTTCTTACTTTTCAAAGTTTTCATTTTCTTAAAACATCACTTTCTCATTTTTCAAATTCATGTGAAAACATTCTACCCGAAGGTCTTATGGATGGTCCGGAGGACTCATCATCTTGCTCAAAAGACTTACAGATGACCCGAAAGATTTTTAATCACCATGTTCGAAAGCTGATGGATTTTCTTCACTATTCTTCGGTGAAGGCTTAAAATGAACTTGCTTCAGTACTCTTCGGTGAAAGATTAGGATTGATTCACTTTTTCATTCACGAGATATTTCTTTTTTCTCCTATGTCTAATGGTCATCACTTCAAAGTAATGTTTCTTCTGTGGATTAGACTCAGGGCATGCCTCTCTAAAAATGATTACATGTATTTGATGTTTAACTTCTACCTTTCAATTATCGGGATTTTAACATCTTGCATCTTCTCTTTTCACTGGAATATATGTCAAAATCATGTGTTTATGCATGAAACACGAATGCAATTAAATGCATCAGTGTAATGCATTTTCTTTTATGTAAATGATGTTCTCATGAATGCATAAATATCGATTCAATCTTCATTTGACTTCAAAGTGGCGAACTTAGTCTTCTTCTACTTAATCATTCATTTCCAAGGTTTGCTTTAGATACCCGTGCAACATCTCATAATTTCCAAATTGTATTTCTAAAGAGCCATCTGATCTTCTTCTACCTTCTTGTTGTCTTTGTTTTCTATCTTCACTTCGGAGAAATTATTTTCTCTCTCAACTTCTTGCTATGGTTAGAAATACAACTGTGTTACCCCATTTCCGTCCTTGGCTCAATTACACTTTCTGAGTTGTTCTTTCAGGACTCTGCCATTGATTGATGCTCGGATGGTTTGCTTGACAAGGCAAGCTCTGCTAAAATTCACGGTCTGCCCCCTTGACACTTTAAGTTATGATACTCATTCTCAATATATTTTTGGTCTGAATCTTGTCATCCCAACATGATTTGGGTTTCTGGTCATGTCCCAAAGTGGGTACTCATGGATCTTTTCATGCCCAACATATCCTAACTTGGATGTTCTCATTCTGGTGTCACTTCAAAGTAGTATTGTTGAATATCTCGAGGGCTTCTCTTAATGTTGTTACAAACACTTAAGAAGTGATTGATTCTTCTAATAAAATGTCTTGCATTTTATACAAGATGTAATATATGTTCCTTCTGAATAATAAGATCATCTTCTTCTTGATGGGTTACTGAAAACGTCATAAGGAAAGGTTATAAATTCTATTCTTCATCCATTTTGATCTCTTGGACCATCTATTTCAAGATTGTAGAATGCTTTCATGTTTTGGCATTGCTTATTCTTCTTCTCCAATAGAGGCACAACGAGCCTCACCAGCTTCAAGGACCTTTCACATTTCAAGCTGTCATGTTTGAAAATGTTTTTTTCCTTTCTCTTATTTTAGGGATCAAAGAATGAAAGAATTTTATAAAACATTTCCCCTTAATTCAGGCTCACAATTGAATCAAATCATAAACATGAGTTCACAGAATATCAAAAGAATCAATAGCTCTTTAATGTTTTTAGGGTTATATCTCTTTGACAAATGTTAAAAATTGAGGAGTTGGCTTCATGTTGGCTTCTTATTTTATAAGGTTTCGGCCACCAAAATTTCATTTCTTTCATGATCATTGTGAACATTGCAACATATGCCCTTCTTTCTTGGCTTGGTATTTTAATCAGATGCGGACAAAATGACGCAACTAGCATAATCAATTACTAGACTTTCTAGAACACTTCTATTTTAGTTCTCTAAAATCTTCCATTTGTTCAAGCTTCGTAGACTCCTCTAACCAAGGCAGTGCAGAAATATCGATCTAAAAATGAAATTACTGAGTGCTCAATGTGAAATTGACTATAACAGGTGTTCCTTAACTCCCTTAGTTCATCTTTACCGAAACTCCTTATTCATAAAATTGATTTAATTTGCCATTGTCTGGCTAGCTGAAATCATCTTTATTAACAATTTGCCTTTATCGGGCTAGCTGAAGGGTTCATCTCATTACAAAATCTTTGACTTGACAATCACAGTGGAGCATACACCGAATTGCCAAGTACCCTATCAAGGTAATGGTTTGAATATAATCTATTCATAAAGCCAGGGCTTTCGAGTTTCCTCTATAACCAATTGCCTTAGCAGAATAGCTCAGCTTTATTGTATACATATAATATAATCACCTTTATTAGGCTAGCTGAATTATATCCATAAAGTCGGGGCATTTAACCAATTGCTCTAGAGGGACAGCTCAAGTTTTATTGTGTACATATAATATTATAATCTGGGTATACAGATCCAATTTCTTAAGCTTGTCAAGAAGAACTTGTCATAGTCTAGGTGTTGTTGAAAGTCAAAAAATCTCATCGTTAGAGTTCAATTTCCAAGCAACTGACCTAAACTAGATTCACCTATTCGACTATTCCATCCGTAAAGATCATAATCATCATTGAACTTTCATCAACAAAAGTGTGGTCTATTTAGTTTTGTAACATCATACACAAAAGATGCCCATGTTGTCCGCTCTTATGCATACCTAAATACCAAGAATATGGTTCATTCCCTTATGATAGAAGAGGGCTATATCGATCCCTACAATAAAAAGGTATGGTGTTCGATCATATCATCTGGGGATAAGGTCAAGGTTCTTATTTTATCAGGTTTTAACCTTGTCATATTGTCAAAGATTTATAACTCTAATCATTTAAAGAATTTTTAATTCAGTTGATATTCAAAGAATTTAAAGTTGCAAATTCGATTCAATGCTCACTATCCTTAAAGTAACATGAATTTATTTAAATATCATTACAAAAGACTAATGAGAAAGTTCAAAAAAAGATGTTCAAAAAAAGATGTTGCAAATGAAATAAAGCTCCATGATTATTTAAATGATCTGTTCCTAATTAGGATGCCCCATTAATCATCTAATGTAGCAACACCTGACCTAAACAGATGCTACATTATGTGCTTCGACACCCCACTCGAGCTCTTCATCCACTGTTTCACCAATTCTTGTGTCAACGTCCCATTTTCCACGAGTATCTCTATCTCCTTTAACAACGGCCTACAATTTCCCATAGAATAGCCCAATGCCCCTAAGTGAAAATCACAGACACTATCTTGATCATAGCTGTGAGCAGAAGGTCTGGTTGCACTTTCACTAGCCTCGGTGTGAGGTATTGACCTTTAACCAAATGGGGATACAGATCCGAGATAGAAGTTTGGAACACTTTCAAAGTATTTTTCGATCTTGGGATTTTCTTTAGACGACTTGAGTAACCTGCCGCCCCTTTTCTTTTGCGATTGTGGGAGCTCTGGATGTGGCATTCATTCACCTCATCATCTTTTTCCTTTTGATCAGTTTGACGTTTGGAAGTGACTTTCAAGTTTCCTTTGCTGATTGCATCTTTAATTAACTCTCTAGCCATCATAAGATCCTTGAAGCCCTTCGTCGAATTTCCCAGCATTAACTCAAAGAAAGGAGCTATGAGAGAATCGTGAAACATACATGATATTTCTTCTTCTAGCAAAGGAGGCTGAACTTGTGCTGTCATTCTTCTCAATCTTAGGGCATATTCTTTAAAGCTCTCAGTAGCTTTCATCCTTATCATTTGAAGGCCATGACGTTTTGGGGCTAAGCCTTTAATATATCGATATTGCCCCAGAAAAGCATCAGCTAGGTTGGCCCATGTCTTGATCTGCTCTATATTCAAGTGATTATACCATACTACAACCTGCCCAGCAAGACTATTATGGAAAAAGTGAATCAGCAAATCATAATCATTTAAATACCCTTCTATCCTTCTACAAAAAATCTTTAGATGAATTAGGGGACAACTAGTGCCATCATATATCTAAAAATTAGGCACCCAAAATTCATGTGGGATGACCAAATCAGGGACCAAACTGATTTCTCTAGCTTCTAACTACTTGTGAGAGGCATTAACGACCTTCATATCTTTAATGGCTTCATTCAACCACTTGAATTCATCTTCAAATTACTCATAATTGACGAGGCTCATCCCTAGGTCTGAGTTAGATGCTCCAGGGCAAATTATCATTGTACCAGTATGATGAGATTGATTTCCTTTATCCTCCATTTTATTTTTACCAGCAGCCTGTGGTACCAGTACCTGGATCATTTGATTCGATACGCCTTGCAGAGAACCCGATGCTTGATTCCTCATATCTTCGACCAACTGCTCTTATAACTGATCTTGTGATTTCTCATTAGATTGCTTCATTGCTTCTATTTTTTTGCTCATGACGAAGAGGAGCAGTATGAATAAATAAGCTTGTTATTACTGTTACATGATCTTCTATAAGTTATTTCCATGTTTTCATAATTAATGCATGTAAAATGTTTAAATAAATACATGTAATACAAATGCAAATTCCAAATGCAAATACAAAAGGTGTCATTCCAGAGTGACCATCTTAAAACAACTTTCATTGAACACAAAGGTCTCAGTACATCAAATAAACTTTACATATAATGGACAGCTTTCACTCTGAACTTTTCTATCTCCTTCAAAAGCTAATTTAATTTCCACTCATGGTCGGGGGTCGAGATGTCAATCTTCTTCAATTCTCTTGCAAAGCCAGCTAAATCAACCCATTTATGAGCCACATCGCTTGCTTAGGTCATAGCTTCTTTCATGACTTTGTCCCTTTTCTCTATCTTGAGTGCCGATTCTCGAAGCTGCAGACACTGCTGTTGATTTTTCCTTGTAAGAAAGTCATTTTGGTTATGAAACTCTTGCATAAGATCACTACAGTCATCCACCATCTTCATCAACTTCTTATTCTTGGCTCTAGTGGCTTTTAGCTTAGCTTCATTCTCCCGCTTGTGGCGTTGATATGAAATTTCCATGTTGGCTATGGATAAATTCAACGTCTGATTTTTGGCTTGATATCTTCCCAAATCATTGATAGTTGTATCGCACCTTTTTTTGTAATCCGTAAATCATAAGAAAACTTCTGCGCTCGGCCTTCGTGCACCTTGCAATTCCTTCTCCATTGTTCAGCATCATTCTTCAGTTTAGCGACCCCTGCTATCCACTCCTATAGGATATTTCCTATACCAGCAAATTTAAAGGCTTGACTGATCCTTTGAAAACTACCCCGCATGGTTTCCATCTCTCTGCTCAATTTATCATTTTCACTTCTTAAATGAAAAATATGAGCTTCGTATTTTGACAAACAATCTACTTCCTGGGTGTCCTCGCTGATACCTTTACCATTGGTCACTTTTGGTTCAAACTCAACATGATAATCCATTACCAAACTAGGTTGTCCTTTCAATTCAAGCTCTAGTACTCTATGATCTAGAAGAAGTTGGACTCAAAGTTTGAAGGTATAACAATTCTTAATAGAATATCCTTGAATTCCAGCATGATATTCACAACGAGCGTTGATGTCATACCAACTTGAATAGGGAGGCTGCAGAGGTTTCACATAATGTGAGGCCACTTCTAGGGCTTCTAACAGTGCATCATACAACGCTTTATATGTTATTGGGATAGAATCAAAATGAGATCCACCTCTCGACTTGGGTCGAATTGGAGTTTCAAGTTTTACTTCCCCTAATGTCGGGAGTAGACTATCATATATCACCAAGTTCTGACTGCATGGCTTCTTTTCAACCTTCTAAACTTCTACGGTTACCACTATTTCTTTGGCGTCTCCAAATAGCTTGTTGATACGAACAATGATTGTGTGTGGCTTCTCATTCTGGCTAGAATCAGCAGGTTCTAAAGTAGTCCCTTGCGTATTTGACACCTCGAGATTGTTTTCATCGAGCTCTTTTTTTTCTGTTGTAAAAGTCTCACTTCCTTTGGCCAAAGCATCTATTCTATCCATCATCCTAGACATCTGTTCTCTTAACTCTATTATCTCCTTTTACTCTTCCCCAGCCATATGATCTTTGTGCACACAGCTCTCCGCTATTCTTGAAGCTTTCACATGATGCCACTTCTTGACTATGTTAGAGCCTGCTTGATCATGAAACCCTTTGTTCGTCGTGAAAACCTTTTACTATGATGACCACTCACAAATCAACACCTTTTGGTTATGTCATGATCATGCAATGCAGACAAAGAGAAAAACAACATAACAAACAAGTTAGTATAGATAAGATATCAAAATGACAAAAAGTAATAATATCAAAATAAATAAATTAGCAAGCTAATGTAAAATGCAAATGCAAATGCACAAGGTGTTAATTCCAAAAGTGACCACTATAGAGCAACCTTCATTTAAACAACAAGAATTCATTACACCATGTAGTCAAAATACAATTGTGGTTTTTCATTTCTTCATTTCCTCGAGTCGTACACCTAAGTTGTCATTGTACTTTATCACACTTAATGACGTCAAATGTTGAATCTTGAGATTTCTATTTTTATTTCAATGCAAAGTGGTCTTTATGTCTTTGTGAAGGGTCCTCTCGTCTTTGTCCTTAGTATGAATGCATCTATCTCTTGAGGGAATATCTCGGTCTTGGCACCTTTAAAGGTAGTCTTCGATCAACTCCAAACTTCTTCATTCATCGGATGGGTTGTTTGAACATCTTTGGATCTCTCGATTTTGACTACATGGTTAAGAATTTATTGTCTCATTATGACCAGCCTTCTTATTAGTCAATCAGTTGTGAATTAACACCTTTGGATGACATTAAAATGTAAATGCAATATATCCAAAATAAAATAGACATAAAACCAAAATGGGTTAGTACACATAATATAATCAATAAAATAATAAGTATCAAAATCATTAAATAAAACCTACCCTCACATGTTGACTACCCAATCATGCTTAGTAGGTCCTACCCAACATGATATCTACCCCCATGCTTTGTCATTCACAAAAAATCCTAACCGCATGATATCTAATTCACATGCTTATTTGAGAAAATAAACCTAACCACATGATTTCTAGTTCGCATTCATTTATTCAAAGTGAAAGTAAATGACTCAAAAACTTTTCCTTGTGTACCCTCCTCACGGGACTTTTAAGGTTCGAGATAAGCTTGACCTAAGTTCAGGCTCTATGTTCACTATATGATGGGTTTGGTGCTAAAGTAATAGGTTCTTGAATTGTCCTTGTCGGTGCCCCCTTGGGCTACCGAACCCTCAATCCTGGCCCATCATAGGCTTTTGGGACCGAGTTCAATTTCGAGGGAACACACCTCCTTATGTCCATACGGAGGTGAAAACCTCACGAGGATCATAAGGAATGATCTCCAAGAGCAATCTACTATCCCATGCAGAGGTGAAAACCTCACGAGAGAGTAGTCTCTCACTCCTACTTAAATAGGACGGAGCGGGGTTTTAGCTCATGTTATGATAATGAAACTGTGCAGTGTGTGAGGAAAAGCGAAAATAAAACAACACATAATAAAAAATCAATCCTCTTTAAACACATAATTAATCTGAAACCAATAGCAAACAGATCAATACAACTATTTATTTGTTAATCAAATTACAAACGATATTGAAACAAAACAGGGGATCAAAAACCAAATTAGAACGAATTTATAACTTTCAATTGCAAAGACAATCAATTAATCGACTATAGAACTGACTCTCTAAAAAAAGTCCTCATCGGAGAGTCGCCAAGCTGTTCAAACGATTTTTTTCTAGGAGTGCGAGATTTTGAAAACCACACCAATTTTTAATTTGCCTCTTAATTGATTGATTTTTAATTAGAAAGTAATGTGATTTTAGACAACCTCTCGTTTCGAAAATTTGAAATTCATTCACGATAAAAATACAGGTTTGAAGAGTCGCTACCAATCATTGATTAGGGTGTGATTGGGCACCCAAAAATGTTTTTGTTATTTTAAATAAAAATTAATTTTTAATTAAAACAACAAATGGAGGTTTGTGTTACCAGTAAGTGAGTTCAGGAGTCGGTTACGTGCGGGGAAGGATTAGCACCCCCACAGCGTCCTAAATCGATACCTCGTCGATTAATTAATGTATTTGCAATGAAATTTACAAATTCGATTTTTACTTTGATTTATGATCCCCAAAAAACATCATATGAATTTTACAATATTCAAAAACACCAAAATAGATTAAATTAAAATTTCCCAACCTTTTAGAAAGATAAAGAATATTCGATTATTTAAAAATATCGAGACCATATCTTAAATGAGTCATAACAACCTTTTCTCGACAAATTTAAATAGTCGAATATTTCTTTTTCTTCCCTTCCCAAATTTTAAAGTGATAAATCATTTTTTAGGTGCCACTGATGGGATACATTTTTATTTTAAAATCGTTAAAAGCGGACCTCTAATGAGTTAAGACAACCCACTTAAAACGATTTTAAATTAAAAGGGTATAACCCTTAATCCAATTATGTAATAATGTCGAGTTATGCATATAAGGATATCATGCACAAACTAGTTAAATAATGCCACACATCCGGATAAATATTTAAGTCTAAAATGCACATATAACTATATATTAAACAATTAAACCTATTATGTTAATATGCAACTAATATTTTCTTATGCCTAATTAATTAATAACTACAAATATAATATTGATCTCATTTACTTAAGGCAGAAAATAAAATAAAATTGCATAATACATACATACATACATACATACATACATACATAAAAACGCACCTACCACATACAAAATAATAATATAAATGTCATTACTTATAAAGAATATTAAATCTATTGTCCAAAGCCCAAGCTTATTCATTACTGCCATAAAAGGATTAAAATAACAAATAAAAAAATTAGGCAATCAAAATGTAAATTGGTTAGTAAATTAAATAGGTCTATTATAGGACTAAATTATCAAATAACAAAAATTACGGGCTTAAACGCGAAAACAAAACAAAAAAATGAAAAATGACATAAACGGAGGACTAAAACGTAACATGTAAAAAATTAGAAGTTAAATGTATAAAACTATAAAGGTTAAATACAATAACAATTTGGACTAGAAATAAATGCGCGTAAAACTTAATAACCATATTAATAGATTAAAGAACCTTGAAACTAGGACCAAAACACCACGACTTGAAAATAAAGGAAGCTTTTACATAATTAATCCTATCACAGACACGGGTTCTACGCGACGTCGTTTTGATAATTAAATAAATATAAAGCTTAAATAAAATTTCAAACCCTAATTCATTTTACCCAGCTATCTCTCTCGCCTCACACTCTCCTTCTCTCCAAACCCACGCAGTGCCGCTCGCGGAACCTCTCACCCTAGCCCAGGAGATCATGCATCAACGCCAAATCCAACCTCCAGAAGCCCTATTCTACTCTCTTCTTCTACTTCCTCGGTCCAAATCCAAAAGCAAAACAAAGGCGCCACTTCTCCTCTCTACTCCTCACAGCCGTCGCATCAGCCACCACCTCGGTGGCCACTCCACTCAACCGCAGCCACTAAACAAAGAGAAAAACCCAAGCTAAGCCACATAAACCATGACTCTCAGATTCTTATCTTCTCACTCTCTCGAAGAAGACCCTAGAAGCTCACTGTCCTCACCTAATCGGCCTCTCTGATTTACCTCTCTGACGCTCGACCACGTAAACCAAAGGCAGAACACTACCTAGACGAAGAGGCCATACACCTAAAGTAAAACGACCCTCTTCCCTCTATCGTTATATTTCCATTTCAAAATACTCACATACCCACACAAAAACACCGCACACTATAAATTAAAATAAAATCGTATATCTTAAGAAATTTCCATTGATTTATATATATATAGAAAAATACCTCAAATACGAAAATGAGTCTTAACACTTACCTTTCCTCTGTTACAAAGGAAAATGAAAAAAGGGATTTGTTGTGTTGCCCCGCGTGAAAAAAAATGAAGGGTAAAGAAGATCCTTTGATTTCACTGTTTTCAATTTGTCCTTTTTCGTTGTTGATGATTTTTCTCAAATGTTTGTTTACATCTCTCTTCCAAAAATCTGGAGAAAGACCTCTCTCTCCATTACAATGATATTGTTAAAAATCAAAGCCCCAATTTATAATATATTTTCCCCCCAAACCCCTTCTGTTCGAATTGCTAATTATCCTTTCTCTCTATTTTCATCTCTCCCCTTGATGATGAGTGTTTTCTTGCTTTTAATTGTCTTCTCTTCTACCTTGAATCAGGCGCATGGTCACTAGTGGAGTGCAGGGTATGGGCACGGTGATGTGGGGAGCCGAGCTGGAGCATGGGCGTGGGTAACAGTGGAGAAAGGACATGGGTAACAGTGGAACACGAGCGTGGGTGACAGTGGAGCATGGTGCTTCACATAGGGTACTGGGGAGCCGAGCTGTGCATGGGAGGCATGGGTAACAGCCACAAGTGGTCTCGCGTGGGAACCATGGGTGACTCGGGTCGGGTTACTACTTCAATTGGATCGGGTTTGGGTTTGATGACCCCTTTTAATTGGGCTAGCTTTGCTTTGTGGGCTCGAGTCTTGAGCTTATTGTTGGGTCAATCATTTGTAAACTAATTTGGGCTTGTAGTAAAGCCTACCAGAGAAATAAAAACATACACAATATTAATACTAATAATAATTATAATTTATAATAATAATAATTATAATCTAATAATTATTATAATATAATATATATTTCTCGGACAAAATGGGTGTCTAAAATGGTATTATGGTCCTTTAAAGGGGAAATGAATTTAAAATTCATTTTTATGGTATTAAAGTATAGGACAAAAAGGGAAAAACATTAAGTTGTCTTCTCTCATTCTTTCCCATGAAAAGCTCTCCTTCATAGCCAAAGGTAAGATTTCATTTGGCTAGTTTTTCCTTTCGCTTTTGGTTTGTTTTTAAATCATTGAGTATTATAGAGGGATTAAGGAAAAGTTAAAGAAGATAAAAAATTAGGATATGGAGGAAATATTTTAGATTTAAGAAAATGAGTTTTTGAATGATATGTTAGAATATGAGTTGTTATTGATGTTTATGAGTATATTTGACTTGTCAAAGAAGTAAATAAGAGATTAGAAACATTGGATGAGATTAAAAACATGTTAGCAAAAGTGGTATGATTCTTAGATGGAAATGTTCTTGGGAGATTTTAGATGTTTTAAGAAGCTAAATGAAGGAAAGTTAGTAGGGATAAGTAAATAAGAGTTTGATAGTATTATTGAGGATAAACATAAAAATTTGGGTAAAAATCGGGCTGAAAAATGGAAAATATGGGTAAGGGTATCGGTACTGATAGAACTGTACCAATACTATAAGTTTAAATGGGTATAAATATGATGAACAGTACCGATACTAATGTAATTAGTACCGATATTGATAGGGTATCGATACCAAAGAGGAAAGTATCGATACCATGGATTCCAGAATACCGAAATGGTATCGATACTGAAAGGGAGTATCGGTATCATAGTATAAAAGTATCGATATCATTGTATGGGTACCATACTATTGAGTCAGGAATTATAAGATAGGCTGAAATTGTTAGAGAAATTGAGAATAATAGTACTTTTGAGTATTATTAAAGTATAAATGTTAGATAATACATTAACATTGGTATAGTGTGTGTACTAAATGGGTTCTTGTGTAGATTATAACCAAGCTCCCGAGTCAAGCAAGAAAAAGGGCAAGGATAAAGTTGTCAAGTAGTTGGACATCACTATATCATATCAGGTGAGTGTATATAATATAATTATATGGGTTGAGGGAGACTCACAATAAGTCCACCTCAAATGTTTAAATTAATGTATGTTTTATTTTATTATATATATGTTCATAATGTGTATGGAACTGATATTATGAAGGATTTTTAGAGTAAAAAATGTTTTAAATAAAAGATTAATGGCCTAGTTTTGCATTTGACAGAAATGTGTCAATTATGCTAGTTAGATGAAAGGTTAAATAACTTTGTGTAAAAGATTAATGGCCTAGCTGTGCATTTGACAGAAATGTGTCAATTATGTCAGTTAGATGAAATGTTAAATACTTTTGAGTAAAAGATTAATGGTCTAGCTATGCATCTGACAGAAAAGTGTCAATTATGCCAGTTGGATGAAAGGTTAAATACCTTTGAGTAAAATATTAATGGCCTACTTGTGCATTTGAAAGAAATATGTCATTTATGCTAGTTACATGAAAGGTTAAATACCTTTGAGTAAAAGATTAATGGCCTAGTTATGCATTTGACAGAAAGGTTTCAATCATGCCAGTTAGATGAAAGGCTAAATTCCTTTGGGTAAAAGAATAAATGTTTAACAGTACATTTTGACACAAACGGTGTCATTTATTGATTTGACAAAAAATAATTGTAAATGAATCTATAAAGTAGACAATTTATCATGGTTCTGATAGCTAGGACATATTTATGAATAAAATGTAATTCTTTTACAAGGTTATGCATCACTGAGTAAATACTTAATGTGTGTTGATTTCACACGTAGGTAACAATCAAAGATTTGCCGAGTAAGGAGTGCAGCAAAACAACTTTCATCAATCAAAGGTTGACTCGTCAGTAACATTGGAACAATCTTATTCATTTTGAAAACTTAGTTGGCATGTAATTGAACTTAATAAAATATTTTTTAATGTATTTAAAGTGATAATTCTAGTAATATGTTTCTATGAATGTTATGCTATTGTGTGGTTTTAAAATTTGAAACAAAATTTTACAGATTTTTAACAAAAGGTTTTAAAAAGTGACGTGACATCTATATCTCGTGTATAGAAAGGTATACGGGAGATGGGTGTTACATTGCTAATGTAAGAATCAAAACCTCTACCTCCTAAGCTTCAATTCAAACTATCAATTGCAAGTTTTGGTCAAAGTTTTAAAATGGGGGGTTTTAGTGGGGTTTATAGAACTTTAGGATTTTGGTTTGTTTTTGAAAGATTTAAGTTGTACGGGTGGTTTCTAGAACTACCCTGAGCTCCAAAATGACTTAACAACTCATTTTCCTTGTTTGATTAGTGAAAGAAAAATGGGAAAGTTCTAAGACAAGGAGCAGGGAAAAGCTAGTCCTTGGGTGAGTTAGGAACATTTTTCAACAGCTAAGCGACAAGGTAACATGTTTCTAACTTAACCATACCACATGTAGATCATTTGTTGTACATAAATGGTTAGTTAAGTTCATGAGCATGCTTGAGTAATGCATGGTAAGTTCTATGTTTGATGTATAAGCATGAAAGATGACTCATTTCGACCTCTAATGTAACACCCCCAACCCGTACCCGATTTGGATAGGAATCTGAGGTGTCACAATGACTCTTAAAAAAATAGTGGAAAATTTAAACTTTTATTTGTATTAAAATGGTAGAACCCTTAAATTAAAGTAAATAATAAAAACTCACATTCACATTTAAATAAAATACTTAATAATTTACATAAATTCAAAAAGTATAAGTTTACAAAATAGATCAGAGCATTTCTGATCTGACCCTCCTCAAGAGTATGATGTCCTCTTCTAGATTTAATCTTCTGCTTTCTTCGAACCTGCGTGTGAAACAATCATACGCTAAGTCGATGACTTAGTGAGGCAAGTATGAGTCAAATAAAACTTTGTATACTAAATTTTTATTCATTTCATAGAAACATTTCATAAGGGATTCAAATTGCTTTACATAACAATAATGTATACTTTTATACATGGTTCAGTTTATATAACTTTGTTTTCAATAGCCCAATGTATATTATAGAGAACTCTAGGTATTTGAGTACATTGAGGTTGTGCACTAATGTTGTCACCACAACTCACATAATTTACACCGAAGTGCCACGTCTTTGTCCCAAAGGACCACATAGTTTTGTATCGAAGGAACACAAAGGATTGTCCCAAAGGACCACATAGGTTTGTCCCGAAGGACCACATAAAACCCTTGACTGGTCCATGAACCCTTGACTCTTGGCATGCCAACTATACCTCTAATTCTCTTACATATACCTTGGGATTTTTAACCATATAATTATTTATCATTTTATTATTCAGAGTGTGTCTTGTTCACATAATCCCTTTCACATCGAGCATTTTCGTATACGCATATTCACATATCACAATTTCATAATCATGTACATGTAAACATCAAAACATAGCTTAAGAAATATAGCTTGAATAAAACATTGTAAAAATATAACATAAAAGAAATAGAAAGATTTTTGATCAAAAACTTTGAGGTTGGCTTATCGCAAGCCATCCTCATATCGAATATAAGTAAATTGCACTCACATTTGTCTCACGTAAGTTCTAGCAAAAATCCTTATCACTCTTGATCGATAACTTATAACGTCGAATAATCCAGAATTTGTCTTCGATCAATTTCTGCACAATAATACAATCAAATGAATATTGAAGTTTATATTGCTATTAACCAATTATTAATAACTTAAGCTAAAGGAAACACCTAATTCACCATTTCAGGAGCACTAATATCGATACCCCTCCTACAGTATCGATACTTCCCTTCTATGGTATCGATATCTACTTCGGTACCGATACCATTTTGGCATTCTGAAATTTCATACTTGATAATAGTATCGATATCTTACTCTTGGTATCGATACTCCCATTTCAGTATCGATACCTTTATCAATCAGTATCAATAATGTTCCTTGAATTCAAACTATTTTTACCTTGAAGTATCGGTATTGTTCTTCCAGTACTGATACACTTTCCTAGAAATTACTTATTTCATTTTGAAAATTAACCAAAACTCACCCAAATCTCCCACTTTTATCTCCTTTCAAGCCTTTTAACTTAACTACACTTAGCAAAACCAACTTATATCACTTTAACACTCCTAAACATCCAAAATCCCACTAAAACACTTGAGACTAAAAATCATACCATATTTTCAATCATGTTCTAAATCATTTCTAATACTTCAAATCCCTTAATTAGACCTTTTACAAGTCAAATATGCCTTTAGAATTTGAATACTACTTAATCTCATCAAATCTCCTAACAATCCATTTTACAATTTCATCACTAATTCACTCATATTTTAGTTTTAATCCACCAGAAGCTTTCCTTAAGCTTATATATCACCCAAATAACAAGAATCAGGTTAAAATTTCAATGAACAAAATACTTGAAATCAACTCACCTTTGAATGGAGCTCGTGGCAAAGAGGAAGAAAATAACAATGGTTTTTGGATTTTTCGTTCTCTTTTCTTCTCCCACGTGTTTCATATCCCTTAAAAGGGAATATAAAACTCTTTTCCTTTGAAAAGACCATAATACCCTTCCAATATTCCAACTTTGATATAAAATCCTAAACAAAATTTTCAAAAATTAATCCTTGAACTTATCACTTTATTTCAATTAAATAACTAAATTTAAATTCTTACATTTTCGTCACTGACCCGATATTTTGGGTGTTACATCTAAGACCCTAACTAAGAAACTAATAATATTTTCTAGCCTTAGGATAGTGAATGGGTGAGTTGGGATACAAATTTCATGTCCAAAATAGGGAACTTCAGGTCGTCAATATCGGTACTAGAAAAATAGTACTCAAGGGGTGGTAGTGATACCAGTGGCAAGTTAGGATTCTAGTAGCCAATTTTGGTGACGATACTCATGGGAGTATCAATACCAAAGGTAGAGTATCGATACTCCCCATAGGGTTATCGATACCGAGTTATTTTCAAAACATCAAAGTTATTTCTTGTATTGATACTCACCCTGAGTATCGATACCCAAAGGTCAGTATCGATATTGTTGGCACAGTATCGATACAATCATCATGAATTGGGAAAATAACCCAATCAACTTAAGTGTTCAAAATTGGGGGTTTTAGGGTCATATAAGCTTGGATTGTATGATTATAAATGAAAACAAGTAAAATAAAAATAAATACAACTAGAAACCAATACAAGTTAGGATGAAATAAGACTGGTTTGTGTGACACTCAAGAAACAGTTAGGACACCCAAGTGCTTTAGTCGTATGACTATCATATTTTATGATGTAATATTCAGATATTATCGACCAGGTATGCATCCGATGCACGTAAAATTTTGGATTGTACCCAATAATCAATAGCCTACAAGTAGGCTAGAGATGTAAGCTTCCAATGCACGTAAACTTTTGGTTCTTACCCCTAGACCCTCGAGTAACTTAGGTAGGCTATAATGTTGTCTGAGATGCATGAAAATTCATCCGACCATACTATTAGACATTTGTCATGTTTGTTGAAATTACTTGGGCATACTCATGACTTTAAACATCGTCATGTTCATGTAATGAATGCATGTAGTATTGTATAGTTATTATTGTGGCGTTGAGCTTGTAAGCTCAACGTTCGAAATTTGTTTCAATGCACAGGTTAGTAGAGGATTGATGAGGATTTTATCACACAGATACATTCTAGATTAGTCGTTCTTAGAGTATGTCTTGAGTCTATTATAGGCTATGTATTTATGTGGAACTTGTATTTATTTCGAATTATAAGTCTGTTTTGATTTAAAATCGGGTAATTGTATTTTGTACTTATTAGGAGACACATATTTTGTAAACCTTAATTTATGATCCTTCATTCATGTTATGGTAAATGATTATGGATGTTTTATAAATTGTTTTGAATGAAAATTTTTGGTTAGCCACTTCGGTGGTCCATGTAACGCTTTAATCGTATGATCTTCGGTCTAGACAAATCACTTTGTCACCATTCAGCCATGCCCTTTGGAAAACTATAAAATATCAATGCCTTGGCAATTGTAAGGCATATCTCATATCTCATTTTCATATTAATCAAACACATTTGTGAGGTTTCTTTCTTCAATTTCTTAGATGAACTTTATCGACTTATCAGGCTTTGCTTGTGGCATCATCTCGTTCACTTCCATTGATACTTATGGTTCCTAGTTCTATATAACTAGTGGGTTCAAGTCCTTTTCTAATACCCTAAAAAGAACTTAAGGTTTGGAGTTAAACTTTCATATAGCCTAGATTTTTCTTTATTCTTGTTAATAATATCTTCATCATCCATCTTTCTTTTTTAAATCATCACCACGTCATCATCTATAAAGTTCATCCATACTTATTTTGTTTCCATACTTATTTCGTTTCTAAGCCCACGTGTTTACCATACATCAACCTACCCAACACCTTCTATTTTGAGTCTATCTTACTTGCAAGTTTTTTGCTTCCTTCATAGATCCAACAATCAAGATTTTTGTCATCATCATCATAGAAGGCATGCACAATAACCTTACATCATATGGTAATCATAGTTGTTGATGGAAAAAGCAAATACAATAAGTGAAGCATTATTCAATCAAAAAGAAGAAAATCAAAAAGAAAGTGCCAAGGAAAATATAAAAAGAAAGAAGAAAATACTCTATCATCATTCAAATGAGTTCAAAAAGAAGATAAAAAAGAAAGCACTACAAAGTTCAAAGTTAAAAGCACAAACAACATTAATTCAAGACCATCAAGCCTGAATCCATTCAATTCAAGACTTGATTATTGTTTAAGAGAAGGTTGTGAGTTACTTTATTAGTAAGTAGCCCCATTATTCTATTCTTCTTATTTCTAGCATACCTTTTCATTATTTTTTTTCTTCCTATCTTAACCTTTTGCAACATACGCCCAAAACAAATATCCCAAGTCTTGAGTAAGTTCTTTTAAAAACTCTACAAAAGAGATTTGAATGGGAAAATGTAATTTAAGAAGTTAGATCAGAATAGAACAAGTAAAAGTCATATAAGTCATAGAGTGCAAACACGAGAGATAGCGTGTCATCTTACTTTTCTTTGGAGTGAAAGTTTTAAGGCTTTGTTGAGTAGTTTGATAAGGTCCTTGTACATATTCTATTCCATTTTTATTTCACTAACCATGTTGTCAAATTCTTTTCCATTTACTTCCTATAACACTCTTTTTGTAAAAAGAACATTGAAATCTAATCTTTTTAAGATGAACAACAAAGGGAAAACATATTTCACACTAGATTCCATGTGAATGGAAAAGTGTATTATATGATCATCGATGGAGGAAGTTTTGCCAATGTGGTGAGCACTCTAATGTTGGATAAATTAGGCCTCAAGACACCAAGCATCCTAATCCTTACAAGTTGCAATGGTGGAATGATGGATGTGAATCAAAGGTTACCAAGAATGTGATCATTCCATTCTCAATTGGAAAATACAAGGATGATGTGTTATGCGATGTTATCCTTATTAATGCAAGTCACATCTTACTTGGAAGGCCTTGGATGTTTGATAAGTGAGCTACCCAGTATGGATTCACAAATTGATATTCCTTCACTTATAAAGGTAAAAAAGATCACTTTGGCACCTTTGACTCCAAGTTAAGTGAATGAAGGAAAAATTGCCCTAAAAAAGAGTACAGAGTCCATGAAGGAAAAGGAAACCATTGAGAAAGTTCAGAAGAAATAATCCAAGAAGATGAAAAGTTACGCCAATAGAAATGAGAATCGGATGCATCTTACTTCACAACAAACTCTTCTAATATTTATGTATAGAGAGAGTTTTCTTCCCACTAACCCTCCAGAAGGCTTGTCTTATTCTATTATGTCCAATTTATAGGATTTTGAAGACATATTCCTTGAGGAGATCCCTAATGGACTACCACCTGTTAAAGGATAGAGAACCAGCTTGATTTCCTTCCCAGAGCCACAATATCAGACCGACCAACCTTTAGAGGCAATATGGAAGAACCTAACTACAAAGACAAATAGGAGAATTGATGGAGAAATGACACATAAGAGAGAGCTTAAGCCCCTGTTTCGTTTCATTCCTCTTTGTACATAGGAAGGATGAGACTTAGATAATGTGTGTGGATTGTAAATCAATGAACAAAATCACAATCAAGTATTGGAATTCTATACCTCGTTTATATTATATGTTGGAAGAATTAAGTGGAGCATACATCTTTGTGAAGATTGACTTGAAGAGCGAATATCAAAATACTCGAATGAGAGAATGGGACAAGTGGAAAATTATCTTTAAGACAAAGCAAGGTTTGTTTGTGTGGTTGGTCATGCCTTTTTGGCTTAACCAACGCACCTAGTACTTTTATGTATTTAATGAATTATGTTCTTTGGCCCTCCATTGGTACCTAGTAGGGTAAAAGTTGGCATTGGTGTTGTCTTAACATAAGAAGGGTGCCCCATTGCTTACTTAAGTGAAAAATTGAGTGGTGCCACTTTGAACTACCCTACTTATGACAAGGAAATATATGCACTCATTCGGGTATTGGAAACTTCGTAATATTACTTATGGACTAAGGAGTTTGTTATTCATATGGACAATGAAGCATTGAAGCACATCAAGGGACATCATAAGTTGAACAAGTGTTATGCCAAATGGGTAGAGTTTCTTGAGTTGTTTTCTAATGTCATTCATTACAAGAAAGATAAGGATAATGTAGTGGCTAATGAATTGTCAATATGTTACCTACTTCTTAATACCTTAGACTCTAAACTTCTTGGTTTTTCAATTATTAAAGAATTATATGCTACTGACCTTGATTTTGGAGAAAGGTATGATTCTTGTAAAACAGGTTCAAATAAAAGATTCTACTAGCACGAGGGTGTTTTTCAAATAATGGTGGTTATGCATTCCAATGAGTTCTATTTGAGAGATGTTGGTCCAATAGACACATGAAAGAGGTGTTATGGGACACATTTGCGTTGAAAAGACATTAGGCACGTTGAAAGAACACTTCTTTTGGCCAAAGATGACGATGGATGTTGAAAAGCTATGTGAAAGGTGTCTTGTTTGCAAAAAAGGAAAAATCAAGAGTCATGTCCCATAGACTTAAGAAGCCTCTTCTCATTCCAAGTAAGTCGTGGGTTGATATATCTATGGACTTTGTGTTGGGACGACCAAGGACTAAGACCAGAAGAGATTCTATTTTCTTGGTGGTTGATCAATTTTCTAAAATGGCCTATTTCATACCTTGTTACAAGACCGATGATGTAGCACATGTTTCCAATCTATTCTTCAAATAGGTGGTAAGATTGAATGGAATTCCAAGAAAACTTGTGTCCGATCGAGATGACAAGTTTCTAATTCACTTTTGGATGACACTTTGGAGTAAGATTGGAACCAAAATACTTTTCTCAACAACATGTCATCCATAAATTGACGGTTAATCTGAAGTGGTGTACTAATTTCTTTCTACTATTCTGAGGTCATTCAGAAAGACATCAAGACATGGGAGGAATGCTTGCCACACATGGAGTTTACCTACAACCAATTTGTTCATTCAGCAACAAAACATTCTCCATTTGAATTGGTATATGGCTTTAACCCCTTGGGTTTGTTGGATTTTTTTTCCTTTACCATATGAACAAGTTATCAATAAGGATAGCAGGGACAAGCATGAATTTGTAAAGAAGCTTCATCAGCAAGTTCGGGAGAACATTGAAATGAGAACCCGCCAATATAAGTAACAAACAAATAAAGGATGAAATAAGGTTACCTTTAAAATAGGGGATTGGGTTTAGGTTCATTTTAGGAAAGAGAGATTTCCAAATAAAAAGAAGTCCAAACTATTACCTAGAGGATGGTCCTTTCCAAGTTGTGGAGAAGGTGAATGTCAACGCTTACAAGATAGATTTGTCATGAGATTACAGCATGAGTGCAATATTCAACGTATCAAATCTAACCATATATAAATAAAGTGATGATTTGAGGGAAAATCACCTAAAATAAGGGGGATGATATGAGCATACCAACATTGGATCCCAAATTCAGCCACAAGGACCAATCAAAAGTTCTAAGACTATGTAATTCAGGGAAGTTATTTCTCAAAAATATATTGATGCTTATAAATCATTTGAAGAACAAGAAGCCTTAGACAAACTATATAATGTGTTACATGTGAATATGTAATGTATTATATATCTTTATACTTAGCTTTATTTATGTATATGTTATGTTACACATCTTATATCTATGTTTGCATTGTATTTACATACTTAGCATAGGCGTCCATATTTAATCATAGCTTAGAAAATCCTAACTTATTTTTTTCATGTCTTACCAGGTGCACAATTAAGTTAAAGAAGTTAAGAAAGCTCATTTGCTAAGAATGAAAGCTATGACAGCTTAAAGAAATCTCAACATGCCTTTAAGGAGCTCATCACTAAGCTAAGGTAGCTAAACTAATTGAAAGGCTAAAGTAGATGAATAGGAGTTGAACCTAGTTGGGAAGAAGCTAAGGACGAGTAGTTGATAAGTGGACTAAATCTAGTATGAGGATAGCTGGAGTGGTAATTGAGTAGATAGAGTGCACTAGGTTCCTATCTTAAACCTACCTAGTTGCAAGTCACCTAGTTAGTTGTTTAACCACCCACCTTAGTGCCAAACACAAGTCATGTGCTTAGCATGCCCCATGGTCGAACCATCACACACCTCTTGGCTTGGAAGGGACGTGTACTTTCAAAGAGAAGTCATATGCATTCAGGTGACATGTGTATTTCATGTAATCTCAACTAGGTGCCAAACCATGAAAGGATATCATCATTCAGCCAAAACACTCTTCAAGCATCTCCAAGGTTAAACCAATAACACTATTTAGTCATGCCTTCAAACTTCATCAAGGTTGAGCCAACACCAAGTTTTTTCGACAAATGAAGTGTCTGATGCCTTAATCGAAACATCACCATGTATATTCATTCATGTACATTTGTTTAAGTGATGTAATTCTTCATTAAATCATCATGTATCTTCCAAAGGATTCATTCAATACGGATCACTTTGTCACCATTCGGTCATGCCCTTTGGAAAACTATAAAATATCAATGCTTTGGTCATTATAAGGCATATCTCACATCTCATTTTCATATTAATCAAACACCTTTATGAGGTTTCTTACTAAAAGTTCTTACTTAAACTTCATCAATTTTCAATCTTTGTTTGTAGTATCAGCCCCTTCACTTTCACTGATACTTGTGGTTCCTAGTTCTATATAACTAGTGGGTCCAAGTCCTTTGCTACAACCCTAACAAGAACTTATAAGGTATTGGGTTAGGTTTTCATATAGCCTAGGTTCTTCTTTTTTCTTGTTAATATTATCTTCAGAATCCATCTTTCTTTCTTAAACCATCACCATGCCATTATCTATAAAGCCCGTTCATACTTCTTTTGTTTCTATACTTACTTCATTTTCTAAGCCCGCCTATTTACCCTACATCAACCTACCAAACATCTTATATTTTGAGTATATCTTGCTTGCATGTTTCTTGCTTTCTTCCTAGATCAAACAATTAAGGTTACTGTCATTATCAGCGTACAAGGAGTGTACAACAACCTTACATTAAGTAGAACAGAAGATGTAGAAGGTTGTATGGATGTAATGGTTGATCGTTCTCTAGTGTGAGATCGAAAAAGTAGGACCTGACTTGGTCTTTTGGGCTGTTAAAGTATAAAAAAATGTACAATTTTAAAATAATGAGAATGGTTAATGTAGTAAACAAAACAACTCACATTTAGAATTTGGAGAACAATTTCTTCATTTGTATGCATGCCAAAATCTTGCATAATTTTTCTCCCTCTTGACCTATCTAATCTAGGTTTTCTAGTTATTGTTAACTTCTTCTTAAGTGTAGGGCTTATTTCTATTCTACAGTTTGGCCTATCCAATCCAAATTTTTCATTATGTAAAGATTGAGCATATCATGTTTGACCACCTTTAGTTTCAATCTATCAAAATAATAGGAACATATTGGTCAATATTTCATGAATTTCTAATATATCAATAAATTAGTTTGAATTATCAACAACATTACAATCCTTGAATTAGTGGAGAAGAGTCAGATGATGTTTGGTCACCTTGGCTCGCAACCTACCAATAATAAAATAAAACAATACCATTAAAATATATCTTCAAGTATACCTTAAATATATATATATAAAAATAACAATTTTAGTTTACATTGGATTATCTTTTATTTGGACATCTTCTTACATTATGTCCACAAAGGTCATATATACTACAATTCATCTTAGTTCCTCGTCTTGTTCATTTTGTTTCACTACACACTTGACCTTCTTCTCTGTTTCTTTTTTACTTTGGTCTTCTAGGTAAGTTTATCTTCAATGGTGGGTCTATATTGTCCATTTTAATGTCTTTTTAAAATTTTGGACTTGGTATAAAGTGCATGATAACATTATACAAATCAGTGTATACAAGTTTCTTGTATAAATGAAATACATAGTCTTCATACCTTACAAGTGCATTTACAGCCTACAGAATCAACAAAAAATGTGTCTTATTGACACATGACCTTATACCCTTCTGCCTCATTCCAAATTACATGACAATATGCAATATTACGTTTATGTATTTCAAGTTTTATTTTAATTCTGGGGCACAACTCATCACTTAAGTGGGTCTCTATACCATTAGCTCAAATGTTCCATTCCAATCAACACTTCTCAGTGTAAAGATATAATCAAATAGCCTATTAAATTCATCTACAAAACTACCCTTAACTTTTCCAAAGTCTGCTTATTTATGTCTACTTTTAACTACTTCATAGTAAGTTTTTTCATCTCTACTACAAACTCAATATGCTCTCCACAACGTACACTATTTGAATTTGCTTCATTTTCTTCACCAGAAAATGTTGTGTCCACAATACAACCTTAGATTCAAAATCTTCTTCAATGACAGACTTGTCTTTGATTTTCTTTTTAACTAGCCTAAACTTATCTTTGATTGCATCTATCTCCTTATCATTATCAGGCAATAAATGTCCTCTATTTAATTATTCATCATCACTATTATCCACATCAATAACATTTATTTTCTCATAAATAATTTTAATTATCCGTTCATTAGACGCACTATCATCATCTTCAAGTATATCGGGCTCACTTCTACCACCTTCAAGTATATTAGACTCGCTTGTAGTATTAGGCCCACAACGAACATTATTTTTTGGATACCTCAAATTCATTTTTTACAATAATTTAAACATGTTTATTTAAACAATATATTTATATAACATAATGAATAATTAAACAATAAACTCAAAGTTACATAACAATGTCAAAATGAATATTTAAGTAACATATATTTAAATGACAACAAGTTTATTTAACATAACAATGGCAGAATAAATATTTAAGAAACATATATTTAAATAACAACCAATATATTTGATAACATGTTTTATAATGTTATAATCAATTTTAATGGTATGTCAATCTCACATAACATCATGTTTCATAAATAACAAGTTTCATTTCTTTTGTCAATTTTAATAGTAGACTAACCCCACATAACCAATTTTTTAAACATTTCCACATAGTTTTATCATATTAGTCAAATGTTATAATCAATTCTAAATAGAATCACAATTTTTTCTATTGTTTTAAACAAAAATCACATACTTATAATCAATGTCTTATCATATTAGTCCATTTTTTTTACTGTTTTTTTGTTTTAACTTATTATTATAATATTCTATTTATCATTTGGTTCTTGGTTTATTAGAATCAAATCTGCAACACACAATTTAAATATATTTTTATATAAAAAATATAGTGTACCAACAATTTTCTTGACAACATCATAACAGTAGTTCCACTTTATGTGTGGACTCCACGCAAACTTATAAAAAAAATAAAGCATTAGATTTCGACTTGGGTTAAAAAAAGATAACTCAAGCAGTGTAAGTTTAGCATTACCTCTGAAAATTGCTAACTCGAATATTTTTCTTTTTGTACTTTTATGGTTTCGTCTTTTATAAACTAGATGACGGGGTTTTCATTCCTACGTGTTTGATTTGAAATTGTGAATTTTCAATTTCATAAGTAACCCTAAACCCCAAATCATTTTATGATTTTTTATTTCAATTTTTAATGGGTTAGATTTAGGATTTGAAAGAAACAGAATTAAATCATGCAATGAAGATTAGGGAACTTTCTCACAAGAAAAATTGATACTCAAAGGGGAATAGAAGAATGAAGGAGGAGGAAGAGAGGAGGTTTGCTTCAAGAGTGAATGGAGGAGGAGGAGAAACAACAAAGAAATGGAGAATGATCGACAATTACTTTTAGGTTTTTACTTTCTAGGTTAAAATATTAGTTTTAATATTAAGATTAAAATATTAATTTATTTATTTTATTTTTTATATATTCAAATTTTATAGAAAAATGAAATTGAAATTATAATCAGTGTCACGTGTCAGAAATTTTATAACAGTTTTCATTTAACATTAGTTACAGCTGAGGCACCTAAAGTGGTAATATTTGTAACGTTAGCCACTTGGATGAGTCAAAAAAAGTTTAGACACCTATTTGTGAAAAGTGGTATAGTTTGGACACTTATTTTATATTTAAGCCTTATTATAATGTGTTGTTTTGTTTAATCATCGACTATTAAAAGTTATAAAATGATTATTCGATTATTTATATATTTTAAATTCATCTTGTTTCACCAAAAAGTTGATGATCGTCTGATCTAGATGTTAATAAGCTGACTAAGATATGATAAAATTAATTTCATAATTGTTTAAATTATATTTGTTGATCAAGTCTATGTTTATATTATGTTGTCCAGTCAATGTCTGAGACATTATGTCATCGCCAGCGCTTCAAAGCAATGACGGTATTTGTAGATATTAGTAAAATATGATTTTATTATATACTAGTTAGCATGTTAACGTTCAGCTCATATAATCATTAATTTTTTAACGAAAAAAGATGACCTTGGAACATATAAATAGTCAGATGATCATTTTGTAACTTTTAATAGTCAGTGACTCAACAAAACAATACCCTATAGTCTGGAATCACTTGTTTACTTTACACTTTTATAAAATTAATTTATGAAAAATAAGATCCAAACAGTTTGAATTAAGAAAAGAAGTGTTGGGATTGAATAAAGTTTAAAATATATGACTGAATTGATATAATTACAAAAGGATAAAGTATATAAATAATATTTCGATTATGAGATATTGCTTTGTTTTGTTCCACAGTAGTTATAAAATAATTTCTTGAGTATTGCTTTATTGAGTACCTCAACTATTAAAAATTACAAAATGATCACCTGATTATTCATATATTTCAAACTAATCATTTTTTTTGTTAAAAAAATTGATTGTTGTTTGTGTTGAACATTGTTAAATGAGATATGATAAAATCTTACCCGTAATTATTAAAACAATATAGTCGTTTAAGATTATATTGTCATATTATATTAAATTTCAATTAACAAGTTAACGTCCAACTTAGATATCATCAATTTATTAACAAAAAAACAAGTTTAAATTATATTAATAGTTAAGTGACTATTTTGTAACATTTTATAATTATAAGATTCAACAAAATAATACTCTATAATTAAGAGATTATTTTATAATTTTAATATTTAAGGATCTCAACAGAAATAATATATATATATATATATATATATATATATATATAACAAACGAATTTATAACTTTAGATTAATCAAATAGTCAATTTATAATTTTTTAATAGTAAGGGAGTTAAAATAAACATCACATAAACAGAAGACTAGCGTTAAATTTCACCCAAAATTATCTAATAAAAAATGTAAAGTTCAACCGATAAAAATAAAGAGGAACTGATAAGGATGTTTTTAATAATTTAAAATGGCTATAAAATAATATTTATTTTAAAAAATTAACTTGGTAAAAATAAGATAGGGAAAACATTTATATTATCATTTAAACTCCTTGAAGAGTTCACTTAATAGGTTCACTTAGAGGAAAGGTATCTAAATCCATTATATGTAAAATTAAAGCATATTCGGATCTTAATTCCCGCATTCGTTTTAAATCCGAATGAATGAAAACTGTTACTGAAATTGGACAACGATGAGTTCATAGTTCATAGCAGGAGGCAAACCACTAATAATCATCTTCGACTATACATAGGACTGCCATGTCCATGTTTTAACTTCTAACACCTGACATCAACATCTGTTTTTTATGTTAGATTTATATACTTACAAAATTGACTGGCTACTTTGAAGCTTGTCAGAATCCTCTATAAACTTACTCGGCAATCGAGCAAGGAAGAACCCAATCTGCAATGTGTGGCAGCTTGCGACTTCGACAGTTATAAGTTAGCTGCTAGGCCTGCAGTATTCGTTGCGTTAGAAACGTTAAACAAACTTCCAAGCACCATATTGAAGTTCTTAAGGAACGTTGTTGATGCTGGAAAAATCAATTGCAGGTCATTTATAGATAGAAGCATGGTGCATACGACGAAAAACTTATGACACTCCATACTTAACGAAGAACAGATAATTGTACTCAAACATGGCCCTACTTTGATCTAGTTCTCGAGAAAATTCAATAGCGTTTGTGTTGTTACCTTCTTTAAAGGAATAGTAGGGGTTCTCCCGCAAAGTACCTCAGAGTTCTCCCTCAATCTGCTAAAAGCATAAATGTGAGGATAAACAAATCGTAGCGTTCATATAAATATCACCGTACATCTCATGGAAAAGAAAAGACGAGACTTCTTACCTATCTTCGTTATCAGAGCTGTAGAAAACATAGGGATCGTTAGACCAAACCCCGGGAATAGATAACGCGAGTTTGTTTTCTTCTTGGCTCGTCTTCGAAGTCGTTTTAGCCGTGTTAGACAAATGCAACTTCTTTTGAGACCTCAATGCTATAGGGAAACAGTTGGACTGATACTCCGGCTCTTGAACAGAATGATTCTGACATCCACAGTCCCTTCCTTCTCCTTTCAAGAAATCATTTATATATGCCGGAGCCTGAGACATATCATTTCGAAACGATGCACAAGATGGGGTTGCCCCTGTGCTCAGTATGTTCCCTCCACTATTTCTGAAAGCCCGAACCACTTCCAATCCATGAGAACTGATACGAGGTATTTCAGATCCATTATCAGAGTGACAAGTTAAAATTGGTCTATGTCGGTCACTTATCATAGGTTTCTCCGAAGCATATTGTGAAACTTCGGAATCACTCCCACATTTCGTAGATGAACTTGACTTCAGACGCAGCCTGCGCGAACAACTAAACAAACTAAAAGATGGTTTCCTTACTTTACCCTTCGATAATTGATCGGGGACCAAAAGATTAATCCGAATCTCCACGTTTGAGCCCACGATCAACTGAAGTGAACTTGCAATATGTTTCCATGATTTTTCAGCCCTTGATACATGATTAGGATGGTAGAATTCCAGTTCGGCAATAGCCAGACCTGAATTAAAAGTAATATTAAATCATCAAAATGGAATGAGAAAAAGCTACGATTTACCATATCAAAAGTTCTTAAGAGACATTACGGATGAAATACTTCCGACGCAGATTAGAAAACAAAGGAATTACCATACAAAGGTAACGTAAAATATCCAGAAAACTGTTGTAGCCAATTAGCCATAAAAACGTCTATGGAAATGACGGCAATCTAAAATATGTTCAAATACGTTAAAGCATGCTCTAGAACGTCTACGAAATGGACCGCTACTGGAGAAACAAAATCCAGCATAACGAGACATATTGTTAGTTTCAACATCAACACGTCCATGCATTAAAGAGTGAAAAACGGTCCATTGGATCTGAGCTAGATGACAACTTAAGGATTTCTAAAATACATGTTGCTCGATAAGTGCTAGAATTTGTTTGTTTAGGAAATAAGGTTCCTCATTTAAAAAGTTTATTCTCACTGTCAACTTTGTAATGTGCATATATCCTAGATATGGGTTTAATGCGGAAACTCAGACCAATGTACCTTGATTAAAATGAAGAGAAGACAACTTCCCTCGTTTCCTCAGAAATTTTTTAAGTGAACCAGATTTGCATAATTCGGTTGCTTTGTTCCATATAGATTCCAGACTTCTCTCGGAACCATCCCGCTTTGCCAGTTTAGATGAGTTGATGCCATTACACATACAAATGAAAGGATGATTTGACCTCTCCCCAGTAGATGATGTGCTGTTAGAATCACTATCTGCTTCCAAACAAGAACAATCCTTAACGTACAGCTTCTCGATTCATTAATTTCAAACTTCAACTACAATTAGAACTAAATTATAAAGCACTGACCTTTGTGTTGAGCATTTAGCAAACATAAATTCGAATCGTTTGCATCCATAAAGTTGGATTCCATTGAGCTTAATTGCAGAAGAGCAACAGTGAGCCAAGTTGTTTGATTCTTTGACACTCTCAAATGCTTTTCCGTTTCTGATAGTGCTCTAAGTGCATGGCTTAACTTCAACAAGCTCGATTCAGCTGTGATAATACAATTTGCAACACTTGAAACGATGAAACACCCAATACTCAGAGCGAATGCTTGTAAATTCATTTACAGGTTTAGTTCATTGACCTTTGTACATACAACAGAATTCTATAGATAATAACACAAGGAATTTGTTGAAATATAAATTGCAAACCCGTATTTTCAGCATCATTATTGAATCAACATACTATATAATGCCAAAATAAGGAAATTTCAACAACAATGTGATGCATGAATATTCGGAACTTACAAGTATGGTTTTCAAAAAACTTTCTTCTGGCTTCTGAGCTACCTTCCTCACATTTCCCAGCAAGAATGTCCATAATGAGATTTGCTAGCTGTGATATAAGTTGCATAGGATCAATTTTCGACCTCATTATCTCCCGGGCCCGTATTACTGTTTTTGAAGTGTCACAAGATAAAGCCAGATCCAGCAAATCAAGCAATTCATCATCCGAAACAGTTCCAATCTGCCACCACCCCCATGAACAAAAAGGAACTTCAATAACCTAAAAAAAATAGAAACACCACAAGAGAAAGAAGAGGAAAAGTTTACAGCACTTACGAGCTCATGGGTTAAGAACATTGTGATCTTTTTACCGAGCAAACTCAACTGATCGAGCATCATCTCTGCATCCCTTAACGAGCCATTGGATTTAGCAGCAATGAAGCCTAAAGCAGCCTGATCATAGTCAAGACGTTCTTCAACACATATTTTCTCCAGCCTGTTTGAAATATCGGAATCTTTTATCTTAGGAAAGTGATATTTCTGTGCCCGAGAAACCGCACTTCTTGGCAGCATATCAAGTTCGGGTGTACTCATAATGAAAACAACATGCTGAGAAAGTTTCTCTAGGCTGTTTAAAACAGTCGCCCATGTTTCACCGTGCAGTAACTGACACTCATCGATAATGAAAATCTTGAACCGTGAGAAAACCGGAAGGGAAACTGCATTCTTAACGAGGGACCTCAACCTATCAGAGCGATTGATTCTCAATGAATCAACCTCCTTGACATCTCTGCTCCTTCCAGAAAAGAACATGATACATTCCCGACATCGACCACATGGTTTA
Source organism: Hibiscus syriacus (assembly GCF_006381635.1). Classification (NCBI taxonomy): domain Eukaryota; kingdom Viridiplantae; phylum Streptophyta; class Magnoliopsida; order Malvales; family Malvaceae; genus Hibiscus; species Hibiscus syriacus. Next base: position 1,555,348 of record NW_024063200.1, read on the forward strand.
TGCTCCTCGAGTGAGAGACAATTCAAAGCAGCAGCAAAAATCCATGAGGCACAAGTCTTCCCCGTGCCACGAGGACCATAGAAGAGGTAAAAAGAGGCTACCCTTCCTTTAGTTATTACGCTCAAAAGAGACCTCACAACAACACTTTGTCCTACCAATTCATCAAAAGACTTTGGCTTGAACTTTTGGCCTAAGCTCCTAGGAGTATCAGAATACGGGTTGATTTCACCATTAATGCATTTCCAAAAGCTCTGCCCAAAAAGAGTTGTCTCACCCGTATCTGATGACAACAAAGGGAAGTCTTCAAAATCGGATGAAGGATTCGATTCTCTAAGCCTTGGAGTTTTCGACCAACAGCAGCTTATTCCACATCCACGGTGGTTCAGATCTGCAGTGTCAACATTTTCATCTATGTACAACGAGGTACTATAATTAGAAATAGCATCAATAGAAGGGCTCGCAACATCACCATTAGCCCCGTATGATTTCACTTGATTCCTAGATTGACATTTTGCTTTCAAATCGCAGTGGTTAATTCTATCCACCGGTAAGGATCTTATAACAGGCTCACTGCTAGAAGATAAATCATCCATAGAATTACAACTAGGTGCCATACATATTAAGCTCGTACGTTTAACACTAAAATTGCTATCATATCTTTCACCCAAGGGACTGTATTTTTGGACCTCTTCCTTGTTTACTCCATAATTTGTAGAATCACCATTACAATCATCCAACTCATCGGCTTTTCCAGCCCTGTTCCCAACCTTCGCCGCATTCTCACATATGATCAACTTAGAGTTAGAGTCTTCAGGAACAGAATGCAGCCCGAAATCGTAGCCTTGATCCTCTCCTCGTTCGTTAAATCCGTAACACTCTGGACCTCTAAATTCATTTCGCTCGGAACCGGTTTCCGTGCAACCGTTCACTAATTGCAAAGAAATCCCATTGCTTGAATTCGTTTCCCACTTGACATTGTCAAACAATGAAGAAAATTTGCTCATGGAATTAGTGGATGGATCCCTTAATGACCTCACTCTCCTAAGTGCTATTAGGGTTCTTGAGATTGGTATATCAACGGAATGTCTTCGACTGTCCATTCTTTTCAAAACCAAGTATCAAAATAGTGTCCTTCGCTTCAGCATAAACTCATATTACAGGACTTAGAGACATGATATGGATTTTTGACCTGAAAGAACAATTTAAACAAGAAACTGATCAAATAGAAACATTGAATTAACCGTTAAACACTCTACAAGCCAACTAGAGAATGAGCATATCATTGTATCAAAACCATTATCAAATCTCCACATGTTCCATTGTCTGAAAACCCCAGGCTCAAAATAGACCAGAATGCTTCAGAAAATCGGTTTTTTCCTTGAAAATCCAGGCATAAAAAACCCTCTAAAAGTAAAAACACGTTACAAAAGCACACACAAACACATTGAAAGCAAAGAGAAATATCATTTTCATGAAGAACATAGGCTCAAGCCATCCAAATGCATGGTAAATGAACACCCAAAAATGCAATAAATTGTACATTTGCATTTACTAAAAGCAAACAGAAAAAATAAAAGCTTTCACTTTGGAGAAGAGACTAAGCTAGTTTTAGTTACCTTCTAAACAAAAACTTACCTAGAAAACATAGGGTAAAAGACAGGAGCAGTGGAACTATGTATTAAATAAAAGAAAACTCCAAAGAAAGTTCAAGAATCTAGAATTCAAAATTCATAGTAACTGAAAAAAAGGGTCTAAAACAAATAAAAAAAATTGCATAGCCCAAGAAATAACGAAATGCAAGTAAAAACAAATAAACCAATTGAAAAACTAAAAGAAAAATAAATAAAAAACAATATCAGACCTGCTGGATGGAATAAAAGGAGGGGATGGACAGAGGTCTTCAACTCTCAACTCATTGAAATACACAAAATTTTGAAAAAAGCTGGAGTGAAAGTAGGGATACACGACATTGTTTCCTACAAAAAGGAAAAAACCCAAAGATAAAAACAATCAATATTAAAAGTTAAAGCTTTTGGATTGTTTATGTAGCTTTAAGTAGAAGATAAACTAGATATGGAAGAACAAGACAGAAGATGGTTAAGAGATAGAGTAAATGTGATTAATGAGTACATGGTGTGAATAAATAGAAAAAATATTTATAAGACATGTTTGCTTGTAAGGAAAATTTTGTGGTTTGCTATTTTCTTTTACCAGAAGATTGTTCTGTAGTCTGGTCTACATCTGCTGACTGCTGTAGAGTGTCGCAGAAAAGGGTCTGCGCCAGTGATGCTAGAAACTTTTGTGGGGTTTCAGTTATTTTTGTGGGGGCTATGAATAAGTGGGGAAAATTAAGTAAACCATGAAAAATAGTAGTATTTCTTTAATAAAAAAGCAATATTTTGTCTGGAAAAAAGAGCCATTTTGGAGCTCCCTCTGACCAGGCAGTACAACACACTGTACCTTTTCCATTTTGATCAAAGCACCACAGCATCAGCTGAGGGGTGGAGGTTGCAAGGGATAACAAATGTGGTCTTGTATTTATATTTAGAGTTAAAATAAAACTCGACTCGAAATTAAACAATTTTTAATACAATTTAGCAGTGTAGATATATGTTTTTGTTTGTATCTATAAAAATATTAATTAATAATATTTTTATTAATATTATTTACATCATACTTCAGGCTCACTAGGACGCAGACCCAATTACACTTGATCAAGCCCAATGAGCCTAGCACCCCAAGATACAACCCAACCCAGATGCAACCAAAATTGACCCGACCCGGTTCAAGTTCAATGTCAGGATCTAACCCAAACTAGCCCAAAGCCAGTAGACTCGAACCAGATTAGGGTTTTAACCCTAAATAGTTTCCAGCACCGCCTCTAAATGATAGCTGTCAGATCTGTCGCGCGTGTGATGCACGCGCCCAACGGTTCATCTCCGCACGCGTGAGCTTCCACCGATCTGTCCCGCCACTACCATCGTTAGCCATTCGTACCTACAGTGACCGCAAGTTAGTCAAAACAGTCTATCAACGTTCAGAAAAAAATAAAAATAAATTGAGAAGCAAATCTCATCAAATCCAAGAACTTATCAGAAAATATCAAAGCCTAAGGAAATCATCCGCCTACACAGAGATTATCATATCTACCCGAAAAGTACCATAAAAGAGGGGGAAACCTTCGAACAGAAAAAAAGGAGGGGATGAGAAGAAAGAGAAAAAAATGAAAGGGTATTCGGGGAAAGAAAAAGAAAGAAAAAAATTAGAGAGAACAAAAAATAAAAAGAAAGTAAATGAAGAGAGAAAATGAGAAGGAACAAAGAAGGTTAACTCACATCAAAGCTCATCGGTCATCTCGACGATTATGAGAGTCAAAGAAGCTGATGGGTCTTTCCTAGATCTATGTTTACAAGGACTGATTTACGTGAAAGGAAGCTCGATTCCTTTATCTGGGTGAGGAGACTATTCGAGCGAAGCCTTTCTCTCTCTCATACGTCATCGGTGAACGGTGGTCGTCGCCGGTCAGCAGCGGTCGACATGGCGGCTCACCGAATTCTAGAAACCTTTGGTCACCACAGTTGAAGCTCTTGAGAGCTTTCTCCCCCTCTCTCTCTCTCTTTTAGTCTGCAATGTAAAGAGGCAAAATGAATCAGACCGAAGGTTTGGCTTGATTTTCGGCCTTATATCATCCGAGTGAAACGACACCTTTTCAAAGGGGGTAAGCGTGTATTTTGGGTTTGGGTTAATGACGTTCAGGCCCTTTATATTCTGTAATACTTTATTTTAGTCCTTAAATATAATTTTTGCATATTTGAGTTTGAGCTTTAAAGTATTTTGTTTTTACATTTTAACCAACATACGTTTGTCATTTGTTTTGGGGAGATTTCTGATTGTTTTGGCTAATTATTAGTTTGATGCATTTCAGTCATGTTCTGTTTTATTAGTATATTTGGTTTAATATTTGATTAGGGTTATTGATCCATGATTTATTTTGATCAGATCCTTGTTTATATATAAATGAAATTATTAATTTTTATAATCTGATTTCTAAACTTGTGTAACTTTTGTTTTAGTCCTTTAAATATATTTTGGAAGATAAATGTTTTGTTTGTTTTATAGGTCTTATATTTTAATCTAAGTTCATTGTATTCATTGCAGTGGTCTCAAGTTAAATTTCATGGGTGTATTATATGTTTATGCTTCATTGTTTATCCTTGTATGGCTTAATCTTTTATTTGTTTGATTCATTTCGGTCTTATTATTTTGATTCAAATGTTTTATTAATATATTGTGTTTACTTATTTCTTAGTTGCATATTATTAAATGTTTAATATTATGTTATTTGATATATGTATATGTTTAACTAATTTTTTTAGTCACTGTATGTTTACATATTAGTTATTTCACTATACTATTTTATTTCATTCATATTAGTTTAGTTTATAAATCATTCTTTGTATCAATATTGTGTATCTGTAATATTCGATTAAAGTGTTTAAGTTATTCAAATATTTTCAAGAACTCGATTTGTAGAATGAGCGTGGAAAGCATCGCTTGGTCAAAGTGATGCGATCCGATACGACATTTTAATGAAATGTGAACTTGAAATAAGTCTAGTTTGTTTTACTAATTAAATTATTTTTTTATCAAATATTACAATGCATTTTTTTGTTAAATGGCAATTTATGTTATTTTATGCAAATAGTGATAGCCATTTTATATTCGATTAGCGTTTTTTAAATCAATGAGGAGGAAATATTCTTTTACTGATAAGAAATAGACGAGTTAGCTTTCCCGATGGAGGATTGCTAATTTCAAGATTTTTTTTCAAGTTAAAGAATTTTCCCTAATAATAAATAATTCAAAGCAACTTAATAAATGGATCATATTTTAACTTTATATTATATTCATGATTTCCACCATTACGACAACGTGTAAGCGAATTAGTTCTAATTTTTTGGCGTTGTGGGGGTGTTAATCCTTCCCCACGCGTAATCTACTCCCGAATCTTTTAAATCGAATCTTTGGTAAATGCATACCGTTCTTTGTCTAAAAAATAATTTTCTTAAAATTATTTTAAAATGACGTTTTTAGGTATTCGACCTACCTAAACCAAAGGTCGATGGCGACTCCCTTTCTATTTAATCCAAATCAATTCATAAATCCACAATTTTCCAAATTAAAGTCATAATCGTTTATCAAAATAAAACATTTAATTGTTTTATCAAAAAATGGTTATGATAGCTTGGCGACTCCACTGGACTGTTTTTAGAGAGTCGGGCTGTAAGTCGATTACACATTATCGTTGTGGTGGAAATCATGAGTTCGAGTCTTTAGATAATTTATGATTCATTTATTGAAGTTTTTCTAATTTCTTTAAATTATCGTACTAACGTTTCAATTCATGTTTTCAGCATTGTTTAGGTTTTATCAAGTTTTTTTCCTTGTTTCGTTTCTTTTCGAGTCAAAGGTTTGAATGTTCCTCCTCACACACATCACGTGCATTTGTATAACATAAGCTCTAGACCCAAGCTTTGATCCAAATAATTCGGGTGAATGCTTTACTCTCGTAATAATTATTCTTCGTATGAGTTTTAGCAAATAACCCATATGATACATAAGCCTTATACCTTCGTAGGGATTTATTCCTCGTATAGGTATAAGGAAGTGAATCCCCTCGAATTGAACTCGATCCGTTTATGCCTATAATGGGTTAGGATTAAGGGTTTGGCAACCCAAGGGGTACCGCCATCAAGGATAATTTGAGTACCCTTTCCTCATAGAGCCAAAACTATGCATATAGTGAACCGTAAAACAATCACCCTAGGTATAGTCATTCCAAACCTCTGTCCGTCAGTAGGTACCCAAAAAATAGGTGTACATGAAGGAGGAATATTTCTAAACCTTTATTTTTTGCTTTAAATTCTGTTGAATAAAAGCATACAAACTAGATACCATGCGGTTAGGAACAATTTCTTGAAAAATCATTGTGGGTAGAAAGCATGTCCGGGTAGGAATGATATTTAATAAAAGCATGCTCGGGTAGATATCATGACGGGGTAGGTGTTATATTCATCTCTGAATAAAATTTTTATATGTATCAATTATATTACCTGTACTAACTTATTTCTTTTTCTTTTGTTTGTGTCATTTTTTATCCTTCCTTGTATTGCATTGCATCGTCATGTCATAATGAAAAATTATTAATCCGTAAGGGGATATTCGAGAGAAAATTTTCACAAGAAGAGGTAAAAATTTTCAATCAAGCAGTCGCATACACAAACATGCACTGAAGGTTAAAAGAAGTTCAGAGCACAAGAATGAGACTTGCTCAAAGATCGTGAAGTATTCGAGACTGATATGATGATCCATTGATCCTATGAGTAATCCAGCAGTAGATTTTTATCTGCAATCGTTTCATCGCTAACCATCAAGGAACGATGTACTAACTTCTGCACCACCTAGACATTAACGAAGTCAGATTACAAAGCAATTGAGGGGAATCATTTTCAAGGACGAAGATCAAAGATAAAGCAGTGATTTACTTCAGACTCAACATTTGAACGAAAGCATGTCTGTAAAATGAACTATTTTGTAATGTGAAAGTTTTTATTTCTGGTGAAAATTATTCTATGATATTCATCGTTGGGATCAATATTTTGGCATCTGCATGTGCATCTTTGTATTATGCATAACATTCATTTAAGCATTTTTACATGCATTAATCATATCTTGTGGAGAACTCTGAGGAAGTGTTTTTAACTATGCAACTGCATTCACACAGTACTGAGAATGGATGCAAAATTTGAGAAACTAAAGAAAAAACTGGAAGAGAATTTGCGAATGATACAAACAGAGTGGGAAGCAAAAATTGAGCATGCGTAAAATGCCACCGTGGAACGTATCTTGCAAAACCAAAACAACCTGGTTGATCAAATTGTAAACAAACTGACTGGGTTAACCAAGGAAGAGGCAAAGAGAAGATTTCCTTGACTCGTGAAACCTTTGAATGTGTGAGTGCACATGCAAATTCACCGATACACATTTCGCCCGACAAGCTTCTAAGCCACCAAGTAGGCTTCTCTGCTACTAAAACTCGTGTAATTGTATTAGATTCTCGGGGTAATTCTACTAATCACAACATATCATATTATAATGAGATGAAAAGAGCCAACAATGAAATCCCGGAGAATTTGAAAAAGTGGTGCAGAGAAACATTCTAGGGAATGAAAGGACAGAGCTCTCACAATGAAATGGACACAACAGAACTAGTTTTAGTTCCTAACTTGGTTCTCCCACCCAAATTCAAGATGCTCGAGTTTGAAAAATACAATGAAACCAGTTGCCTTAATGCCCATCTCACGATGTTTGTTTGAAGGATGACTGGATTCACCAACAATGATCAGATGTTGATCCACTGCTTCCAAGACAGTTTGATTGGACCTACTTCTAAGTGGTATAATTAACTGAGTCGTACTCAAATCCGCTCCTAAAAAGATTTGGCTCGTGCTTTTTTGGAACAATGCAAACACATGACTGATATGACCCCTGATCGAACAATGCTATAAAATATGGAGATGAAGAGTGATGAAAGCTTCTGATAATACGCACAACGATAGAGGGATGTTACATCTCAAGTACATCCACCGATGACTGAAAAAGAATTCATCACTCTATTCATCGATACATTGAAGTGTCCATATATCAACCACATGATAGGGGCTGCCACTAAGAGTTTCTCTGACATCATCATGTGTGGAGAAAGGATCGAAACAACTATCAAGAATGTCCAGATAAAAAGCACTAGTAGTGCAGACATTGAGGAAGAAGTTGAGATCAATATAGTAGGATCTTATCTAGCTAATATGGGGACCAAATCTCATAATGTGTTCCGCGAAAAGACTCGTATCCATCCAATTCTGATAACATATGAGGAATTGCTCCCAATGCTAGTTGAGAAGAACCTTGTGACTTCAGTTTAATCCAAACCAAGAGATGCACAATATCTTGAAGGCCATGATATTAACGCCATATGCAGTTATCATATTGGGAGCTCAGGACACACAACTAAGAACTGTGGGGCATTGAAGCACAAGGTCCAAGATCTGATTGATTCAGGGGCATTGACATTCAATGTGTGATGGGGGCATTCTGATTGAGAAATGGTTGGGGCATCCAAAAGAGTTTTGTTACATTCTTATGCATGTCATCTTGTTTGAACTTGTTTTTCTTTTGTACTTCTTATGTTTAAAGGTTTGTAAGTCATTTGACGTTCGAAAATTTTCAATAAAATGCTTCATTCTGAGGAATTGAGCAATGAGAAAATTCTAATCTTGAAATTTCTTGAATATCATTTTAATTAAAAACTTTTTAAAATTGAGTTTGTAAATATTTGACAAATGACAAGATTGAACCCCTGCAAGATAAGAACCCCAATCCTACTCCAAACGATACACCAAAATCTATACCCTTCTCTTACAGGGGCCAATCTAACCATCTCTTCGCATGTACAACCAATCAAAGGCTTGGCATTTAAGTATGTGTTAGGAGAGAACAAAATAGGGCAACTAGCACATGAGATTACAAAGCTAATTGGTTTTCGTTTTTGTTAATGGCGTTCAATGATGATCATAATCTTCTTAGATGGAATGGTCAAGTAGGTGAATCTAGTTTAGGTCAGTTGCTTGGGAATTGAACTCTAATGATGAGATTTTCTGACTTTAAACAAACACCTGGGCTATAACATGTTTTCCTCAACGAGCTTAAGAAACGGAATCTGTATCCAGAAAAATATATATAAGTATACAATAAAGTTGAGTTGTTCTGCTAAAGCAATTGGTTATAAAGGAAACTAGAAAGCTCTGGCTTTATGAATAGATTACATTCAAATCATGACATTGATCGAGTACTTGGCAATTCGGTGTTTACTCCACTATGATTGTCAAGTTGAAGACTTTGTGACGACATGAATCCTTTAGCTAGCCGAACAAAGGCAATTATAAAATAAATGTACAATAAAGTTGAATTCAGCTAGCCAAACAATGACAAATTAAGTCAAAATTACTAAATAAGAAGTTTCAGTGAATATGGACTAAGGGAGTTGAAGAACACCTGTTATAGTCGAACTCATACGAGCACTCAGAAATTTCATTTTTAGATCGATATTCCTGCACTACCTTGACTAGAGAAGTCTACGAAGCTTGAACAAATGGAAGATTTCAGATAACTGAAATAAAAGTGTTCTAAAGAGTCTAGCAATTGACTATGCTAGTTGCGACATTTTGTGTAACATCCTCAATACCGGGTTAGTGATCAAATTGTAAAGTTTCAGAATTTGATGACTAAAGTAGAAGAAGGAAATAATTCAATGATTATTTGAATATATATTGAAGGTTATTTGGTAATTATTAAAGGAAATTAAGGGTTAAATGGTCATTTGATCATTCAAGGAATTATATACACGTGAAAAGGGAACTCTCCAGAGTGCTCTTCTCCTTTCTTCTTCTTCATACGTGGGAGAGCAAGCCAAAGGTAAGTTTCTTTGTTTATAAATGAATTGTTGATTTTAAGGTTGAGTTTTGATTATTAGATGATAACTAAGCTTAAGGAGAGCTTAAATCATCTTAAAAACAAAGGATGGAGGGGTTAAGAGAGATTAAAGATTTGGAGTTTTTATATGAAATTTTGGAAAGGAATTGATAAGTAGAATTTGAAGTTAAATTTGACTTGTCAATAGTTAAATTAAGAGATTTGAAGTGATATAATTGGATTTAGAACATATAGAAAATTTGGTATGATTCTTGAATTACATATGGAAGATAGGATTTTGAGGTTTAAGATGAAATAAATGAATATAGATTGGTTTAAGTATGTGTACTAGAGTTAAGAATGAAAAAGGGATGATATATGAAGTGTTTGAGAGAAAATGAAGTGATTTTCGGGATGAAAATATGATTTCTGGGCAAGGGGAATCGGTACCCATTCAAGGGGAACCGATACCCCTTCAAACGACAGAATTCCAGAATGTTCAGGGGGTATCGATTCCCCTGGGGGGTATCGATTCCCCCCTAAATGAAAATATAGAATTTGATTCATTACACCGGTTTAAGTTATTAACATCAAGTTTAAAGTTTAGGCTTCTGATAGTTGTTTTGAAATGATATATTTATGTAGATATTGAGCCTAAACAAGTTCCGGAATAATCAAAGGATTATAATCGAATCAAAGCAAGGCTAAGGTGAGTGCATATTCAATAGTATATGATATGCGATGGAAATAAGACTTGCGATGAGTCTATTTCCGGAAGTGTTACACATGAATTCATGATTAAAGGCATGAGTGGGATATGCATGTATGTATGCTTGATTATATGAATTGATCTGTTCTTTTATGTGCTCTAAGTGATATGACTTATAGGTATTTCTAATATAATGTTACATGATATGTTATGAATGTTAAATGGATTATGTGATGGTATAAGAAATGATATGAAATCTATATATGTGAAAACAAGTATATGTTATGAGATAAGATCTATGTGATTACATGCAACATAGGATATTAGATATATGTTTACACATACATATGGTATGTGACAGAAAAGAAGGAACATGTGATTATGAGATCAATGATTACACGTACATGTGATACGTGACTGAAAGGAAAAGATATGTGTTTATAAGAGAAAGAATATGAATAAGTAATGTGAACTGTTATAAATGATAATGCCCATGTTATGTGATATGAGAGCTAGGGGTATAGTTGGCATGCCAAGGGTCGAGGGTTACCTATGTTCTTCGGGACATATGGACTGTTTACCTATGTTCTTCGGGACATATGGACTGTTTACCTATGTTCTTCGGGACATATGGACTGTTTACCTATGTCCTTCGGGACATATGGACTGATTACCTAGGTTCTTCGGAATCTATGGACTGGTCCTTCGGGACATTGATCGAGCTGTGGTGACAGCATATGTGTGCACAACCTCAATGTACTCACATACCTTAAGTTCTCACTAGAGTACATGGGCTAATAAAGTGATTAAACAAGCATACTGAATGTGATATGTATACGATGGGTTTATAAGTGGTTTGAAATGTGTTCCGTGAACCATATGATGTTGTGTGTGTATAGTGTTTGATTGAAAAGGTTAACAATAAAAGTATGTGATTACATGATAAACTGTTAATGATGAATTATGAGTATGTATGTATTTACTGTAATTAATCTGATATGATTTTATATGATACGAAGAATGTATGGAATTGGTATAACATGATAGAACAGAACATGCATGTATTGATATATGTTATGAAGTGCATTATAAGTCGTTATGCCTCACTAAGTCTTCGACTTAGCGTGTGATTGTTTCACACGTAGGTATGGAAAGCGAAAAGAGAAAGAAAGAGGAACAAGGCAGGTCAATTACTTCTTACCGAAGATCAGATCAGAAAAGATCTCTTGAATTAGATGTATTATGTACATTGCAAATAGTTGGCATGTAATTAATGTTTTTGAATTGTATATGCTCTGATCGGTTTTGTCAAAAACATGTAAGTTCTGAATAGTTCGGGAAATATTTTGAATAAGTTACATGTACAAAAGTTTTAAATTACTCACTATTTTATACAAATAAATGTTTGAAAAGTCAATGTGACACTTCGGACTCGTATCTGGGTCGGATACGGGTTGGGGGTGTTACATTTTGTCCGCCTCCGATCAAAATACCAAACCAAGAAAATGATCTTCACGATGACCAAATCGATGAAACAATCCTCAAAATATAGGTAGCCCAACCTTAAAACCAACCTGTCGATCTTGATATTTGTTAAAGATTTACATCTATCAAAGATTAAAAGAGCAGTTAATTCTTTTGATATCCAATGAACTCATATTTTATGATTTGTTTCAATTATGAAACTTAGAAGGAGACAATAATTTTTTCAAAAATTATTTTTGATATTTTTCAAAATTTTGAAAATTCGAAGGAAGAAAAACATTTTCAAACAAGAGAAGTTCTCTGAAAGTATCTTGGAATTCAACGAATATCCCTCCGAAGCTTAGGATCGAAGCTGGGGCAAGAGAAGCCAATTTTTTTGGCAAAATTTGATGGGGAAAGGAAAACAAATTGTCTGAGGTCGAGGTTTGTAATAGTACACACTGGTGGAAATGAAGACAAACTAAATCAAACAAAAAAAAGAAGACTGTTCATGCAATCATTCCCCTAACATATCAACATATATATACATCAACGCATACATACATGACACATGAAATTTGCATCTTTGCATTCATCATCATGTGCAATAAAGACTTTGAGTTTCTATCTCTTGAGGAAAAATTCAGTAAAACATCAAATAAATTTCATCTTGGCATCCATCATAACATCCAAGATAGTCAGTAAAAAATGCATCATTTCGATCTTTCAGGAAATAAAAGCTCAGAAATGACCAGATGTCCTCAACCTGAAAGAACAATGACATCCACATATTTGACTTCCTGAAGTCAATAATCAGATCTTCTGAATACATTTCCTTGACATGTAGGAACAAACAGACTGTCTATCGTATTTGAGGGTGTTTTTCTCGAAACACAATTTTGTTTCGCTTGAGACAGTTTTATAAAAACAAATTTTGTCTTGCATGAGACAGTTTTATAAAAACAAATTTTGTCTCGTTTGAGACAATTTCTCTCAAAATAAATTTTGTCTCACTTGATACAATTTATCTCGGAATACAAATTTCAAAGTTGTTTTACTTGAAAAAAAGTTAATCTCACTTGAGATTTTCAAAACCGATTCGTCTCGCTTGAGACAATTTACCCTTAAAAAACAAATTCTGAAATTGTTTCACTGGAAACAAAATTTATAATCTTCGAGTATGTTTCTCTTGAAACAAATTTTGTCTCCCTTGAGACCGTTTCTCATGAAACACCCATCTTTGAGATTGTTTCCCTCGAAATGAATGTTGTTTCTATTGAGACAATTTCTCTTGAAACACATCATCTTTGAGTCTGTTTCCCTTGAAACAAGTTTGTCTCTCTTGAGACGGTTTCTCTTCAAACCAAAATCCCTAAATATGCCCTATCGTCCTTACACGTAGAAACCGTGCTATCCTCTGACTAGATCTCCTCATCACGTAGGAGCCGTGTCACCCCTAGATAATTAGCCGTCTTCATCATGTAGGAATCGTGTTATCATCCCTAAAGATAGCTTGCCATCCTTATCGCATAGGAACCGTGTCATCCATCGACCAGACCTCCTCATCACGTAGGAGTTGTGTCACCCCTAGATAATCAGTCATCCTCATCGAATAGGAACCGTGTTATCACCCTCCCTAAAGATGGTCAACCATCCTCATTGCGTAGGAACTGTGTCATCCACCGACCATATCTCATCATCACGTAGGAGCTGTGTCACCCATAGACGACCAAAACTCTTCATCACTTATGAGTCGTGTCATCCCCAACAACAAACATCATCAAATTTCAAAGAAAAAAAGAGAACCGAAAAAAATCTGATTGTCTTTTTCGTCTTTGCCCTATTATTGTTAACACAAGAATGTGTAAAGAGGGGTAACTGTAGACACTCATTTTTGTCCGGGTCTATAAAAATATTAATTATTATTATCATCATATTTCAGGCCCACTAAGACCCAAACCCAATTACACTTGGTCAAGCCCAATGAGCCCAGCACCCCAAGATACAACCCAACTCAGATACAACTAAAACTGACCCGACCCGGTTCAAGCCCCATTAGGATTTAATCTTAATCGACCCAAAACCAATAGACCCAAACTAGTTTAGGGTTTTAACCATAAATGGTTTTCATCATCGCCTCTAAATGTCAACAGTCAGATCTACCATGCGTGTGATGCAAGCACCCAATGGTTCATCTTCGCATGAGCGTGAGCTACCACCGATCTGTCCCACCACCACCGTCATTAGCCATCCGTACCTACAATGACCGCAAGTCAGTCAAAACAGTTTATCAATGTTCAGAAAAAAATAAAAAATAAATTGATAAGCAAATCCCATCAAATCCAAGAACTTATCAGAAAATCTCAAAGCCTAAGCCTAAGGAAATCATCCCCCTATGCAGAGATTATCATATTTACTCGAATAGTACCATAAAAGAGGGGGAAGCCTTCGAACAGAAAAAGAAGAAGGAGGGGATAAGAAGAAATAGAAAAAAATGAGAGGGTATTCAGGGAAATAAAAAGAAAGAGAAAAAATAGAGAGAAAAAAGAAAAAAACAAAGCAAGAGAGAAAATGAGAGGGAACAAAGAAGATTAACTCACATCAACGAATATCTCGATGGTCATGAGAGTCAAAGAACTCGATGGGTATTTCCTAGATCTACTTTTACAGGGACCGATTTACGTGAAAGGAAGCTTGGATCCTTGATCTGGGTGAGAAGACGATTCGAGCAACGTCTTTCTCACTCTCATACGTCATCGGTTAGCGGCGACCGACACGGTGGCTCACTAGATTCTGGAAACCTTTGGCCACCCCAATTGAATCTCTTGAGAGCTTTCTCTCCCTCTCTCTCCTTTAGTCTGCAATGTGAAGAGGCAAAATGAATTGGACCGAAGGTTTGGCTTGATTTTCAGCCTTATATCATCTGAGTGAAATGACACTGTTTCAAAGGGGGTAAGAGCGTATTTTGGGTTTAGGTTAAGGACGTTCAGACCCTTTATATTATGTAATACTTTATTTTAGTCCTTAAATATAATTTTTGCATATTTGAGTTTGAGCTTTAAAGTATTTTGTTTTTACATTTTAACCATCATACGTTTGTCATTTGTTTTGGGGAGATTTCTGATTGTGTTGGCTAGTTATTAGTTTGATGCATTTCAGTCATGTTCTGTTTTATTAATATATTAGGTTTAATATTTGATTAGGGTTATTGATCCATGATTTATTTCGATCCGGTCCTTGTTTGTATATTAATGAAATTATTAATGTTTATAATATGATTTCTAAACTTGTGTAACTTTTGTTTTAGTCCTTTGAATCTATTTTTGGAAGATAAATGTTTTGTTTGTTCTATAGGTCTTATATTTTAATCTAAGTTCATTGTATTCATTGCAGTGGTCTCAAGTTAAATTTCATGGGTGTATTATATGTTTATGCTTTATTGTTTATCCTTGTATGGCTTAATCTTTTATTTGCTTGATTCATTTCGGTCTTATTATTCTGATTCAAATGTTTTATTAATATATTGTGTTTATTTATTTCTTAGTTGCATATTATTAAATGTTTACTATTATGTTATTTGATATATGTATATGTTTGACTAATTTTTTTAGTCAGTGTATGTTTACATACTAGTTATTTCACTATACTATTTTATTTCATTCATATTAGTTTAGTTTATAAATTAGCCTTTGTATCAATATTATGTGTATGTAATATTCGATTAAAGTGTTTAAGTTATTCAAATATTTTCAAGATCGATTTGTAAAATGAGCGTGGAAAGCATCACTTGGTCGAAGTCATGCGATCCGATACGACATTTTAACGAAATGAGAGCTTGAAATAAGTCTAGCTTGTTTTACTAATTAAATTAATTTTTTTTATCAAATATTGCAATGCATTTTTTTGTTAAATGGCAATTTATGTTATTTTACGCAAATATTGATAGCTAATTTATATTCAATTTGTGTTTTTTAAATCAATGATGATGAAATATTCTTTTACTGATAAGAAATAGACGAGTTAACTTTTCCGATGGAGGATTACAAATTTCAAGATTTCTTTTTAAGTTAAAAAAATTTCCCTAATAATAAATAATTCAAAGCAACTTAATAAATGTATTATATTGTAACTTTATATTTTATTCATGATTTCCATCATTACGGCAACGTGTAAGTGAATTGATATCAATTTTTAGGCGTTGTGGGGGTGCTAATCCTTCCTCATGCGTAATCGACTACCGGATCTTATAAATTAAATCTTTGGTAAACACAGACATATTTTTGTCTAAAAAAATATTTTTTTCTTAAAATTGTTATAAAAAGATATTTTTAGGTATTCGACCTATATAACTCAAAGGTTGATGGCGACTCCCTTTCCATTTAATCCAAATCAATTCATAAATCTCTAATTTTTTAAATTAAATTCATAATCGTTTTTCAAAATAAAATTTTTAATTATTTTATAAAAAAATGATTATGACATATAATATAGAACTTGATTCTTCATTTAACTTGATTAATTTAACTGGACTTATCAATGTCTCTATCATCAGCATCATCTTCGCAACGGATCTAATATTCTTTTTTTAACACCGTTTGATTAATATTTCTCGAATTAACACCCTTCGGCTGAGGTGATACAAAGTTGCGTCCCTGGAGATGTGTTTTACGGCGCGTTTCCAGGGATGCACTTTCCGGCCACGTGTTAAAATTAGGTGTTAATATTGTAAATATTTTAAAATGATGTCTAATATGTAATTAAGTTCTATTAGGGTGATATTAATGTAAAAACGTCAATTTTATTTATTTATTTTTTTTTTGTTGTGAAAAAAACTTTCTACATTAAAATCTTTAAATATTCTGTTGCAAATTATTTTGTAACTCGACAAATTTTAATTTTTGCATGAAATTACACAATACGTGTAATCTAGTATATGAAAACTTTGAAGGTAAGTAATTATTAAAATATCACCTTTTTATTTAAAAATATTTTTTCTAATATTAATTTTAAAAAATATAAAATAAATATTAAATTCTAATGAAAAAGGATGTAAAGCTAAAAAAATATCAACTCTTTATTTAAAATATTATTTCTAATATTAATTTTAAAAAATATAAAATAAATATTAATAATTAATGAATAATAATTCATTTGATCCCTCAATTGTAATTAAAAATTTATTTTAATATTTTTTTTTATATTTTTAAATAATTAATTTTAAAAGTCAATAATTTTTTTAAAAATATATGAAATTTATAATTTTTTAAATTATAAAATATTTCTCATCATCATCATCATTTTGTAAAAAAATATTATAGTTATAAAACTTTTATAAAATTTTTTATATTTTAACTTACCTTCAAAGTTTTCCTATACTAGATTACACGTAGTGTGTTATTTTATGCAAAAATCAAAATTTATCGAGTTATAAAATAATTTACAATAAAATATTTAAATATTTTAAAGTAGAAAGTTTTTTCACAATAAAAAATAAATAAATAAAGTTGACATTTTTATATAAATATCATCATAATAGAATTTAATTACATATTTAACACTAGTTTAAAAATATTTATAATATTAGCACCCGATTTTTACACGTGGTTGGAAAGCGTATATCTGAAAACGTGCCTTACATCCACGTAAGTAAACCCCAGTAAAACACATTCCCAGAAACGTGCTTTTGTACCACCTTAACCGAAAAAGTGTTATTTCAGAAAATATTAATCAATTGATGTTAGATAGAGAATATTAAAGTCAAAAGTGTCAATTATGTCAAAGCCCTCATTTATAACGTTTCAGAAATTGTTTAGCTAATGGGGGAATGTCTCGTCGTACTCTCATCAGAAAGTAAAATTAGCTTTTTAGTTTTTACAGTGACACCACAACAAACAACCCATGGACAAACCAGGCCATAAAGGAGATGAACCACAGTCACCCCAGCTTTCTTCCTGCGGTTTTAGTATCCATGTCTTCCAGGAGTTTGTTTAATGTTCTCTGTGGTGAAAAGTGAAGAACAAAACTTACTCAAATCCTACGATAAATAAAAATTCCTCTTTTAGAGAGTTTGGTTTATAGAAAAATTCATTATCAAGGGAGATGATCTTATGATATTTTCCAAAATTTTATTTCAATGTTTGATTCATAAAAAAGATCACTATCAAATAATAATTTATTACCAATAATAATATTTATAGATTAAATGGTGAGAATTACATTACTTTCAAATCTTTAGGTAATAAATTATTCTCACCGCTTTAGCCATAAAAACATTTAAAATAATAATTTTTTTTATATAAATCTTTCTCAATTCTTATTATTCGTGTTACTCAATATAATAATAATAATAATAATAATAATATAAATATACAAAGAGTTTAATTTAATAAAATATTAATAAATTTGAGTAGTTAAAATTATTTTATATTTTAATATTAGTATACTAATTATTTTATAACTTTATGAAGTGAAAATATTATTATCGTAAAAATATATTTTTAAATAATATTTAATTTTAAGTTATTAAAATATAAATCTTATATATTAAAAATAATATATTTATCCACTTGGGATCATAATATTAATTTTATATTATATTATATTTTATATAAATAAATATGATACTTATAAAAATTATTTAGAATTATAAGTTTGCTATACTAATTATATGTTAAATGTATTTTTTTTCTTTAAATTTAGATAGTATAATAATTAAAATATTTTTAATTTTTATTCAAATATTTATAATTTAATATTAATTTAATTTTTTTATAAATTTTTATTCAATTTTTTATAATTTAATATTAAATTTTTACTTGTTAAAAAATATCACAAAAATAATTAGATAAAATATGTATCCAAATAAAATATTGTAATATTTCATTCCTACTCAATAAATCAAATAGGATAATATAACATTCTTAAAATAATATTATATCTCAATAATTTTATTCTCAAATATAATATTATATTCTATAAATCAAAAGTATCCTTATAGTGTACTTGGACTCGGGTTTCGTCAGTTTCATTCAAAATCGAACTGATAATGAAATAGATCAGAATCGAACAGATGGTTGGGAGGTAGATGAAGTTGAGTAGTGTAATAAAGATGAAGACATAATGAGAGCAGCGCCGAAGAGTATTTATGGGATGGCGTGTGTAAGAGGAGAGGGGGGGGGGGGGGGGGGACGGAGGGCCAGTAGCCAGCGGCGCCACGAAAGATGGTTTTCAACTGTCACCAATTCACGTGATTTACCTAATCACTTAATCACTATGTAAGGTGCGTTTGATTCACTAAATGTAAGATTATCGGTGGGAATAAAAGATTATCAATGAATAAGATTACTGAGAATGTTGTATTTTATGTTTTGTTAGTTTAGCAGGAATGTAAGATTACCATATTTGATTAAAGGAATAAAAGATTATTGAAATGTATATTTGATCAAATTATCCTTATTATATATTTGTATAATATTACAAATTGTAAAATATTTATATATTTTCTTTAAAAAATTAAATTCATAATATTTATATAATTTTTTTTACAAAATTAAAAATATAAAAAATGTTTAATGAAAGTGTAAATTTTTTAACCTCTGAACTTCATATAAAATTTTAATTATAGATTTTTTTTGTAAATTTAAAATAATTTAAGGATAAATTTATAATTTAACCTTCGTAGAATTTTTATTATTCAATGACAGAAGAATGATATTTTTGAAAAAAAATAAATAAAAATTTAAGAGCATTTTAGTCCAAAACGTCGGTAATGTTACAATACCTAAGGGAAAGGAGATAATGACATTCCCGGTAATATATCTAAAAAATCTACTATTGGTAATAAAACATTACCGGGAATGAGATTCCCGGCCAACCAAACATAAGAATGTGAGATTCCCTTCCCATGGGGATGTGAGATTCCCTTCTCATAATAATCTCACAATCCTTAAACCAAACACCCCCTTATTCTCTACTTTATCTCTTTGACCCTGGGAAAATTATATTGTAAGATATTTTTAATATACAATTAAAAAAAATATTATCGATTTTATTATTATTTAAATAATAAATCGATAAAAATTACTTAAAATATTATTATTTTTATTTAAAACATTAATGTTTTTAATATTTTCAGTAAAGTGTTTAACAATAACAAAATTAATAAAAAAATAATAAAACTAATAACGCTTTACCGGTTTTGTTAACAAAACATATAAAACACCAAATAATAACAAAACCAATAAAAATAATAATTTTTTGATAATTTTTCTAATTTTATTATTTAAATAATAATAAAATCAATAATATTTTTTAACTGTATATTAAAATTATTACACATAATTATTTCCGCCTTTCCAACATCTTTAACTTTCATTTCAATGGATTATTCTATCATTTTTTGACCAATGGGTCCAGGTAACTGATTTTTTTCTCACTATTTATTAATTAGTGAACATATTGAAGTTTATTTTTTTATCTATGATATTTGTTACAGAGTTGAAAAAAATTGTCATTTTGAGATGATAAATTTCATTAAAAATTATATTTTACTCGATCGATTAATATTCAATTATATTTTGTAGAACTCGTCCTGTTTAAATGATGAGTTTTATTAAAATAATATTATTTTTTAATTTGGATTGTTTTATATAAAATAAAAATTATGGAACTCATTATGCTGAGGTGATGAGTTTTTAAGTTTAAAATAAGTAACTATTTATAGTCGTTGGTCAACGGTATTATTTTTTGAATTAATGGAACTCGTCATGTGTGTGTGATGAGTTCCAACGGTCATTTTGACAAAATTTTCATTATAAATAAGAGTGAGGTCAGTTGATAGTCTATATGAGAATGAATTCATGCATTTGTAGGAAGAGTATTACAAAAAAAATTTGAATGGTCTATTTGGGTCTAATTACTTAAATATCGATGATTCGAATTCGAGCTCGTCTTCAAATGAGGAGTGAGTAAAGGAGACAATGAAGCTGATACTTGATCAACATAAGGAGAGAATGAAACTTGAAAAAAATAATAAGGAGATGAAAATCGAGGAGAAAGAGAAGAAGTATGAAGATGTACAAATTCGACATAGCAAACGACTTATAGAGATGAATGAAAAAAGAAAAATAATAGTGTAGAAATTGTGGAGAATAAGAAGACTAAAAATTACTTTTTATGTTAATAAATGTTTTAAATATATGTATAAATTTGTGTTCAGTTAAAAGTTATTTATAAGTAGTTTACAATTATGTATGAAAAGTTAAAAATCTAGATTATTAATGATGTTCATAAATTATCTAAAAAATGTACAACAAACAATATGTGAATAGAATTATGAAAGTTTTATTGGTTCGTTCGATATTTAAAAAGATGTGGACAATGCTTCTTGTTGTGACATTCACATTTGCAGTGGCCACAAAACTTTAGTAGACCTTATTCTCGTTAAGGATCATCCATATTAGTATAAATTCGACTAGATTCAGGTTGATCCTTCAATTTCCTTCGTAATTATGGATTTGACAACTAATCTTCAAAAATTGTTGTTTCCATTAATCATCGTTTGTGAGATGCTTAAACTCACAGTTGTATATGATGTGCATAGTATGCAGACTATAACAATCATCAACATAGGAGTATGAGTCAACATTAACATATATACATGTAACAATAGCGTGAACGCATGAATATCTAAAAACTTAAACTCGATTGTAATCACACATTGAGATTATCGATGTACATGGTAGAATGATCACTCAAAGGTAGTCAAATAAGTGTTTGAACAATACAATTAGATGTAAATATGATAAAATTATGAACAAATATTGATGTTGCATATGCTTAATTTTTTATCATGCCATTTAAATCTGGAGCTTAATTTCTTTCATAGTTTATCATTATCTCTATTTGTTGTAGACACCTATTTTCAACCCCATCAACTTCACATTATATAGATGATATCAAATATATTATAGTATAATATTATATTTATAATATTATTATATAGCATTTATATTTTAATTATAGTTTTATTACTATTAATATTTATTATTAATAATGTTGGTCTATTCCACGCGCAAATAACACGTTGACGCGACGATGCCTTCTCCCGTCGATCCCACGCTCCAGTGGCTTCACAACAGCAACCATTTCCTCTTTGTGGCAGAACCCTCATCAGCAACCAAATACGAGAGGTATATTTTGGAAAGAATCTCTTGAAGATAATATTCAAAGATAGCATGGGATTTCGAATCTCCTTAATTGGAAATCAATTGGAAAAAAAGAGATTTCAATATCGAATTAGTGATTCAACATACCAAAAGCTGAGGATGTTTTATCGGTATAAAATCCCAAGATACATGAAGGAGAGGGGGAGGAAAAAGGAAATCGAAACAAAGAGAGAGCACGAAAAGCTTTTCCGTTCTCGATGGACACCCATTTCCGACGACCGGAGTGTCCGTTTGAAGATCCGAGAGGTGGAAACCTTCATCGTAGAGAGGGGAATAACATATCTTGTTTAGAGGTCGATCTAACGACGATCGACGACGGATCGGAGTTATGAGAGAAGAACTGTCGACGACCTTTTCGTGGAGTTGAACGCATCTTCTCACAAAACGAAACCCAGATTCGTGTTCCCAACATCGAGACGAAGCACCCTACAAAATTTAGAACTGAAAGGAGATCGGTACCCGACGATAGACGGTGATCGGCGCAACTAGCCCAAGCCACAATGTAATTCCAGAGCTTCAAGGGGCAATGATTTTTTTAAAACCAAATCTTTGGTTTTTTAAGTTGCACGTGCTTTCTTGAGATTCAAGGCGCAATTCATGCCCTAGCCATCCAGGTTTTACCTTGTTTTATTTTGGTCCTTGTTAGTTGTTACATGAGCTTTGATTTTAATCATTATAATTTGGCTACTGGATTTTACTTTAAATGCAACTTGGCGTTTTTATATGTTTTATTTACTTATTTTTTATTTTTAATTAATACATTCACGTGTTTTTTTTTATTTTGCTGTATTTAATTTTTTATTATTTTTATTTTATTTTATTTATTTTTATTTTTAATGTTAATTTTAATTTTTAAGGAATCAATTAAATTTCAATGTTCGTTAAGGGTAAGTAAATGATACAAAATTTAAATTATTAATTAAATTTCAATTTTCGTAATTAAGACAACTTGGTAATCGTGTTAGTATTGAAAGGATAATTCGAGGGTGCTTATTGGCATTGAAAGGATAATTCGAGGGTGCTCATCCTTCTTCGATTGTAATCGATTCCCGAATCCGATAATTCTCTGGTAAGACGTAGATCCGGTAATTGGTAAGTAAAAAGCGTTTGATCCATCTAATTTGAAAGAGATCGGTGGTGACTCTATTACATCAATCCAAGTCAGAATACGAACCTTGGACCACTCGAAGGACCACTCCAAGTCAAACTTTACACAATCAAAGGTAAGTCTCCTTAACAATACTTGTTACCAAAAGATGTCTAGTACCTTTAAGTATTGAATTTATTCATTCGACAAGATTAGTTGTCATATGGACGTAACGTCGACCTTGATCATCATATGATTGTGATCATCATTCCTGAGTAATTTCAGCTACAAAGTTATAAAAATCTTCTCTGTATTTCCTTAAATTTTTAAGTATCGCACAAAATTTTAATTGTTGTAACGCATATCCTAAAAAAAGTTGGATTTAAGAATAATAATAAATAAAGAACATAAATGAAGCAAAAATCATGAACGAAAAAAAGAATAAGTTACCCATATTGATAATTTTTTTTATCTTTTTTGTTCTTAAATCTTGTCATAGCATTGGAAGCAATATGACGTATGTAATACGTCAGATATGTGTGGGGAGGCGACTACCTATTTGTCGGTCTATCAAAGGTTTGATATTATACAAACCCCATCTTGAGTGACAACATGGGAGCGCAAGTTGGAGAGAGAAAAAATCTACTTTTTCTTCGACTTATTTTTAACAATAGCAAAGACAATATGGAAAATGTTTCTATCACCATCTTGTGCAACAACTATCATTAGGATGTGTTTGTATACGCCATACAGAAAAGTCTCATCCACTTAAACTATTTGTTTACAATAGTGAAAACCTTTAATTGATGACTCGAATGCCCATAACAAGCCTCCGAAAACTCTTTTCCCTAGGATAATTACTCCATCAAATGTCTTCACATGATAAATGTAAGATTGTACAATAGTTTCAAGAATGGAAGATTTTATTGCGTGCAACAGAGGTGAAAGCTCATTATACGATTGATCCCAATCACCGTACAATAGTGTCATCGATTTCCTTTTTGCCATCCACGATTTATAGTAAGATGGAATATAGCCAGACGTATTTCGAATTGATGTAACTATAATTGAAACTGGGATCCTTGGATTTTTCTCAACCAAAAGTTTGACATATGCGCATATGACATTAGAATCTAAGTGTTTATAGCCTTGTGTCAATGAGCTCAATGTATAGATGTTTTGGCCATGAAACCTTGTGACTTCCCACAACATCTTTCGATATAAGTATAAAACATGTATCTTCTACTTACATCCGTCATTATGGTTTATACACATGACAAAATATGCCTTTTGATCAGACTTCACCACAAATTTTATATAAGCTTTGATACACAACCCCTTGAGTGCTAGTTGTGAATCCTACTTAGTTTCAAACTAGGACCTAATTGCCAACTCCATTAATCCGTCGTCCGAGGTACCTTAGTAGGCTATACATATATCTGACATATAAAAAATCTGAGGATTCTCCATGGCATCATAGTTTATGTTATGCATTGTAATTGGATGATGATAGTGAGATATTTAAGGTTGAGGTATTTGGGGTTGAGGGGGTATTATTGAATGGGCCCAACCCTTTGGAGCATTCTGCAATGCATGACATCGTGAAATCGCTACCTCCCAATCGTAACCCTCAATATCAAAACCTTATCCCTTTGAAGAAGTCTCAGCGATATCAGAATTATCAATTATTGGTGTGTCATTGTCTATTATCATTGAAACAAAAGTTTTATCATCCTCGCTAAACTCAACAAAGCTTTCACTGAATTGACCAACAAGGTTATCATCTGTTGATGGTCCTGCTTCTCCAATGATGAACACAGTTGTTAATGAGGTAGGAAGATCTGTAGCATTTTTTGTTTCAACGTATATCTCGATCATTTGACTATTTGAAGATTGTTCCAGTCTAACCACCACAACAACATCATCATCATCCTCAAGTTAGATTCCTCCATATGTGAGTAGAGTATATGAAATTATGTGTTGATAACTAAAAAATGAAACAGAAGCTCCAAGTTTTTTTTAAATTTCTGTTTCATTTGGCGATGAGATACATATACAGGGAACATCATGTTTACGAGCCTCTATGACGTAAACACAATACTATCATCAATTTGTATAATTTGGCCATTTGAATAGACAATTGTAAAAATTTGTTAGTCATGAGAAAAGTTTCTGATGGTTCAATAAAGTTGCAAAAAGTAGAAGTTTTGTGAAGATTCGTATAACAAAGTAAATTTTAAAGAAAAACGAGCTATCAACAATAACCATTCAATTCGATGACAAAAACTTTTCAGTGATATATCATTTCATTTCAGAAAAACGTCATTTTCTCATAGACCATTTAATGCACAATGAAAAAACTTTCAGTGCCCAATTAATTCACTTTAGAAACTGTTCAGTGATATATCATTTCATTTTAGAAAAACGTTATTTTCTCATAGACCATTTAATGTACAATGAAAAAAAAAATTCAGTTCCCAATTAATTCACTTTAGAGACTTTTCAGTGATATATCATTTCATTTTAGAAAACGTCATTTTCTCATATATCATTTAATGCACAATGAAAAAAACTTTTTAGTGCCCAATTACTTCACTTTAGAAACTTTTCAGTGATATATAACTTCATTTCAGAAACTTTTCAGCGATATATAACTTCATTGTAGAAAAACTTCATTTTCTCATATACCATTTGTAGAGACCCATTTTTGTTCGGGTTCTAACTTATTATTATTATTATTATTTTATTAATATTTATTTACATATTTTGTAGGCCCGAAACCAAGGTCCAAACAATAACAAAAAAACCTGAAGCCCAGAATACAAAAAACACCCAACCCGAGGCCTAACAAGGAACCCATATGTGAACCCAAATGCATATAGGGTTTCTATCTCCAGCTCCAACCGCCCCAATCCTCAACCGTTGGATTTGATTAAGATCCAATGGCCCACAAGCCACCAACTAGGGTTTTACACCATTCTCTATGCGCAACAGACTCTTCAGCCACACGATCTGGACCCATCCAATGGTCCATATTAGAGATGCAAAGTTAATGTTTTAACCCTAAATATCTCAGTAAGCTATTGACTGCTCCTACTGTGTCGTCGATTGCTTATACCGTTGTCATCACTATCACGTCGCTGACACTTTGGCGCTGCCGTTCCAGCAGATATCACTTGTCAGTCAAAAAGAGAAAGATAAGCAAAATCAGAAGAAAAATAAAAAATAAAAAAAATATCAAGTTGCAAGAAACAAAATCCCGAGATAAATCCGACCCTGTCACAAGCCAAAAATAGGGTAATCATACCCTATCTTCTCGATAACAGTAAAAGTCTTCATCAAACCATCACATGCGAGGCAAACAACATTTACAAAGAGAGGATTCAAACACCCAAAAAAGAACAAAGAAAAACGAGAGAAAGAGTGAACCAAATAGAGGAAACGAGCAGAATAGAGATACCTCCCAGCTCATTCATAGGTGAGAAAACACCCTACCTAAGGTAAAAAGTTCTACTTTTTTCCTTTATAGTGGGGGTTTAGGCTTTAGTGGGGTAGATTTTGGGTCTTCAACCGTCAAAAAGAGTTTTTAGGGCCTTGGGGTATCGAGAGAAGGGGTTTTAGTCTATTTTCCCTCATCGAGACCACCAATTCACGGTGGCCAGAGGGGTTTGTGTGTTTTCTGTTTCACGGTGGCGGGGTGGGTTGTGGGAGAGTTCTCTCCCTTATGTTCTCTTTAGGAGTCGAGTGAAAGAAGAAAATGAAATTGGGTTTCAAGGAAAATCCTTGAAGCGGGTTTATATCTCAGCTTCCATGAGACGTCCTGTAGGGGTAGGGGTCGCGTGTTTTGAGGAAAGGTCTAATTGTAGTTTAAGTCCTTGCTCGTGTGTAATATCTTGTTTTAGTCATTAATGGAGTTTTGTGATAACTTGTTTTGGGCACCTATTTTTCCTTGTTAATATTTAGGTCATTACCCTTTGTATTATACCATTTTCTTTGATGTTTAACTCTGGTCTCAGATTTTGTACTCTTTCATTTTAATCACTGAATGTAATCTTGAATCTCTTAATTTCTAGCTTCAAGTTTCGCTCGCTTGTATTTTAGTCATTATCTGTTCTTTTATATACTTGGTTTAATATCGGGTATTGGCTAATAATATGAGATGATGTTCGTTTTAGTCATTCTATTCGGGTATTCTCATATTTTATAGATTTATACATTTGACATGCAACTTCAATATTGTTTATCCTTATTTTGTAGTTGATATGCCTTTTGGTTTTATTTTTGATTTTGGGTTGGTAATTTGCATTTTGGTGCATTTTGATCCTTTATGCTTTTGATCCTTAACTTTGGTCTGATTTCCATCTTCACCACTGCCCTGTTTAATTAGCATATGCAATATTAAGAGATAACATCTTTTAAGTCTGTATGATTTACTACTTGTTTAATTTGATCCCAATGATAATTATTAAGTTATCTTTTTAATTTTTACTTCAAAAATCGATGGCGACTCTCATTCAAAATTTTCAAATTAATTCAAAATCGTCAATTTTTCAAATAAAGTCATAATTTTTTTTAAACTTATTTTTTTTTCAAAAAAATGGTTATGATAACTTGGTGACTCCGCTGCGGACTTTAGAGAGTCAGGCTATAAGTCGCTTTCACATTATCGTTGTGGTGGAAATCATGCGTTCGAGTCTTTAGATAATTTATGATCAATTTATTGAAGTTTTTCTAATTTCTTCTTTAAATTATCATATTAACGTTTAATTTATGTTTTCAGCTTTGTCAAGATTTTTTCGTTTTCCTTTTGAATCAAAGGTTTGTATGTTTCTCCTCATACACATCACGGGCATTTACATGATATAAGTTCTAGACCCGAGCTTTGTCCCAAGTAAGTGGGGGTGAATACTTTACTCTCTTAAGAATTTATTCTTCGTATGAGTTTTAGCAAATAACCCCTAAGATACGCATGACTTATACCTTCGTAGGGATTTATTCCTCGTATGGGTATAAAGAAGTGAACCCCTCGAATTGAACTCGATCCGTTTACGCCTGTAATGAGTTATTTTTTAGGGTTTGGCAGCCCAAGGGGACACCGACATCAAGAACAATTCGAGTACCCTTTCCTCATAGAGTCAAAACCATGCATGTAGTGAACCGTAGAACTGTCACTCTAGGTATAGTCATTCCGTACCTCTGTCCGTCAGTAGGTGCCAAAATAGATGCACACGAAGGATGAATGACTCTAAACCTTTACATTTTGCTTTAAGTTCATAGAATATATTTATTCTTTTTGAATAAAATCATGTGAACTAGATACCATGCGGTTAGGATCAATTTCTTGAAAATAAATCATTTTGGGTAGAAAGCATGTTCGGGTAGGAATGCTATTTAATAAAAGAATGCTTGGGTCAATATCATGATTGGGTAGGTGTTATATTTATCTTTAAATAGCACCTTTTAACTCTATTGATTATCTTGCATGTACTAACTAATTTCTTCTCTTTTGTTTGTGTTATTTTCACCTTTTTTTGCATTACATTTCATCGACATGACATAATGCTAAAGTGTTGATCATCAAGGGGATATTCAAATGAAAATTTTCATAAGGAGAGATAAAAGTTTTCAATCAAGCAATCTTGTATATAGACATGCATCGAGGGATAAAAGAAGTTTAGTGACTACAAGAAGGAAACATGCTTGAAGATCGTAACATTCGATACCGGAAAGATGATCCATTGACCTGAAAAGTAATACAATTGTAGAGTCTTATCTACGATCGTTCCATTGCTAATCACCAAGGTGTGACACACAACTTGAACACTGTAAGGGCATTAACCGAGATAGGTTATAGAGCGTTTGAGGTGTTATAATTTTTAAGGACGAAGCTCTGAGACGAAGCACCGAACCATTTCAGACTCAGCATCCAAGCGAAAGCTTATCTGTAAAATGGACTATCTTGCAATGTGAAGACTTTTATCTCTGATAAAAATTATTCTATGAAATTCATCGTTGGGATCAACATTTTTTGCATCTCATTTGCATATTTGCATTCTGCACCTGCGTTTTATTTATTTAAACATTTTCACATGCATTCCATTTATTCAAGCATTCTCACATGCATCATTCATAAAAACATGGGGATTAATTCATGAAGAATTCAATGGAAGTGATCCTGATCACGTGACACCACATTAAGAATAGAAGAAAGATTCGAACAATTAAAGGAAGCTGAAATCAGTACATTGGGATCCTATTCATCTGATCGTAGGGTTGAGCCTTCCAGGATGATCCGAGAAAAGAGTCAAATTGATCAATTTCCAATAACTTGTGAGGAATTACTTCCAACGCTGGTTGAGAAGAATCTTGTGACTCACATTCAGTCCAAGCTAAAAGAGTCCCCATATCCTAAGGGTTACGATGTTGATGCCATATGTAGCTATCACATAGGAAGCTTAGGGCATTCCACTGAGAACTATAAGTCATTGAAGTGCAAGGTTCATAATTTAATTGATTCATGGGCGTGGACATTCGAAGAACGATGGGGCATTCTGATGTGGATCGAGAAGTCATTGCCTCTACCATGAAGCTTTATTGCATTTACATTAAGAGAATTGTTTTGTTTGAACTCATTTTTGTTATGTCTTTAATATTTGCTTAAATATTTTTTTAATCTTTTGATAATTGAATTATACTACCTTCTAAGGTTGAATAATTGAACAAGTTTTAATCTTGTAGTTCTTCGAATATCGAATGAATTACAGATTTTTTAGTTCTTTAAAAATTATAGATTTTTGACATATGACAAGATTAAACCTTTTTTATACCATCTAAAACCAGGAATAAAATCTCCCGATTCTTTACAGGGAATAATTCATCGTCACTATTAAAAAACCAAATTTTGACATTATATTTCTTTGAGATTTTGAAACAATTCCTTTATCTTTTTCGAGACACAAAAAGTCATACCCTTACCTTTCGTTGAACCAATAAAGTCACACCATCATCTTCTTAGACGCAAAACCGATATTTTTTCTACCAATAAAACCTAAAGGCATTGAGTACAATATGTTCACTTGAATGTGAACCTTCCTATAAGAAGACACAATGTGGGGCATCTCGCATCAATTTTCTGAAGATGAGCCAGAACAATAGAGACATTCTAGAAGCAAGTAGAAAAAGGGAAATTAATTCAAAATAATTCTATTATGCATTGATTACATGGTTTTCATGTGAATAAAATTAATCCTGAAAATCTATCCCTCGTGGGATACTTCTTCTGCAAGGACTTCTGTGTATGAAATGATGAATGACTTTCTTTCATTTATCCATTCACAAAAGGAGAAAAAAATATATCCCTTGTTATCCCAATTTGAGCCTGAATTATATTTTCTTCCGATTCAATCCTAACTAATGATCACCCTCCATAATAGGGGGCAAGGTGAAGGAAATCTGCTCGCATGAGTGAAGACCATCAATTCAGATAAGATACCGAAAGGTGAACCAAATACAAAGTGCAAAGTTCAAATCAAAGCAAAAAGAAAAAAAGAAAGAAAGAAAAAAAAAGAAAAAATAGAACAAAGAAAAAAGAAAAGAGCAAAGAAAAAAAAAAACAGAAAGAAAGAAAAAGAAGAAAGAAAATGTATCAAGAATTTCAAGATGAGTGACTCATTGATCCTCAAGCCATAAGATTAATCAAGTATAACCGATTCAAGAATCTAGAATCAATTCACCATAAGGTCATGGAACATCAATAAAAAACATACTAGCATACTCAAATTGAGCAAGAAAAGATTGAAGGCATCAGAATGAATTAATCCTTTGTTCAATTACCCTTAAACACTTGTTTGGGCCTATTTATCCATTTCTTTCATATCCGTGAACCATAGCCTACATTACGTGCCTAAAAAGTCTCTTCTAATCATACATGGATTTCCAAACAGAGGAGACTATCTTCAGATTTTATCCTGTCTATCAGGATTAATCTTTTATTTACAAAATGTTTTCTCAAATCTTTAATGCATGATAGAGCAAAGTGATAAAGGGGGTACAAGATGTAAAATTTTGGATAACGTCTTGAAACCAAAGAAGGATTTGAGTTGAAAACCTGAAATGGCGGCTCAAATATGAAGATTGTGTAGCTATTGTGCATGAGGCAATCTCACAAATCCCACTACAAAAAATTTGTCAATTTATGAAAAAATTGCTATATGACGTTACATATATCGTCACAAAACATACTATAATGTGACATTTTTTTTATTTTTTGTCATATTTATTGATTAATGATATATCTTTTATGACAATTTTAAAAATTGTCATTGATTTTTGTCACTATATGTTTGACGTCAAAATATTCCCACCAAATATTTTGGTGGGAAACCTTTTAATGACATTTAGATAAAATAATGATGTTGTAAAATCATCTCCAATGAAAAACAGATATTAGTGACGATTTATTATAATGACGATTCAATTTGAATTAGTGGCGTTGCACATTTGTCACTAATAAGTTTTATTCGTGACAATTTAATTTGTCATATTTTATAAGACACTAAAAGTGACATTTTATTATTATAAAAAAAATAGTTTTAGCACAACGAAATCAATTATTTGTCACTTGTTTTTATCTATCTTTTTTATATGACGATGTTAAAAGATGTCATGGAATTATGTCACTTAATGTTAAAAAATAAGATAATCTAACAACCTTATTAAATAATGCAATTTATAGATTTTTTTGTGTTTTTATTTTATTGACATTATTCTATATTAGATTATCTCACATTCAAAGTTTTTTAGAGTAAAAAATAAAATAATAAATCGTAAAAAAGAAATGACCAGATGATTTTTTATATATTATTATACTTCTATAATTTCCATGATGTTGCATCAAAGTGTTTAGGAAAAAAATTAATATTTATACTTGATCATAGAAATACCCATAAAGTTTTAGTATATTTAGATACATATAACATCAATAATTTTAAAATATAAAATATTACTCTTTTATATAAAAAAACTAATATTTAGAATGGTATTGTGAGAGAGGTGACTTGATGAAATAGGAATTAGAGATTGTTAAATTTGAAGTTAGCTTGCTTATTCTGTTTGGAGAAACTTTACACGTGAACCCATTATTTTTTTTAAATTTAGGAATTGCAACTTTTTTTAATAATAAAAAAATTCTTTAATATTCAATAAAAAAATTCTTTAAAATATATTAAAAAATTCTTTAATATATATTAAAAGACATTTTCTTTTAAAAATACATATAAATAAATATATTTATCTAAATTATTTAAATTGAATATTCCTTATTTTTAATAACTATTTTTAATTATTTTTAATTTATCTAAATTTTCTATATTTTTCTAATTTTTAATAATTATGTTTAGATATATTGGAGGTAATTTTTCAACTTCCCTCCAAATTAAATTTACATTCCCTCTAATAAAATTGAATATTCCTTATTCATAGCAGGATTTTTTCTCATTCATAATTAATCATTATTGATTTCCTTATTCATTGATTTTCATTTTATAAAAGCATCTGTGTATTTGATTTCCTTAAGGGTTAAGAATACTATCATAAATAAGTAGGTGAAATAAGAAAATTCTTTTCTATATTTTATATTGAGAAAATATTGCTTTATAGTTTTATTATTTTTATAATTATTTTTTATGACCCATGTCATCTACCGATCAATCCTGGCTGGCCTCTCCGCAACTTCCTTGCACTTATTTCTTCCAGATGGAATCTGAAAACTGTTCGCTTTTTTGTGTTATAGAGAGAATCGAGGTTTTGTTGATTTGAATTTGTCACTTATTGGTGAAGCCTTGATTTCTGTTCAACCAGGTAGAGTGGCACAAATTTTGGGTAATAGCTTATTTTTTGGATCAATTTTTAGCTGTTCTAATAATATGAATTCATTCTACACTATCTTTCTTGACCTACAATGTCTCTTTAGGAGGGAGAGAATGACAATGTGTGCCCAATGTTGTAGGATGGGAATTCAACAAGGGGAGAAAAATACCGAGGTGTATTAACCTTGCTAAATATATGGATCCAACTAGGTAATTTATTTTCTGTTTCTTTTTTGATATTGTCTATGAATCTATGGATGGATATTGTGTTTAGTCTTTGGTATATTACATGGTGAACTTAGCAGTGCATTGCTCTTTCCTGCAATTATTACATGTTTTCTGATTACTGTTTTACTTCTTTATATTCTTGTTTGGTGATTTCCTTGGGAAAAACCAAACTAGCATTGCAAATCAGAACTATTCGATCTCGTAGCTATTCAGAACATGTTCGCTCTTTCTCGAGTATATATAGTTGTCGTCATGGGCCGACCCCTAAAAGGATGCCGCTCTTTGGGTAGCTGGAAAGCGTAAGACTTTTGGCAGGGGAAACTGCCTTGCTATTATGCTACAGAGCTGTGTTTTGGCCCTTAATCCTTTCAAATGATTAGTATGTCATTATAACAAAGATTAGTAGACTGTGATCAATTTGAAAATTATGTGTTTCATATATGCTTTGCTATTTGGCTTGCTTTATCGAAGCTGTTCCTGCAGTAGTTTCTTTTGCTTGAGTCCCTTGCAATGCCCTCGTTTGCTCGCATTTGCAAACAAACTTGTAGCATTGCAGGGGCTACCACTGCTGCCCAGTCCCATTTCCCATTGTTTATTTGGACTTGGTTCTGACTTGAATTTCATGGGAACTTTTCTTTGATTGAATTCCATTGAAAGGTGTAATAAAAGTTGGAAATATCCCCATCCCCGAGCTGTATTTCTCATGAAGCGACAAGGCCGGAGAAACATCGAGGATTTATAAACCAAGTGTCGAGCTATATTAATCAAATTCAGGTGCGTTTCAATGTGTATATATTTAATTCCTTATGTAAATTATATATTAGGTGTTAATTTAATTAGTTTGGTTCAATCCATAATTGAATGAATAATGAGATCTCTTTCTTTCTCTTTATGTTAAGAGACAGAAGATAAGAGAAAATATGATTTATTCATATAGAAGCCTAGACTATATATACTATTTACATGAACTCATTGAGTGGTCTCAGTCGTAAAGGGAATGATGTTCTCCCAAGAGGACTTATAGATATTACATATATATATATATATATATATATATATATATATATATATATATATATAGTTTGAGCAAGATAAGTAAATCAAACATATCCTTAAAGCTACAATTGGCATAAGATTATGCTAATTTTCCTATATGCCATCATTATAGTCTAAAACTCCCCCTCAAGTTGGGGCATAAATATGAATTATACTTGGCTTGTTACATAAATAAACTCGATTTTCATTTAGTGTCTTGGTGGACGAATTAATAAGTTGTGTGCTCATGTATCTACATAACTAGTGGATTGAGTTGTCTAGGATTTTATCATGAATAAAGTAACAATCAACCTCAATGTGTTTGGTTCGATTGTGATAGACTAAATTTGAGGCTATATATAGAGCAACTTGATTTCACCATGTAATATACCAAAGACAATGTGTATTAACCGAGGTGTATTAGTTGTTCTAATAATATGAATGCATTGCAGTAAATTATCTGCAGGTGAGGCATTGGCTTAATGGGAAGGTTGAGTATCTGGAAACCTTGACATCCTAGGTTCAAGTGCTACCATGCTTAAATGCTATGGGTTCAATTCCAAATTCATTATAGAGTTTAAGTCCCACCATCTGTGGGCATTGTCCAGATTTATTCTGGTTTAGGTATGAATATATGTTCCTATCATCAATCCAATTGTACATTGTCATGATTGATCCCTGTTGTAGTTATTACTTGTAACTTCAAAAGGAAAAACATTACTTATTTTTACCAAAAGCATTTTGAGATCTTTCCCACTGTTTTCCCATAGGTTAGCCATATCTTCTACAGACTTAAACTTCCATTCAATAAATAAATGTTGCTGATGTAAAATTTCACCTTCACAAGGTATGCTCAAACTCTGCAATGTTTTTATGCTTCCTTTAGGTGCATGTGTTTGTGAATTCTGAATTTATATCATTCTTTTTGTTTATGTTAATTTATTTACATTTTCGTTTAAACTGATTGAAAATATTGTTATCAGCATCATTTCAGTGTAATTTTACAAAATTATGCAATTTAGCATAATTATCAATTTAGTTAGATTGTAAATGAATCATTCTCTCAGTGTAATCGAACTGTTGTGTTTATGAATTAAGTAGTAGAATGATCTGCCAGTGGAGAGCAGTTGTGCTATAATAATTGATGATTTTGGTTGTGGTTTAATGCGCCTTTGCAGTTCCCTCTAATATCTAAGAGCAATTGATTGCAAAAGCTGGTGAAAGTATTTATAATAGTTTTTTTATATGTTTTAGGATGGCACCAGTCAAAGTATCTCGTAAAAGGATTCGAACACAAGAAAATGAAACTCAAAAAGCACCATCACTTCAATTTTGAATTGATTCAAACTCAAATGGAAGCTATGAGATCTGCTTTGTTAGCTGTTGGAATTCAAGTGCCATCACTTCAATTTTCAGGTAAACAATATATTTAATCAAATAAAAATTATTATATAATATTAATAGTAGTAACTAATGTTGCTTATTTTAATTTGTAGCTTCAAATGATACCACGAACTCAACATCAACAGAATCACAACCGACTCAAGGTTTGGTTTGAGATTGCTACAACGAAATATTCCACAAGTCATATTATTATCATATTATTTTTATTTTCTGTAAACATTTAAGCATTTTTTATATTTATAGAAATGAAATTATTATGTATTTAGTGAAATATTTGTTTAATTACAATAAGTGAACTATTTTATTTTTTTTTTAGATTTGTATAAATAATTTTATTTTAATATATATTATCATTAAAAATATCATAGAATATAAATTATTTGTGTTTTGCTACAATATCTATTTCGTCACGTATAAGTTGATTTTAATGCATTAATTGTGACAATATAAATTATCAATAACGAAATCTTATTTAATTTAGTGACGTAACCAACTGTCATAGAATATAAATTATAAAGTGACGTTATGCATAGACGTCATTCATAATATTATTAGGTAACATTTGTATTATGTCACTAAAAATGTGACAATATCTCTTTCGTCACATATAGGTTGATTTTAATGTATTATCCACGACGATATAAATTATCAATAACGAAATTTTACATAATTTAGTGACATAATTAGTTGTCATTGAATATTAATTATATAGTGACGTTATATATAAATGTCATCCATGCTACTATTAGGTGACGATATACTACGTTACTAACAATGTGAAAATTTTCTTTTCGTCACGTATACAATGAAATTATTGTGTTATTGGTGACGATATGATTTATTAATGATGAAAATATACATCATTTGGTGACAAAAGTAATTGTCACTGAATGCAAATTAAACTGTGACGTTATCCATTAGCGTCACTATATATTTAACAATACATGACGATAACACATACATCGTCACTTTTGACATTTAGTGACACACCTAGGGTGACGATCGTCGTGACATTGACTTTTACGTCACAAAATATATATAGTGACATAAATTGAAGTTTTAGTGACAATAACCTAGATGCCACTAATAAGAAAATTTGTTGTAGTGTCCCTTGATAAGACATCACACAACTCGAATGTGCTCATGAGAGCTGAGAATAGGAGAACACTTCTAGTAGATGAGCATAGAAGCTACTCTATCAAATCAATGTCAAAGAAACGAGAATGCCAAACTTTGACCAAAGACAACAACCCGAGACACCTTATCATTTAACTTACTTAACCCTACCTTAAAGATAGCATTAATCTTGACACTTGTCAAATAGCTATAATTTTTTGAAGGATTAAAAGTATAATTAATTCTTTGATATCCAATAAACTCTTGTTTTATGATTTGTATCAATTGTGAAACTTAGAAAGAGGCAATAGTTTTTCATTTTTCAAAATTCTTTTTGATATTTTTTAAATTTTTAAAAAAAAGAAGAAAAACATTTTCAAACAAGACAATCTCTTTGGAGTGGATCTTGGTAATTGACACGTGTCTCTTAGACGCATAGCTCAAGCTGGGAATCAATATCGGAGCAAGAAATGATAAATGTTGGGGAATTTTTTAAGGCCCATACCATCCAGAAATGATAAATGTTGGAGCATTTTTGAAGGCCCATATCATCCAGGAATACAATATCATTGGATTGAGCAACATTTATTTTCAATAAGGTAGAAATGTGAGAAAAATGAAAATGGTGAAGCAAAGACAATGGAGCTTATATATGATTATTTTGTCCATTGTCAAAACATATAGTTGTATTACTCTGGTGATTTCCCATGCATTAAAGTTGGCAAGCCAAAGTGTCCCACTTATATTCCCACTAATTTTTGTTCTTTAGTGTCCTTGCAACGCTATACAAAGCCCTGAACACCATGCAAAGAGCATCCATGGTGGAAAATCTAGATAGAAGCCATAGAAAATGATGAATAAGTTGCCAAATGTTTTACGAATTAGTAACTATGGCATTGAACTAATGATTCAATCATACGGGGTTTCTAAATTCAAATTTCACTCAAGTGGAAGGTCGTGTTCTTCTTGTGCCAAGGTTAAAAACGACAAAGTTTTGTTATCGCGGAATGAGAAATGAAGTCTTAATAGCAATAAACTAATGGAGCCAACTAAGATTGAATGATGGGTTGTCGTTAACTTCTCAACACGATATGATACAAATAACCTCATTCGATATTCAATTCAGATAGATCCTCTATTCAAGGCGAGTCAAGAGCCCAATTAGAGCAAACACTACTATCTTATTGAAAGAATTTGAAGAAATGATCAAGGAAACTCAACTTAAACTTTCTAGAGCTCCATAGTTCCTCCTTTTTGTTTTACCTGATAAGAAAATTCTGATCTCTATGAGTCTTGTCAAGTTTGGCATTGTCGCACAGTGTATGGCTCCAATTAGGGTCAATGATCAGTACCTTACAAATTTGCTTATAAAAATCAATGCAAAGTTTGGAGGAGTGAATTCGATGTTAGCCATTGAGCCAACACCTTCAATTCTAGTTGTTTCTAAGGTTTCAACCATCATCCTTGGCATAGACGTGTCTCATGGTTCTCTGGGGTAGTCTGATGTTCCATCATTTGCTGTGATGGTTGGCTCTAGGGGTGATGATGATATCATGAGGGAAGCTCTATTAGATTTATATACAAGTCCAGGAAGGGAAAGCTAAATTCATAATGGAAAATATTTGATGGGGCAAGAAGAAATTGGCACAAGTCAAGAATTGTCAGGATGCACATTGGTAAAAACAAAGAATTAAGATAACCGAAGCAAGGATAGAAGGAAGAGTGCTCCAACATCCATCCATGGCCATTGAATCAAGAAAACATACATCAACATATACATACATGTTACATGAAATTTGCATCCTTGCATCATACATTCATCATCACATTGCAATAAAAAAAGGTTTTCCCTTCTTATAAGGATATTCTTATAATTGCTTTTGAGAAACTAATTTAATCTTTTTCAAGATTATTTGTCTAAAACATCAATATAGTATTTCTTAAGACTATTTTTCCTAAAATCCTCATTTCATTTTCTCTCAAAGCTCATTTTTCTTCTCTCATGAGGACATCGTCTAATTTTTCCTTTCTCAACATCATTTTCTCCTCTCACGAGGACAAATTCAAAAAGTTATTTTTATCAAACTAAAAATAAAATCAAATACATACTTCATCTTAACATCCATAAAAACATAATCATTCATAAATACATCATTTTTTATATTGATCTTTTAGGAAATATAAGTTTGGTGATGACTAGACGTCCTCAACATGAAGGAACAATGTCATATACATATTTGACATCCTGAAGTGAATGATCAAATCTTCCAAAGGAATTTCCTCAACATAAAGGAACAGGTAGTCTATAAACCTTTGAAATTGTTTATCTTAAAATAAATTTCATCTCGCTCGAGAAATTTTTCCACAAATTTTGAAAATTTTGAAAAAATTGATCTTATTTGAGATTGTTGCTCTCCAAACAAAATTTCGTCTCGCTTGAGACATTTTCTTTTAAAACATAAGCCTTTGAGATTATTTATCTAAAAAAAATTTCGTCTCGCTTGAGACAATCTTCCCTTGAGATGTAAAATTTGAATTTGTTTTACTTGAAACAAAGTTGACCTCACTTGAGATTATTTTTCATTAAATAAACTTTGTCTCACTTAAGACAGTCTTCCTTAAGACACGAACATTTGAGATTGTTTTTCTCAAAACAAATTTCGTCTCGCTTGAGATAATTCCCCCGGAACACAAATTTCAAAGTTGTTTTACTTGAAACAAAATTAATCTCACTTGAGATTGTTTATTTCAAAACGAATTCGTCTCGCTTGAGACAATTTTCCCTCAAAACATAAAATTTAGAAATTGTTTCACTTGAAACAAATTTGATAACATTTGACATTATTTTTCTTAAAAACAAATTTCGTTTTGCTTGAGATAGTTTTCCTTTGAAACGCAAATTTTGAAATGTTTCACTCGAAACAAAATTTTAGCTCACCTGAGATAGTTTCTCTTGAAACAGATATCTTTCACTCATTTATTTTCATTTTTTGACAGGAATTCAACGTTAGCAAAGACTTCATTCCATAATTCCATGTTGGAAAAGAATATTTCATTTCAAGTCAATCATTGGCAACTATGACTAGCTCTCGTCAACATGAAGGATTAATGTCATTTTCCAAGTCAAATTATCTTCAGACAATTAAACTTCCTCAATAAGAAGGAACATCATTGTCTTCAGATTCACTATCCTTCAAGAACAATTAGACTTCCTCATCAAGAAGGAATAACATTGTCTTCAGATTCCCAATCCTACAAGAATGACTAGTTTTCCTCACAAAGAAGGAACCATGTCAAATCAAATAATCAAATTATGATTAGATCTCCTCAATGCAAAAGAGCAATTTCATCATTAGACAATCAGAATTCCTTAACCCGAAGGAACCAGATTGTCTCTAAATTCTCCAAATACGGCTAGACGTCCTCATTACGTAGGAACAATGTCATCCACTGACCAGATCTCCTCAACGCGAAGGAGCAGTGTCACCCTCAGACAACTAAACTTCCTCAACATGAAAGAATCGCGTTGTCTTTAAATTATCCAGATTAACCAGACTTCCTCAACAATAAGGAACAACGTCATATGAAAGCGGCCATAACTCATCAACATGGATGAGCAATGTCATCTTCAACACCAAATTATCTCTAGATTGACCCAATTTCCTCAATAAGAATGAACAATGTCATATTCAGCAAATAATTTATCTGAAAGTAGGCATTTCTCTTCAACATGGATGAGCAGTGTCGTCTTTAAAATCAAATTTCAAAGCGAAATAGAGAACTGTACAAAAACTCGTTTTCTTGTTATCTTTGCACTATTCTTTTTAACAAAAGAATGGGCAAAGAGGGGCAGTTGTAGACATTTGTTTTTGTCCGGGCTCTAACTTATTATTATTATTATTTTATTCATATTTATTTACATATTTTGTATGCCCAAAACCAAGGTCGAAACAACAACAAAAAACCCGAAGCCTATAATACAAAAAACATCCAACCCAAGGCCCAATAAGAAGCCCACATATGAACCCAAATGAAGCTAGAGTTTCCATCTCCAACTCCATCCGCCCCAATCCTCAACCGTTAGATCTGATTAAGATTCAACGACCCAAAAGCCGCCAACTAGGGTTTTACACCCTTCTCCATGCCTTGCAGACTCCTCATCCATACGATATGGACTCATCCAATGGTTCATATCATATATGTAAAGTTAGGGTTTCAACCCTAAATATCTCAACCAGCTACCGACTGCTCCTACTATTTCGTTGATTGCTTCTGCCGCTATTGTCGCCATCATGTCACCAACACTCTGATGTTGTCGTTCCAACATATATCACTTGTTAGTCAAAAAAAGAAAGAGAAACAAGATCAGAAGAAATAATAAAAAAAAATATCAAGTTGCAAGAAACAAAATCCCGAGACAAATTCAACACTGTCATAAGCCGAAAATAGGGTAATCATACCATATCTTCTCGGTAGTAGTAGAAGACTTAATCAAACCATCATATGCAAGTAGATTAAAGGAGAGAGGTAAGTAACATTTACAAAGAGAGGATTCAGACACCAAAAAAAGAACAGAGAAAAAACGAGAGAAAGAGGGAACTAAAAAAGAAAACAAGCAGAATAAAGAGACCCTAAAGAAGAAGAGAAAAGATTACCTATTAAGGGGATCCGAGACCTCCCAGTTCCTTAATAGGCAAGAAAGCACACCAACGAAGGTAAAAAGTTATAATTTTTACTTTATAGTGGGGTTTTAGGCTTTAGTGGGGTTGATTTTGGGTCTTGAGCCATAAAAAAAGTTTGTTTTGGGGCCTCGGGGTATCGAGAGAAGGTTTAGTCTCTTTTCCCTCATCGGGACCACCGAATCGTGGTGGCCGGAGGGATTTGTGTTTTTTGTTTCACGGCGGCGGGGTGGGTTATGGGAGAGCTCTCTCCTTTTTGTTCTCTTTAGGAGTCAGCTGAAAGAAGAAAATGAAATATGGTTTCAAGGAAAACCCTTAAAGAGGGCTTATATCTCAGCTTCTATGAGAAGTCGTATAGGGGGTAGGGGTCGCGTGTTTTGAGAAAAGGTATAATTGCAGTTTCAGTCCTTGCTCGTGTGTAATATCTTGTTTTAGTCATTAATGGAGTTTTGTGATAACTTGTTTTGGGTACCTATTTTTCCTTGTTTATATTTAAGTCATTACCCTTTGTATTATACCATTTTCGTTGATGTTTAACTCTGGTCTTAGATTTTGTACTCTTTCATTTTAATCATTGAATGTAATCTTGAATCTTTTAATTTCTAGTTTCATGTTTCGCTTGCTTTTATTTTAGTCATTATCTGTTCTTTAATATACTTGGTTTAATATCGGGTCTTGGCTAATAATTTGATATGATGTTCGTTTTGGTCCTTCTATTCGAGTATTCTCGTATTTTATAGATTTATACATTTGACATGCAACTTCAATATTGTTTATCCTTATTTTTTAGTTGATATGCCTTTTGGTTTTATTTCTGATTTTGGTTGGTAATCTGCATTTTGTGCATTTTGATCCCTTATGTTCATCGCCAGAAAAAAAAACGCTCATTTCTGCTTTCGATCCTTAACTTTGGCCTGATTTCCATCTTCACCACTGCCCTGTTTAATTAGCATATGCAATATTAGGAGATAATGTCCTTTAAGTCCATATGATTTACTACTTGTTTAATTTGATCCCAATGATAATTATTAAGTTATCTTTTTAATTTTTACTTCTTTAAACTTTTCTGCATGTACATGTTGTATGATTTAAATAATCTTGACATACGTGTAATCACCATATGTTAGATATATATAATATAATATCATGTTTTTTATTTTATTTATTGTTCAATTTGTAAAATACAATATATATTCGATAATAAAGGCTTATTAAATCTCTTACTCGTAACTATTTTCAAGAACACTTATTTGTAGAATGGGCATGGAAAGCATTGCTTGGTTGAAGTAGTGCGATATGATATGACATTCGAACGAAATATGAACTTGAAATAAATCGAATTTATTATTATTTTTTAAAGTGAGAATTAATTTGTTTTTTATTCAAATGATGCAATGTGTGTTTCTTTTAAATAGTAATTTATTCTATGCAATTATAAATAGTCGATTTATATTCAATTTGTACTTCTTGAAAAATTGAGGAGGAGATATTATTTTTAGGCAAGAAATAGGAGAGATAGCCTTCCTTTAGGAGGATGAGCAAATATCGATATTTTCTTTTCGAATTAAAGGATTTTCCCTAATAAATAATTCAAAGTGAATTAATTAAACTTTAATAACTATATCATATTCTAAATTTATATTCGATTTATAATTTCCATCATTTTACGATAATATATAAGTGACTATGTACCAATTTTGGGCGCTGTAGGGGTGCTAATCATTCCCCACGCGTAGTCGACTCACGGACTCGTTAAATCAGGTTTTTGGTAAGCGCAGACCAATTTTTGTCTTAAAAATGATTTTTCCTTGAAATTGTTTTGAATGATGTTTTTAGGAATTCGACCTACTTAACCCAAAGGTAGATGGCGACTCCCATTCAAAATTTTCAAATTAATTCAAAATCGTCAATTTTCAAATAAAGTCATAATTGTTTTTTTTTAAATTAATTATTTTTCAAAAAAATGGTTATGACATCATTTAATACACAATGAAAAAAACTTTTCAGTGCCAATCGCTTCACTTCAGAAACTTTTTAGTGATATATCACTTCATTTCAATTTATATTAGATAAGGACTGATATAAACATATTTTTATATATTTTTATTTGATGTTATGTAGTTTTTCATAAACCTATTTTTTTGTTATATAATT
This sequence comes from Hibiscus syriacus, assembly GCF_006381635.1. Lineage (NCBI taxonomy): Eukaryota > Viridiplantae > Streptophyta > Magnoliopsida > Malvales > Malvaceae > Hibiscus > Hibiscus syriacus. Next base: position 1,598,844 of record NW_024063200.1, read on the forward strand.
TTGTCCTACATGAAGCGCTTCCTGAAGGCCTATAAATATGTGTGAGGTGAAAGCTAATTTACTCACATGAAGAAAAACAAATCTAAAAGAATTTGAGTATTTCACTTCTAAAACTTGAGATTTTTGCTAACATGGTTACTATTCTTGCAATTATTTTTTATGATTACAAATATTTAAGCATGTCTTTCAAAAAAATTCAACTAGACAAGTTAAAGTTGAAAATAGAAAAAATGGATCAGCTCGGAGGCAATAGAAGAATATCTTCCTTATATTATAATTTGTCACTATCATGCAAGATGGTTTCATCTAAGTGATGATGTCGACCTTGCTAGTATGATTGAGACATACTACTCTCATTCTATATCTAATGTCAATTTGTTTATAGAATTTGCTGATGTAGACCTTCCTCTAATGGTTGAGGATGCTGCTTCTAGCTCGAATATCCCACAAACTAAGAAAAATGATGAAGAAACAGAGATAGATGATGGATACCCATAAGTATGGTTCCAATTTGTACGTAAACGAAAACAAGAAAAAGCATGGAGAATTAAAAAAAACTGATTGTTATTTCTATCGAGTCTACTGGTTACGAAGATTAAAACATCATAAAGAATAGCGGTATGCTTATGATTTTATTTTTTGTTTAAGGTGTGTGTAAAGTTTGTTGTATTTATGTAACGCCCCAAAACCAGGGTAGTTTGTTTTGGGTTAACCCGAGTGAGCCAAGTGGATTCCATTAGCCTTGTAGAGAAGCTTAGACCAAATTAGCTTTGAGTTTAGGATTGGTTTTGGCCCAATCATATGAAAAATGGGTGTTTTTAAAACAAGTATAAAACTAGGATGGCCAAAGAATTAATTTACCCATTTTTCAAAACAAAAGCTGAAAACCAATTAAGGATGTGTGATATCACGTCTGATCTTTTGCCATCTCTTTTTCTTCACAAGGTTTGTTTTCTTTCCTTCTTCCACTCGTTTCTCTTCTCTCTTGCATGAGCAAGGTGTAAACTTTGTTAGTTATCATTTTCATTCCAAGATTTCAAGATAAGAATCAAAACCACCATCTCCTTAGCTTTCAATCAAGCTTCCAAGTGCAAGTTTTGGTGAAAAAAATCTAATATGGGTTCAGTTGGGGTGTTCGCAACCCAAGTATTTCAGTCCGTTTTAGAGAGATTCAAGCCTTTAGAAATATTTTAAATTCATCTCTAACTTTCCAACATCATTGGTGACCCTTGTTTTGATTTCTTGCTTAGTGAGAGAAGTTGGAGAAAACTCCAACGCTAAGGGAAAAGAGAAGCTCACTCTTGGTAGAACCTTGGGTGCTTCCAACATCTAAGAATAGCAAGGTAACCCAATTCAAAATAAATTCTACCATATGTAGATCATTTAAATGTGTTTGGTAGGTTGCATGAATTAAGTAGCATTTTCATGGTAGAGATCAGAAATCAGTGTAGAATTGAAAGGTTGCATTTTTCATGCCCAAACAGGGCATTTTTGAGTGAGGGTATCGGTACTAAAAGAACACTACCGATATTATTGTTAAAACAAAGAGTAAATTCAACAGGGAGTATCAATACGCCTTCAAGGAGTATCGATAAAGAGTAAATTCAACAAGAGTATCGATACACATTCAAGGAGTATCAATACTGCAAGGTTGGTCTCGATACCCATGGGGTGGTATCGATACCGAGAACACAAACTCGATTCCAGTAGACCATTTTGGTATCGGTACTCATGGGAGTATTGATACTCTCCATAGAGGTATCGATCCCAACCTATTTTTCCAAACATCGTACCAAATTTTGGTATCGATAACCAAACCTAGTCTCGAAACCACATCACCGGAGTATTGATACTCAACCAGGAGTATCGATGTTGTCCGTCCTAAATCAGCCTAAATCAGTCAGTTGGTATTAATACCTAAAGGTGGGTATCAATACCCAAGGTTTTATACCGATACTGAAGGGTCAATATTAATACTAGCGTGCGATATTGGATAAATAATCCAATTTTTTTAAGATCAGACTCGAGGGGCCCAACAATACCATAATACCATGAAATAAAACTACAAGTGAGAACACTAAATTAACTCAAAATAGCTAGAAACAGAACAACTAATGTGAAATAAAACTAGCATTCTTTGATGCTCGAGACATAATCAGGACACCCGAGTCACTTTAGTACATACAATCGTACAATTAGACATCCCATTCATTGCCAAAGCACTTAACAACCAACTGGGGGTAGATGCCCCAAAACTTGACGGAGTTAATTGTCGGGTGTACATTTCCGATGTAAATTTCGGATCTCACCCAGTGTACTTTCGGGTATTCAGGCAGCCTAGAGGGGTACATGAGCTCCGAGATGCAGAACCCTCAACTGCACCATAATGCCCGCCACAATATAGTAGACCTGTATCTCTCATGCTTTTGTATATGTGCCACTAGCTAGCGCATTTAGTGAACACATGTAGTATAATATAGTTTTTAGTGAGGCACTGAGCTCGTAAGCTCAACGTTCAGAATGTGTTTTTGTGCGCAAGTTAAGAGACCGTTCGTGGGGAGTTATCATCACCAGACATTTCAGTGAAGTAGACCAAAGCATCCCAAGTATTTCAGAGTATGTCTTGAGTCACTTTTAGAGGACATGTACTATTATGGAGCCTAGTATATCGGTTATAACTCTTGATTTAAACTCAACGTTGTATGTTTTGAATATTTTGGGAGTTCCTCTGTATTTGTAAAACTTAAATGTAATGCTTTTATTATTTTCAATATGGATGGATTTTTATCATATGTTTATAATCAATTATGTTTAAAATAAAATTTTGGGTTAGTCACTCTGGTGGTTCTGTGTGACATCGTGATCTAGTGATCTTTGGCTCGGATTAGATTAGGGTGTTACAATTTATGTCCTAAACGTAATGCGTTAGGTTTGTCGTTTTTATATTCTTAATGTAATTTTTATGGTTTGTTATTATTATCTCCTTAATGTAATGTTTTATATTTTAGGGTTTAATGTAATGTTTATGGTTTGTTGTTTTTATAAACAAAATCTATTACAATCTCCTTAACTTTTCAACGATATATCACTTTATTTTAGTGTCCAATCACACCATTTAATACTTTGTATTTAATAAAATATATCAATATAACGGTTGGAACTCGTGATCTCAGCATGACGAGTTTCATTTATTTTTTTAGTATTTAAAAAACACTCCAAATTCGAGAAAAAAATATTATTTTAATAAAACTCGTCACCTCGATAAGATGAGTTTCAAGAAAAATAATTAAATATTAAACCAGATGAATCAGTCAAATAAAATATATTTTTCATTGGAACTCGTAACCTCGACGTGACAAGATCCAAGAATACTGTAACAAATGTCATAGATTCTAAAATAAATTTCTACCTGCCCTATCGAGCTAATTATTTTTTCAATTTGCCGTATTGGGCCAATTTTGCTCAGGTAACTAACTATTCCAACTTTAGACCGAGCTTAGATATCTATTTATATTGTTAACTTAATCGATCAATCGAAATATATTAAAAACATTAAAAATTTCATAACCCAAGCTCGAGCTAATCAGAATACGAGCATTTTACTCTACGATAATTACAAGATACCCAAAAAAAATATCTTCGACTAAGGATGGCAAGATAATCTGAATGTGTCGGATTTCGATTCATTTGATTCTTTAATTATTTATATTTAAAATTTGAATATATATTGAGTAGAAATATCAAATACGAATACTTTTTACGTAGTCTTGCTCTAGACAGCAACTCATACACTACCATCATAAGAGAATTACACTATAAAAACTCCCAAAAACCAGGTATGGGTACCCATAACTTGAAGTTTTTAAGGACCTGATGGGTACCCATTGTTTCCCTCAGCTCGTTCTCTCTTTCTCTTGGGTAGAGCTAAAGAAGATATGGCTTTTGCTGATAAAACCTTCTTCACAAGCACCTTCCACTTTGCATCATCGCCCATCTTCTGTTGTTGTGCTTTCACTTTGAATTGCCTGTTACATAGTAAACAATGTTTTAATGTTTTGATGATGAATGTCTGCAAATTAATATTCAAAATGAGAACCTTTTAGGACCCACCAATAAGCAACAACACTTTTCAAAGTTAATTATATGTTTGCCAGTTGTGAGAATTGACCAAGTGTGCAATCCCTGTACAGATGGTACCAAAGAAGTGGCCTGATTCCCATTCTTAGCAATAAAATCTCTAGTCTTATCCACTAAACAGAAGATTTGCAACTTAATCACTACTTATTATCTTGAGCGGAGTCGAACACATAATTTTATGTTAAGAAGAATATAAATTTATAAAAAAATTAAAAGATAAATTTATAAAATTTTAAAACAAAAACTAAGAAGTTACTTGATTGAACATTCTTAGCAATAAAACCTCTAGTCTAATCCGCTAAACAGAAGATTTGCAACTTAATCTCCACAATAAGATGCATGAGTTGGTTTGATGTTATTTTCATGAGGACAAGTAGAAATCTCCACAACTCTTTATCTTATGATAGATATTTTGTTTGTGCCCGAAGTTAGCAAATATCTAGTCATGGCCTATAATTGAGTTAAAAATATCAAAAGAAAACGTTAAAAAGGGACTAAACATTGATAGGGACAAGCCAACTCGACAGGTAGAATCCTAAAAGTTGCCCCGTTCTTATCCTATGTTAATTACTTAAACCTACCAACCACCAAAGGGCATTAAAATTCAAAACGGGGTAGTATATAGAACAGACAAAATGCCATGCATGGACTAGCCAGGCTGGTGACCTCTAGAAATTCACAAGCAGTTCAATTTCCGCAGCCAAGGACATAGGATATTATATTAATCCGAACAATTAAGCAAATTCCCAAATAAAAGACAATGATTGGTCAAGGGTTTAGATTATTTACCTGCAAAGTGGAACCCTGCAAGAATCAGGCTGATCACAAATGGAGGAGTGGAGCCGAAGAAACTGCCACATTCGCTTGCAGCGAGAGCACCCTCCACCATTAACCCTTCTCTTGCACAAAGCGAAATGCTTTATCAACAGCCGAACACCATGGCACGTCGCGTAGTTGTTGCAAGGACCCGGTTTCTTAGCCGGTTTCACGTCATAGGGCCCCACAGTTGTGCACCCTTCCGTGCACATGTGCTGTAAAAACTCCATTGCCTCGCTTAACTGTAAATACAAGCTCTGTTCTTTCATGTGCCGCCTCATTCTCATTTTTCTCTGCGACATTATATCGAACACTCAGAATCCACTATTACAAATAACAGAATTATCATCACTACGATGTTAAGAACAGTCTGGGTGATTTTCTTTTTTGCTTATTTAGTTGTGATTTACCGTTTCAGATTCATCGATGAATGGAAGAATTCGAGCTCGAGCCAGGGATCGTTATCCTGCATAAAACTCCAAGCTTCGGTTTGTTCGACAGATTTGAAATGTGCGGCAATGTGTTTCATGCACTTGAGATGAAGATCGGGAACGTCGCAGAGCCTGTGCTAACAGATGAATCCCATATTTCGCCAGTTGTTCTTCCTCGCACCTATTGCAAATTCATTGAATAATTTCTCTCAATTCAACTTCGGCACTAAAAACAAACGAAAAAAAGAATAATATATGAATCTTAAACGAAAAACGCATCCACAAATTTCGGAGAAATATTAGAAAATTCTATAGCCGACCAACTTAGAATGCTACAAGCAGCGATTGAATAGCCACGTGGCACTTTCTCACAAGTCATATTTATATTTTTTTATTACTTTTATAATAATATTATAATTTTACTAATTATATTCGGTAGTGGATTTTCCATCGTCGTGGAAAACAAGGAAGAAGCGGAGATCATTTGGAAAAACAAAAGAGTGTGCGGAACATCAAATGCTTAAGCCACCAACCTGGAAGAACAGAGGTAATCAACAAAAGCAGAAACGGCGTCGCATGGAACGCCGAGAATCGGGATGAACGGTTCGGAGCTCCGGTGCTTAAGTGGCCTCTCGATTATATTTTCCAGCACCGGCGACGCCATTGCCTTTTTTAATCAGAAAAGAATATCAATTCGAGCAGCAAAAAAAAACGAAAAGCTTTGAAATCCAAAAGACTCTTAAAGCTGAGAGAGGATTACCAAGACTCCGGAATAAGCGGGGATGCGGAGGCCACCGGAGGTAAGGATGTGGATGTCGGGTACAGATAAGTGAGAGACGGAGGAAACGGCGAGGAAGTTGAGTCGTAAACGTTGTGTTCCATTAGAGAGAAATTAAAAGATAGACTGGTGTGGCGGGCAATATTGGGTGGGACTTGAAATTTATAGGCCGTTACTTGAAAAGCGAAGAGATTAACAAGCTGACATGTCATCATGCATGACGATAATATTATTATGGATTACTATGCCCAAGCACTTCGGGATTTCTTAGGAAAGTCGGGTTAATATACGGCGTTATCGATACATTAAAAGATATTTAGTAAATTTGATTTAGCGCTATCGGAAATGTTGAGTAATAATAATGTAGTAGGTCTAAATCATGAAGAAATATTAAAAAATTTGACAACCAACAAACTTAGTTTGACGGTTTATGTCGATACTTTAAAAAATGTATCGATATATCAATATAACAGTAAAAATATGATAAAACCGGTAAAGATAAAACCGGTAAAGCGCTACCGAATATATTGAAAGTGTCGATACTTTAATATAAGTATCGACACTGTGTGAATTTAAAAGAGAAATTTTAGCGCCTACAAAGTGTCTATACTTTATAACAATGTATCGATCCACAATGATATAACAGGTAAAAATATGACAAAACATGTCTCTAAAGGACAAAATCGATATAGAGCGACCGAATATATTGAAAGTGTCGATATTTTAATATAAGTATCGACACATTGTGAATTTAAAAAAGAAGTAATTTTAGTGCCTATAAAGTATCGATACTTTATAAAAATGTATCGATCCATAACGATATAACAGGTAAAAATATGATAAAATCGGTCTCGAAATGACAAAATCGGTAAAGCGCTATCGGATATATTGAAATTGTTGATACTTTAATAAATACGCGTAATAAATTATCGATACTTTCAAAGAAATAGGTAATTATACTATCGAAAGTATCGACACATGACATAAAAGTATCGACACTTTGGTAGTTGTATCGATTAAATATAAATAACATATCCGGTGAAAATATAAAAGGCACAGTTAAATATCCTCTGAAAAATAGATAGAACGGACGAGTTTTTGAAATCGAAGCGTAATTGTTGCTGCATTTCAGAAGGCGTTTCTAAAGCGAAGTTTGTTTGTTTGTTGCTGCAATCGAATCGAAAAGTACGTTGTCGAAACTCTAGTTTTTTTATTATTACAGTAATAAAAATAGGATTTTTATGTGTTGTTTAGGGATTTGGAGTGAAGAAGCATTTGAGACCGATTACAGTTAGAAAGTGATATTCTAGGTAAAATATAAATATCGATACTTTTATTAAATATTATATGTACAAAATGATATTATAGGTTGTATAAATATGCCGATACTTGGAGTGTTGAGTGTTCTCATTCGTTTGAAGGAATTAGGGATTAGGGTTTTTGGGTTTGGTTTGGGGATTTCGAATCGAATCCAAGAAGGATCTGAGACCGATTATATAATATTATAGGTAGAAAATAAATATAGATACATGTTTATAATATTATAGGTAGAAAATGATATTGTAGGTTGTATAAATGTGTCGATACTTGTTGTAGTGGCCATTCAAATTCTTTTGAAGGAAACCATTTTACTACAAGAGTATTTATCGATATTCGTATATTGAATAAAGTGTATGTAACCAGAATTTGATTTGATTTGCGTAAACTGATATATGAAGGAAAAATGAAGTCAAAGGATCTTGGAATTGTTGGTGGTGAAGATGACGTTGAAATTGAGGCTGAGATTCGAAAGCAACCAAAGGGTGGATATATTTACTTCTAGAGTATCAATGTCTTTTTGTTATTATTGTTGAAATGGTAATAGGATTAAAGTATTTAAGAACTTTAAATTGATTACAAATTTTAAATGTTGACAGTATGAGTGAATGCCAAAGGATGAAGGAAAGTGGCGAACACATCGGTTCGATATGTAAATTAAAAGTGACATTGAGTATTATTTAGCGTTAATGTATTGATTAAGAAACATTTATGCTTAATATTAGGTGGGAAATGATGTGTTGGAGAAATGGAATTCGATGAGTGATGCTGATAAGGAACCTTATATCGCACAGTCAAATATGAATAGTGAAGAATACAAAGAATGGAGGAAAACACATGAAAAGAAGGTATTTATTAAACTTGTAAATACGTTGATACAAAATATATAAGAACTATAACATTATATATTGTTAAAAATGTAGGAAGTGTCGACAAGGTGTAGCATTAAAAGGGTGAATTCATTAATTAAACACCTTAAGGAGAATGGTCAGTTGAATGTGCTGGGAGAAAGGTTTGGATCGTTGGTAGGAGTAAGGGGTCGACCTATTCAGAGGGAATTGTGTCGATCCTTGATGGAGCAATTTGATTCAAACACTGTATTGCTAAATGGTGATTTTTCATTTCCTTTGGGATCCCAAGTGCTGCAACCGTCTTGGGGGTAGGAAATGAAGGCAAAAGTGTTGTAGAAGTCTCTAAGAGTAAGAACTGGAAAGCACTTGCCTCCAAATATGGTTTGAAGCAGAAGGTGACATATGCTGAACTTGAAGAGGAAATCAAAAGTGGATCTTACGGGGGGATGAACTGAAGGCACGAGTTCTATTGTACCTTGTCGGGATCTTTCTTTGTCCAACGGGTGATGCGTCAACGAACAAGGACTATATGAAGCTCATTTGCGATTAAGGCTTGAAGGGTGAATTCAATTGGGCTGAATATGTCCATTCGAGATTGATTGAATCAATAATAACCTTTAAAAAGGGCAGCCAGAGATACCTCAAAGGGTGCATAGCAATCTTAGAGGTAAATGAGTTGAAGACTGTTTTTGTTTTTTTATATAAAATGATAGTATAGTTATTATATAAATTATAAATTTTATTATAAACAGGTTGCACTGTTCATTTTTGGTCTGGCTGTGAGGCAGTGCCACTTATGAAAGAACCGGAGTGGCACACATCCATGCATGGGGGAAGGAAGAGGTCGTTAGAGTGATGGCGAAGTTGAAGTTGGATAGACTGAGGAAGCAAGAAAGGGTAATAAATGTAATTAAATAATATTAAGAATATAATCAATGTTTTAATATTGTAATTTAATTTTGAAGGTTATTGGCAAGGAAGTAGTGGAGGCAGAGGAGAATGAAGAAGAGATGGTTGTATTGGGGGATGACGGTGAGGGAAAATAGAGTAAATTCGACATTTTGATGTCTGAATTAGGTGATATAAAAAAATCCAATTTGATATCATGCAAAGACAATCAAGAGTCAAAGAGAAACTTGAGAGAGTCGAAGAGACACTTGAGAGGCATAATGGGGAAGTGGAAGGAAAAATAGATGGAGTGGTGAAAGAAGTTGAGGTGTTGACGGGTGAAGTGCTGAAAGAAGTTGAGGTGTTGAGGGGTGACCTTATGGTGACGGGAGAAAAAATTGATGGAGTGGTGAAGGAGGTTGTGGAATTGAAGAGCAAACTTACGGGGGTGAAGGGGGTGGTTGATGAATACTTGGATGAAGGGGAAAAATTGAAGGGTGAAATAAAAGAGATGAAGAGCTATGTAGAGCAAAAATATGATGAACTGAAAAAATATGAAGAAGAAAAGAAGGAAGAAGAAGAAAAGATGGAAGAAATGAGGAGGAAGGATGTCGATGTGATCTATACACCAGAGAGTGTTATAGATGCAGATTTGGATTCGGAATGTCCTGTACCCCAGAAGAAGAAGCAGAAGATAAGTTGAATAAAGGAAAACTTAATTTGATCTTTATCATGTTGTTGTGACAAAAGTTTGTATGCAAAATTATAGGATGAAAAAGCGTTATTCCAAGCGGAATTGATGACCTCGAAGATGTAATTGGTGATTATTTATGGAATAGTGGGTTAGAATCGAGGTAAGTGAAATAAATTGCTTTGTGAGTGATATTTAAATATTTCATGACAAAGATATTAATCCTAACGATTCATACATATATTCTGTAATCTCAATGGGAAATCAATTCGCTAGTGTATCCGACGTTGCAACGTTGAAGCCTATGGAATGGGTTGGCGGTGTGGTAAGTAGAAAGTACAAAATGTTAAAACCTATTGAATATGTCCTGATTATGTAATTAATTTTGTTAGGTTATTGATTTTCTCACTTGGACAATATGCTACGATTCGAAAAAGTCACTCCGGAGGATTGACTACCTTCCATACCACTTAGCGGTGAGTTAAATTAATAAATGTTGAAAAGTAGTGTTATAGACGATAAATTGATAATGATTGTCACGTAATTGTAGCAACAAGCATTGGATGCCAACATCAAAGTAAGGGTTGAGGATATTGCTACCTTTTGGGTCCCATATTGTGTAACTATGTGAAATTCACCGACTGTGAGAAGGTAAGACACTGTATGAATTGCAAATGATGTTTTCGGATATAGAATGTTAAATTTTGTCAAATTGGGTGTGAAATTTGTTGCAGATCATGATCACAATAAACTACAATAATTCATATTGGTATATGTTGGTGTTGGATATGGTAGATCGTGTTGTAACAATATATGATAGTTTGTTTAGATCTGAAGCAGCTAAATAGAGAGTGAATGATGCTAAGAGATTGGTATGTATGAAAGGAAATTATGTAAATTATAATGCATAATTTATTTGGATCATAACTTCATATTTTTAATGCAGATGAAAATATTATATAATTATGATAAGAAACACAATTGGGTAGAAGCATGTGGATCTCTAGGAAAGTTCCCCTTGAAAAATTTCAAATTTGTGGAGCATAAGATGAATGATCAAGTGAATGGGTATGAGATGTTATCATAAATAGAAAGCTTAATTTATGCAGGTTTCATAATTGACATGTGTGATATTCAAATTTTGTAACAGATATGATTGCGGCATGTATGTGATGATGCGGATGGAATCGATCGGTTCTACAGGGGCAACTGGTGATTTTGTAAGTGGAATTAAAAATTCGTTTGCGGTTAAATTGTTAAAAGTCATAGATTGAATGTTGTGGTTTACAATACTTAACGTACTGACAATTTGAATATTGGTTGTTGGACAGTGAGATCGATAGCGAATATTAAACGATCTCGTAAGCCACAATCAAAATCAACTAAGAGAGGAGATAACAAAAGCTGCCATGAGACACAAGAATAACAAAAGGAAGCGATGATGTAAATGTAGGGTTAATTTTGTATAAGATTTATAATTTTGTATACGATTTATAATTTTGTATGTGAATGTAATTATGTATGAGATGAGAAAAGTTAGCAGTAGGTTGTTGTACATGTTTCTTATACACAGAAAGAGTCATATTGATACTTACGATATATGGAGATCGTTGTCTGCATTATTCCACATGTCATCATAATTATCATCATGTGCGGCACTGAATGGCCATTCCATATTGAGGGTATGTACAATAACTACAAAATTCAATAACTTTCAAGTAAAAGGTAAATTTACAATGTAGGTGGTAAAAATAGACTTTTTTAATGACAAAATTAATAAACACAAAGTTTTATTTCCAACATTTTGTCCAATATGGTTCCCAAACGTAAAGTTCTCAAACGTAAAGTTTCCAAAAAATAGGTAAGCAGATGTGTCGATACATTTATAAAAAATATCGATACCAAAAACATAGAAACCCATAATTATAATGTAATAGGTAATTTTGTAATATAACCGGTATAAGTATACCAGTTTTATGTGAGAATAGGTCTACATAATGTATCGACACTTTTGAAATTGGTGTCGATACTTTTTGTCCAGAATGATTGCCCCAAATGATGAACGCATAAAGTGTCGATACATTTATAAAAAGTATCGATCCCAGAAACATCGAAACCCATAATTATAATGTAATAGGTAAATTTATAATGTAACCGGTATAACTACACCGATTTTATGAGAGAATAGGTCTACATAATGTATCAACACTTTTGGAATTTGTGTCGATACTGTTTGTCCTGAAGGAATGACCAAAAGGGTGCACCCATAAAGTGTCGATACATTTTTAAAAGTGCCGATCCCAGAGACATCGAAACCCATAATTATAATTTAATAGGTAATTTTGTAATGTAATCGGTATAAATATACCGATTTTATATGAGAATAGGTATACATAATGTATCGACACAATTGAAATTGGTGTCGATACTTTTTGTCCAGAATGAAAGCCCAAAATGGTGAACGCATAAAGTGTCGATACATTTTTTAAAAGTGTCGATCCCAGAGATATCGAAACCCATAATTATAATGTAATAGGTAATTTTGAAATGTAACCAGTATAAATATACCTGTTTTATGTGAGAATAGGTCTACATAATGTATCAACACTTTATCGATACATTTTGTCCAAAATGAATGCAAAAACAAATGGTGCACACATAAAGTGTCTATACATTTATAAAAAGTATAGATCCCAGAAACATCGAAACACATGATTATAATGTAATAGGTAATTTTTCAATGTAACCGGTATAAATATACCGGTTTTATGTGAGAATAGGTCTAGAAAATGTATCGACACTTATGGAATTCGTGTCGATACTTTTTATCTAGAATGATGCCAAAAGGGTGCACCCATTAAGTGTCAATACATTTTTAAAAAGTGCCGATCCCAAAAACATCGAAACCGATAATTATAATGTAATAGGTAAATTTCCAATGTAACCGATATAAATATACCAGTTTTATGAGAAAATAGGTCAGCATAAAGTATCGTCAATTGTTAAATTTGTGTCGATACCATTTTAAAAATCGCGTGTTTCCCCCTTCATTATTTATATATTATAATCGATATAAACTCCAAGTCAACAAATCCTAAACCTAAAGACATAAGAGAACTCTTCCTCTCCGACGAATACCAGCGTTCTCATAACAGTGACGATCAGATATTCAGGTAAATTTATCGATATTTAATGGGTTTAATTGATTTCCAGATTGGAGTTTTTTTCTTGAATGTGTTTGTGTTCCAATGTAATACCATCCACACCCAAAATGGCTCTAAAACGTCAACGTCAAAAGCGCGGTCTTTATCAAAGCTCTTCTCAACCACAACCTCATTCTCAAACAATCGCTTCTTCTGAGGAAATTAGGTCGTTTGAAACTCTGAACTTTAGATTTGATACGAAGAAAGAAAGATGGCAGAAAAGTTTTAAAGTAAGGACCATATTTAGTTTTAAATCCACATTTACAACTTGGGGTTGGCTTGAATTCCTTGGTGTAGAACCAAAATATTACCCCAACGTAGTTAGAGTCTTCTACAACAATGCTTCCTTCAGCACGAGCCTAATAAGACTAATATAATAGGAATTAATACCCATGTCATGGGGAAGGATATATATATATATCTCCGGATACTATTGCGGAGGGTCTAGCTGTCGATAATAAGGGGGATTCAGATGAAAATGATTTAGATACTACAATACAACGGGTTGTTAGAAATAGCCCAATTCACCTAGATGTAGAGTCGAGAGTGTTTCACAAAATGCTCACTTGGTATATCCGGCCTACTGGGGGAAAACATTCAACGCTTCGAGACAGCGATTATTGGTGGATAGCAAAGTATAAATCCGAAACGGCTCCAAACATTGCTAAACTGATATTTAATGCAATTCTATATATGGTCACAAAGGGAGCAATAATTTCAACTTCACTACCATATGGATGTGTCACCAGCCATCTGTTGAATAAGAAGTTGATTTTTCGCATGATGCCCCTGTTCAATTAACCCGCAAGATTGACATGTTATTTAGTAAAAAAACGGGATATGATTTTGTTGAAAAATCAATTGGAAGTGTGTCAAGGATGTCGGATTAGATCAAGAGAGGGAGGAAATGTACCCCATTGGCCATGAAGACGACCAACCAATTGGAGACGCAATGATAGAAGAAGCTCCAGTTGGAGAGGATGTCATAATTAAGACAGTGATGGAATACATGGTCAATTTTCGGGAGCATATTGATTCTTTGTGAGTGGAATGCGAGCCGATATTTCATCATTGTGATGAAGTCTCCATGTTGTGTGACGAATTACGTCAACGGCATCAAACGAGTTAGGTAATTAATTATTTATGTTTCTAAACATTTACACGTTCTGAAATGTATTTTATTTTCTTTTAATAGATGTGGACAACCAAGAGGTCAATGAAGATGAAGACAATGATGATGATGATGATTCAAACAAGTATATCGTGTATGCAACGCCGCCTGCAAGAAAACTTGTAATTTTTATATCAATGGTGTCCTTGCCTACTTCCCAAGACAACCAAAAGATTTTAATTTTGTTATCTTGTATCCATTATTTTAACATATAAGCGTAGAACTTTAATCTCATTTTCTTCATGTTGTAGATGTTGTCCTCAGAACAGGATTATGAATTTATGCATTTTTGTGTAGACAATTTTGTTGTTGCCATTTGGTCTTCCAAGATGAGGTTAAACTGTTGAGCAATTGAATTACTGTAGCCAAAATTGTAATATACAATTAAATGTTAACATTCAAACTTGATTACAATCTCAGGCATAACATCGACCCTGTACTTGAGAAACTACCTTTGCTATCTGGCCATTTTCTATTCACTTGGGTAAGATGAATGTCATTACAGTTTGCTAACTTTTATTTGTCTATGATTCCTACATATTTATGTTTGACTGTTGTGAACAGGATCAAGCAAATTGCAAAACATACGATAATGTTACATATTGTAAAGATCTCAATGATGTTTGGAACGCGTTTCCTTATTTTAACGACCTAAATACACTATTGGTCGATGATTCAGCGAAAAAAATGATTTATAATCCGGTAAGTTACATTTATGCAATATGTTTTTCCAGTTAAACAAGTGTTCATACATTGATTGATTAACAATTTATGTGTTTATATAGAAATACAATTACATATGTCCACATTCCTTTGACGCTGCTTCCCATTCGGGCGACAATGCTCTAGGTATGACACAAATTTATTCATGCTTATGTGAATTTGGTTTATTGTTAGTAAAATTGCACCTCATTAGTTTGATAATTGAAATTATTTATATATGTCCTTAGAAAAAGGCGGTAACATACGAGAGTATTTGGAAAATTTGTTGAAGGCGCCTAATGTTTCGGACTTCGTTAGAAATAACCCTTTTTCATCGGATTAATTTCGTTGTGGGTACATTATTTGAACATTGTTATGTATAAATTTCTTGTGCATGTATTTATGTTTTGATTTGATTATATTGTATGTATATCTTCATTCGGATGGGATAGGTTGTGCATAACAAAACAATCTATCTATCTTCCATGTGAGTACTTTTTTTCAACCATGTGACAAGTATGACAACCCCATCAACTCACAACTCAGCTTTGAACTCAATCAATATTGTCTTTTACCCGCTTGATGGTTCATAACGCATGTTACTTGAACAATATGAATCAATTATACAATTTCCATGTTCAATTTAACACTGCATTTCAAATTCATTTCATATGTAATTGGAGTTTGAATTTAAATTTCAATTTGAGTTTGAGTTTCAATATAAATTTCGGCTCCACTATAAATATTAGCCCGAGCCTTTGTTCCATCCAAACAACAACTTACTCAATGGAAGCATCGGCAGTGTTTCAAATTTCATTTATAAGGTAACAACTTACCTTTTTCAAAACTTATTAACTTAGCTAATATGCATGTTATCATTGATTATTCCTAATTTCAATTGTTTTTTTTATCTTTAAACGCGAGGGAAATCCCGACCATCGTAATTTTTGGTTAACAAGCAGGAAGATATATTCGAAGAATGCCTTCCGGATACTATCCATTTCAACCAGCTTACTGAGGTAGGTTAACCCTAAACTGAAATCGTCTTAGCCAAACATACTTGATGTAGAATCAGCTGCAGATTTAAAATCTCAACGGTGATGCATTTGGTTCTGAAATAGTTAAAGCGTCAGAAATGTTTCAGACGTATGATCTGGGTGGTATACGGGAAATGCAACAAATGGCGACTAAAAATCTCGATAATAGAGGTCTACAACTTGTAATAATAACAAAAATAATTGAAGGGTATACGTGTACAAAATACCAGAGAACTTTTATCCATTTACATTGTTAATTGTACCGGTACTTATGCTTTACGTGTGTATCTTCAATTATTCTATCATTATTAAAGGATCTAGCGTTTAATTATTGAGAATTTTTGGATGCATTTTGTTGCATTACCCATGTACCACCCAAATCATAACTCCAAAATGCTTCCGATGCTTTAAATGTTTGAGAACCAAATGGATCTCCTTTGAGATTTTAAATATGCAGCTGCTTCTACATCAACTATTTTCTCTCAGACTATTTTGGTTTACTGTTATCCTATCTTCATGAGCTGGATGAAATGGATAATATTCAGAAGGCATTCTTCGCATATCCAGTCTTCCTGCTTGTTACTCAAAATTATGATGGTCGGATTTCCCTTGCGTTTAGGTTGATTGCTCCGAATATATAACGACATTTGATCTTCGAATTGTTGTTGGTTGATTGGTTGGGTTTTATATCCATATTTGCTTCTCTGTATACAGATACATTTGAGGATTGTTGAAATATCAATACTAGTTATTAATGTATTTACATCTCGTGCAAATGTATCGAAACACATTATTAAAGAATCATTTTCTATAATCTTCACAACAAAGTTTTCATAGTTAGAAATATCGGTAACTTACAAACATGTATCGACACATAAAGTTTCCAAACTTAAAGTTTCCCATAAAGTGTCGATACATGCTTAAAAAATATCGATCCCAAAAACATCGAAACCGAAAATTATAATGTAATAGGTAAATTTACAATGTAACCGATATAAATTTATTGGTTTTTTGAGAAATAGATACATAATGTATCGACACTTGTGGAATTTGTGTCGATACTTTTTGTCCAAAATGAATGCCAACGTGGTGCACGCATAAAGTGTCGATACATTTTTAAAAAGTATCGATCCCAAAAACATCGAAACCCATAATTATAATGTAATAGGTAATTTTGTAATATAACCAGTATAAATATATCGGTTTTATGTGAGAATAGGTCTACATAATGTGTCAACAGTTTTGAATTTTGTGTCGATACTTTTTGTCTAGAATGATTGGCCAAAATGGTGAACGCATAAAGTGTCGATACATTTATAAAAAGTATCGACCCCAGAAACATCGAAACCCATAATTATAATGTAATAGGTAAATTTACAATGTAACCGATATAATTATACCAGTTTTATGAGATAATAGGTCTATATAATGTATCGACACTTGTGGAATTTGTATCGATATTTTGTCCAAAATGAATGCCAAAAGGGTTGCACACATAAAGTGTCGATACAGTTTTAAAAAGTATCAATCCCAAAAACATTGAAACCGATAATTATAATATAATAGGTAAATTTACATTGTAAAGGGTATAAATTTACCAGTTTTTTGAGAAAATAGGTGAATAATGTATCGACACATTTTAGATTTGTGTCGATACATTTTGTCCAGAATGAATGCCAAACGGGGTGCAGGTAGAAAGTGTTGATACATTTGAAATTGTATCGATCCAAAAAACATCGAAACCGATAATTATGACGTAATAGGTAAATTTACAATGTAACCGGTATAAATATACCGGTTTTATGAGAGAATAGGTCAACATAATGTATCAACCCTTTTAAATTTTTGTCGATACTTTTTAAATAACACGTTTTTTTCCTTTATTATTTATATGTATACAAACCCTAAATTGACAAACCCTAAAGGCAGTTTTCTTCTCTTCCACTCTGATGAATACCAGCGTTCATAACAGTTACAATCAGTTATTCATGTAAATTTATCGATATTATAGTAGTGATTTCCAGATTGTACACTTTTTTCCCTTCTTCTGTTTGATAGGTATGTTGTTAAAACCCTAATTTTTTAGAAAGTCTTCAAAAAGAGGGTTAGGTTTTAAAGTTTTTGTTTGTGAACGGTTATAGGTTGAAAGTTCAATCTTTGTTCGCGAAGATGATGACCTTCAAATGGAGACCTAGCGTATCAATATTGAATAAAATCGAAAGCGACCAGTAAGTATCAATGTATTCATGTAATTGTTCTTGAAATGGTAATTGTATTAAAGTATTTAATCCAATTTAATTGATTCAAATCTCTACAGCCTGACTGAATGCGAAAGGATAAAGAAAGCTCATAATCATGTTGACAACATAGCCAATAAAACCCCTTGCAGGGTCCAAATGGTAAGCTAGGAATTGGTAAGATAAGTTTTCTTTGAGGGTTTAGGGTTTAGAGCCCTCCAACACAAGGAGTGCATGATTGAACGTTACGTATATAGTTGTATTCAGTTGTTGAAAAAGTGTTCTTAATTTTATACAAGGATAGTTGTTATGATATACGTTCACGTTTCGGGACCAATTAGTTAGATGCGTGCAGTAGCCTATATCCTCGAGGCAGAGCACAAGAAATCTATTACTTAAAGATTTACCAAGAGCGATAGCTTTTACTCTGCATGAAGACCGAACCTAGAATCAACTTTGCAATTATGCCTATCATGCTGAAGAGAACCTACTGAATAATAGTATTTACACACAACTGCAAGCATTTTAAACCCTAAACCCAACAACTCACATAGAAAATTATGCAACAGAGATGTCATTCATTTTATGGGAAATCCTGACATCTCTGTTGTATAATTTTCCATGTGAGGAGTTGGGTTTAGCATTTAAAATGATTGCAGTTGTGTGCAAATCCTATTTTTCAGCAGGTTCTCTTCAGCATGATAGGCATAATTGCAAAGTTGATTATAGGTTTGTTCTTCATTCAGAGCAAGAGCTACCGCTCTTGGTAAATCTTTAAGTGCCAGATTTCTTGTGCTCTGCCTCGAGGATATAGGCTACTGCACATCTAACTAATTGGTCCCGAAACGTGAACGTATATCATAACAATGTCCTTATATAAAATTAAGAACAATTCTTCAATAACTGAATACAACTATTATACGTAATGTTCAATCATGCATTCCTTACGTTTGAGGGCTTTAAACCCTAAACCCTCAAAGAATACTTGCCCTATCAATTCCTAGCTTACCATTTAGACCCCCAGGTTTTATTGGCTATGCAGTCAACATGATTAACCTGGATAATCCCAGCTACAGAACTGATTCCGGCCATGATTGCAGGAGACTATAGTCTACAGATTGTTTGGCATTTATGTGATGATGCGGATGAAATATTAAACGTCTCGTAAGCCACAATCAAAATAGACTAAGAGAGGAAATTTTGTTAATGTAGGGTTAATTTTGTATAAGATTTATAATGTATGTGAATGTAATTATGTATGAGATGAGAAAAGTTATCAATAGGTTGTTGTACATGTTTCTTATACACAATAGAAGTCATGTTAATACTTACGATATATGGAGATCGTTGTCATCACGTGCGGGACTGAATGGCCATTCCATTCCGTCTTCGAAAAAATTATTTGATGTAGGTTGTGTGCTTATATTCAGACTGAGCTTGAATTGAGGACATATTAGTTTGTTATGTCCCTCACCATTGCAGTACCCATATCGCTGAATTTTCTTCTCGACCTTATTCTTCGGTACTTCTTTTCTCTTGCGTTGTTTTCGTTGAGGGTCACGAACGTTGTTTACTACACTGATTTGGTTGACTGAATCATTTAAACCAAACGAGTTTTCAAATTCTTCTATTAGTCTTTTCATCTCATCTCTTGCGGTTTTGAAAGACGCGTCTGTCTTTGATGCAATGTAGCATAACCTACTTGACGTTGAATGTAGAGCAGCGAACCTTGCCATTTGCATCACTTCTTGAGGCACATTCAAGTCAACATAACTGGGTGCAGAAGCCTTCGCATCCTTAGTCCACCTACTTTGAATCAAAGTCTCAGGCAAAATGTGTAATACAAGTGCTTCAAAATGTGAAGTTGATGGCAACAAGGAAGTCCAACGATCTCGAATTTTTTACAGGAGCAAATTAGGGTTTCCGTATGATAATCAAAACTAATTTCAAATGTCCTATTTTTTCTTTGTACTTTGTCAAAATATAATGTTGACATTCATTTGATAAGGATTGAATCCCTTCCTCAATCCGGTACAATGTCTCCCGTTGAAGTTCATCTTGGAACGCACGAAAAGATTCGTGGGTAAAAATCTTAGCAGGATGGATTTCAAGGTCGACCATTTTGTGATCTGAAGGGCTTCGTCTGGGAACTTAAGTAATCTGCTTTCACCTCCTTCATACGCATTCTACTAATTCCATCTTCAATTGCACGAACAACATCTAAATATATCTTCTTGTGTTTCAGTGCAATCACTAGTGAAGCATTCATAGACTCGCACCTTTGTGTTGAGTGAATATTGGCAAAGAAATGACCAGTTAAATATGCTTGTGCCCATAAGTGCCGAGTATTTCCCTTATCAATCACCCATGGATGCTTTTCGACGTTGAATTCTGAAACAACCGAACGTTAGCTTGTGCATTGCAAGAAAGATGCCAATAACATAATCTGTGATTAGCATAAGGGATAACATATTTGATAGCCCTCTGCATTTCCCTATCCCCATCGGTGACAACTGAAATAGGCGATTGGTTCATCATGGCTTCCAAAAAATTCTATAGCACCCACTCGAAAGATTGAGACGTCTCATCAGCGATTATGGCAGAGGCAAACACAATTGTGTTATGGTGATGATTAACACCGACAATAGGCATAATTGGTCGACCATACAAATTATCTTTGTACGTTGTGTCGAACGCAATTACATCACCGAAGCATGTGTAATATGATCTTGATGTAGAATCCAGCCAAATAAGATTATGCAATGCCCCTGATTCGTCTACCGAGTATGTCATAAAAAACCTGGGATCATCATGTTTCTTATAATCAAAGTAAGCAATAAGCGCATTCATATCCCCATCGACGATTTCCTTTGCTTTACTTCTTTGAAGTGCGTTGTAGAGGTCTTTATGAGTAAATCCAACATTATGATAGCCCTCTGCCTGCTGCGTTAAATAGTTCATTACTTATGACGTGCCAACACCGACCTCTTTCAATGTTGTTGCCTCATCGATATTAGCCTTACTTACAACTCTATTAGAACGCATAAATGATGTCATAGTAGGTGTGCACAATGCATGATTATGTTTCTGATAAGACTTACTTATAACCCAGTGATCGTTTGTATTTGTTGCTGTAACTACAACTCTAGCCTTGCATCCTGTTCTTGTGACTGGCATATGAGCACGTTGGCGATCAACAATATTGACTTTTGATACTCGAAACCCTTCTTTGGAACAAAAAAATTCTTGTTCTTCACATTCCCTTCCACGTCAAGCCGTGTTGTTCCCTTACGTGCACTAAACCCATGTTCCCATGCGAATCCCTTGTAAAAGTACCAAGCTTGATCACGTGAAGAGAAGAGTTGACCAACCAATCTGTCAGATTCATCAACATTATGTACTTCATGGCATTCCTCGGTTGGCTTAACATTGTCTGTATCAGTATGACCCATGACAAAAATTTTGTTGTGCAAGTTCAGTGGTCCCAGAGTTGATGAAGATGTAAGTAAAGGTTCATTGAACATGTTTCAGTCGTGCTTTCAATAGGATGTGGTATTGGTAGTGGTAGTTGAAGGGTGGTACAACATTAAATTCGCATGACATATTTAGGTATGTACAATAACTACCTAAATATATGTCGATACATTTTCTAAAAGTATCGACCCAAAAACATCAAAACCAATAATTATAAGGTAATAGGTAAATTAACAATGTAACCGATATAAATACCGGTTAATTAGAAAACAAGTCAACATAATGTATCGACACTTGTGCAATTTGTGTCGATACTTATTGTCCAGAATGAATGCCCAAACGAGGTGCACGCATAAAGTATCGATACATTTATTAAAAGTATCGATCCCAATAAATCAAACCGATAATTATAATGTATATGTAAATTTACAATGTAACCGGTATAAATATATCGATTTTATGAGAAAATAGGTCAGCATAAAGTATCGACACTTGTTAAATTTGTGTCGATACATTTTGTCCATAATGAATGCCAAACGGGTGCACGCATAAAGTGTCAATACATTTATTAAAAGTATCGATCCCAAAAACATCGAAACCGATAATTACAATGTGATAGGTAAATTTATAATGTACCCAATAGAATATACCGGTTTTATGAGAAAATAGGTCTGAATAATGTATCGACACTTTTTAAGTTTGTGTCGATACTTTTTTCCAGAATGAATGCCCAACGTGGTGCACGCATAAAGTGTCGATACATTTCAAATTGTATCGATCCAAAAAACATCGAAATCGATAATTATAATATAATAGGTAAATTTGCAATGTTACCAGTATAAATATCAGTTTACTTATAAATAGGTCAATATAAACGCTACCTATTACATTATATAAGCACTACCTAATATGTTATTGTACTTGATAATTTTCGGTTAAATGCTATTTTATTATATAAGCGCTACCTATTACATTATAAAAGCGTTTCCTAATATGTTATTGTACTTGATAATATTTCCGGTTAAATGATATAACAAACCGGTCTAAATTTTAACCGGTCACGCCGTTTTTTTAGCCATTTTTTAGGCGCCGCACACAGAAGTTCCCAGCACTTCATGATTTTTTTGAGTGAGGAAAATGGGAATCAGATAGGATTTAATTAATACTTAAACGTTTGGGATTAGTCAAAAATCAAAGGGTATTATGTTTTTAGGGTAAAGTATAAAAATGATCCTTAATTATAATGTGATTTTTGAGTCTGTTAATGATTAAAAGTTATAAAATAATCTCTAAAATATAGGGTGCTTTTTTTGTTGATTCACCGATTACTAAAAGTTTACAAAATGATCATTAAATTTGATAGTAGTCTCAACTGGATGTTAATGTTACTAGAATATGATTAAATCATATTTTAATTATGTATATTGACACCAACGTAGCTTTTAAGCACTGCTCGATGACATAATATAAACGAAGATTCGATCCACAAAATAAACTCAATAGTTATGGGATTGGATTTTATCAATCTCAATCAAAAGGAAATGAGAGTTTAGGACATATGATTAATCATGTGATTATTTTGTAACTTTTAATAATCGAGTGACTTAACAAAACAACGTCATGTAGTCATGAGATCATTTTGTAATTTCTAAAATTAATAGACTCAACAAAATAATACTCTATAGTTAGAGGACAATTTATATACTTTATTTATCCTATAATTTATTAGGAAATTTGATTCCATGGAATGGTAGTTGGTCACTTAACGTGTAACTTCAGGTTAGGAGTTGATCATTTCTAGTCAATACAAATATGAAGGATCGCAACTAGTGCAATTCATTTAGTAAATGTAGAGGTTTAGGACATATGGTTAATCATGTGATTATTTTGTAACTTTTAATAATCGAGTGACTTAACAAAACAACGTCATGTAGTCATGAGATCATTTTGTAATTTCTAAAATTAATAGACTCAACAAAAATACTCTATAGTTAGAGACAATTTATTAGGAAATTTGATTCCATGGAATGGTAGTTGGTCACTTAACGTGTAACTTCAGGTTAGGAGTTGATCATTTCTAGTCAATACAAATATGAAGGATCGCAACTAGTGCAATTCATTTAGTAAATGTAAAGGAGATCATATATATAATAGAAGTCGTGCATAGTTTGATAATCATCATGACAAGAAAATTAGAGGATTTGAAAACTATATAAGGAAAAGCTCCACTTTATAAGTCAAACCACACATCCATTCACTGGATTCTAATTAAGATTTTTTCATTTGAAAAAGTTCGTTTTATCGTAAACTTAATATCAAATAGGTTAAAAATATAAAAAAATTGTGATGAAAACGATGGTTTCAAACAATCGTAAAATCTAAGATTTATAGCTTTTTCATTTTCAACTTTGCATTTGAGAGCAAATTATAATTTTATCTATTTTATGGTATGAGCTCCACTCAATTATGTAGTTACATTTTATTTTAATAATTTAATATTAATCTCCTTAAAAATATATTAGTTAATTTATTTTAATTATTTAAAAGTAAATATAATTTAAGTTCTATATTTAATATAATTTTACATAATAATTTAATATTAACATCATTAAAAAATGTATTTAATAAATTTTTAATAATTTATTACTTAATAATGTATTTTATATTTTTATTATACTTAAAGATATATTTTATATATCATAGTATTAATAAGTGTAAATATAATTTTAATTTTATAATTTAATTTACAACACAATATCTATAATAGATATTTTATCTTTCAAACTCACTTTTTAACATATTCTTAAACGTAAAGTTTAAATAGCACTTTAAAAAATTCTTTTCTATCATATTCTTAAAAGTCATTTTCGAAAAAACCGTGCCAACTACCCTTATGTGTTTGAATTTTGAAAAAAAAGTTGAAACCCAATTAAATTTTAGTATTTACACGAATTATGGTTCAAGAGTTTTAAAATATGATTATCCACAACAAGAAATTCCGTTTTCAGTGACACTAAGAACAACCATTAAAAGTTTAAATTCATCACTGATATCATAGTGATAAGCTTTTAAGTCGTCACTCACCATCACTAATAACTCCGTCACTATTATATTAGTACGATTTATCCAATTTTGTCAAACTACTTTTGTCTTTTGTGACTTTTTTGGCAAAAAATATTAATAACAGTGACAAAATTTTAGACATTAATATTATCCATATTAGGGACAAATATTTTATCACAATTACATAATTAAATTGATTAATTAAAATATTTATTATTAAATCATTATAGTAGATATATTCTAATTTTTAATTGTATTCATCTTTACGAAACTAGACATTTTTTTTAATAATTAATATAATACATGGATTTCAAGAATATCGAACTTGGGACCTTCAGATTAAAAGTGCAACGCTTAACCACTATGCTAAGAAAGAAATATTTGTTTCCGGAAAAAAATTAATATTTAGATTAAACTATTTTTGGATTAATTTTATTTATTTTATGAAAATATATTAATTATAATAATTATCATTGTAATAATTTGATTAAGTTTTATGTAATTTTTCATATAAAATATGTTTTTGGAAGAAAAATATAAAAATAGTTAGGTTGGTTTTAAAATATAAACATGTAAATAATAAGATTTAAACCTAAAATAACACCAAGTGTCCTTAAATTATATTTAATAAAATAAAACAATAATATTTGACAATGTATTAACCATTGTGGTGAAAGTCCTAAATTAAAAGAATATAAAGAACTAATAATTAATTGATATTAGCAAAATTCACATATATCTCAATAAAAATCATAAATTAAATATAAAAACTAATCAATTTTTAAAAAAATCATAGTTTATAGCAACCAAAGAAATATGACACAATTATTCACTTCATAGTGACAAAAATAGTTGTTGTCACATATCACCAACATATACTAGTGACAAAATATTTTAGTCATAATTATAAATAATAATAATTTCTATTTAATATATTGTCACTATTATAATTTTCTCTGTGAAAAATAAGTTAGCGCCAATTTGAACCTATTATTAGTGGTTAATTAATAATGACAACTTACTTTTGGTCACAATAAAACACTATTAGTAACCAATTAATTGTGATGTACTTTAAAATTGTCACAATTATTACCTAAAAAGTGATCAAAGAAAAATAAGTCACAATTATCCATTCTAAAAGTGATAAAAATAATTTTTGACACAAATAACATATTTCAATGACAAAATTCTTTAATGTCACAATTAAATTATCACTAAAGATTTTATTTCTTGCAGTGATTTGAACCAAATCAAATCAAATTTAATTTTTTATTTTATTTTAATTATTTTATGATATAAAAATGAGTATTTATTCTTAAAACTAGTGAACTCTCTAAAAATGTTTTATATGAATTATTAATTATAATTTTAATAAATAATCATGAAAAACTTATACAAAATATATAGAAGTCAGAAAAAAGATATTTTATTAAATAAAATACACAATTTCAAAAACTAAAGTTAACATAAAAAAAACTAAGATTACTCGAATAAGAAATCAAAGGACTATTTAAAAAATTTATCGAACCAAACTATATGCACTTTTGAGTATTAATATCAGAAGATAAAGTTCATCTATATTTACACCAATAAAACAAAATTTATTTATTTTTACCAGTCGAAGCTTTTTAATGATAGATTAATTTTTATTTTTTATCCTTTTTCTTTGGCCTAATACAAAAACAAATTCTTAAATTATATTGCAAATTGAATTTCGATGTCCAAAGATTTTTCGTTAAAAATAAATGTCTAATATTTTTTTTGTTGTACTTTTAGTGTAACATCCTCAATACTGGGTTAGTAACCAAAGTGTGAGATTTTAAATTTCAGTGACTAAATTAGATAAATTGAGAAATTCAAGGATTTAATTGAAATATTTTGTGTAGGATGAGTTAGCAAATAAAGGAGAAGTCAATGGGTAAATGAGTCTTTTAACAAGGAAAATAATTAAATAATGTTGTGCGTGTTTATATCAATGGGTAAATGAGTCTTTTAACAAGGAAAATAATTAAATAATTGTTGTGCGTGTTTATATCCCTTGTGGAACATGTTTGGGGAAACAAAATGTTTCCAGACATTTCTCTTCTTCAACCTTCTTCTTCTCCAACCGTGAAGCAACCCAAGTCAAGGTGAGTTTGATTTCTTTTGGTTAATTCTTAAGATTAAAGTATGGTTTTGATTAAGGAAGACTTAGTGTTGGGATTTTTGGATGCTCGAATTGACAACCAGAATTGCTTGCAAAGAGGGTCGGGATCGGTTTTTGTGTTTAGGGAGTAAGGAGATTGAAAGATAGAGAATTGCACATCGATTTATAGTGGTTCGACTTATCAACCAAGTCTACCTCCACTACCTTAGCTCCTCACCAAGGATTTTCCAACAAATTCACTAATTTGTTCTTTCTTTTGAGGACAAAGAGATAACCTTTACAACTCCCTAGTTTTTACGGGATAAACTAGAACCTTTCCCCTAGCTTTTCACGGGCTAAGCTAGAACCAAAACCCCTTTACAATTAAAGGAAAATGTAAACAAGAAAACCTCTCAAAGATAGGTGTTTACAAGATTGAGCTCACAAGAACAAAATATTTACAAGAGAAAGATGAAAATAAGAATGAAAAACTCTTCTCTTGTGTTTGAATGCTTGGATAGTTGTTCTCTTTTTTCTTCAAGTGTCCTTAGTTTGTATTTATAGCTTGGAATGTGTTTGATGTTGTATATAGCCGTTGGGGATGTTTTGGAGCTGTTTGGGAATGATTTTTCTACTCAAAAGGGCTGCCCATAACATGGTGCATCGGTGCACTATCAAGGTGCATCGATACCCCTTCATTAAATTCAAATAAACTAGCCGTTACTAGCCGTTGCAGCCTTGGTGCATGGATGCACAGCAGGGTGTATCGATGCACTAATTGCTTTCGGTGTTTGAGTGTATGGATGCACTGCATAGTGCATCGATGCACTAGTGGCAGGTGCATGGATGCACTGCAGGGGTGCATGGATGCACTTTGACACCCTTTAGCATTTTTGCTCAAATCCAAATTTAATGGACTTTGAATTATTTTTGAAACCTTTTTAAAACTTTGAATAAATTCAATTCAAGTCCAAAAACATTTTTCCTTTAAATTTTTTATATCGAAACATAATTCAACACTTAGGAAACATGATGAAGATAAAAAGGGTCATAGAAACTGAAAGAGTTGTAGGTTATGGAAGATTAAAGGGAAGAAATGGATAAGTGAAATTTTAAATAAGGATGTATAAATGGATTTAGAAGCTGAAATTGACTTGTCATAGGTGTGAATAAGAAGTTATAAGTGTTAAATCAAAGTTTGGATTACATGGAAAATTTAGTAAGATTCTTAGTTTTAAGAATTTGAATGAGATATAGGAGATAATAAGGTGTTGGAATGATAGAAGTTAGTTAAAATGATTATAGTTGAGTTGAGTGATATAAAAGAAGTTTTATATAAGGAAATTTAATGAAAAGTTGTGGAGAAACCAATTTATTATTGACAGGTGCATCGGTACACTATGAATGGGTACCGATGCACTAAGACCAATTTTGAAGGTGCATCGATAAACACCGGCAGGCATCGATGCATGAAAATTTCGAAGCTATTTTGGGTACCGATGCACTATGGGTGCATCGGTACACCCCTAAAGGAAAAAGTGAATACGGGTCTATTAAATTTGTTTAAGTTAATAGCATCGAAGTATAAGGTTTAGTCTTCTGATAATCATATTGAAAATTATATTTATGTAGATACAGAGCCTAAACGAGTTCTGGAATAAGTGACAAGTAAGATTGATCGAGAGAAAGGCAAGGAAATATAGGTGAGTGCATATGCATAACATGGTTATAATAGCCTATTAAACTCTAGACTTGTGATAAGTTTAGTTACAATATCATTGGTACATGATTACATTTCATATTATGATACATGACATGAATTCATATTATATGCATTATGTGAAAATGATCTAAGTGAATATGTATGAAAAGTTTATATGAGCCATGTGATAAGGTAAGAAGTTACATGTCTACGTGATATAAACTATGTGAATTGTGAAAGCCCATGTTATGTAGATGAGAACTATAGGTATAGTTGGCATGCTAAGAGTAGAGGGCCTACGCGGTCCTTTGGGACAATTCTACGTGGTCCTTCGGGATATATATGTATTCTTTGGAACATGTATGAGGTATTTTGAGACACCTACTTGATCCTTGGTATATGTATATGATTCTTAAGGAATTTCTATGTGATCCTTATGGACAATTTTATATGGCACTACGGTGCAATTCTACGCGACACTTCGGTGCAAATTCTACGTGGCACTTCAGTGCAATTTATACGAACTGTGGTGACAACATAGTGCACAACCTCACAATACTCACATACCTCAGGTTCTCAGTATTGTATCATATGATATTGAACTTATTATATGAATTCATGATGGTTAATTTGATCAGATTATGGGTAAGATACATGGTTATGCAATTTGCATGGATTAAATATTTGATTTCATGATATTGCATTTCATTATGACATTTTTATTATATTTTATTGTCATTATTATTATGCCTCACTAAGTCGATGACCTAACGTGTGAGTGTTTCACATGTAGGATCAGAGAAGATAAACAATCAAGGTTAGACAACTGGGACAACATTACTCCTACAACTATCAAATCAGAAGTAAATTACGCAGTATGTATTATTATGTGATAAATAGGTTGGCATGTAAATAAATTTGGTAATTAAGTATTTATGCTCTGATCGAGTTTTGTAATGTTTTAAACGTAATTATGTACATGGTAACTGTATAGTGATAAAAGGTTAAATTTTTATGAGTTTTATAAGTTGAGCTGAAATATTGTAGCAGTGCATCGGTACACTGTAGAAGTGTATCGATACACAATTTATATTCGATGTTTTTGTGCATCGATACACTATAGCATGTGATCTCTGCAGATGGGATTAGGGTGGACCCTCAAAAGATTAAAGCTATAATGGAATGGGAAGTTTCAAAGAATGTATAGGAAGTTTGGAGTTTCCTTGGACTTGCAGGTTATTATCGGAGATTTGTTAAGAATTTTTCGATGTTAGTATTGCCTTTAACAAAGCTGATGATAAAGAACGTACCATTTGTTTTGACTTCAGATTGTCAAGAAAGTTTTGAAGCTTTAAAGAGAATTTTGACAGAAGCTCCTGTGTTAGTTCAACCTAAATCCGGTAAGAATTTTGTGGTGTACAGTGATGCGTCCCATAATGGGTTGGGATGTGTATTAATGCAAGAAGGGAAAATGGTGGCGTATACATCAAGACAGTTGAAACTAAATGAAAAGAATTATCCAACTCATGATTTAGAAATAGTTGCTGTAGTGTTTGCTCTCAAGATTTGGCGTTACTACCTGTACGGAGAATGTTGTTACTTGTATACGGATCATAAGAGCTTGAAGTATTTGATGGCTCAAAAAGAGCTTAATTTGAGGCAAAGGAGATGGGTTGAGTTCTTAAAATATTTTGATGTGATAATTGACTATCATCCCGGAAAGGCTAAGTGGTAGCAAATGCTTTGAGCAGGAAAACGTTTGCAACTTTACAAGCTATAGACGCAAGATTATCTTTAACTGGAAACGGTGGTGTATGTGCGAAGTTAAAGCTTAAACCAGCGTGGCTGGATCGAATTGGAGAATTACAAAGTAAAGATGAAATGTGTTTGAAAAGAATAAAGCAAGTAAAGAATAAAGAGATTAAGGATTTTGAGGTTAAGTCGAATGGGAAATTGTATTATAAAGGAAGAATGGTGATACAGACGATGAGGAATTGAAGAAAGATCTATTGATAGAGGCTCATTGTAGTCTGTTGATGATGCATCCGGGTGGAACCAAGATGTATATGGATATGAAGAATCAGTATTGGTGACCGGAGATGAAACGAAGCATCACTGAATTTGTATCTAAGTGTTTGGTATGTCAACAAGTCAAAGCCGAGCATCAAGTTCCGACAGGATTATTGCAACCACTTTACATTCCACAATGGAAGTGGGAAAATGTGACGATGTATTTTGTTTCGGGGATACCCTCGACTCTAAACAAAAGAGATTCAATTTGGTAATTGTTGATCGATTGATTAAGTCAGCGCATTTCCTTCCGGTTAGAACAGATTTCTCTATGGAAAAGTACGCAGAGTTGTAAATTAGAGAAATTATTAGATTGCATGGAGTGCATGTTTCTGTAGTTTCTGATTGAGACCCTCGATTCACTTCGAGATTCTGAAAATTCCTTCATGAAGCGTTGGGAACTCGCCTAAACTTTAGTACAGCCTTTCATCCTCAGACCGACGGACAATCAGAGAGGACTATTCAGATCTTGGAAGATATGTTGAGAGCATGTATCATTGAGTTCAAAGGGTCGTGGGTGAAATATTTACCATTGGCATAATTCACTTACAACAATAGTTATCAGTCCAGTATCAAGATGGAACCCTAAGAGGCGTTATATAGGAGGAAATATCGTACTCAATTAAACTGGTATGAACTTAAAAACCGAAGTGTTCTTGGTCCGGATTTGATTCAAGATGTGGAAGAGAAAGTTCGGGAAATTTAACATAATCTCAAAGTGGCATTTGATCGACAAAAGTCCTATTATGACCTTAAAAGAAAAGAAATTGAATTTGAAGTTGGAGAAAAAGTTTTCTTGAAAGTATCTCCCTGGAAGAAAGTATTACGATTTGGTCGGAAAGGAAAGTTGAGTCCTAGGTTCATTGGGCCATATGAGATTGTTAAACGGATATGACCAATAGCATATCAGTTATCTTTGCCATATGAAATGGAGAAAATTCATAATGTCTTCCATGTGTCTATTCATACAGTACTGTTCATTACTGTTCACGGTACTGTTCATACAATATAATACTATTCATAAAAACGTTTATGCCTTAAATTTGTTATAATGAAACATAATTCAATGGTATATTATCATAATGTTTTGTTATTTTATAAGAATATTGTTTTAAAAAGTCAATGTGACATCTCAGACTCGTATTTGTGTTGGGTACCGGGTTGGGGGTGTTACATTTAGGTGCTTATCATTATATTTTTTATTTTTTTATCTTTTAAAAATAACAAATTATTTTTTAAAAAATAAGCCCCCACGTCGTCTCCTCTCCCTCCCATCCGCCCACCTCCGACGAAGATTGGTCACCATCGGCTGGGCTCGAATCATGATTATGAACTCAATGGTGGCTGCCGTTTAAAGAACAAACATTTGGAGCCGTTGAAATCGTTGGAAAACAACAAACGATCCAACGGCCATTTGCGTCACTTTTCATGACGATCGATACAGTTTCACGGTGAGTTGTAGATTGTATTTTGATTGTGGCGACAGGATGATACTGATTGTGTCAACGGTAATAGTCTCAGACCGACGGTGAAGTAAATAAATTTTGAAGTTTTTTGTTTTATTTTTAAATTATAATATTAATTGTTTTTAATAAAAAATTAAAATTTTATATGTGCGACATGTGTTAGATAATAATTAAATTTAACGATAATATGATGCAAACACCTAAAAGTCTAACGTTAGAAATTTTAGATATTTATTTTTAACGAAAAATTCTTTATATATTAAAAATTAATTTTAGGGAAGTTTAGAATTTTTTTTTAAACCTTTTAATTTTAAAAATCTAATTTTACTGGACGATTCTTGTAAGCTGATTTGGCCAAGGATAAAACGATGACGATGCGACAGATAATTCCAAAAGAACCGGTTTTGTAATAAAAGGGAATGTCTCAGGAACGGCGTGTTAATATACGGCTAATATACGGCGTTATCGGATATATTAAAAGATATTTAACAAATTCGGTTTAGCGCTACCGGAAATGTTGACTAATAATAATGTAGTAGGTCTAAGTCATGAAGAAATATTAAAAAATTATGCAACCGGCAAACTTAACTTGTCGGTTCGTGTCGATCCAAATTAAAAATGTATTAATCCACAATGATATAACAAGTAAAATTATGACAAAACCAATATTGAAATCATAAAACCGGTAAAGCGGTATCGAATATATTTAAAGTGTCGGTACTTTAATATAAGGATCGACACTTCGTTAATTTAAAAGAGAAGCAGTTTTAGCGCCTACAAAGTGTCGATACTTTCAAAAAATATATCGATCAACAACGATATAACAGGTAAAAATATGATAAAACTGGTATCAAAATGATGAAACCGGTAAAACGCTACCGGATATATTGAAAGTGTCGAAACTTTATATAAGGATCGACACTTTGTGAATTTAAAAGAGAAGCAGTTTTAGCGCCTATAAAGTGTCGATACTTTTAAAAAATGTATCGATCAAACAACGATATAACAGGTAAAAATATGATAAAACCGGTATCAAAATGATAAAACCGGAAAAATGATACCGGATATATTAAAAGTGTTGATACTTTCGTAAGTATGTGTAATAAATTATCGATACTTTCAAAGAAATACGTAATTATCCTTTCGAAAGTATCGACACCTGACATAAAAGTATCGACACTTTTGTATTTGTATCGATTAAATATAAATAACATATCCGATGAAAATATAAATGTCATAGCTAAATATCCTCTGAAAATAGATAGAACGGACGAGTTTTTGAAATCGAAGCGTAATTGTTGCTGCATTTCAGAAGGCGTTTCTAAAACGAAGTTTGTTTGTTTGTTGCTGCAGTCGAATCGAAAAGTATGTTGTCAAAACCCTGATTTTTTATTATTACAGTAATCGCGATAGGGTTTTTATGTATTGTTTGGGTCACCAATGTTAGCTTGTGCATTGCGAGAAAGATGCCAAGAACATAATCTGTGCTTAGCATAAGGGATAACAGATCTGATAGCCCTCTGCATTGCCCTATCCCCATCGGTGACAACTGAAATAGGTGATTTATTCATCATGGCTTCTAAAAAATTCTGTAGCACCCACTCGAAATATTGAGACGTCTCGTCAGCGATTATGGCAGTGGCAAACACAATTGTGTTATGGTAATGATTGACACCGACAATAGGCATAATTGGTTGACCATACAAATTATCTTTGTACGTTGTGTCGAACGCAATTACATCACCGAAGCATGTGTAATCCGATCTCGGTGTAGAATCCGACCAAATAAGATTATACAATGCTCCCGATTCGTCTACCGAGAATGTCATAAAAAACCCGGGATCATCATGTTTCTTATAATCAAAGTAGGCAATAAGCGCATTCACATCCCCATCGACGATTTCCTTTGCTTTACCTCTTTGAAGTGCATTGTAGAGGTCTTTATGTGTAAATCCAACATTATGATAGCCCCCTGCCTGCTGCGTTAAATAGTTCATTACTTGTGACGTGCCAACAACGACCTCTTTCAATGTTGTTGCCTCATCGATATCAGCCTTACTTACAACTCTATTAGAACGCATAAATGGTGTCATAGCAGGTGTGCACAATGCATGATTATGTTTCTGATCAGACTTACTTATAACCCACTGATCGTTTGTATTTGTTGCTGTAACTAAGACTCTAGCCTTACATCATGTTCTTGTGACTGGCGTATGAGCACGTTGACGATCAAAAGTATTGACTTTTGATCCTCGAAACCCTTCTTTGGAACAACAAAATTCTTGTGTCTTCACATTCCCTTCCACGTCAAGCCGTGTTGTTCCCTTACGTGCACTAAACCCATGTTCCCGTGCGAATCCCTTGTAAAAGTACCAAGCTTGATCACGTGAACAGAAGAGCCGACCAACCAATCTGTCAGATTCATCAACATTATGTACTTCATGGCATTCCTCGGTTGGCTTAACATTGTCTACATCAGTATGATCCATGGCAAAAATTTTGTTGTGCAAGTTCAGTGGTCCCGGAGTTGATGGAGATGTAAGCAAAGGTTCTTTTTGAACATGTTTCAGTCGTGCTGCTTTCAATAGGATGTGGTATTGGTAATGGTAGTTAAAGGGTGGGTACAACATTAAATTCGCAGTACATATTTAGGTATGTACAATAACTACCTAAATATGTGTCAATACATTTTCTACCTAAACATATTGTTAAATTTAAATTCTAAATAATATTTTATAAAATATCAAAACAATCAAATAATTTTTTGTGTAAATGAATTATTAAATTAATATTGTTGGTGGAAAACATGAAACCTATTAAAAAATTGAAACATAAATTACATAACTTTAAAAAAAGTATGGATCCTTTTTATAAAATGTATGGACACTTTCAACATATCAGGTAAATTTTACCTTTTTTAAAAGAGAAGAAGTTATATCGTCAATAAAGTGTCGATACTTTATAAAAATATATCGATCCATAACAATATAACAGGTAAAAATATGACAAAACCGGTCTCGAAATGACAAAACAGGTAAAGCGCTACCGGTTATGTTGAAAGTGTCGATAATTTATTATACGTATCGAAACTTTTGGAATTTAAAAGAGAAGAGTTATAGTGCCAATAAAGTGTCGATACTTTATAAAAATGTATCGATCCATAACAATATAACATGTAAAAATATGACAAAACCGGTCTCGAAATGACAAAACAGGTAAAGCGTTACCGGTTATGTTGAAAGTGTCGATAATTTATTATAAGTATCGACTTTTGGAATTAATAAGAGAAGAAGTTATAGCGCCAATAACGTGGCGATACTTTATAAAAATGTATCGATCCATAACAATATAACATGTAAAAATATGACAAAACCGGTCTCGAAATGACAAAACAGGTAAAGCGCTACCGGTTATGTTGAAAGTGTCGATAATTTATTATAAGTATCGACATTTTTGAAATTTAAAAGAGAAGAAGTTATAGAGCCAATAAAGTGTCGATACTTTATAAAAATGTATCGATCCATAACAATATAACAGGTAATAATATGACAAAATCGATCTCGAAATGACAAAACTGGTAAAGCGCTACCAGTTATGTTGAAAGTGTCGATAATTTATTATAAGTATCGACACTTTTGAAATTTAAAAGAGAAGAAGTTATAGCGCCAATAAAGTGTCGATATTTTATAAAAATGTATCGATCCATAACAATATAACAGGTAAAAATATGATAAAACCGGTCTCGAAATGACAAAATAGGTAAAGCACTACCAGATATGTTGAAAGTGTCGATAATTTATTATAAGTATCGACATTTTTGGAATTAATAAGAGAAGAAGTTATAGCGCCAATAAAGTGTCGATACTTTATAAAAATGTATCGATCCATAATAATATAACATGTAAAAATATGATAAAATCGGTCTATAAATGACAAAAGGTGAACGCATATAGTGTCGATACATTTATAAAAAACATCGATCCAAAAGATATCAAAACCGATAATTATAATGTAATAGGTAAATTTGCAATGTTACAGGTATAAATATACCGATTTACTTATAAAATAGGTCAATATCAGCGCTACCTATTACATTATATAAGCGCTACCTAATATGTTATTGTACTTGATAATATTTCCGGTTAAATAATATAACATAACCGATCTAAATTTTAACCGGTCACTTATTTAACCGATCACGTCGTATATTAACCGTTTTTTAAGCGCCGCACAGCAGAACTACCCGTAATAAAAGCGGCTTTTAGTGAGCAAAAGATTCCAACTCAGTTTGGCGTGGCAATCCAATCACTGATTCAATCCACTCAGTCTAGAAATGCCAAATAGGGTGATTGTCCACGTGTCAGTTAGTCATCCGCTTAACATAAAACTATATCCGATGTGTGAGAATAAGGTGTAATGGTTCCAATAACCAATCAAAATTAACAAGTTGTTTTAAAAAATAAAATTTTCATTAAAACGATGTCGTTTTTCATTTATATGACAACTTATTTTAACGTCGTTAATTATGTAACGACTGATTGACCAAAAAACCTAATGTATTAAATTTAGTGAGAAAATTGATAAGATTTATAGTACAATGAGTGAAACAAGAGAAAAGATAAAATTTAGTTATCAAATTTGTAACTTACCCTTTCTTATTTATGTGTCTGTGAGAATGCAGGGGAACTAACAAACGTGGAAGGAGGAAATGTAAAGAGAGATATATGACAGAAATTTCCTATTGAATAATACTCTACTTCAACCTCATACAAAGGTATGGCTTATATAGCCCAAGTAAGAAACAGATCATAACAAACTACTAACAAACTAATAACAAACTAAGTCCTAACTAATAACAAAAACTAACTAATCTTTATTAACATTCTAATATTCTCCCCACTTCTTCAATATTCTTGATAAAAAAAACGAACACTTGAAACGAAAGTACAATACATCTTTCCGTTCGACTTGAATCGGAAGTGTCGATGCTTCCTTCCGTTCGACTTGAATCGGAAGTGCCGATGCTTCCTTCCGTTCGACTTGAATTGGAAGTGTCGATGCTTCCTTCCGTTCGACTTGAATCGGAAGTGTCGATGCTTTCTTTCGTTCTTCTTATTCACCTTCATTTCTTTCTTCTTCATCCTCTTATACAAGGTTGAGATACTTAGACCTAATGAATTTCCTGAAAGAAGAATATGGATTTCGAGCTAAAAACAACTTTGAATTTGCTGATCTCAGGGCCTTGAATTCATTGAAATGCTTACCTGGGTCTGTTTTTCTGGGTTTAAGCTCTTTGCCGAGGCAAAAATCATGGAGATTGAAGCCTTCAAGCATTGTTCTACACAAAAGATTCAAACGCGAAGCACCTGTGATTTGTTTAACGAAAATAACACTCGGTTCAATGGCTTTAGCCGCTGCATCGAGATCCCAATTCGCTAACTCTATTTCATTGATCATCAATTTTCACGAAACTACGAACTGATCGCAAAGATTTATGCAAAACTTGCAGAAAATGACTCGGATTCAACGTTGAAATCTTATTGATATTATCGAACATCAATAACGATCCGCTAGCGTTTAATTTCTTCTCCAGGGACTTGTTGAAAGGCGATCTTTGAACTATTTATGGAGTGAATCAACCTCTGAACCTTCTGCTTCAACGTCGGATTCCAGTTTCTTGATTGTGATCTCGTAAGTCTTCATCAAGCTCTGTTGTTCTTGAATTTCTGCAAGCATTAAAGTGATTAGAGGTGAAAGATCAAGCTCTATCTTCAAGAACTTTCGCTTTAACTCCGATAGTGTTCTCAGTTATTCAACAATGGCTTCATCAGCAGCCTGAACAGCGCCATTGTTGTACGGGTTTTGCGCCATTTGAAGTTCTTCATAAGCAGCTTTGATGGCTATAAAACTAGCAAAAATCTTCGCAACCAAAGCTTCCAACATAGCTTTCTGCTTGGGATTTCCACGGGAAGAGATTTTCTGATCTGGATTTGAATTGTAACACTCGAATTTGTTCTGTGATGGGAAAACGTAGATTCCAATACCATTGTTTGAAGAGAATTTTGTCGAGGACTTTAGGTTTATGACTTTGTGAAAGGTTCTTGCGAGCTTGCTTTTATGGCTATGGCCGATGCCATTGTTGTTGTTGTTAACATTGATGTGTTTAATGGTAGGGTAGAATGTTGTTTGGATCATGAGAAAAAAGAGGAAAAAAAGAAAAAGAACAATGATTTTGAGTGACTTGTTTGGAAGAAAAGAAAAGAGTGAGAGTAAAGGAACTCAATCGTCGGCGCAACGGTAGAAGAGAAAAACGACGCCAGGATCTTTTAGCGAATGATACCATATGGGAATGTAGCCATGGAACTAACAAACGTGGAAGGAGGAAATGTAAAGAAAGATATATGACAGAAATTTTCTATTGAATATTGAATAATACTCTACTTCAACCTCATACAAAGGTATGGCTTATATAGCCCAAGTAAGCAACAAATCATAACAAATTACTAACAAATTAATAACAAACTAAGTCCTAACTAATAACAAATACTAACTAATCTTTATTAACATTATAATATTCTAATAGTGTCTAAACTTTCAATTAATTTATATGCACGTTATCATTTTAAGTGTTTCAATCGCAACCGCAATTAAAAATTATGTTAAATATCACGTTTCGTATTTATACATTTTTAAAAAAATAATTTTTAAGAAAGATATTTCTCCACCCTACATGTGTCACCTCCTCCCCGCACATGCCCTCTTCTCCCCTACAGTAAAACCTCTCCCAAATGCTCACCGTGAACCGGCTAAAGTTGAATGGGGAATCAAACGATCGATC
Organism: Hibiscus syriacus; assembly: GCF_006381635.1. Taxonomy (NCBI): domain Eukaryota; kingdom Viridiplantae; phylum Streptophyta; class Magnoliopsida; order Malvales; family Malvaceae; genus Hibiscus; species Hibiscus syriacus. Next base: position 1,637,841 of record NW_024063200.1, read on the forward strand.
GACTACCACTGTTGTTACTGTTTCAAAGTTCAAACAGTCGGTCAAAGGGATTTTATAAATTATGGTATTCAAATATTTGATATTCTAAGGATTTAAGTTTAGAAATTTAAGGAATTGGATCGACGGTCGGTCATTGGTGGACGACGATGGTTAGGGTGACTACTCATCGATGATGACGGTCAGAGAATCAACGACAGCATCGGTGGTGACAATGGTTGAAGTTTGAGGGTTTTTTTAGTTTTTTTTGTGTTTTTTATATATTTGAGAAATATTTAGGGTTTTTAGATTTGAGAAAAGTTTTAGGATTTTTTAAAAATTATAATTTTGAGTTTTTGAATTTTATTTAAAATTTTTAAAATTATATAAATATGATATATCTCTCTTAACAACAAAATATTTTGATGGTCATTTTCGATAGAAACACTTAAAATAATAATTTTATAATGTTAGACACCTGAATTGATAGGAAAAATTTCTATACACCTAAATGAGAAAACATATAGGTTAATCATTTTTTGGGGTATTAAGCCAGCTTATTTTATTATCAAATTTGATTGAAGAATTTTTTTTATTAACCTAGGATAAGTACAAGGCAGTATCTGTTCAAAGATAACTCTCAATCTTTCGCATTGAACACTCACACCCCTAACATCTATGGTGCTCGAACCTGAGTCCTTAGGAATAACAACAATTCCTTTACCACAGAAGCCACTTGGTTCGTAATATTGATTTGTTTAAGAGGATACACTAGATAATAGTACTTTAAAGTTTTTTAAAGGCTTATATCAAAAATATCCAAAGCATACTATTTTCTCTTCTAAGTATTTAAAGTAATTTTTCATCTAAGTAAGTACATATTTTTTTTTTCAAAATAGATACATAAAGAGGAGCTCTAGGCAAGTGTTATTGTGAACTGAATCTGCAATGGGTTCCAAATCCGTAGGTGATGATAAACAAGGCAACTTTGGAGAATTCCAAATCTTCATATGCTGAAGCTTAACAGGTAACTCACCTGTTGAGGATAAAGACAATCACTGTAAATTCTCACATTCTTTGGAAGGAAATTATTATTATGAACTGCATATGGGCGTTGGTGAGCTTTCCTACTCAATTGAAATACTACTTGCATCCTTTGTCTTTTGTGTCCGCGTTATTTACTCTCATTTTCTCATGGCTCCCACAAGAGAAAAAGAAATATAAGAGGTAGATGAAAGTGACATTATGTAAAATAAATCAATGAGCACTTAGAACTTGTAGATATTTTAGGAAAAAAGATTATAATTTGTAGAAAAGAGTTTTGTTTGGAAAGAATATCTTATTTTTACATGTTTAGCAGAAAAATAACCAAAATAATATGAATATAAGATATGCCATACACAAGAGGCGGGAAATTTAATATATGATATTACATGCATCATAATTTTGGTATTTAAAAAAATAAAATTTGTTATCTAATCCAAAATCATGATTATATCTCTCCAATGTAATTCATATATAGAATAAAATACGTGATTATTAAAAATTCTTATTCTATAAGAGTTTCTCTATTAACAAATATCACGATTCAAACTCTTGATATTACTTAGAGATTTAGTGTCTCATCCTATTAGATTAACCAATTGTTGGTATTGAATATTTTGATTATATATTAGTATAATATTAAACTTGAAAATATTAACTTAATTAAAACCTTATTTTTATTCGAGAGTCTCGTACAAGAAGCTTAAAAGATGTAAACTTCGGATATTACAAATATGGTGAAAATGGATTCAGCCATAGCATCTGATGGGATCAGTGCAGCCTTTGGTAGCAGATTGTTTAGCTCCAAAGCGTCCACCTTTCTCCAAGTATTGCTGATGGTACTCTTCGGCCCTATAAAACCTTTTCGCCGGCAGAATCTCCGTCACGATTTTCTTATCTCCCAACTCCGATTGCTTGGCCTCCAGTGACTCCCTTGCCAAACGAGCCTGGTTCTCGTTGTAGTAGTAAATCCCAGATCTATACTGTGCTCCCACATCTCCACCCTAACAAAAAAGTTCGAAAAGTAGTAAAGTACCTATTGAGGAAAAACCACAAATACCTGGTGTGCAATATAATCAAGAGTCGACATACCTGGCGATTGAGAGTGGTTGGATCGTGGCGGTTCCAGAAAACGGAGAGGAGAGTGGTGTAAGGGCAGATTTCAGGGTCGAACTGAATCCGAATCACCTCGACGTGGTTAGTAGAACCGGTGCATACCAACTCGTAATTCGGGTCGTGGGTATGACCCTGAGAGTAGCCGACCTCTGTTTTGACTACGCCTTCGACTCTCTGGAACGCCAACTCGACTCCCCAGAAACACCCGGCTCCGAATTGAGCGAACTCGTGAGATGGGTTACTTGGGATGTCCTCGTCGGCTTCGAAAGCAGGGTTTTTGTGGCTGCTGCCGGCGGTAGCGGCCATTGTTCAGTTCCCCGAGCAAATTTCTGCAAAAACAATAGTACTAAGTAAACTATCGCTAAACCTAGGTGTTTTATGGGAAATTTGTTTGACTTTTCAGCGAATGAACCTAACCCATTTTGCCGGCCAATTCAACGCTACTAACCTTTGTAGGAAAATTCTAATAATATAAATGGTTTTCGTTAGTGGACGGGTCAATTTAGATCAGATTTTTATATAATATATCGACAATTTTCAAGTTGCATAACTAATGGAAGATTTAGTTTGTAAAAGATATAATAAATTTGTTGTGAAGATAACTAATGAAATCATAAAATTAATAAAATTTTCACGTTTAAAAAAATCATATATGATACTATTTCGGGAGAAATTTAAAATATTTGTCTAATTTGAATTATATTAAAAAAATCACACAAGTTTAATAATACTTTTTAAAAGTATTTTTAGTAAAAAAAAAAGATCGTTTTGACCTCAAAATTAATATCAAACGGGTAAAAAGATGAAAAAGAAATATGAGGTGAAAACGATAGTTTTAAACCGATAGCAAAAGTTATGATTTTTAGTTTTTTATTTTATTTTTAACTTTGTATTTGAAAGCAAATTATAATTTTACCCTTATTAATACATGCGTTCCACTCAATTATATATTTATATTTTATTTTAATAATTTAATACTAACATTATTAGAAAAATAATTTATTACTTAATACTCCCTCTGTCTTATGAAAATCATCTATTGTTGAGTTTTTTCTATCAATTTTTTATTTAACTTTGACCTGCTATTGTTTAAAATTTATTATTAATAAAAATATTTTAAAAACTTTCAATCAAGTAACTTTTAAATATATATTTTTATAAATTTAATTATTTAAAACGATCATGACAAAAGTTTAATTTTTTTTTTCTTTTAAAAAGTCAATATTAGACAAATTTAGTGGAACAAAAAGAATAATTTATTTTAATTAATGAAAAATAATAAAGTTCATAATTTATATATTAAATATTAATAATGAATTATTATAAAATATATTTTTATTATAGTTTAAGTTATATATTTTATGTATCATAGTATTAATAAATATAAATATAATTTATATTTATATTTTTAATTTATAACATAATATCTATAATAAATATTTTATCTTTTCAAACTTAATTTTTAATAGTAATTCTAAATAATTGAATTCAAAATTTATTTTTGAGAAATACTTCTACAAATTCTTTTCTACATTACTTTTAAAAATCATTTTAAAAAAAAGTTATTACCAAACAGGTCTAAGCATATGGTTAACATATCTTGATTAATAGTATTGAATCTAATGTTGAATCGTTTGAACCTTTAATTCTCAGTTCAATCAACTCATTGACCTTTGGTAGCTTAAAAAACATAAATTAATAATAAGAAAAATCGTCAAAAATAGAGAAAAATTAAGACATATTAGAAAAGTTATCTAGTAATTAAATTGGGGTGTAATTATACAAATATGACAATTTTAATCTATTGTTATAATTTAGGATAAAATATATAAATGATCATCGACTATAGGATTTTGTTTTAAGTTATTCGAATACTATTTAAAGTTATAAAATGATCATCGAAAACACTCAATTACATTGCTGCAGTTTTTTAGTGTTCAAACCTATGACCTCAACGAAAAAGACAATTACTTTCACCACTGAAGTAAATTGATTCATGTTTCATTTATATTATTTTAAAATTTAAACTTATGTAATTGTGTAATTACAATTTGTATATGGAACATTGACGTAAAATTAAGATGTAATTACATACTATAAGTCAAACACGTAAAAAGAATTAGAGTTCCTTATAACTACACACTCGTATATTTACTATGATAATAATTATATTTTCATGCAATTACATCGTAACTTATCGTTATTAATTACGAACTTCGAGTTTTCCACAACAGAAATATAGACCGGTTCCATGCTTTCATTGAAGATCAAAGAGAACAAATCTCAAGAAAATTACAAGAAATTCTAAAATCCATACTGTTAACCTGCAACTTTGAAGAACAACTCACAAATTCTAAAACAATTATTAAGTTATTAGTGAAAACCAATTCCCCCTCCATTTTAACGAACTTGATGAGCAGGAACGAACCCCCTTCTAAACTGCTCGAATTCTATCTAACCAATTCACTACAAGAAATTTCGATTGTTTCAACAAAATTATTTATCACTAAAAGTACTAAATTTGTCACGATATATTTATTCTGACCAATTTTATTTGTTACCATTTTTGTTAGAACAACCTTGTCATGTAAAGTATATTGTGACAAAATTGTGTTCGTTACCATTGTATAATATTTATAGTAACAATGAAATTTCGTTACTATAATTAACTTATCACAATAAATTATTTGTAACAATCAATCAACTATTTCGTCACGAGAAGTACATTTTGTCATAACTAACTTATATTTAAAAATCAAATATAAAGGGTTGTTGTGACGAAAATACATAAGGCAACAAAAATTATTTTATCGCAGTTGCTATTTCGTCGCTAAATGTAACTTACAGAAATAAAACATTTGTTAAATAAAAATAATTATTTTATCACAAAAAGTAAATTTCATCACAATTAAGTTAAATTATAAATCAAACAAAAAATGTTTTAGTGACAAAAAGACATATTACAACAAAATTTATTTTCTCACTATTTTTATTTCGTAACTAAATTTTTTTATAACTTTTTACTGTGACTAAATAATTTTGTTACAATTTATTGTTGTGAAAGAATATTACTTGTCACAATTTTTTATGATGATAAATTAATATTTGTTATTGTGAAAGAATATTACTTCGGAACTACTTGGCTTTACTCCTTAACTAAGTCCACGAATGTAACCATATTTTGAATTTAAAACGTTTTCTAAAATTTGACGTCCGTTCACTTCAATGCCTTTTTCAGTTTCTTCAACTAAGATTGTTCTCATTTTTCCCTGCAAATATAAGTGAAATAAATCAAAAGGTTGAAATATTTAATAAACAAAACAAGATCAGACCATTTACTAAAATAAGAAAATTTTAATATTGTTCCCTTTACTAAGGTTACTGCAAAACTTCTTTTAAACATATCATGCACACATACAAAATAAAATCCATAACTGAAAGGCAAATTAAAAATAAAAAAATTTAATATTGTTCCCTCTACTAAGGTTACTGCATGGAAATAAAATGCATTTCAGCTGGCATGAAATAAACAGAGGAAATATCATCTAATTACTTTAGTCACCTTCCGACACAAAAAGTTGGAAGTAAGATGCCAATCTGCTTTGTATATGACATTATATAAGTAATCCTACTTATTAAAATTCATTTTATACATTAAACAAAATATAAAAAATGAGTACTGCATAAACACACATGAAATCTTTAAAAGAAGAATCAATATTGAGCATATACCTATGGACAACGAGACCTATGAGGAGCTTATAATTTAAGAGATTCAGCCTTAGCATGGCACAAAGGCCTCGATTATTGACCTTCTCGGCGTAAAGCTCGACGTTGTTTTCAAGGAACTTGAATCGCTTTTGATCCGACAATAGGCAGTGGAGTTTTGTTCGAATACAGATATTGCCAGTATGAAAAAAACAAATTGTCGGTGACGGGTTACACCGATAGCAACCCTCAAGGGTCGGTGGTATCATGGTTGTACTTGTTGTGACCTATAACGGCCGGTGACATAAACAAGAGTGAGACATATGTGCTGCAGAGGCCGACCTCAACCTTCCAAGTACCGGACAGAAGATAACCAAATGCGTAGGGGCCTCATCTGACGAGGGTGAGGCTGACCGAACAATTCGACACCCACGAACGACCACGACGTCGCTAGTGGCGGTAAAAATGAACCAAGAACCACGACCCAACGTGGTGTAACGACAACGAAAATAGAACGAGGTTTGAAATGATAGGTTCAAATAGTGGTCGGTGGCTTACCTACGAACAACCAGCGACGGAAAAGAGAGCGGGGCAGCTTGAAGGGAGAATGGGAGTAGCTGCTAGGGTTTTAAAATAAAAGGGGGCACTCAGCAGAGTTTTATCGGGGTAGAGGAAGTTTGTTTTCAAATAAAATTGGTATAATTGTATCGTAAGTCATTAAACTTTCTAGGATTTTACAAAAATGGGACCTAACTTTCTAATTTGGCAATTTAGTCACTGATTTCAAATTAGGAATTTAAGTTAAAATTTCTCAAATTACAGGGTTTCACAGTTTGAAATTATAATGAATATTTTTATTCATTTTTTACAATTTGTTATTATGAAAGAATATTATAACGTGTTCAATAGTGATAAATGGTTATGATAGTATATTTTTTTTCATAATGATTAAAATATATAAGTAAAAAATTATTGATTACAAAAAACCTGAATTTTATTATTTGATGTGATAATTTTTTCTATAACAAAAACTATAAATTATAATTATAAAAATTGTCCATATAACTTTTGAAACAAAAAAGTGGAGAAAAATAATTATGACAATATATGTTATCGTTATAGTTAAAATTTATAGCTATATTTTTCACAAAAACGTAATATCAATATTTTGTGACAATATTTTTCTATAATAACACTTATAGTTACAAATTTGTCACTATATGACTTTTTTGACGTAAAAAAATATGGAGGGAAATTTTTGTAACAATATATGTTGTCACTATAATTAAAACATATAACGACAAACATTGTTTTTTACTAAAAACTTGAATCTCATTATTTGTTGTTCTGACAACTTTTTTGTAAGAATAATTATAGCTTATAGCTACAAATCATGTCACTATATGATTTTGTTTTTGTACCAAAAATTAGAGATAATCATTTGTGACTATACATTTTGTCACTATAATTAAAATATATAATTACAAACAAAATTTATCACAACAAATCTAAATCTCATTATTTGTTGTGACAATTTTTTCTGTTATAGTTACAACATTTGTCACTATATGCTTTTAATTTGACGCCAAAAAATTGGAGGGAAATATTTGTGACAAAAATTCATAATAAAATTTATTTTGTCACTGTATGTTACTCGTATTTACTAATTGTGATAAATTATTATGATGATTTTAAATTTTGTCATAATTGTACATGATTCTTTTTAATTTAATGCGACAAATATTTATTTTGTCACTAAAAAGTTATTAATAGTGACAAAACTAATTTTGACAAAACTAAATTTTTCACAATTATAGAAATTTCTTGTAGTGTTTCTCGATGTATTCTACATTTCTCCGTGATCGGTCCGTTCTTTCCATATGATCTAAGAATATTCTAAGGTTTTCTAGTTGGTCAATGATGTTAAATTTTGTATACTCGTGAAACTTCCGTCTTTCAGGTCTATCGGTGCTTGTCCTAGGCTTTTCACGGGTATCGGAGCTTCTCCGGGGGTTGTCCTTTTGATCCATACTCCTCCTTGGAGGTTTGAAATAGTCGGCGCTTCGCCTCGAGTGTTTGATACCATCTGTGCTTCTTTGAGAACCGGCTCTTCTTGAAGGTTTTCTTTCAACCGATGATATAAATTTCTTGACATGCCTAATGTACTCGGGATAGAGTTCCAAATCACAGTGGTCCCCTCCTTTGACCCATAATGGTTCATATTTTACTTGGCAAAGTTCCCATAGTTGCTTCCCGTGAGAGCAGTTGACAACATCGTCATAAGTTCCCTGGATTTCGAGCCCGGAACAGAATCGCAGAACTTAATAATAGTCATTGCTGATATTGTTTCATGCATTAATTGATTCAAAATATCGACTAGAAACTTACATGAATTATCAGCACAGGAGACTTAACTAATGAGATTTTGTCAATTTTCTACAAAAACCATGTAAATCAAGTTAAGACACATAGTGAAGCCAAACATACACACACTTTGAACATCAAACTCGATAGAAAGGAACCGATTAGAGAGCAAAATGTCGAACCTTGTAGATGTCAAAGCAGTAAGCGCGTTTTATGGGATACATGACTCGTAAACCTGATAGAATAGGGCTATGCAGAACAACAGCTCCTAGTCGAGGTAGACGAGCAGTGAGATTTACTGTAGGACCACTTCCCACAGACTAACCATAGAGGATGATGTTTTCTTGCTTGGCACCATAGCTCCCTTCGAGACACTTGTACGCAGCTTCGATGTCGGTGTAGGTATTATGTTCACTAGGCTGAAGAAAGCCATATACATAGTTCAGACCGAGCTATAAGATTCAGTTAGTTCAGTCATGTAGTAAGAGTACACGATTCAAGCTATGATTACCTTTCCGGTTGATTGTCCATAGCCTGAGTAATCATAGTGTCACAGTTTGAGATGAGGAAAGATGAGGAATCGATGAGGAATGGGGAATTGATGATCGAGGGTTAGGGATTGAAGGAGCAAAATTAGGAAAGTGTAGCAACGCGCGTGAGAGGCACGGGGAAGGATTAAAACTTCCATAAGCTGAACATGAGTCACGTGGACCGATCCACGCAAGGAAGCCCATTATACCTGCAACAGAAGGATAGAATCGGTTAGCAAGAGTTGGTTAGAAGGACAACTACCTGGCATTTCAAAGATTCTCAAGTACCATTGTAAACAAATAAAAAACCGAGTACCTGTAGGAAATCATTATGAAAATGTTGAATGAAAGTTCTCTTATGCATTCTCTTTTCTTCTCTATTTCCTCGAATTCCTTTATATTTCTCTTGAGGTCATAACAATTGGCATCTAGAGCCACCATTCCTGACAATCATCATTTGGTATGCCAAAGAACAATCAAAATATGTCAGAAACTTCCAATTTTGCAGCAATACAAAAACAATTGGAAGATTTAACAGCTTTGGTGAAACAATCCCAAGAGAAAACTAACCCTTCTAAATAGTGAGAAAATCAGGAAACATAAATTACCTCATTGGAATCCAAAATTACCACAAACCAGGGTTATATGGAGGAGCTCTTGAAGATCTTGACGGGCATAAATGGTGATAAGGACCTATATGCTAGTGAACATGTACAAACTCTTAATACTTCTTAAAATGGAGGGAAGAAATCAGTTATGATCACTATGATTAACGAAAAGTCTCGATTTTCTTATAAGCCTGATGAACCTAGGATTTTAAAAACTAGACCTGATGATTTTCTAGTCATTAAGAACAATTTTAAACCTGATAATCAAAAGGGTGAAATTAATATACTTAGACCCAATATGTTGGGATTTGAGAATGATAAACGAGGTCCGGGGGGTTTCTTTAATACTTTAGGATCTATGAGGCATAGACTTAAGATTGAATTACTGTTCTTTGAAGGGGTCAATCAAAGGGGGTGTATACAAAAATGTCTTAAATATTTTGTCCTCTGTAATGTTCCTGAAGATCAGAGGGTAAAAGTGACCACTATGTATTTAACGGGTAAGGTAGAGATCTGATTTGATAGCTACATCATGCAGAAGAATTATGTGTCATGGCATGAATTCAAGGGAGATACATGCCACCGGTTCAGTGATCAATACTTCTCTGATATAGTGGAGGAATTTATAAAACAGGTGCAAAAAGGCTCTGTGGAAAACTACTAGGATATTTTTGAAGAGCTACAACCTCACATGCTTTTACAAAATCCTACCTTAGGCGATGACTTCTTTGTATCTCTTTTTATCAGTGGGCTGAGGGAAGACATCAAATATAGAGTTAAGGCTCTAAACCTTAAAATACTTTTTGAAGCATGCATACAAGCTAAGCTCTATGAATTATCTGTTGAGTTTGAGAATATACGAATGTAACAACCTTTTAAAAACCCACCATACCTAAACCCATTAACTTCTTCTAAACCAAATCCACTACCATTGCCTCCCAAAAACACAGTAATACCACATCCAAAACAGAATCTCATTGAACATCGACGACAGAATAACCTATGTTTTAAATGTGGTGAGAAATTTGCCCAGGCCATTAATGCAAACCAAGACATTTAAAAATGATTATTGAGGAAGAAACTACTACACCCTTGGAAACTTTACTTAGTGATTCAGACCATCAGGTACTACAAGAAAAAGAGAGCCTTGAGATTTCTATGAATGCTATTACTGGCTGCATTGGCCATAATACATTGAGGATCCAAAGGACTATTCAAGGCAGGCCATTGAATATATTGATTGATAGTGGAAACACTCGCATTTTTTTAACACCACAATGGGCTGATGATGGTATTTAAGTAACTACACCTTATCCCTTGGCCATCACAGTAGCCAATGATCAATAACTTTTCAATTCAGCTAGATGCAACAAGGTGGAATGATAGATGCAAGGACACTAATTTCTACATGATTTCAAATTACTTAAATTGGGTGGAAGTGACATGGTCCTAGGGTTGAGTGGATGAAATTGTTTAGTCCAATCTTGATGGACTTCAATAATATGACATTAAGCTTTGTACATAAAGGGGAACCAATTATTATTCAAGGACAACAACCTTCTACAACATTACAATAGATCTCAGGGGACACTTTATTAAAAATGACAGCCTTGGATGCATCTATTTTGGGTCACATTGTTATGATAAGTATGACAGGGACTTCTCCACCTATTCCTACAAAAATCCAACCTCTATTAGAGAAATACAGTGCCATTTTTGCTGAACCTGAAGGCCTACCACCTAAAAGAAGCCATGATCATGCCATTTCCCCTAAAACCTGATTCTACACCTGTTAACTCAAGACACTATAGATTTGCTCATAACCAGAAGGCCGAGGTAGAAAGACAGATTGCTAGCATGCTATCTTCATCTATTATACAACCTAGTAAGATACCATTTGCCTCTCCATGCCTCCTTATTAAGAAAAAAAATTTTACTTGGAGATTTTGTGTAGACTACAAACATTTAAACAATATGATAGTTAAAGATAAGTTCCCTATTCTTATGGTTGAGGATTTACTGGATGAATTAAATGGGGCATTCTACTTTTCCAAAATTGATCTGAGATCAGGGTACTGACAAATCAAAATTAAAGCAGAAGACATCTTCAAAAAAAATTCAGGACACATCAGAGCCATTATGAATTCAAGGTAATGCCTTTCGGCCTTACAAATGCTCCTACTACATTTCAAGCACCCATTAATGAATTGTTGAGTTAATTCCTTAGAAAATTTGTATTGGCGTTGTTTGATGACATCTTAGTCTACAATAACTCTATGACCGACCATATTTCACATTTACAAATGGTTTTAGAGGTTCTGCAAGTGAATCAATTATTTGCCAAGTTGTCCAAATGTTTCTTTGGATAAACTCACGTGGAGTATTTAAGCCACATTATATCAGCTGCAGAAGTAACTATTGATCCTTACAAGGTGGTGGCAATGAAGAATTGGCATGTGCCTAAAACCTTAAAGTCTCTGCGTGAGTTTTTGGGTTTAACAAGCTACTACATAAGGTTTATCAGAAACTATGGAACCATCAGCAAACCATTGACACATATGTTAAAGAAAAACTGATTTACATGGAATAATGATGCTTTCACTGCATTTGAGGAATTAAAACATGTTGGCATGACCAGATTTTTCTAAATGTTTTTTATTTAGAAAAGATGCTAGTTCTGGAGGAATAGGTATTGTTCTTTCTCAGGATGGAAGGCCTATAGCCTATCTTAGCAAAACTTTAAGCCCTAGACATTCTACCCTTTCCATATATGAATATGAATATCTTGCTATATTATTAGCAATATCTAAGTGGAGACATTATTTAGAAGGCAAGCCATTTATTATTAAGACAAATCATGAACCCTTGAAGTATTTATTGGAGCATAAGTTAACTACCACAATATAGAAGAAGGGGTTAACTAAACTACTGGGGCTAGACTACACTATTTAGTATAGAAAAAGCAAATCTAATTTGGTTGTAGATGCCTTATCAAGATAGCGGGAAGAGCAAGCTCAATGTCATGCTATGAGAGTTACTTTACTAATACCTAGATGGGTTCAAGAAGTAGAGGAGAGTTATAAAAAAGATAAACTAGCTATTGAATGGATTTCAACCATGACTGTCAGTCCCACTGTTGACACTAAATGAAAATATTCCAAAGGTATCCTCAGATACAATTGAAGGGTTTATATTGGTACTGTTGGTAGTCTTAGACTACAAATTCTTCCAACTTTGCATGATTCCCCACATGAAGGTCATTCTGGAACCCAGGCTACATATCACATAATTGCATCTTATTTCTAATGGCCTAGGCTTAAGGCTATGGTGGCTACTTATGTGAAGTCCTGTGCAGTTTGTCAGCAAACTAAAGTCGAACATATAGTAAAGCCTGGCTTGTTACAATCTCTACCTATTCCTAACCAAGCATGGGATATTATTACAACTGATTTTATCGAAGGACTGCCTATATCACTAAGAAAGAGCTGTATCTTGGTTGTGGTCGACAAATTCACTAAATACAATAATTTCTTAGCACTATCCCATCCTTATTCTGCAGCTGATGTAGCTAAATTATACATGGATAATGTCTATAAACTACATCAACCTAAAATGGTCATTTCAGACAGGGACAAAAAATTTACTAGTATCTGCTGAAGGGAACTGATGAAGTAGTTGGGAACTAAAACTCTGTTTAGTACTGCTTACCATCCAGAAACAAATGGACAAATAGATAGAGTCAATCAATGCTTAGAGCAATATCTTAGGGGACTTTGTTTTTTTTACCTAAACAATGGGCTAAATGGTTGCCTCATACAGAATGGTGTTATAATACCACCTTCTACACCGCCCTACAACTAACCCCTTTACATGCTTTATACAGCTACAAACCCCCAACTATGGTATGGAACACAAACTCTCTAGTACAATCTGTCAGTGAGATGATGAATAATAGAGAAGAAATTCGACAGCTAGTTAAGTATCAATTGGAACAGGCTAGTAATTATATGAAACAACAAGAAGACAAGAACATATCAGAAAGAGTATTTGAAGTTAGAGACAAGGTTTACCTCAAATTATGACCTTACAGACAAACTTCCCTCGCCTTGTGCAAAAACCTGAAATTGGCAGCCAAATATTATGATCCATACAAGATTTTGTAGATAATCGGGAAAGTTGCATATAGTCTAGACTTACCTTTAACATTGCATTTGCACCCGGTGTTCCATGTTAGTCTCCTGAAGAAACATATTGGTGAAGCCTCAACATCTGCAACTGATCCCCTACAATAGATAAAGACAACCGGTTGTGAATCGAACCATCCAAGATTATAGGAAAACATATTGTTAATCATGATAACAAACAAATGACTCAACTTTTAGTACGCTGGGAAAATATGGATGAGACACACGGTACTTGTGAGGACTTGTCTGTTCTCAAAGGCCAATTTCCCTCATTTGATCCTTGGGGACAAAGATTGTCTCAAGGGGTGGGTATTGTCATAGTTGGAGAAGTGGAAAGACAAAGAATTGATGAGGAATGGGTAATTGATGATCAAGGGTTAGGGATTGAAGGAGCAGAATTGGGAAAGTGTAGCAACATACGTGAGAGGCACGAGGAATGATTAAAACTTCCATAAGCTGAACATGAGTCATATGGACCGATCTAGGGAAAGAAGCCCATTAGACCTGCAACAGAAGGATAAAATCTGTTAGAAAGAGTTGGTTAGAAGGATACCTACATGGCATTTCAAAGATTCTCAAGTACCATTGTAAAAAAAAATAAAAAACTAAGTGCCTGTGAAAATCATTATGAAAATATTGGGTGAAAGTTCTCTTCTGTAGTCTCTTTTCTTCTCTATTTCCTCGATTCCTTTCTATTTCTCTTGAGGTCATAACACATACATGCAAAGATTTAACACATTAGTTTCACACATTGATCTTATAAATAGGTGCTGGAAATCACAAATATCGACTACGATCAAGCATTTTGTCAAGGTTGAAGCAACACTGCCGATTTAACACAAAAATGAAAGATCCATTTCTCATACATTGCAGATCATATACAAAGAAGGTAATGCCTAGATATCCATTAGCTTATGCTGCAGTTGAGAGTGAAATCCATTTATCTTGAACTTCTTTTTTACAACTTATTGAAGCAAACCTAGAGCTTACAAACTCCCATCACTATACATTTATGTCAGACAAGCGGAAGGTAAATAATTTAATTTTATATTAATTTCAAATTTATGTATGTCATTTACTTTACTAATGATTAATTAATTAATGCTTATAGAGTTTAGTTGAGGTAATTTCAGAACTGTTTCCTAATGGTGAGCACAAAACATGTGTGATATATCTATATTATAACTTTAAGTCAAAGAGGAGCAACCAAAGAAAGGAATTAAAAAATTAACTATGGAAAACTGCAAAGAAACATACAAGAAACAATTCACTGATTCAATGACTGAAATGAGATCAATGCCAGAAGATGCTTATGATTGGTTGAAAAATAAGGACCCTGCACAGTGGTTAAAGTCTCATTTTTCAACAAGGTGTAAGTCTGACATGCTCCTTAACAACTTGTGTGAGAGTTTTAACAAGGTAAAATTATTATTTATCTTTTTTCCTGTGTTTTAACAAATAGAACATGATCCCAATTAATTGTGTGTGTGTGTGTGTGTATGTGTTTTGTTAAGATGATATTGGAAGCAAAGGACAAGCCAATTTTGATCATGACGGAGATGATTAGATCAAAGATCATGCAAGTAAGAAAGAAACTACTGAGAAGATTAATGGTCAACTTTGTCCTAAAATTCAAAAGAAGGTTGACACTGTTATAATACAGTCCATGAGGTAATTTACTGTTTAAAATTTTCAATTTGTTATTTGCTACATGTTTAAATTTTGTGTTTGCAAATATGTTAACTGTTTAAATTTAGTGTTTCTTATTTAAATTTTGTGTTTACTGTTTCAATTTGCAATTATACAAATGTTTACTGTTTTGCATATTGTCAGGTGTTTCCCTTAGCATGTAGGAGGACATAAGTGGGAGGTCTCTACTGGAAATGTAGATCAACATGTTGTGGACATAGAATCACATTCATACAACTGTAGAAAATGAGATCTTATAGGTAAAATAAATTTACTTATATATTTTTTATTATATACATCACTTTTCTTTACTGAAATGAGATCAATGCAAGTATTCCATGTATATATGTTGTATCTGTTATTTTAAGGAATCAAGAGAGGCCTAAGTCTTATGTTAGTAGTTACTACTTCAAACAAACCCAACTAAGCATATATGCAAACATGGTTTAACTAGTTAGAGGTCCAAAGTAATGGGATCAATGCAATACATGTGAACTTATCTTACCACTAATCATGAGAATACCTCTTGACAGACCTCATAAGAATAGAAGAAAGAAGTCTGATGAACCATTACAAGCAACTGGAAGAAAAACCAAAAAGGGGGTTACGATGACATGCACCAAATATGGTAACAAAGGACACAATAAGAGGTCTTGTAGGGGACAAATTAGTGGCAACACACATGTTCCATCACCAAACAGAGGAGACACAAATCATGTATGTTAACTTCACAAACAATTCAATACATTTAATAAATATTTTACATAATACATTTACTGTGTAATTATTACAATTTATTTTGTAGGTTATGCTACTAAGAGAAACCAATCCAACATGTTCAATTCATCACCAACAAGAGAGCCCGAACAAACAACCCTCAAACGAAATAGTCAGGTGGATGATGCCCTCTCAGTAGAGCTCTGCCACATAACCTCAACCCTAAATACAAGTTGGTAAATCTAAACTACCTGTAAGTGTCAAAAATTATTTATTTCTTATCCATATAAGGATTCTATATGGGTGCAATAAAGTTTAATGATATTTCACTTTTTAGATTAGGAGGCCAACAATGTCCGATCCACAAGGTTTCACCCAACACCATTAAGAGAGCCAAAAAACACAAGGCTCAGTGAATACAGTTAGGTGGATGATGTCCTCTCATTAGAGCTTTTCCATCCAACCTCAGTCTCAAGATCCTGCTTCTCAAAATCCCAGGTGGAAATGAAGATGATCTATAAATATTTTGTCGACAAGTTTTTGCATTTTATGAAAACCATTATGTAATTTGAAAATTGTGTAATTTGGTGTAACTTTTTGTTATGGGAGATGTATTTTTTGTCAAAATTATTTTATGATTAGGTATTTTTTTTCCAACATTAGCTTTACAAAGTTAAGTTGAAATTGTAGAAGTTGTATAATAACTTCCTAAAAGATAGTGTTATGGGTCTTGTAACACCCCATTTCTTCTTTGTCTCTTTCTGCAAGTACTACAACCACTCCACTGCCAACACTTTTGTTTGTTATTGCTAGTTGCTTCAAAAGTGAACCCTACAATAAAAAAAATATTATTTCTTAATAATAGTGTTTCTATCTCTTACAAGACCAAAATTAGAGATTCAGAACTCTTTTAGCTTTAGGAGGTTCTGGAATTCACGTGAATTCCTATCTTTTGGATTGATGAGAATTTTATTATTATTTTTAATATTATAACCTAGAAAAAAGAGAACCACATGCTGCAAGATTTTATAGTTTAACTCGATTTTAAATACAGGTGTTTGAAATAGCTGAAAAAAAAAGACTTACGCATAATATTCACGATCTGTCTTGGAGAGGATGAGCGCACAACCTTGTTGCAGTTCAAGCAAAGCTTTATCATCTATGAGTCTGCCTCTACCAGTCTATATGCCTATTCGAAAACCCAATTCTGGAAACAAAGTGGCGGTGAAAGGGTCCTCGCTGATGCCATGAACAACATAACTCGATTTTAGCTTCATCAAAAGGTCATCGGAGGCAGGCCAACGTGATTTACTTCAAGAAAACCGAATGTTTTCTCTAGATTTACGATGATTGGTGATGGTTTTGGATGATCAAAGTTTGGATTTGGGATGAGAATCATAAGGTGGTTCGAGTGATGTATTTTGGGTCACGGGTGGTGACAAAAAAATGGTGGTCGATGCGGTGGTCACCGACGATCGGTGATAGGCTGATCGTGAAATCATATTTGTGTATAGAGCATTTGGGAAAAAAAAGATATGAAATGTTAAAGAAATGGATTGAAAGGTTGGAAAAAAATTGGGGTTATGATTCTAACAGGAGAATCACGTGGGTGGAGACTTAAAAAAAAAATAAAGTTGAAAATTACATGATGAGTACTCAAGGTTTTGGTAAGAACTTGGCCTTGTCTCATAGTTTCCTTTAGTTTATGGCTAAATAGTGCAAATTAATTCGGTTCAGTCCCTAATTTTAGCGATTAATTATTAAAGTAGCCCCACAATTATTCTATTATACTAATTGGGTTTCCAAATTATTATTTCAATTCTAATAAGCTATCTTTATGGCGAGGAAAATTATTTGGATACGAGTTAGTAATTTTGATGGTCTGGATTGAGAGGAAAATATTGGAAGTTGAATCAAAGATCGAGGACGTTCGAATGGAATTTAAATGTTTGACCAGTATGACACGGAAAATCGAGGTAATACTTTACTACCTCTTTATGCTTTATGAAACATGTGAATATTGATAAATGCATGAATAAGATAATGTTGGTCTCATTTGTATAGTTAATGAATTTCTACACTTGATCCGAATACAGTAGAAATTTGGTAACTGATTATGGTTCAGATGATTAATATAAGAAATTGATGGATTGTTAGAATTATATTATGAGTTCTGTGATTAGTGATAAAGGGATTATCATGGATTTGTAGCTTATAATATATGTCATTAAAAATTAAATATTAAAGATACTCGGATGAGAAATCATGAGAATATTCTGATAGGGTAAAATTATGAAAATACCCTTATATTGTAGGATGATAAGAATAGTCCCTGGAAGTTGGTTAATAACTCTGAAAAGACATATTGATCCGATATAACTACTGATGTGCATAAGAAATGTAGTTTACTTAGAAATTAAGGATAACCGGTTTTTAACCCCAAAGAGGATTTATAGAAGATACTAGAAGTCTTTTAAGGAATCATTTCAAGATCAGAGAAGGTTCGAGAAAACAATTAATCATAGGATCTCTATATTATATTATTTTCGTTAAGAGCTAATATAGAAATTATCTGGTTAAGAAATTAAAAAAATGCCCTTGAGAGGTAAAATAGTCAGAGTTGACCCTGAAGGAGAAAGTACTTTGAGGATTTGTACTTAACCCGATTAAGTACGAATTTGATTATTAAGATCATGTCTTTGTAAAGAAAAATTCAAGATATTTCGTTTGTAAAATCTGAGAAGGCACTTGACCCAAAAATATCCGAGTTATTAGTAAATACCTGAAGAATAATTTATCGGAGGGTGCTCTTTTATCAGAATTGTTCGAAAGTACTGGAATAGATGATAAATTAGAATTAAATAATAAGACCGGATGGAGGGAAAAAATTGAAATACCGTAGATCTGTAAAATGACCAAAATACCCTTGTAATGGAAATGACCCAAGAATATCACCAAGCTCAGGAATGATTGGATATCCTCGAGCTCTGAAATAAATGGAATAAAACTGAACACCAAAATTACCAAAATACCCTCATGACCTATACCAAGTAAATGCCTTGGATAAATTAAGGAATCCAAATAAGCATAGGTATTGGCTTGCCTTTAAAAGTAATGGAAAATTTAAGTGAGTAGGTCAACCCTAAAGCTATGTCAATACCTGAATGGAATAGATATTACTGGAATGTGTGTTCATCTTCTTAAGTTTGACTCGATGATAAATTTTGGAAGTATTCAACTTAGCTCAACTCTGGATCACATTCAGTACAAAAGAATTAGACGTTTGTTCGACAAATCAACTACGACTACCAAATTGAATTGAACGGAAGTGTAATATGTATATGAAATTCCGAAGTCTGAATTACTATGGAAAACCCTGATGTAATTGTAAAGGACTTGACTGTTAAATGAACTAAGTAACCTCAAAGACTGAGGATTAAGTAAGAGATTGGAATAAGTTTTGAAACTTGGATTATATGATGTATCATCCCTATGGATTATGAACCACAAATCAAGTACGTCAGCATTTCCTGGTATAGTTGAAACATGGAAATGAAATAAAGACCATTAGAATATTTGTTTGTCTCCTTAAGATTTATTCAGTGATGACTCAGAAGATGATCTATGGATAAGAATATTTGGTATTAAAGAGTAAATACCCTGGAAGGTTAATGAATTGACAAGTTGATAAGTATTGGTTCTGGGAGCTATTCATCTGGAGTTGTTCGATAATCGGATTAATCGTCATAGATTGTAAAGATTCTGAATACCTTCAAATTTCGTAGAGATTCAGAAAAGTGTGTGAATAAGATAATCCCGATAAATTATATCCTGAATAACTGATGATTCTATCAGTTAATGAACTTTTCAAATAGTTTTTCTAACTTCCGACATTCTATCGGTAAACTGAAGATTTATGTCTCTCTACCCGATAAGATTATCCAATATCTCTGAATAATATCTGTAAACTCTGGTGTGTTCCATAATCATATATAAATATTTTATCTGATTTCTGACCTGAATTCTATTCTGATTTCTGATCTGGATTCTGTTCTGATATCTGTTCTGAATTCTGTTTTGATTTCTGATATCTCCGTTTAATGACGGAAAAATGTTTTAATTGGGGAGTATTGTTGAAGGAAGTATTTCTTCAGGTTCCTCGGATTTGTGATCAGGGCCTTATATGATGTGTTGTTGGGCTGGGTGTACGGTTCTGGGGAACCTACACATTTATGATGTGATGGGATGGGGGTATATATATATATATATATATTTTAAAAGAACTGTATCTTTCTACTGGTTTTATGGGAACACACTAGACAACCTATTCCGATCTCCTGAACTCAAGCATTTAAAGTATTTATTTGAACTAAAAGCTCATTGTCTGTTAATATCTGAAATATCAATAGGATCTCCGATCAACATAACAATCTGTAGATGTTCGGAACCAATAAGGAAAGATATGTTTATCTGTATCTGCACGTTCTTCAGCATCATCTGGTAGTTCTGTATTACTGAGCTTTTCAAAGCTCACTCTGTTACTCATCTTTTCAGGTTAAAAGAATTATACCAGTGCAACTATCGTTATCAGTAAGGGAGTTCTTCCGGCGTTGTTGCAGAGTATGGTACATGTGATTAGGGGGCATGTAATTGTATTTTGTTTTATATACGAGTCTGAAAATCTGTTTAATTTTTTATATTGATGCATGATTTTATAAGTTTACATGTTCTGTTAAAAAGTTTAAATTTTTTGCTATTTTTACGGTGGGTCGCTCCGGTGGCCCTAATGTGACAACCCTGATCGGATCGGGTTATCCGCACCAGTCTGGGGGGTTACATGTCTTTTTTACTTAGGTTATTGTTTGCCTAAAAGCCATTTTTCATAGAATTTTAGTTGTATAAAGTATACATTTGCATGTGGTGGATGAGTTTTGCTGATGCAAACTTTATTTGGTTTAACTAATGCTTCTGAAGAGGGATCTTGTTTGCTGGTTCCATTGATGTAGGAAATGACGAAGAAGAAATTTATTTGCTGAGACAAAGCAATTCTCCAGGGCTATAGGAATACAAGAAGACGATAGTGAATAACATATTTTCTTGCCAAGGTAAGATTTGTCTTGCAAGTTTGACGTGGTTCAACAGAATTGCTAACGTCACTTGCCCAACTTTATCCTCACGTACAATCATGCCCTCATCAAGGAAATTGACCACTTCCAGCTCTTATGTCATTTATAAAATGGGTATGTTAACGAGGGTATTTAGGGAATTTCTAAGGGCATTAAACCCTAGAAATTCCCACTATAAGTACCCTATTATAGCTTTTCAAAAAGCTACGCAATCAAAGAGAGAATATACCCTAGGTTTGGAGTAAGCGGCTATAACACCCTACTTTTCCATTGTTCCCACTCGACCGTCCTTGGTGTCCTCCATGGCTAGACTTCATTGGAACAACGGTCAGGCCCTCGAGAGAGGCTGGCCGCTGGAACAGGCATGGTGGTGGTCAGAATGTCACAACAGAGCTCTTATTTTAGGAGTTTTTCTTCCTTTGTTCTTCATCTTCATATCATGTTAAGGGCTATACTTAAAGAATTAATTTTGGATGATATTCACCGAACCATGAACTGTTTTACTTAGTGTTGGTTATTGTTTTGTTGAAACATTATTTTCTTGTTAATGAATGATGCATTTTGTTTATGCTAAGTGTTGTTTTCTTTATTGTTTAAATATTTTGCCTTGACACTGTAAGAGTTTTTGAGAGATTAACTGGTGCCTCAGAAAAATATTCCCAAACTTTGTAAGAGCTTTCGAGAGAATGCCATTTCTCTAGGAATAGATGCCTAATATCAAGAGAGTTAGGGTAGATCTACATAAACAACAAAACTAATCCAGGATGGTGAGGTTTTAATCCTCCTTAAAGATAAGGAGAGGGTTTCATTTGACTAAAAGGGGTAAATACTTTGTAAGATACGCCAAGACTACAGTTTACGCTGAGGGGTATTACCACAACAACCGTTTGACAAACCAAGGGTTGTAGCTCATGTAGAGTAATATTGCTGTAGCAACCGTCTTTGAATACTCTAGTAATAATGTAGGGCAACATAAACATAGAACAATAAATCATTCTTAGCATAAAATAACTTCTCGCCATAGCAAAACCAACATAAGTTCTCCATAAGAAGTCTTATTGCGTGAGGTTTTTCTGAATATATCAAACTCAAGATTTTTATTTCCTTAGACAACTTTTATTTTTTACCTTTGCATATTTTTATTGCCTCGACCAAACTTTTCTGCACACCACAATTTTCAATATTTCCTGTCTCGGCAATACTTTTCCATATGTTTATACCATTTAATATTGTTTGCTTTCTTTTTTGATAAGAATCGTAGGACTAGCTTGTGACACCAAGTTCCAGCTGTAGCAAAACATAAAAAATTCTCGCCAATCCCTGTGGAGGCGATATTCAACTTTCTACTATATTACTTGCTTTGATTGTGTACACTTGCACAAATTTGCTTGCCTTCGCATATACATTTACAAGTAATAAAATTTTTGGCGCCGTTGTTGGGGATTAACAACTGGAAGAATTTTGATAATTTATTCCATAGAAATTTTTTATTTTCTTGTCACATTTTATTTATTTATTTTGACTTGTTTGTTTTCTTATTTTCATTTGTAGGTTTTTTTCGTTGCATAAGCAAGAGATTTGCTGATGAATCATGAATACCATTTGACCCTGAGATCGAGCAGTCATTCAGACAAAGGCGACATACTCAGCGTGCCAGAGACTATATGAATTGAATGCAGTATCAAGATGCTAACACTATGAAAGACCATTCAGATCCCGACGTCGTAGCAAATAATATTGTAATACCCCTAACCCATACCTGACCCGGATACGATTCTGAGATGTCACATTTACTTTTTAAAACAATATTCTTACAAAATACAAAACGTTTGGACTTATATTAAGAAAATACAATAATATACCGTTGAATTATGTTCTGTATAACAAATTTAAGGAAAGAAACGTTTTTATGAATAGTACTATACGAAATGAACTGTACTGTGAATAGTAATGAACAGTACCGTGAACAGTAATGAACGACTCTATATAAAACTCATAAAATTTTAAATTTCATAACTATACATTTACTATTTACATATATACGTTTAAAACATTACAAAAGTCGATTAGAGCATACATACTAAACATCTCTATTTACATGCCAACACATATATTACATAAACATATATACTGTGTAATGTTCTTCTGATCTGATTTTCAAATGATGATATGCTGTTTTGCTGCTCTTAAGATCGATCTTCTGGCTTTTCTGTACCTACGTGTAAATCACTTACACGCTAAGTCATATACTTAGTGAGGCATAAACTTATAATGATAATGCATTTCTTATGAATATGAAAATGCAACATAGAAATCAGAATTCCATATCACTTCCTATGATTCAATATATACAATACTAATACTATAACATATCAGGCAATACACATTTTTCATATAATTTATAAGCCCATGTATATACTGAGAACATAAGGTATTCGAGTACATAGAGGTTGTGCACATCTGCTGTCACCACAGCTCCTATAAGTCCCATTAAGTGGCATATGAAATTTTATCCCGAAGGACCTGTGAATATGTCCCGAAGGACCTATGAGTTATCCCGAAGGACCTATGAAACCCTCGACTCTTGGCATGCCAACTATACCTATAGCTCTCATATTACATAACATGGGCATTAAGATTATAATTCATATAAACATGTATTTATATCATTTCCATTGTAACCACATATATCTTTTCTTCTATCACATTTCACCTATGCATATAACCATACATCTTATATTCTATAATACAAAAATTTGAATACATTCATATGGTTCATATAACATGTAGTGAATCATATGTATACATATATGACTTATGCATATGTAAATAAAGACTATAATGTATGCATGTTCATAACTATTATACTATGGAATTAACCTAGGAAATAGACTCATTGTAAGTCTTATTTCCATTAGATTATCCCTATATTATACAGTCACCTTGTCCTTGCTTGCGTTGATTCAATCCTAATTCTTCGATTATTTTGGAACGGGATTACGTTCTATATCTACATAATAATACATTGATACATATCAATATTCTAATTAGTATACTCTAACCTTTCATTCCTTAACGTGTGCATCGATATACTACCTATGTATCGGTACACAAATTACATTCGAAGTTTTCATTTAAAGGGGTGTATCGATACACTTCCCGTGTATCGGTACACTCTGACTATTTTCTGGAAATTTACCCTTGATGTATCGGTATATGTTGAATGTGTACCGATATATACACCAGTCCAAAATTCATATTTTATACACCAAAATTACTCAACTTAGCTAAAAAACTTCATATTTCATCCCCGTACATATTCCTAACTCACATCCATATACTTATATCCATTACTACTCATTTAACACCTCTTAAACCTCAAAATCTTATCATCCATATGAAATTCAAGAATTACACCAACTTTGCAACATGTTCTAAATCCGGTTCTAACACTTCATATCTCTTAATTAGGTTGATGACAAGTCAAATTTAGTTTAGAATTCAACTTATCAACTATTTTCCAGAAATTCATTTAAACACCCCTTCTATTTAATCTCTTATAACTTCTTTATCTTTTGATTATAAGACAACTTAAGCTTTTCTTAAGCTTAAGTATCACCTAAGGATCATAACCCAACCTTTAATTCAGCAAATACTCAACTAATTAAGAAACTCACCTTTGCTTGTATGCTTCATGGTTGGAGAAGAAGAAGATGAAGAAGAGAAGTCTGGAAACATTTGTTTCCCAAACATGTTCCACATGGGTATTAAAATACCCACACTTATTATTTAATTATTTTCTTTGTTCAATGACTCCTTTACCCCTTTCTTATTCATTCCTTTGCTAATTCATCATTCACTAAATGTTTCAATTAAATCCTTGAATTTTCTCAATTTATCTAATTTGGTAACTGAAATTTAAAATTTCACAATTTATTCACTAACCCGGTAGTAAGGATGTTACAAATCTCCCCCTTAAGAAAATTAATCCTCGAATTCTCATTACAAGAACAAATGAGGGTAGTGATACCTCATATCCTCTTAAACCTCCCACGTTGCTTCTTCTATCTTGTGATTCCTCCACAATACCTTAACCAATGGAATAGTCTTATTCCTTAGTTGTTTCACTTCGTGACCTAATATTTGAACAGGTTCTTCTTCATAAATCAGATCAGGTTGAACCTCAATCTTTTCTGGTGTCACGATATGAGTAGGATCAGATCTATATCTTCGAAGCATTGAAACGTGAAAGACTTCATGTATCTTTTCCATCTCAGATGGCAAAGCTAGTTGATATGCCACTGGTACTACTCTTTTAACAATCTCATATGGTCCAATAAACCGAGGAATCAACTTTCCTTTCCTTCCAAACCTTAACACATTCTTCCAAGAAGACACCTTTAAAAATACTTTATCTCCAACTTGGAATTCAATTTCCTTTCTCTTTAGATCTGCATACGATTTCTGTCTATCATTTTTCACTTTCAAATTATTCTGGATCACATGAACGTTTTCTTCCACTTCCTGAATCAATTTAGACCCAGAACTTCTTTATCTTTTAGCTCGTACCAGTTCAAAGGCGTACGACACTTCATTCCGTATAAAGCCTCATAAGGAGTCATTTTGATACTTGACTGGTAACTATTATCGTAGGCAAATTCAGTAAGTCACAAATATTTTTCACACGATCCTTTGAACTCAATCACACAAGCTCTTAACATGTCCTCTAGGATTTGGATAGTCCGCTCAGATTGTCCATCAGTCTGAGGATGAAATGCTGTGCTAAAATTCAATCGAGTCCTCAATGCTCATTGTAAAGATTTCCAAAACCTCGAAGTAAATCTAGGATCCCTATCCAAAACAGTTGAAATTGGTACCCCATATAATCTGATAATTTCTCTGATATACAATTAGGTATATTTATCCATGGAAAAATCAGCTCGTACCAGAATAAAATGGGCTGACTTAGTCAATCTATCTACGATCACCCAAACTGAATCTCTTTTGTTCGGAGTCAAAGGCAACCCGATACAAAATCCATCGATACATTTTCCCATTTCCATTGAGGAATCTACATTGGTTGCAATAATCCTGACGGAACCTGATGCTCAGCTTTGACTTACTAACAAGTCAAACATTTGGACACAAATTTTCTAATATTTCTTTTCATTACTGGCCACCAATAACGACTCTTGAGATCCATATACATTTTGTTTCCTCCTGGGTGCATCTCCAAAGGACTATATTGACCTTCCATTAACAAATCATTCTTCAACTCATCATTATCTGGAATTACTCATCTCCATCGATAGTATAGATTCCCATAAGCTTTTATCTCATAATCATTGAGCTCTCCGTTCTGTAGTTGTCATAACCGTTTTTTGTACTTTTCATCTCTAGCTTGTAATTCCTTGACTTTGTCTATCCACGATGGTCGAAGGGATAATTCCGCACATTAAACACCATCATCATTCCATGATAACCTAACATCCAGGGCTCATAAGGTTGTAAACGTCTTCCGGCTTAAAGCATCTGCTACTACATTTACTTTTCCAAGATGAAAGTCCATTACTACATCATAGTCTTTTAGAAATTCCACCCATATTCTTTGCTTTAAATTCAACTTCTTCTGAGTCATCAAGTACTTTAAACTCTTGTGATCGGTATATAACTAGCAACGTTCACCATACAGGTAGTGACACCAAATCTTAAGAGTGAACACTACTGCAGCCATCTCCAAATCTTGTGTCGGATAATTCTTCTCATGTGGTTTTAATTACCTTGACGCATAAGCCATCACCTTACCTTCTTGCATTAATACACATCCCAAACCATCATGGGACGCGTCACTGTACACCACATAGTTTTTACCAAACTCCGATTGAACTAGTACTGAAGCTTTTGTTAAAATCTTTTTCAACATGTCAAAACTTTCTTGACATTCGGAAGTCCACACAAATGTCACACATTTTCTCATTAGCTTGGTCAAAGGTAAAGCGATCATCGAAAAGTTTTTAACAAACCTTCGATAGTAACCCGCCAATCCCAAAAAACTTGGAACTTCAGATACATTCTTTGGGACCTCCCATTCTAGAATAACTTTTACCTTTTGAGGATATACTCAAATTCCTTCCGCAGAAATCACATGTCTGAGAAATATTACTTCATTCAACCAGAACTCACATTTGGATAGCTTGGCATATAACTTATTGTCTCGTAGAATCTGCAATACTGTTCTCAAGTGTTCACTATGATATTCTTTCATCTTTGAATATACCAATATGTCATCGATGAAAACCACTACATAATGGTTTAGATATGGTTGAAATATTCTATTCATTAAATCCATAAAGGTAGCCGATGCATTTGTAACTCCGAAAGGCATTACAATAAATTCATAGTGGCCATACCTTGTTCTAAATGCGGTCTTTGGAATATCTTTCTCTTGAACCTTCAAGTGATGATATTCAGATCGTAAATCAATCTTATAGAAGACAGAAGCTCCTCTCAACTAATCAAATAAATAATCAATTCTAGGGAGATGATACTTATTCTTAATAGTTACTTTATTGAGCTGCCTGTAGTCGATACAGAGATGCATTCACCCATCCTTCTTTTTCACAAACAACACTGGAGCTCCCCATGGTGAAACACTCGGTCTTATGAATCCTTTTTCCAATAACTCCTGTAACTGTATCTTCAACTATTGTAACTCTTTTGGAGCAATTCTATATGGTGCCATGGCAATAGGTGCAGTTCAAGGCATTATTTCAATATGGAATTCCACTTCTCTATCCGGAGGTAACCCCAATAATTCTACTGGAAAAACATCAGGAAATTCTTTAACTATAGGGATTTCTTCTAACCCTTTCTCCTCAGTTCTAGTATCCAATACATTACCCATGAAACCCCGACATCCCTGTAACAATAACTTTTTTTGCTGACATCACCGAGATAATGTTTGCCAATGGATTCCATCTTTCACTGAATATTACCACTTCTAATCCATCTAAACTGGTTAACGTTACCCTTTTTAATCTACAATCGACATTTTCATAATAGCGATATAACCAGTCCATTCCCAATATCATTACAAATTCTTCAAAGAGTAATTCCATCAGATTAGCAGGGAATTCAATTCCCTGAATCTGTATGGGACATCCCGACATATCAAATTCACACAAGCACTATGCCCTAATGGATTCGTCACTATCACCTCGTTGCTAGTAGTTTCTAACTGAATGTTCAATTCTCTTACTAATTTACTACTAATACATGAGTATGTAGATCCCGGATTAATCAAAACCATAACACGTTTATCAAACAGTAGAAATGTAACTGCTATTATCTCTGGGTTATCTTGGTCTTCATTGGTTTTGAGGTTATACACTCGAGCAGTGGTGCAAACTTCCTATTGAGTAGAGGATTCAGGTTGAGTTCTACCCCTTCCTCTACCTAGTCCCCTTTGGGACATTGAAGCAGATTTTTCCAGTGAAACTGACTCATCGGCCGTCAAGGGACAGTCTCTCATGAAATTTCCTATTTCCCCACATCAAAAACAAGCTCCTATTTTAACTCTACATATTTAACTATGGTTTCTTCCACAGATCTGACACTGCCCAACTTGACTCTACTGTGCTCGCCCATCACCAGTCCCTACAGATTGAGTTCGTCTAGCTCTTGCCTAATTTGATTCTCTAGCAGATGATGCCACTGATTCAGATCTAGTTTGATATCGAAAACCAGAATCTCTACCTCTCTTAGGTAGTGTAGAGCTTGATGAAGCTCCAGTTCTTTTGGATGGTTGAGTTCTCTGCTCCCCAAACCATTCACTCCGAGCTCTCTCTAGAGCTTTAGCACAGTTTACTACTTCTTGGAATGAGGACAGATTCAATACAATCAATATTTCTTTTAGCCTTGGACGCAAGCCCTCAACAAACCACTCGTAGGCATCTTTCTCTGTAGGCACCAACTCTGCTGCAAAACGACTTAACTTATTAAATTCACTCTCATACTCATATACAGTGCGGTTCATTTATTTTAAATTTAAGAATTCATGTTTCATTTGCTTGATGAACTAGTCTCCTATATACTTATGCCTAAACTCTTCCAGGAACAGAGACCATCTCACTTGATCACTGGTCATCCTCAAAGTGACATTTGTCCACAAAATTCTCGTTTGCCCAAGAAGCAAGGAGATGACTCCGTCCAGCTACTCCACATCAGAACAGTGGAGTCCTTCTAAGATGATCTTTATATCATTGAGCCAAAGGTCCGCAATAACAGGACCTTCCTCAGCTTCTCCTTTGAAATCAGGAGCTCCTAATCCCTTCAGCTCCTTTGCAATATTCATCCTCTGTGTTGAGGAGGTAAGAGATTGGAAACGCTTCAAGATTGCTTCCAACGTCCTGAAGAAGATATCTTGGTCTTGCACAAGCAATCTAGAAGGTGCCTGTTCTTCACCTTGCTTGGCCAGGGCAGGTGAATTACTACTTTCGGTCAGCCTCTCATCTCCCGCTTCACTTCGGGAGCTATCTTGTCCGAACATCTAATAAGAGTAAACATATTGTTCTATTAGCAAAACAACATACTCATTACTATACCAGATCAGAAGTTTTCACATTTATGTTGGTATGTACACATATAAAGATAATCTAGACCCTGGTTTATGCCTAAAATCGGCTAAACCATAGCTCTTATACCATTAAATGTAATACCCCAACCCGTACCCGACCCGGATACGAGTCTGAGATGTCACATTTATTTTTTAAAAGAATATTCTTACAAAATACAAAACGTTTGGACTTATATTAAGAAAATAAGATAATACACCGTTGAATTATGTTCGTTATGACAAATTTAAGGAAAGAAATATTTTTATGAATAGTACTATATGGTATGAACAGTACTGTGAGAAGTAATGAACAATACCATGAACAGTAATGAATGACTCTATATAAAACTCATAAAATTTAAACTTTCATAACTATACATTTACCATTTACATATATACGTTTAAAACATGACAAAAGTCGATCAGAGTATACATACTAAACGACTCTATTTACATGCCAACACATATATTATTATATAAACAGACATACTGTGTATTGTTCTTCTGATCTGATCTTCAAATGATGATATGTTGTTTTGCTACTCTTAAGATCGATCTTCTGGCTTTTCTGTACCTACGTGTAAATCACTTACACGCTAAGTCATAGACTTAGTGAGGCATAAACTTATAATGATAATGCATTTCTTATGAATATGAACATGCAACATTGAAATCAGAATTCCATATCACTTCCTATGATTCAATATATATATACAATACTAATACTATAACATATCATGCAATACACATTTTTCATATAATTTATAGGACCATGTATATACTGAGAACATAAGGTATTCGAGTACATAAAGGTTGTGCACATCTACTGTCACCACATCTCGTATAAGTCCCACTGAGTGGAATATGAAATTTTGTCTCGAAAGACCTGTGAATATGTCCCGAAGGACCTATGAAACCCTCGACTCTTGGCATGTCAACTATACCTATAGCTCTCATATTACATAAAATGGGCATTAAGATTATAATTCATATAAACATGTAATTATATCATTTCCATTGTAACCACATATATATTTTCTTCTATCACATTCCACCTGTTCATATAACCATGCATCTTATATTCTATAATACAAATATTTGAATACATTCATATGGTTCATATAACATGTAGTGAATCATATCTATACATATATGACTTATGCATATGTAAATAAAGACTATAATGTATGCATGTTATAATTATTATACTACAGAATTAACCTAGGAAATAAACTCATCACAAGTCTTATTTCCATTAGATTATCCCTATATTATGAACTCACATTGGCCTTGCTTGCGTTGATTCAAACCTAATTCTTCGATTGTTCCGGAACGAGATTATGTTCTATATCTAGATAATAATACATTGATACATATCAGTATTCTAATTAGTATACTCCAACCTTTCATTCCTTAATGTATGTATCGATACACTACCTATGTATCGGTACACAAATTACATTCGAAGTTTTTATTTGAAGGGGTGTATCGATACACTTCCTGTGTATAGGTACACTCTGACTATTTTCTGAAAATTTACCCTTGATGTATCGGTACATGTTGAATGTGTACCAATACACATCAGTCCAGAATTCACATTCTATACACCAAAATTACTCAACTTATCTCAAAAACTTCATATTTCATCCCCTTACATATTTCTAACTCACATCCATATACTTATATCCATTACTACTCATTTATCACCTCTTAAACCTCAAAATCCTACCATCCATATAAAATTCAAGAATTACACCAACTTTGCAACATGTTCTAAATCTAGTTCTAAAACTTCATATCTCTTAATTAGGTTGATGACAAGTCAAATTTAGTTTAGATTTTAACTTATCAACTCTTTTTCATAAATTCATTTAAACACCCCTTCTATTTAATCTCTTATAACTTCTTCATCTTTTGATTATAAGACAACTTAAGCTTTCCTTAAGCTTAAGTATCAGCTAAAGATCATAACCCAACCTTTAATTCAGCAAATACTCAACTAATTAAGAAACTCACATTTGCTTGTATACTTCACAGTTGGAGAAGAAGAAGATGAAGAAGAGAAGTCTGGAAACATTAGTTTCCCAAACATGTTCCACATGGGTATTAAAATACCCACACTTATTAATTAATTATTTTCTTTGTTCAATGACTCCTTTACCCCTTTATTCTTCCTTCCTTTTCTAATTCATCATTCATCAAATGTTTCAATTAAATCCTTGAATTTTCTCAATTATCTAATTTGGTCACTAAAATTTAAAATCTCATAATTTAATCACTAAACTGGTATTGAGGATGTTACAAATATTTCCCAAAATGCTACAAGATCACGAGCTACACGAGCTATACATGTAGATCACTTCAAATTCAAGCCAGTGATGTTAAACATGCTTAATTCTATAGATCAGTTTGGTGGCCTGCCTAATAAAGTTGCTAGATAACATGTGCGTGCTTTCCTTGAGGTCTGAGACTCGTTTAGACAACAAGGTGTGCACGAGGACGTGCTAAAACTAAAATTATTCCCATACTCTTTGCACGACTGAGCAAGAGCGTGGTTGAGAGGAGTTCCATCTGGCACAATGGAATCTTGGGCTGACTTATGCAAAAATTTACTGCTTAGATACAACACGACCAATATGCATATCCAGCTCCACAATGACATTTCAAGTTTTCGCCAAAGCGATGACGAATCTATGTATGGGTGCTCGGATAAATACAAAAGTTTACTTCACAAGTTCATTAACCATGGATTCCACGACTGGACTCAAGTCATTAAGTTTATAATGGTATTAGTGCACCTACTTGTATGATGTTAAATGCGTCAGTGAATGGCACCTTGCTTGACAAATCACCCGAGGAAGCCTTTGATATCCTCGATCGAATAGCCAATAATGACTACTAATTCTCGTCTGCAAGGCTTGGAACCGGCATGAAAATATCTGGGGCATATGAACTTGATAGTAAGGATTCAAATTCTACCCAACTTTCTGCCATAATTAAAATACTGAAAATTTTTCAACATTCAAATGAGGTGAAAGAAGTCAAGGCAACTAACTCAGCATGTATTTTCTGTCGTGGCAACCATCATGAGAGTGAATACCCAGAAAACCAAGAGTCTAAGTAACAATAATACCTCCTCTAATACATACAATACTGGATGGTGACAACATCAAAATTTTTCATGGGGTAATCAAGGGAACAAAAATTACAATTATGCAGGCAATTTTAATAGGCCACAACAAAACATTTCTGAACACTCAAGTTTACATCATCAACAGATGCCCTGACAAGGTAACAATAAAAGTAATGCATATTCGTCAAATTTTAACTCCCTTGAAGCTTCATTATAGGAATTTATGGCATCGACAAAATATTTCATGGCTTCAACAAATACCTTGATACACGAGCACTCATCGACAATTAAGAATCAATGTGCTTTATTACAAAGACAAACAACTCTATTAAAAAGCCATAGTTCATCATTATGAGCGTTAGAGAATCAAGTTGGCTAAATAGCCACAGTAGTACATTCTCAGTCGCAATGAACCCTCCCTAGTGATACTTAGGTCACTAAGCCTCATGGAAGGAGTAATGCAGCACGTTTACACTTAGGAGTGGTACCCAAATTAATCTTGATGATAAGTTTGGGGGAGAAAAATAAGAAATTTCTCACCAAGGCACTACACATCAAGAATCTGAATGACAAGCTTAAATTACTACACAAGAAGAACTGCCTAAGGAGTAGGAAAAAGGACGCGATTTCAACAAGTCATCACATTGATGGTGAAAAATTATTTGCCAAGGTAAAAGTTTCATCACCACATACAGTGGATGAAGTAAGACCTCCACCACCCTTCCCTCAACGGTTGAAGAAGCATAATGACGAGATCCAATTCAAAAAGTTTGTTGATGTCCTTGACCAGTTGAATATCAGTGCTCCATTACTTGAATCCATTGAGCAAATGACTTCCTATGCCAAATTCTTAAAGGGCATTGTCACAAAAAAGAGAAAGGTGGAAAGAATAGAAACTATTGCCACATCGACAGAATATTGTTCGATAATGAGTAAACTTCCGCCGAAGCACAAAATATCCTGACAACTTTGTTATACCATGTTCCATCGATGAAAAATATGTGGGAAGAGCTCTCTGTGATTTGGGGTCAAGTGTAAATCTGATACCAAGTGTAATACCCCAAAATTTGACCAGTGACTAAAATGTAAGTTTTGAAAGTTTAGTGGCTAAAAGTATAAACTTTGAAAAGTGTAGGGACTGAAAGTTGTAATTTAAAAGTTATATATTTTATGCCTGTAAATGAAAAGTTTGGATTAAAACAGAGATTTTAGTGGGGATCATATTTTTGGTACGAGAATTTTGATAAAAGATATAAAGCAGTAAATTTCAGTATTGAAATCAGATATTCGGATCGAGCTGAAATTTTACAAAAATTTTAAGGATGTTAGAAAATGGTTGGAAATATTATTTTTCATATTTTATATCAGAGAAATTTGGCTCGGAACAGTACGATTTTTCAGATTTGTTCGAACAGTGGAATTTTAGTGACTTAAATGCAATTTTTGAAAATTGCATTGCCAATTTTGAAAGTCAAAGTCAAGTTGTATTATCTTTAACCAAGGATTATTTTATTAGAAGATAATACAATGGCATTTAGTAATTTTCAAGATTTATTAAGGGTATTTTTGAGATTTCTCATTAATTGAATTTTAAATTCAATTAATTAAATAAATGCCAAGTGTCCTTATCTATTAAAGACTAGAAAAATCAAGAGAAGCAGCACATTTTCAGCTTCTTCCTTCATTTGGCCGTGAGTTGAAGTCTTAAAATAGGTAAGGATTTTTATTTTGATTTTTGAAGCAATATACTTGATTTTTTGGATTTAGCTATTAGATAGAGAATTAATCTACATGAAATTCTCTATCATTTGGTACCAATATTACATGGTGAAGATGATTATGTGATGAGATTTTATGATTTGGGATTATGAAGAGTTAAGTTATTTTAAAGATTTGGTTGTAAGAATTGATGAAGAATCTAATGATGAAGTTAAAGAAAACAGTTTAGATTTTTTTTTGGAATCTGGCAGTAAGTTTTGAAAATTCACCGGAAATTCTATAAAAATTATTTTGAGATGATTTTTATATATTATGTTCTTATATCAATCTAGTTTTGTTTAAAACAAACGGGGATCAATTTCAATGTGTATACAGAAAGATATGAATTTTTAACTGAGGAAAGGTCAGAAAAACGGACAGTATATTCTGCACAAAACAGATTCTGTTGATCAACTTTGAAAATTCACTATAAATTGTACATAATGAATTAGAAGGAGTTATTTATATGGATAGATTCGTATTCGAGTCTAGTTTTCAATGGAAGAAACGGAATTAAATTCCAGCATGTATATCAACACAGAATACTGATTCTTTAAAGGTAGTGCAAGTTGTCTGAATATGGAAATTTTAGAATTTAAGTTGAAATGGATTAGAAGATGAAGAGTAATTTTTAAATGTAAAAGTACCATTTAGGTGAGTTAGAATAATTCTGGAAATTATGGAAAGTGTGCTGATTTTGGAGTTTAAGTATTAAGTTGGGATTGAATTTCAAGTTTATCAAGTTGTAAGGTTGAAATTGAAAAGCCAAAGAAAGTTTAGGATGAAATTGTAAGCATTTGAGTGTTGAATTATTGATTTGAACTTTTATTTTAGTTGCTGGAAATTTTATATATTTGATGGGAAATAATCATAATAGTGAAGAGCTATTATGAAATTAAAGGAAAAGTTAAGTTGAATTCTAAAAAGAATTTAAAATATGTGGTTAGCTTTTATAATTCGTAAAAGTTGAAGAATCATGCTGAAAATAATTATTTATGGAATTGAATAAGTGTTTCGATAAGTTTGAAGTTATAATGGAGTTATGAGTTTGGTTGTTATCGATTTTACTATATAGATTTTCAAATGTTAAAACGAGCTTATATTAGTACGATACTAATATGTAGTTCGAACAATTTTTGTTTTATAATTTGGTATTGTCAGACTACGTTAAATCTAGCAATCCGAACGATTCGAAAGGAAAAGACAAAACTCGTGACTAGGATTATTATATACAAGTTCTGTAGTGAGGCAAAGGTCAGTGCAGTTATTTATTTAATTATTTTGATCGATGACGACTTGCGATAAGTCAACCTCATTCCAATTTACAGTATGATTTATAAAGATTATTTTCATAATATTTTATATCAGTTTTATGAATGATTTAGGGTATGAACTGCCCAAGCATGATATTTTGATTATGGATTTAATTATGACACATGAGCCCATCGTATGTATAATGAGAATTATGGGTACACTTGGCATGCCATTAGTTGAGTATTATCAGCTTTGGTACATTCGTGTATTAATGTTATCATATCAGCTTTGGTACATTCGTGTATCAATGTTATCCTATCAGCTTTGGTACATTCGTGTATCAATGTCCAGCACCGTTGGTGCTTATTCAGGTTATGATGGCACTGAAGTGCATCATATCTCAATATCAGTTACGATTTGCACCATGTTGTGCATAGTGCGCACCTTACTCGCGTATCTTATGTTCTTATAAATATGCATTGGAAATGAATATGCAAGTTGTGAATGATTTTCAGTTAACAGAAAGCATGATGTGCTTATTTTATTAGATATGATTTATCAAAATTTTCATGAGTTCATGATTTAAAAAGAAATTTCAGGTCTCAGTGAAGAAATCGACTTGGATAAGTTGGTTTGCTAGTTTAATGTTTTAAGTTGAATTATTTTATTTACGTTTATGATAAATTTCAGATTTTACTCACCCTAGATTATTATTGCCTCACTAAGTTATACTTAGCGCGTGATGATTTTCATGCGTAGGTTCTAATAAGGATAAGTACGATCAGTAAGGAGCTAT
This sequence comes from Hibiscus syriacus, assembly GCF_006381635.1. NCBI lineage: Eukaryota > Viridiplantae > Streptophyta > Magnoliopsida > Malvales > Malvaceae > Hibiscus > Hibiscus syriacus. Next base: position 1,674,458 of record NW_024063200.1, read on the forward strand.
CGGAGCATCTTTCTGGAAAGACATACATATCATCAGTATCAGTAAGATGTCTATGACGTTTCTTTTGACTTATAGTGGCATGTATAATTATGTCAGTAGTTTCTAATTATCGTATTTATTTTTAAATAATTTGTAATAATAAACTAGAATTATTTTAGTTTATTTTACTTAATTTAGTTTTATCGGTATCTATGTATGACAAGAATTTATTACATTATTATGTTTTTAAAAGATTTTACGAAAAGATATGGTTTAGTAAATTTACTGAATAAATAATGAATTTATTTTCCTGTAATAAAGAAAGCAATTATAAGCTGAAATATACTTTAAAATATATTTTTAAAGTTAGAACCAGAGTGTTTTCAAAAGAAACAAATTTTTACGGAAATTTTAGTTCAGTAAATGTTTTCAAGTTGATGTGACATCTTTGACTAGTATATTGAGACATATACGGGTTAAGGGTGTTACACCAAGTCTATATTTTTAAAGCTTAGAATAGGTAACGCTCGACCAACCTCCGTGATTCTACAACTAGCTGATCGATCACACGTTTATCGTGATGACAAAATTAAAGATGTGATTGTTAAAGTGGACAAGTTTGTGTTTCCAACATATTTCCTCATTTTAGACTGTGAGGCCGATGAGAATGCACCTATTATTCTTGGGTTCTTCCTTCTAAGCTATTGGGTGTATTCTAATATATTGTGAGAAGGGAGAGTTCACGATGAAGATGGTTGATCAAAGCATCATGATCAAAGTTTTCAACACTCTTAAATACTTTGATGATTCTGAAGAATGCCATTATATTGAAGAAGTTGATTCAATGGAGGAAGCTAGAATAGAAAATTATGGCCAAGTCGAATTTCTACATATTGATGAATATGAAAATCTATGCCAAGATAAAAATTTTCAGAAGGAAGAGTGTAATTTTTTTTGCCACGAAAATATTTTACAACCAGAGGGACACAATAATTTTTGCCCAGGCGAAAATATTCTGAACAAGGCATACTAAGATATTTGCTTAGGCAAAAGTTTTTTGATTGAAGCTGATGATAGACATACTAAAGATAGAGTGAATGCGGAGTCTGAGGACAATTCATTGGCAAAAGAACAATCTAGTTTACTTCAGGCTAGACCAAGTATTAGATTTGAACCCCTTGATTTCAATTAATTTGTTCCTTCAAAACCTTCGCTGCAGCATGCACCTACCTTAGAACTTAAACTGTTACCATCACATTTGAAATATGCGTATCTAGGTAGTGATAATACTTTACCAGTTATAATTTCTGCTAGTCTAACCCTCGAGCAAGAAGGTAGCTTGTTAAATGTTTTGTCACAACACAAAAAAGCTCTAGGTTGGACTATGGCAGACTTAAAGGGAATCAACCCTACAATATGCATGCACAAAATTCAACTAGATGAGTGCCATAACAACTCAGTGGAACTAAAAAGGAGACTTAATCCGATAATGAAAAAAGTAGCGATGAAGGAAATCATCAAATGACACGATACTGGGGTAATATATCCCATATCCGATAGCTCTTGGGTCAATCCAGTTCAATACGTATCGAAGAAAGGTGGATTGACCGTGGTAAAGAATGAAAATGATGAGATTTTGCCTACAAAAATCGTCACAGGTTAGATGATATGTATGAATTATAGAAAGCTCAACAAGGAGACAAAGAAATACCACTTCCCCTTTCCATTCATTGATCAAATACTTGATCGGTTATCAAGTAAGACATTTATTGTTTCCTTGATGGTTATTATGGGTATAATCAGATCGCCATAGCACCTGAAGATCAGGAGAAGACCACCTTCACCAACCCATATGACATATATGCCTTCTGGAGAATGCTATTCGGACTATGTAACACTCTGACAACTTTTCATAGGTTTATGATGACCATTTTCTTAGATATAGAGGAAGACTTCATGGAAATATTTATGGACGACTTTTCTGTCTCGAGTGATGACTTTGACCGATGCCTCGACAATTTATCTAAAATGATGAAGTGATACGAGGAGTCCAACCTTGTGTTAAACTAGGAGAAATGTCACTTTATGACGACATAAGGAATTGTACTGGGACATAATTTCTCGCTTAGTCATTGAAGTTGATAAAGCCAAGGTGGAAGTGATTGAGAATCAGCTTCCACCCACCATTGTGAAAGACATAATAAGTTTCCTAGGGCATGCAACGTTCTACAGGTAGTTCATCAAGGATTTTTTGAAGATATCAAAGCCTTTTTGTCTTTTGCTTCAACAAAAATTAATCGTTCATGTTCAATGACGAGTGCTTCAGTGCATTCACTGATTTGAAGAAAAAGCTTACCTCGGCACCAGTTGTTGTTCCACTTGACTGGGATGCCCCTTTTGAGATGATGTGTGACGCTAATGATTATGATGTAGGGGAAGTGCTAGGGCAAAGAAAAGGTAAAGTCTTTCATGTCATCTATTATGCTAGTTGTACCCCTAATAATGCTCAACTTAATTATACCACTACTATAAAAGAATTGCTTACTGTGGTATTCACTTTTAATAAGTTTTGGCCATATATTATAGGAACTAAGGTCATAATACTTACTGATCACTTTACCATTAGATACTTAGTTGATAAAAAAGATGCAAAGTCTAGGCTTATTAGATGGATATTATTGCTGCAAGAATTTAATTTGGAAGTAAAGGATATGAAGGGTACTAAAAACCAAGTAGCGACTCAATTGTCTAGGTTAGAGAACAATAATATTTGTCATGACATAATGGATATTCAAGAGGATTTCCCTGACGAGAAAATTTTAATCGTCGCGGCAATGCCGTGGTACGCTAACATAGTTATCTTTCTTGTTAATTGTATTATGCCTCCATATTTATCTAACCAGGGAAAGAAAAAATTCAGACATGATGTACTTCACTATTACTAGGATGAACCATTCCTATTCAAGCAGTGTGGAGACCAAATCATCCGAAGGTATGTCCCCAAAGAAGAACACAAGGAGATCTTATTTCATTGCCATACATCCCTGTGTGGAGGGCACTTTGGTGGAACAAGGACTGCTGTAAAGGTCCTCCAATCCAGTTTTTACTGGACCAACTTATTCAAAGATGCACATGACTTCTACAAGTCATGTGATTGTTTCCCGTGCACTAGGAATATATCGAAGAGAAATGAGGTGCCATGCCAAAACATTTTGGAAGTTAAACTCTTCGATGTATGAGGGATCGACTTTATGAGACCCTTCCCATCATCCTTTGGTGATCTATACATACTCTTGGAAGTAGACTATGCTTCCAAATAGGTTGAAGTCATGCCCACACCTCGCAATGACTCCAAGACTGTGCTAAAATTCTTGTACAAAAACATATTCACGCGTTTTGGAGCACCATGAACAATTATCAGTGATGAAGGTACTCATTTCGACAACAAATTAATTGACAAGGCATTGAATAGATACGGGGTGCGCCATAGAATTGCCATGACATACCATCCCTAAACTAATGGGCAAACTAAGGTCTCCAATTGTGAGAAGGTGGTTAACCCAAGGAACAAAGATTGGTTACCGAAGCTCGATAAGGCACTGTGGGCCTACCGCACAGCATTCAAAACGACATTCAAAATGTCCCCATTCAAGTTAGTCTTTGGTAAGGCATGCCATTTGCCCGTAGAATTGGAAAATAAAGCTTTTTGGGCCATCAAGAAACTAAATATGGATGCATAACTTGTTGGAGAGAGAAGATTGTTGGAGCTAAATGAAATGGACGAATTTAAAGCTCAGGCATATGAAAATGCCCGCCTTTACAATGAAAAGAAAAAAAGATGGCATTATAGAAAAATTTTGCCTAGGCAATTTTTTCCTTAACAAAAAGTACTGCTATATAATTGAAGACTCAAGCTGCTCCCAGGCAAGCTGAAGTCTAGATGGTTAGAACCGTTCGTAGTACATCAAATGCATAGCCACGACGTAGTAGAAATCAAGAACTTGGATTATGAGTCTACCTTCAAAGTGAATGGTGAATGACTCAAGACGTACAATGGAGCACCCATTTTGCGTTATAACTCGATGTCGATACTCAATGATGCCCAACAGTTTACTCCTATTTCCTAAACAAATTTTGTTTCCTAGGCAACACATGGAGCAGCAAGGGTATATATGGAAGTATAGGGTTCAGGCTCACACATGAATAAAAGTTAAACCCTAAAATATTAGGGTTGATGACACTTTTGAGAGGGAAACAAATATCTTTCCCATTATTTTTTGTCAACTCACATATCTTCCAGTTTAATACTGTATCTCATTTCCCTTGAACATTTTACCAATTTACCCTCAAGAAACTGCGCACTACCTACATTTTCCCTCCAAAACTGCTTACCTCTATCTTTTACCTTTCACTATTTCTTTTCACTTTATTCTCCATATTTTCTTTTATTATCTTTGAGTTTTCAACCTCTTAAAACTCTCCATAGCTACCGTAAAAATAACTTACTTTCTCCATTAAATCTGTTGACCAAACATAAGTGGGATAAATTCATTGAAAACCCAAACGCGGCCTCATCCCGACACATTGTGTATGCTAGATATAAATCCATCTGTTTCACTCCCTCGGCCTTAAACCTCTACCTTAAGCTTGACAAGGTGGAAAATCACCATAAAATATTTATTGTCGAGGCAGATTCAGCGACATATGATGGTGTGCTGGAGGATTTATGTTCTAGCTAGGTGATGTTTGAAGGGAATGCTCCCAAGCAAAAGCATGTGGATCGCTGAGCCCTTAGGTCAGTCACCAAACTGTGGAACCACTTTTTGAAAGGCAAGCTGATACCTACCTTGTATAACACGACAATATAGGTGAGGTGCTTAATGCTACTCAACTCAATCATCTACAGGCATACAATTGACGTGGGCGAGATAATTTTTGAGCAGATTCACGAGTGTCCAAAGTGGACCCGAGGTAATCTACTTTTTTCCCAATTTAGTCACCGCTTTATGTAGGAAGAAAAAGGTCCCTGAGGAGCCTTTTGAGGAATTTATCAAGTAGAAGGTAGGCATCACCAAAAAGAAGATGCCTAAGCTTATGATTTTTAATGATAACACTCTATACGAGGCCTGGAGCGAGGAGCCAAATCAGTTGTCGCGACAAGAATGGAAACCATGGTCACATCCACTCGAGAGACACGGGAATAGTTGGAACGTTTAGAGGGTCACATGTAGACCTTCTTCAAGCATGTCAAGGCGCAAGATGCCCAGATGAATTCTTTCTTCAAGGAACTGCTTTCAATTACCAATAAAGACCTGCCACCCTTTCCAGATGAAATCCTATTGCAATCGGTCCCTATAAGCGATAATACATTTTTTCCTCATCACAACATGTTCCACCCGAGTCCCCAATGGATGTCACTCCTATTTCCACACACGTTTCCCCCTTCTACAAACAAGTTCATGACCAAACCGATGACTATCTTAGCTCATCCTCATCTTCTTTCGAGCACACTCAAGAAATCTCGCCGGAATGTTTTGATGATGACAATTTGGCCCCGACCACAGATTTTATTATCCCAGTCCCTGACCAACCTACTCTTGACCAAGCATCTGAACAATAACCAAATCTCAATGCTATATCAGTTATTAACCCTGAAGTAAGCCAATGATAAGACATCTCTGTTGAACCCTCACGCACTGAGGAGATACCATCACTAGCAATTATCCCGAGGACAAGGCATCATGTCAAGTGCACAACGAGTCATATCACTATTCTATATCCACCTGAGCTTTCTTTAGATGACACTGGATCCAAAACCTTCTCCTCTCAAACGACGCAGAACCTGCGCGTCCAACCGAGACTCTCCACTACAATAAGGTACCATTGTTGCATTTGAATTTGTATTCGCATGATTAAGTAATTTTCCTTGCATTCATATTCATGCATTGATGATAATGCACCCTCAAGTTTGAGGGAGGTGTTGTACTCTATACTTTAGAAAATTGCATTTGATAATAATTGATTGAAATATATTTTTTGTCATGGCATGAGTTTTATTAGGATAGTTGTTGGAATAAGTTGAGGATGTCCAATGATAAAAGCAGATTTTATTGCCTAGGCCAGAATTATTTCACATGACTGTTGAAGGATAGAGCCTATCCTAGGACTTGATGTTGTGATCTTGTAATACGATTGTATGTTTTCTATGCTTAAAGTGCTTAGAAAATTTTTAGGGTAGAAATTTTTATGCGTCATGGAATTAAATGATTGAAAAGATTTTGTTAAACTCCTTAATGTTTTGAATTGTGTTGAATTAAAAATAAATGCCTTGGTATAACTGTAGAGGGACAATCCTCTATGTGTTGGCATAACCTAGAAAACTTCTTAAATAAATGGTTGCCTTAGCATATGAGTGAATGAAAGTAGTCACGAGATGACTCTACCTGACTAGTTTGGGGGTGGAAGGCATACTCCCTTTCACCTAGAGTGTGGGATGGTATGTGTGATGAGCTGACTCCCCTTGGGTAGTTTGTTTAAAAAAATAAAAAATAAAAAAATGACAACACAAACTATGAAGTTACATGTTGAATAAATAAAAGTGAAACTGTTCTTAGTGAATTATTTGATGCTGTGGCAAAATAGAAGAACTTACTTAGGAGTTTTCTAAATACGTTAAAGCATAGAATAGATACAATCACACACACACACTGACAAAGAGTCTTGACCTAGGGAAATGTTCTTAACTTCTCGTACAATCTAGCATGTTGAGGCTAAAACTTTTGCCGAGGGCTGAAATTTTTAAACCACATGATTGTCCTAATTTTTACTTTGCCATGACAGTTAATCTTTTTACCGTTTGTTATCCATTGCTTGAGGACAAGTAATAACTTAAGTTTAAGGTTGTGATAATTCCATAAAAGATAGTGTTATGGGTCTTTTTACTTAAGTTATTGTTTGCCTAAAAGCCATTTTTCATAACATTTTAGTTGCATATAGTTGCATGTAGTATACATTTGCATGTGGTGGATAAGTTTTGTCAAGGTAAACTTTATTTGGTTTAACTGATGCTGCTGAAGAGGGATGTTGTTTGTTGGTTGTGTTGATGTAGGAAATAAAGAATGAGGAATTTATTTTCTGAGACAAAGGAGTTCTCCAGGGCTAGAGAAACACAAGAAGACGACAATGATGAAAATATTTTCTTGCCAAGGCAAGATTTATCTTGCAAGTCTGACATGGCACAACAGAACTCCTGACGTCACTTGCCCAGCTTCATCCTCACGTGCAATCATGCTCTCATCAAGGAAATTGACCACTTTAAGCTACTATGTCATTTATAAAATGGGTATGTCAACGAGGGTATTTAGGGATTTTCCAAGGGCACTAAACCCTAGAAATTCCCACTATAAATACCCTATTATAGCTTTTCAAAAGGCTACGTAATCAAGGATAGAATATACCTTAGGCTTGGAGTAAGCGGCTGCAACACTCTACTTTTCCACCGTTCCCACTCGACAACCCTTGGTGACCTCCATAGCCAATTTTCATCAGAGCAACGATCATGCCCTCGAGAGAGGCTGGCCGCTGGAGAAGGCATGGTGGTGGCCAGAATATCACGACAGAGCTCTTATTTTGGGAGTTTTTCTTTCTTTGTTCTTTTTTTTCATATCATGTTAAGGGTTGTACTTAAAGAATGATTTTTGGATGATATTCACCGCACCATGAACTGTTTAACTTGGTGTTGGTTACTGTTTTGTTGAAAGGTTATTTGCTTGTTAATGAATGATGCAATTTGTTTATGCTAAGTGTTGTTTTCTTCATTGTTTAAATATTTTTCCTTGACCCTGTAAGAGCTTTTGAGAGATTACCTGGTTGCACGACAAAACATTCTTAGACTTTGTAAGAGCTTTTGAGAGAATGTCATTTCTCAAGGAATCGATGCCTAATATCGAGAGAGTTACGGTAGATCTACGTGAACAACATAACTAATCCGGGATGGTGAGGGTCTAATCTGCCTTAGAGATAAGGAGAGGATTTCATTCGACTAAAAGGGGTAAATACTTGAGTAAGATATGAAAAGACTACAATTTATGCTGAGGGGTATTGCCACAACAACAGTTTGATAAACCAAGGGTTGTAGCTCACACCGAGTAGTATTGTTGTAGCAACCGTCCTTGAATACTCTAGTAATCCTGTCGTGTAGCCTAAGCATAGCACACTAAATCATTCTTAGCGTAAAATAACTTTTTGCCATAGAAAAACCAACCTAAGTGCTCCGTAAGAAGTTTGATTATGTGAGGTTTTTCTAAATATATCAAACTCAACATTTTTATTTGCTTAGACAACTTTTATTTGTTTACCTTTGCATATTTTTATTGCCTCGACCAAACTTTTCTGCACACCACACTTTACAATATTTCCTGCCTTGACAATACTTTTCCATCTGTTTATACCATTTAATCTCGTTTGCTTTCCTTTTTGACTAGAATAGTATGACTAGCTTGTGACACCTAGTTCTAGCTATAGCAAAACATAAAAAATTCCCACCAATCCCTGCGGAGACGATACTCAACTTACTAATATATTACTTGCATTGGTTGTGTACACTTGCACAAATTTACTTGCCTTAGCATATAAATTTACAAGCGATCAATGTAGTTTGAATGTCTTTGGAGCTTCTCCGATTTTTTCCTCTTACTTGAATATGTAAGAACATATGAAAATTATTCAATGTAAGGATAATTATTTTGTTTAATGACTGTTCTTATATGAATTCAATTTTATGATTCATTTTTATAAATCATATGTCTCAAAAAAGTATAAATAAAAAACCTACACATGTGCAAAACAACCAATAAGAACCAACAAATTTGCAAAACAACTAATACATTTGCATCTTCATTTGCAAAACAACTTAACATTTCATAAGTACCTTAATATTTCATAATACTTAACAAAATACCAATGAAATTCACTTATCCAATACACATTATGACATACATCTTCAAATGTCATTCAAACAACATCTTCAACCTTCAACGCCATTTCAAAAATCATCAACAACCTTCGACACCTGCCTATTAATAACTTACCCTATCTTGAACGTTTAATACCCAGAAATCATTCACAGAAAATGCAAGTAAGAAAAACCAAACATACCAAAGTAAAAATCCAAAGAATTCTTTCATTCCTTCTTTTCTTCTCAAGTGCCCTAATGTTTCTGAGAAGATCAACCATAATCGACTTCAGACGTGGATTTATTGGTGGTTATACAATTGAAACAAATTACAAGCCTTGCGCCACTTATTCTCATAGTTACTACTGTCGAAAAACCATCTTCTAGGGTTGTCATCCGACCATGCCTTCTTTAAGACCGCCAGAATTCCACACCTACAGATCAAAATGGAGTTTTCATACTTTGCTTCCATCTCATTCAGCCTCTCCTCCTTTTTCACGTTTATAGTTAGGGATTTTGATCCCAAATATTTATATTGACCCAAGAAACACTATTTAATTATATTTGTTCACATATCCTACGTGGTCAATATGATTGGCCCTTTTAATATTAAAAAATTCCACGTCAGTCAGCCGTTACAGATTAAACGGTCGAATGACAAAAAAGTTCAATGTCTAAAGTTCAGTAAGCAAATTTAAAAAATTAAAAGTACGGTGAGTGAAATAGGAGAGAGAATAAAGTTCAATGAGTAAACGTGTAATTTACCGTAATAGCAAATAAAAGGATAGAGATGCAAAGCAAAAAACTAATAATTCCGCCGTTGGTGTACACGTTGTCCCATTTTATTACACGTGATTCCATGATTTCAAGTTGAAGTAATTCTTTATATATTGTTCCGTCATAATTATTTTTCGAAATAACAATATTTATGGTAACGTCTTCGTAAACATGTATGAAAGGTTCAATTTTTTTCTTCTTATTTTTCTGTGCTGTTCGTGTTTATATATATCCATATTTTTCATATGTAAAAGAGAAGATATCAGATTTTTTTACGTGTCTCCATGTAGACGACAAGTATTTCATGTATTTTCTTTTATGCAAGGTACAAATTCATTTTTTTATATTTTAAAACAAAATTAAATCATTAGTATTTTTTTCAAATAAAATAGATAAAAATTTAAAATTTTTAAAGATGTAATTGCACATCGAATATTTGTTTTATCAATCTATGATTTCAAGCATATAAGTATAATATAATTAATATAAAATAATATATATATATATATTATATAACATAAATGAATATATACAAATGAATAAATATACACAAGTACAGTAGCTTTTAACTCTAATAATAAAAAACTGGTATAGCAGTTATTAGGAAAATGGGAATTTTACACGTGGGGGTTGGGGTTGTAAAATATATAATAACAACGCATTAAATCAAACAACCAAGTATTGATAAGAAATATAATTGTGGTATTTTTATAAACACAATACATCAAAACTGTTCTACAACGATGTTTTCAGCGGCGTTTTTATAGTAAACGCCACTAATTTTAATCATATAGCGACGTTCACACTCCAAACGCCACAAAATATTAATTTTAGCGGCATTTTGACTAAAACCACAATAGAGTAGGACTTTAGTGGCGTTTTCATAGACACGCCGCAATAGGTTCATCCATAGTGACGTTTTCCCAACAAACGCCGTTACGGAGTAGTGCTTTAGCGGCGTTTATATAAAAATGCTGCAATATGGTTCATCTATAGTGGCATTTACAACAAACGCCAATATAGAATAGTACGTTAGCGGCATTTTTATACAAACACCGCAATAGATATAATCTATAGTGTCGTTTTTTTTCAACAAACGCTGCAACATAGTTGTACGTTAGCGGAGTTTTTATCAAAACACCGCTAAAGAGTCATACGTTAGTGGCGTTTTTAAACAAAAAAAGTCGCTAAAGTTTAAAGTTTACATTTTTTTCATTCCCGCTCCCTCCCTTTCTAAAAAATCAAAATGTTTCATTTTCTCTCTTCCCGATCCGTAACATCGATCAACCGCGTGAAGGCACCTTCTCCACCAAGGGTTTGTCACATAGAGATTGAAATCACCATTATTCCTCCATCTGTTTACATCAGTAACCATGGAGACAGAAATATGCATATCCTCCATGGAGTTTAAAGTTCAAGAGTTGCTGAAAGAGGTCCATCTCCATCATTCTCTTGAACTAACTAAGCTAGTCGATGATACCATTGTCGCCATCAAATTTTCCCTAGATAAAATTCCTGAAGATCTTCAGGTATTTTAATTCTTTTTTTAATTAGTTGTTTTACCCCCATCCACTTTCAAAGGGTTGACTTTGTTCCCCTCTCAAATTATTATGGCGGCATTTGGTTTGAGGTATATTACATTACCAGGGGGAATGAAATGGCATTCCCCTGTTTGGTTCGCAAACATTCCAAACCCTGGTAATAAGTTATTCCCAACAGTGATATTTTGGGGGTATATTAGCGGGAATGTGATTCCCCCTTCTCTTAGGTATTGTTACATTCCCGGTGTTTTTGACTAAAATACTCTTAATTTTTTTTCATATAAAGGGTTTAATTTATGATTTTTAGAGGCATTTTTTTATCAAACGCCGCAAAATAGTAATACTTTAGTGGCGTTTGTGTAAAAACGCCGTAAAAGAATAGGAATTTTATGACTTTTTTATGTAAACGCCGCGATAGAGTAGCACTAAGAGGTGTTTTCATTCAATCGCCGCTATAGAGTTGAACAATAGTGGAGTTTTTTTAGTAAACGCCGCGATAGTGTAGCACTATAGAGGCGTTTGTAAAAGGTTTATGAAAACCCAAATTTTTTTCAATTGCCCGAGCCCTAATTTGTTCATCACTTTCGATCCTTCATCAGTTCTCTTTGCTGTTTCAGTATCATTTTCAGCAAATCGGGCTTGCAGTGGCCGCCATTCACGCTGTCGGTCCCAGCATCACGCCATCAGTCACGACTCTCGCGCCTCCATCAATCCACAACGCTCAATATCAGGTACGCCTTCTCTTTACCCTGGGAGGTCTGAGCCGAATTAAATATATCTATCCATATATATTGTGTTTATTTTTAACTTAAAGCATTAAGTGTTGTAACCTCGACTTTTACGTCGCAAGCTTTGTTGAATTCTAGCAACTATTTAATTCATAAAACGTCCCTGCTCATCATGCTGATTTTGGGTTTGCGGGTATACAATATTTTTAACTTTTTTGGTTGTGTAGTCTCTGGGTTTGTTTGTTTGAATGTTTGCCCATCTTTCTGTGTACACGAATATGGTGTTTGTTTCTTTCTGCTGTAACCTTCTTCCCTTTCTATATGTTATCTTCAAGTTATCTGAGTCGTGCAATTTTTTTCTTTTTTCATGATTGTAAAATTGATCCTTGTGAATGTGAAGTCATTCCAGTTCACATTGTGGCATTAATTTATCGTCTGGTGTAGCACCAGTGGTGGGTATATAACACACTATTTCTATTTGTTTTGTTACTGCATTGGGCAAATGAAAACTCCTGTAGAAATGAGTGAAAGACATCACACATCTTTTATTAATGGGAATATGCCATTTCTTTTATTAGTATGAGGTGAGTATAAGGTAGCATTTGTTCAAATATATCTCGATCAATTGATAATAAATACACGCACTTTATAGATGCAGTTACTCGAACTTGGAATCTCCATTTTACTACTAAAGTTGTTCAATGGATTATGTATAGCGTTAAAGATTTGTAAACCAGAGTATACAAATGATGTTATAAGATTGACTTACACGTATATTTGTATGGTTTGGATTAAAGTTCATATTAAGCGTTTTCAAATTGATTTAAAAATGATATTACTTCATTTAGTTCATTTAATAAAAATGTTTGACTTGATATAATCAAACTTATGGTATTGTACTCAAATACCCATTCTACCGTGACTAGTTTGCATATTGGCTATTGCATTTGCTTGTTGCTGACACTTCACAAACTCGAATTGTATAAATGTCTCAAAATTTTAAATTATTTATATTACTTCACTTATACTTTATTTAATTATTATTGTTTGATAAAATTTTATTTGACATCGAATTGTTATCATTTTAATATTTGAACGAAATTATTTATATTTGGACTATACATCCTAATTGAATAGAAGTGTTACATCCTGATTGAATATAAAATTACCATGTTTTATTTATTTAAAATTTAAAAAAACCATGTCTCAAAAATGTACTCAAAATAAAAAGGACACGTTGTAAAGTCATAATACGGCTTCTGTTTGCTGAGTTTTCCTTAATGGCTGGTAGATATAATAAATATGCATTTTGTATCATTAGGGGGAATATTAACGAGTTTTTATTAGGGGGAAAGATATATTAGGTAACCTCCCTTGGTTTGTTGTGTTGTAATCTAGTTCTTGAAGTCTGTAATTTTGACAAGTGAAGATTACAAAAATTACAAGGATTGGCCTAGGTCAAATTAGTGACATATGTCTTTGCAGTTCTAAATTATACTTTTGATAATTACGTTCATCCACTTAAATATGCATTTTGTATCATTAGGGGGAATATTAATTTTTTTATTACTTGAATTCATTATTTTGGCAAAATAGGTCTAATTGAGTATAAGTGATTAAAATCAATAATTCATCCGTTTCTCTCTTCCTAGCTGCTATTTGAGTTGAGCATCTCGAATTTAATTCGTTTTGTGAGGAACTCGTTTGTCAGGAAACAAAGGTAATCTTCTCTCCATTATACTTTTGGGTTATTGTTTTTCTTTATTTCTTGAACCTTTCTCACATTGAACAAAGGTAATCAACTTTTTTTTTAAGTTCTTCCTGCCTCTCTCTTTAAGAATGAAACATGAGTTTGTTTAGATCTAAATGCTTGATTTCTATGAAACATTAGTGAAAGTGATTAGTTCTATACTATGCAGTTGTATATATGCACCCTTATAATTTTTATAAAATAACAGAGATACACTTGCTCCCATAACATTTTATCAATTTAAAAGTTTTATAATTTAGGAGTAATTAGTTATATACTATGCAATTATTTTTATGCACTAAATCCGATAGTTTAATGCTTATGTTTAGGTTCTAACTTTCTCTATAATATTAGCAATTAACATTTGAAATTAAAACTCTAGGAATACGAAATGGATAAGAGTTGGATGGATTTCTCAAGGGTAAGCGTCGAATATCGAAATGGAGTCGAAAACTTTCTAAATTTAGCTTTTGTGAATGCAAGCCAAGAGAATATGATTCTTTTTCCCTTGTAAGAAGTGTGTTAACATTAATTGGCACATTCGTGAAGTTGTGTACGAGCATCTAGTTGTTTTTGGATTTGTTCAGGGGTATAGAAAATGGATATTTCATGGAGAGTTTATATCAAGTAGATCTTCTTCCACAAGTTATTCGAATTATCTTGCAACTTCTCACCATCCAACTGTTAGAGAATATGAAATGGAAGGGATGTTACGAGATGCATTTAATATGCACAATCATCATCAGTCTGTTATAGAAAATGATTGTGACAATGATGTTAATGATTTCATTGAGATGGGAAGAAGTGCATGTGATGAAGAGCCAAATGGAGAAGTGGCAAAGTTTTATAAGTTGTTGAATGAAATGAATGAACAACTTTATGAGGGGTCAAAATTTTCAAAGCTTTCTTTCTGGATTCGTCTTTTCCACTTAAAATGCTTGGGAGGGTGGACTGGTAACTCTTTTACACAATTGTTGTAGTTATTAGGAGAAGTGTTTCATTTTGCAAAAATCCCTCAATCATGCAAAGATATGAAGAAAATGATAAAAGATTTGGGTCTTGGATATGACAAAATTCATAGTTGTTCGAATGATTTTATGTTGTATTGGGGTGATCGAAAAAATCAGGAGTCTTGTCATGTATGCGGAAATCTCAATGGATGACTAGGGACGCATAAAATATGAGTGAGGATGAAGCTCAAGCATGATCAAGAAAGAAACCGGTAAAGATTATGCGATATTTTTCTCTCATACCTAGGCTACAAAGATTGTTTATGTCCTCCAAGACTGCTGAGTCTATGAGGTAGCATCATGATGGTAGAACCGATGATGGATTATTATGGCATCATGTTAATTATTTAGCTTGGAAGTTATTTGACAACAAGTATCCAAGTTTTGTGAGAGATCCTCGAAAAGTCAGGCTCGATCTTGCAACTGATGGGTTTAATCCATTCAAAATCATGAGTACTTCGTATAGTACTTGGCCTGTTATACTTGTTCCATTCAATTTGCCTCCGTGGATTTGCATGAAACAGTCATCTTTTATGTTATCCATGATAATCCCTGGCGAGAAAGGCTCCAAAAATTATTTTGATATTTACATGCAGTCACTAATTGAAGAGTTGAAAAGGTTATGGGAAGGGGTCAAAACATATAATGTGTTGAAGATGAGAACTTTAATTTATGCGAGACTTTATTATGGACAATTAATGATTTTCCTGCGTATGCAAATTTATCTAGTTGGAGTACCAAAGGTCGTTATGCTTGTCCTTGTTGTGCTATACAAACATGTTTGAAGTGGTTGTATAACGGAAAGAAGTTCTCTTATATGGGATATCGTCGGTGGTTAGCTGATAATCATAGATTTAGATGTCAAAAGAATATGTTTGATGGTGATAAAGAGTTTCGAAAAGCTCCTGACCAAACAACCGGTCTGATATTATCCATGTTTGAAAAATATCAATTTTACTTATGGAAACATGAATCAACCAACTAATACACGATCAAAGAAAAAGGCAAAGTAGGTCAATGAAGAGCTTGAAGTTGACCAACAGAGTGATGATGATTCTGATGAAGAGGATGATCCAAATGAGGTAGACTTGTGGAAAAAGAGGAGTATATTCTTCGAGTTGCCTTATTGGAAGAATAAATTTTTAGACATAATCTTGATGTAATGCATATTGAGAAGAATGTTTGTGAGAATATTATCGGGACAATTCTGAATGATGGCAAAAATCTAAAGTAATCTCAATAGCGACTTGACTTAGTCGACAAGGGATTCGCATGATCTTCATTCGCAGTTACATCTAATGGAAATATTCTTTTCGCCTTCTATTTTTCTCTTTCGAAGAAAGAAGAGTGTTTTGCACGATGTTGAAGGATATAAAGGTCCTAGATGGGTATGCATTAAATATATCTCGATGTGTCAATGTTAAATATTGAAGACTTTATTCTTTAAAGTCACTTGATTATCACATATTAATGTAAGATTTACTGCCAGTAGCTGTACGTGGTTGCATGTCGAGTAAGGTGACGTCTTGTATCATTGAACTTTAATATAATGAAAGCCATATGTGAGAAAGTTCTGATGGTTGAAGAACTTGATAAACTAAAAGATCGAGCCGCCTTGACTTTATGCAACTTGGAGAAGATATTTCCGCCTTCATTCTTCACAATTATGGTGCATCTGGTAATTCATCGTCCTCACGAAGCAAGAGTTGGTGGACCGATTTTCTATCGATGGATGTACCCTATAGAGAGGTGTTAATTGAATTATATCTTTCAAATGACTAGTGATTATACCTTTTAATAAAATGCATTTACATAATATGTTGTTTTGTGTATAGGTTCTTGGGAAAGTTGAAGTCTTACTGTCGTAATAAGCGTTATCTGAAAGGATCAATTGCTGAAGGGTATTTAGTAGAGGAATGTATGACATTTTTCTCTAGATATTTGGAAGATGTTGAAACAAGATGGAATAGTCCAAATAGAAATGATGTGTTTAGTATTAATGACTTACCTCAACATTATTTGTTTGGAAGTTATGGTCAACCACTAGGAAGTTGAAATGCACACTTAGATGACACGTCTTTGGTACAAGCACACCGATATGTTCTTTTCCATCACGATTCAAGATCCCTTTCACACGTAAGTCTTTTGGACCCAATACTAATGAAATTTCTTAATATTTTATATTATCATTATTAACGACACAATATACTTTATAGTGAGTTTTAAAGAATCTTGAGATCTCGTGCACGCTCCCAAAGATTACATCAGCGAGAGATACATAAGTTATTCACAAAAACTTTTCATGAATGGTTAGGCCATATGGTAAGCAACTAAATCATTCCACATAGTAATATATAGTCTTGCTTTTTATATCGACATCAATGCAATTAATCACCATTCATGTGTAATAGGTTGGGAGTGGGAGAGAAGTTAGTGAAGATGTTAAATGGCTTTCTCAAGCTCCGAATAGAATAGTTAAAAGATATAATGCCTTCCTCATTAATGGGTTCAGGTTCCACACGAAATCTCTTGAGAGATTAAGGAGGACACAAAATTGTGGAGTTGTAGTTACTTCTTTAACTACAAGTTATGCTAGTGTCAGGGACAATAATCCTTTGGAGGGAGATGCTAATTATTATGGAATTCCTAAGGACATTATTGAGTTAGATTATTATGGAAAATAAAAGGTTGTGTTGTTTCGGTGTGACTGGGTTGATGTAAACAGTAATTGAGGCATAAAAAGAGATAAATTTGGTTTTATAATGGTGAATTTCTCTCGATTAATTCACATTGGTCAACGATTGATGGATAAACCATATGTATTTTCTTCTTAAGTGAAACAAGCTTTTTACTGTCACGATCCAATGGATGACTTGATAGACATAGGGCATGGAAGTAGAGATGACATTGAAACAAGATCAGAATATTTACCTCTAGTAGCACAAAACTTAGATGAAACTATCACTAATACAACACAATTTCAACGGGTTCGAGATGGCGTTGATGAAGATATTTATGACAACTGATATTACATAAGAATGTCGTAAGATTTTATATCTTAATTAATTAATTTATAATGTTATAACTTTTAACATGTTGTCTTCAATATATTCATTAATTAAACCGTTTTCTTACTAAAAATGTCGTTTGTTTATTACAGATATCATGCCGAGGAGAAAAATAAGTGATTTGCGGATTGTTCGAGCTTCTGAAGAGCATGAACAAATAAATAATGAGGAATCGAATGATGTTGACTCTTCGGAAGTTCCTATAACAGTTGAAGAAGCTGTAGAAATTCAAGCTAATGTTTGAAACTTTATTTAATAGTTTGTTCATTTTGAAAACTTACATTTAATAATTTCTTATATAGTTGAAAATGTTGGAATACACAAGACTAGAGGACATACAACGTTGAAGGAATTATACCAACTTCCTCCAGGGCACCGTGTCAAAGTTTCAAGAAATGATATAAGTCAACTTATTGGCCTAAAAGCACGTTTTCTATCCGGTTGCTTAGGCAAAGTTGGACGTAATCCTAATATTTTACCGATCAATTATGAGTCATGGCGCGAAATGCCTAATAGTAACAAAAACCAGGCTTTGGATTTTTTTAAGGTAATAATGTCATTATAATAGATACTCTATAGCAATTTAATAATAATTTATAGTTACTTTGAACACTTATGTGTTGTATAGGAGAAATTTTCTTTAGAGGTCTCTGATGATTATTTGAAGCAATCGTTAGGGAAGAGATGGAGAGACCACAAGAGCTCATTAAAAAAAATACTTCAAGAATGATCTCAGCCTTGAAAAGAAGCTACAAACTGTCCCACATGGAATGCTCAGGTATCAATGGGAAGATACAGTTAGATTTTGGAGTTCACAAAAAGGACATGTATGACTTATTTTTCAAAAATACTTTTAACGAATTATAATATTGACTTTATAAGTGGTTGTTTGAAATTGTAGGACCGAGAGAATATTGGTGTTGCTAGCAGGCAACAACAAAAGTTTACTCACACGGCTGGATCGAAGAGCTTTGGTTGTATAGCTAATGACGAGGAATTATAGATTATTCACATAGTTATTTGTATTCTATGTACATACAAACTCAAATTAATTATATTATGGTACATTGTAGGAATACATATGGTTCTAAATTTGGCCGAATCAAACTCTTCGACATGACACATAAAAAAGGATGACACTCATATGACTGCTGAAGCTGCATAAATTATGGTACATTTATTGAATAGAGGATTTGAATTATGTTTTATTTATATCTGTAGTATGACTTTTTTATTTGAATTAATTATTTACTTTATTATAAGGAAAAATTAAGGGAGAAAAGGGTGGAGTATGAAGCTACGGCTTTGAGTCATGGTCTTGTTAATGTGATGACACTGAAAATCAAGCTATTAATGACGTTTTAGTTCCTAAAAGATATGGTCGGGTTCCCTGTCAAGGATCATTCGTTACTCCCACCAAATATTTTGGATCCAGTTCATCTCAGTACATGTCATCACAGTCTCAGTCTTCCCAATTAGAAGTTAGTAATTTAAAACAAAAGTTGGCTGAAATGGATCAACAAATGGCTAACATGAAAGTCAAAAATGAAGTGAGGGAAGCAGCAGTAGCAGAGAGAGAAGTAGGAGAATAAGAGAGAGAAGCATCATATCAGCAGAAATGTAAATAATTTGAAAATCGACTAGAAGCTATGATGCATATGATATAGAAAACGCAACCTCAAAATCCACAATCGTAGGTCTTATTTATGTTATATGTTTTGTTAATGTTACTAAACAATGTTCAACTGCATTACTATGACGTTAATGTAAACTTTCTTACTATAATGATTTGATGTTGGTTGTTATGGAATAGAGTTGTTGTATAGATGTCATGTTTGTTGGATAATGGAACAGGTTGAAAAAAATAGATTTGGGGTAATTGAAGAAAAAAATAAATTGTTGTCAATTATGTGTTCATTAGCGGCATTTGTAATAAAAAACGCCGCTAAATAACACAAACAATACCAACATTTTACATAAAAATGCCACAAAAAGTTTAGATAATTTGCGGCGTTTGTATAAAAAAAGCCACTATATACCATAACTTTTACGGCTTTTGTATCCGAAAAACGCTGCTAAATATCTTAACCTTTTGCGGCGTTTATAAAAATGGCGCTATAGATATAGACATTTTGCGGCGTTTGTATCCAAAAAATGCCGTTATATATCTCGACATTTTGCGGCATTTGTTATCTCTTCACCTACTACGGCGTTTGTTATCTTTTCACCTTTTGCGGCGTTTATAAAAATGCCGCTATAGATATAGACATTTTGTTATCTTTTCACGCTAAAAGTAAAAAAAACGCCGCAAATGCTCTTTTTTACTGTAGTGACATATGTTTATCGATTGATTACTTTAATTATATATTATAATAATTTGTTATATTTGATTTTTTATTTAGCTTATGAAGATTTGAATTTTCGACTTCAATTAAAGGATTAGTGTCTTGATTAATCGATAATTGGTAACATAATTATAGTTAAGGATGACCATTTGACCTAAACTAATGTTTCTACTCGAATCAATCCTATCCTATAAGATCGATTCTTTTTTTTTTTTTGAAATAAGTTTCATTAGATTTAGGATAAAAAATCTCACCATATATGAGAATATTATAATTATTCTGGATTAGTGTCTTGATTAATCGATAATTGGTAACATAATTATAGTTAAGGATGACCATTTGACCTAAACTAATGTTTCTACTCGAATCAATCCTATCCTATAAGATCGATTCTTTTTTTTTTTGAAATAAGTTTCATTTAGATTTAGGATAAAAAATCTCTCACATATATGAGAAAATATTATAATTATTCTCAAATATTTAAGGATAATTATAATAATTTTACTCTCTCTTTAGTTTATCAAATAAAAGTAAGAATCATACATAAATCTGTGTCAGATGTATATTTTTATGCAAAAGATGTTTTGATTTTTATTAATTTTATTTGAATAAAATTATCCAAATAATATTTTAAAAAATATTTTCTCATATAAGGGTTGAGAAAATTATATTCTCATCTAGTGTGGATGTTACTGTGTCACATGGAAGACGTCTTAATGATTTAGTGACTTCTAGAAGATGCTTGGATGACCTGACGATTTCTAGAAAACATATTTCGAAAGTCATTAAGTGATTCAAATATTATTCATTGAACATTATAACATTCACTTTAGATGAAAAAAACGACATTATAACACTTTAGATGATGTTTCTTAAGTGTGTTCACAACAGTTTAATCGTTTTATTTATTTTGAATAACTCCATATTTTAAATTTATTTTATCAATGTGAATAATAATTAAGATATTCAAATTCATAAACTTGATATACATATTTAATCAATTTTAATTTTAAATATCAATATCTCAAAACTAATGAAATATTATACTGTCGGTACTAGGCAGTACAAAGAGTAAAAGATGAAAGCATAACGCCGCCTATGATTGTGAGGACTTAGGAGTATGTTGCGGAAACTCAAGACATCTCCCTTGAAAATGTGGAAATCTCTCATACACTATTTATTTTTATTGCTTGAAAAAAAAAATCAGGTAACAAATTTTTAAATGTTACGTATAAAGATAAAGTACATACAGAATCTCTTGATTATATGATATTATTTTATTAAATCTTTTAAATATTAAAAGTTATAAAATGATACGTCCATTATATGGCGTTTTGGTGAATCCAATGGCTATTAAAAGTTACAAAATGATCGTTCAACTATTTATATGTTATAAATTCATTTTTCATTACAAATTTGACGGTCATTTGAACTGGACGTTATCCTGTTAATTGAGATACGATGAAACTATATTTTAATGATGCTTTCAAGCACTGGCTTAAAGCATTATGTTTCGAGCATTGGATCAACTACATAATATAAACAGAGAGTTTATCCACAGAATATAGCTTAAATGGTTTTGAGATCAATTTTTATTATATCATAGTTAACATATTAACCTTCAGCTCAAATGACCATAAATTTTTTATAAAAAGAAGATGAGTTTAGAATATATAAATAATTAGATGATTTTTTTATAACTTTTAGTAATCGGATGATTGAATAAAATAATATTTTATAATTAAAAAATATTTATTACTTTTAATAATCGAAAAACTAAAAAATATATATATTATAATCGGATGATGATTTATGTACTTTAACTCTATATATATAATTGGATGTTTTGTTGAGAGTTAAACTCATATTTGTCATCACGTAAAAGTTCTCGTTTACTTCAAATACTTCACTTTCACGTCAATTGATTTAATCAAGTCTTCAAAATTTTCATTTGATTACTGTGATTTTATCTAAATCAAGTATTCAAAATAGTATCTTTCTAAAAATTATAAATTATTTGACAATGAACATATTCAAACACCTTTGTTTATGGATGTCGTGTCGATCAGGTACCTCTAAAGACAATAATCATCCCTTTAACCGAGGTAGTTTAATTCATCTAAGTTAAAACTGAATTAAATGGACTTTAAGTTAATTATATTAATATAATTGTGGTATTCAGGCGTAGATAACGCTAGAAATGGGGTGGGTATCTTGGTTTCCTCTAGGCTCAAGGAAAATGTAGTTGAAGTTTGTAGATATATGATGAATTAAGGTATAGAAGGAAGTGGTGAATGTCCTTTCAGTATACGCCCCACACGTTGGCCTAGGGGAGGGGGGAAAACGTTGCTTTTGGGATCAGTTAGATGATGTTATTAGGAGAATTCTGGATGACCAAAGAGTTTTCATAGGAGGAGACTTCAATGCCATATAGGTACTGCAACCGACGGTATGACGGTGTTCATGGAGGTTTCAGTTTTGGTAGTAGGAACGAGGAGGGGCATACGTTGCTTGATTTTTCTATTGCACATGATATGGTGGTCACTAACTCCTTCTTTAATAAGAGAGATTTGAACTTGATTACGTTCCATAGCGGTGGACATTGTACCCAAATCGACTACATCCTGGTTCAAAATCGGGATCGATGGGCTTGCATTGACTAAGGTTCCTGAAGAGGCATGCATCACAACACAGATTGTTGGTTTTGGTGTTCCGCGTACGCCACGGGCGGAGCACTATAGGAGGGCTAAACTTGGTAAACCAAGGATCCTTTGGAAGAACTTAATGGAGCGACACTGATGACTTTAGGAGTAAGGTTTATGTCAAACAGGTTTTGGAACTACAAACTCTAATAATGCAGATATGTTATGAAATATGGCAAATTCCATCAGAGGGTTGGCAAAAACACCCTTGGTTGTCGACATGAAAGGTCAAGGAACATAAAGAATCGGTGGTGGAACGACGAAGTCCAACTAAGGTGAAGACAAAGCAAACTTGCTTCAAGGAGTTTCTACAATGCAATGACGATGAAGAAAGATCGAGAGCTAAACAAAGATACAAGGAGGCAAAGTGGGAAGCCAAGAAAATGGTGGCTAAAGCAAAGGTTAAGGCATACGAGGAAATGTACAAGAGATTAGACACCAAGGAAGGACAAAACGACATCTTCAGGCTTGCAAAATCCAGGGAGAATAGGAAAAAGGATCTAGGTAGCATTAGGTTTATTAAGGACAACAATGGTGTTCTTTTAGTGAAAGATCATGATATTAAGAGGGTTTGGGGTAGTTGCTTCTTTGGCTTATTTAATGACGGTGCCTCTCCCTGTAGAGATAGTATCGTTGATGGGTCAGCCGACCATCATACTACGACCAATGATTGCCCTACAAGTAGGATTGGGTTTGAGGAAGTCAAGATGACTCTTAGAAAGATGGGGAGGGATAAAGCTGTCAGTCCAGATTAAATTCCTATCACTTTGTGGTTGGCACTAGGAGAAGAGGGAGTTAAGTGGTTGACCAATATCTTTAATATTATTTTAGAGACTGCCAAGATGCCTGAGGAGTGGAGAGAGTCTACGGTGATACCAATCTATAAGAATAAAGGAGATCCCCAACGTTGTGGCAACTACAGAGGTATTAAATTACTCAGCCATACCATGAAGCTATGGGAAAGGATGATAGAGGCTAGGTTGAGACAGGTTACTAAGGTTTCGGAAAACCAATTTGGCTTTATGCCAGGCAGGTCTACTACGGAGGCGATTCGTCTACTTCGACGACTTATGGAGAAATATAGGGAAAAATAGAGATCTTCACATGGCGTTCATTGACCTTGAGAAGGCGTATGATAGCGTTCCCTGCGATATGATCTGGAAGATGTTGGAAACGAGACGGATCCCATCTGCTTATATCCGGGCGATTCGTGATATGTACTGTAGATCTACTACATACGTCAGGACTATAGTTGGCGACACTGAGGCATTCCCGGTGGAAATCGGACTCCACTAGGGGTTGGCTCTTAGCCCTTACATTTTTGCCTTGATTATGGACGACATCTATTGTGCGACACTAGACAGTGTTCCATGGTGTATGCTTTTTGCTGACGACATTGTCTTAGTTGCAGAAACAAGAACTGAGCTGAATAGTAGACTGGCTAACTGGAAGACTGCTTTGGAAGAAAAAGGCCTAAGGATCAATATTGAAAAGACAGAGTATTTATGTTCAAACTTCAATGGGAACCAAAACGATGAAGATGTAGAAGTATGCATAGAAGGACACGTTCTCCCATCAAAGGATTGTTTCAAGTACCTAGGCTCTATGATACATAAAGATGGGGGTGTAGATGATGACGTTACACACCGTATAAAGGCGGGATGACTAAAATGGAGGGTTGCTACTGGAGTTTTGTGTGACAAGAAGGTGCCTCTAAAACTTAAGGGAAAATTTTATAGAATGGAAATAAGACCAACTCTACTGTATGGATCAGAATATTGGACAATCAAGAAGGATCACGTAAGGAGGATGGAGGCCGCAGAAATGAGAATGCTTCGATGGGCATGTGGTAGGACTCTGTGGGACATGATACCAAACTCTGCTATTAGGATGTCCTTGGGAGTGGTGCCTGTATCTGAAAAATTGAGGTACGAAAGACTACGGTGGTTTGGGCATGTCCTTCGGCGATAACCGTCGGATGCGGTCAGGAGGGTAGAGTCTATTACTGTCGACGATGCCAGAAGGAGAAGACGACCAAGGAGGAAGTGGGAGACTACTTGAGATCTGATTTGAAGGATTTAGCCATTACCGAGGACATGACCTCTGATAGGAAAGTATGGACACTTAAGACCAGGGTAGCTGAGTAGTACGGATCACATCAATAGGGTGTATCATCTCTGTCTTCTTTTAATTCCTTTGTAGTAATTTCCATGATTTCTACTCTTTATACGTTTCTGTCATTTGAATTTATGAAGGCTTAGAACTAGGGTAGCGGAGTAGTGTTGCCTTAGTTTAGGTTTTAACCCATTTGACTTTATTCCTTCTCGTAGCTTGCTATCGTTGACTTCTATGTATCATTCTCTTCATGTTTCCTCTTTTTAAATTTAGTCGGGTCTTACGTTTCTATCTAAATGCAGAGATTTTTAACGCATGAATTTATTTGCATGGATTACTTCCCATTCCATACGCGCATATGAAAAATGCATATGCAAACTGTTCAACTATGTATTTATTTATTTATTTATACATGTATTGCATTTTATCTCCATTTTTAATTTTATGACTGCCAGAGATCTTCCATGGAAGCTGCTATCAAACTGGCGTTGGGGGCAGCCTAGTACCCTATCTCCCCTTATCCAATTACATATGGGAATAGGGTTTTGTTGTTGTTGTTGTTTAAGTTAATTATATTACTGAGTTAAAGGTTGGTTTTTGGGCAGCTGAATTAAACAATTTATTTATTGAAGTAGGTCCAATAATAATATACAATTACTATAGAAACTACAATTATTGCCGAATGAAGAAAGTAGATTTAGATCCACCACCCAATTAAAACCTCAATTATATTTCTTACCAATCTCTGGTTGTTTGATTTAATGTGTAATTATTATCCATTTTTATAATACTAGACTTCTATTTGTATAAACTAATTTAGATAGAATATTATAAAGATTTGACAATAACAACTATCGTACTTGTGATTATTAAATTCATTTATTCAATTTATAAAATAAATAGATTTAATCTGTAAAGTTAATACTTTATCTGTAAACTCTCAATATTTCTATATTTTATAAATTTTACTTTTTTAAAAATAAAATTATATAAGAACATAATACACGAGATTACTATGTTGTATATATATTATATTATATGCTTATATTCAATAACTATTTTTTCTATGTAACACAGGATTACTATGTTTATAAATTAAAATATAGTAATTTTCAAAAGTAAATTAAAATATAGTAAATGATTTTAATATATTGTTATATTTGGATAATATAATTTGAAAATAATAATATTTTAAAAATCTAATTATAAGTAATAAACAATTAGATGCATAAAAAATTAAAGATTATATATTCTACGCAAAATGTTATCTAAAATTTAAATTTAAAAAATATATTTAGTAATTAATGATCACTAAATTACAATTCTTTGAAGAGTGGAAATATCTTTAAATTGTTTCAGTTAATTAAAAATCCTATAAATTCCAATTTTTAAAATTAATAAAACAATAATATCTTTTATAAATATATGATAAATTATATATCGACATATAATTTTTTTCAGAAAAAATATTTTAACTATAAGACACATTAAATATGAAGATGAAGCGTCTAAGTTCAGGGTGCGTTAGTGGGACTAATGTGACATGAGATTCACGTCATTGTACTCGTCTTTCTAACTGTTGACTGTTGGGTTCTCATGGTTTCTTTGCCATCGATTGATTGGCGTGGTTTTTTCAGTCACAAGATGAGAATCTAATCGTTAAGCCTTTTCGTGAGGTATTTGATGATGGGATTTCTGATTGGAAGCATGTTTTGGGGTAAAGCTTCGAAGGTTTGAGTAAGTCTTGCTGGGTCTAATTTGTATTTCTTTCGTTTTGCTGATTCTGATTCGAGGGATAAGGTTTTGAAAAGGGGCCTTAGCATGTTCAACATAAGCCATTGATCCTCCGCAAATGGAAACCAAATCTAAAGAAGCTTGAATTTGATTTGGTTAGGATGCCCGTATGGGTCCAATTGTTTAATGTTCACTTAAAGTTATATTAGAATTGGAGGTTAAGTTACCTTACTAGTTCTCTAAGGAACCACTTGTATATGGATACAATTATTGCTAATAATGAGAGATTATAATAAGCTAAAGTTTGTGTAGAGCTCATTACTGGTTGTGTTATTTTTGAGTTATGCTGTGTGATGGTAGTGTTGTCCCGATTAGGGTTGTTCTCCCTCGGGTGTCTCCTTGTTGCTTCAAGTGTGGCATATTTGGTCATAGTGATAGAACATGTATTGTTCATCATGAGAAAGGGGGTGAAGAAGGCTTGGAAACAGAAAGCTATTGTGTTGATAAGGATGTATCGATTTCTGTTCTTGTTATCGGTGAGTCTTCTACTTGTCTGAAAGGTGTTCTTGTTAATGATAAGGTTTTGAAGCAAGTTGCTGAGTTGGATAATCCATTGGGGAGTGTTGGAGTTGCTGATATAGACGTTGAGATTTATGATCATCATATCCATTTGGTTGATTATGTGTTGAAGCATACTGTAACACCCACAGACCAATACAGGTGACCCGATCCAATCCGAGATTTCACATTAAGGCCTCCGGAGCGACCTACCGTAAAAATCACAAAAAAAATAATTATTTTTGTTAAAACATGTAAAATCATAAAACAATTTATAAACACAAAAGAAAGATTTAACAATATTCAGTAATAAAACATATTCCAGACTCGGATATAAAAAAAATACAAGTTACATGCCTCCTAATCACATGTACTATACTCTGTAAGCAACGCCGGTGAAACTACCTTACTAATGTCGATAGTTACACTGATTCAATCTTTTTAACCTGAAAAGCTGAGTAACAGAGAGAGCTTTGGAAAGCTCATTAATACAATACTACCAAATGATGCTGAAGGACATATAAATAATAGGTAAGTATAATTTTCCTTATTGATTCAGACATCTACAAATTTTTGTTCGGAGCGGAGATGCCACTAATAGTAAAAGACAGGAAGCTTTTAGTTCAGAGGGAAATATTTCGGATGACTGGGTTCATGAGATCAGAATAAGGTGTCTACTGTGTTCCCACAAAACCAGTGAAAATGTACATATCTTTTTAAAACAGTAGCATTTTAAATTGTATTTTTCATAAGCCATAGTAAAACTCTACAACCGAATGCCAATATGCAGTTCCCCAGAACTACATCCATAAGGACTTACCCTAGGCCCAAAGGGCATAGGTGTCAACCTAAGGGAGCATCTTGGGTCCATAAGGTCTTACCCTAGCTGAAGCATAGGTGCCCACCTGAGGGGAGTGCCCTCAGGTCCATAAGGTCTTACCGAAAAGCACATAGAAGTGGTGACATCCTTAAGGGAGTGCCTTAGGGTCCACAAGGTCTTACCACTAGGGCCCTTAGGCCTAGGAACTCACCCAAGAGTCGCCTTAGGTCCACAAGGAATTACCAGTCGGTGTTGAACCTATACAAGGAATTACCAACAACGACTAAACCTGCCAGTGTCTTCAGTCATACCAGAGTTCCAAAGTACCCAATAAAAATAATTTCAGTCTGTAAATAGGGATATAAAAAATTAGAGAAGAGATAAGAGATTAGAACATAAATCATAGATCAAAACATATATCAAAGTTCAGAGCAGAAATCAGATGTCAGATTGTATTTACAGATAACATAGACATACTTTTAAAATTAGAGAAAACATCCATGTGATCAGGGAACACACTAGAGGTTCCAGATATTATTCAGAGGAACTCGATAATCTTATCGGACGGAAAACACAGATCTTCAGTATACCGATAGAATTTGAAAATTAGAATCACTATCGAAAGAGTTCATTAGCTGACGGAATCATCAGTTATTAATAACGTGATTTATCAGGATCATATAATATTCAAACATTTTTCGGAGGCACTATGTAATCAGAAAGGTATTCAAAATCCTTTGTATATGATTTACTTGTGTTTTCATATATGTAGGAGTGATTCCATTATTCATGAAATCAGAGGCATTTTGGGCATTAGGTTCTTGAATAATTCTTAGTGATTTGAGTTGATAAGGGAGAAACGAAGATTCAAGGCATTTAAGATTTATGTCGATCTATCGGAATATTGAGTTAACTCAAACAGAACAACTCCCTGCACTAATGCATGTCAACCGGTCAATTCTTTACACTTCCAGGGTATTCACTCTTTAATACCAACAACTCTTGTCCATATATCATCTTCATAATCATTGCTGAAAGTCTTAGGGAAAAGAACATATATTCCAATGGTCTTTATTTCATTTATACATGACAACGATATTAGGTAATGTCGACGTGCTTGATCCGGGGCTCAAAACCCTTATGGACGGTACAAAATATAAGATCATAAGTGTTTCCATACTTATCCAAGTCACTCACTTAATCATAAGTCATTGAAGTTACTTAGATCATTTAGTAGTTAAGTCTACTCCGGTCGCTGCGGAGTTTCCAGAGTAATTCTATCGTTTCTGAAATTTGAATACATATTTTACTTCCATTCCATTTAACTTGGTCATATAATATAATCATATTGGTATACGAGGTTGATTTGTTCATTTCAGAGCTGAGGATATTAGTTATTCCAGGGCTTGGTCGTGTTTCGAATCATATTACACTTCAGGGGCATTCCAAATAAATCAGGAGTTTAATTGGTGATTCCAAGATTCCAATGGATCATGATAAGTTCTCAGGCCGTCTCCATTATCATAGTCATCCATATACTTTTTTACACTTTAAGGGTATCATTCAATTCTGTTAGTGCCATTACTTCTAATAACTTAGGCTTGAAAGTATTCTAGTTCCTTTAGAATTCAGAGTAAATTGTTCATTTGATCACTAGAGGTTATTTACATCACTAGGGGATGTCTTGGTCCTTTTACAGTACAAGAGCATTTTCATAATTTTACCCCATAATTTTATTTTTTTGTAATTTCTTATCCAAATATTTCCATAATTTAATCTATAACGAGATTAATTAGAATTTACACGTTCTGAGATTGATTGATTTACTGATTAATTCATTGAACTGAGATTTGTTTCCAATCAGTTAACCAATTTCATTTTTGAGCCGATATGATCTTATATAGTGTTCAATCTTTAATCCAATTTCTGTCTGAGTCCAAAGATAATTAACTACACCTAATGGACTAATCATTTCTATTCATACATTTATCATTTATCAGTGAGTTTCAAAAATCATACAAAAGGTAGTAAAGTATTACCTCGATTTCTATGCTCCACCGAGCGAACATTCAATCTCCATTCGATCGTCCTCAAACTTTAACTCAATGTCCAATAATTCCTCGGATACAAATCAAACGAATTTACGTTAGAAACTGAACTTAAATGAGAAACCAACTTGAATATGAAGATAAAACCTTGAAAAACAACTTACCGGGTGTGAATTTGGCAAAACAAATTTTAGATTCGAACTCAGGACGTCGAAAAATATAAAATAGGGATTTTCAGAAAATTTGACTTTTTTTGGTCAAAGTCAAAGTCAACAGTCAGACCGATCAAAGTTAACAATTTGACCGGTTTAGGTCAGGTCAAACCATTTCGGGTCGGGTCAAGCAGGTTGGGTTAACCAGTTTGGGTCGGGTTGGGCCAGTTAGGACCGATTGGACCAATTCTAGAAGAAACTAGAGCGGGGGAACGAGCCCCAAGCGCATTGCCAGCGCATTGCGGCGCGTGCAACAACGACGAAGGTCAGGGCGGTCGATCGATTACTCCTTGTTCAATCACTTGCTAAATTAAAACCAAAACATACCAAATTTTAACCAAAACAACTTAAAATAATCGAAATAAGTTCAGAGAGTTTACCCACGTTGGTGATCGGACGAAACCGGTGACGTTGACGTGACCCACTAATCTGGTTTTGAGAAGAATAGGCAAGGGAACTCATTGGTGATGGCGGTGAGGTAAGGCGACAACCGATGCGATCAAAATCAAAATAAAATCGAGTGGCGACAGTGGGGTTTCGACGAATGTTTAACTGTTCATTCCCGGCGAACAGTGACTCCTTTCGACGATCGATCAAAGGGGTTTTTGTTAGAGTGATGCGACTATCACGATGGGGTAAATAGAGTGTTCAACGGTGGCCAGACGATTGATAATCAAGGAGGGTCGATGGGGGAAAGTTTAGGGATTTAGGGTATCTCATCGGGGTGGTTTGGGATTTTTAGTTAGAAACCCCAAAACCAAAATATTAGACATATTTTTATTATTTTATTACCCAAACAGTTCCCAAGCCTAGTGGTTAGGGCATGGCTTACCACTTCTTTTGGTATGGGTTCGAAACCCACCGGCCATACTATTCACTTGTTTTCATTTTTTCTGTTACTGGATGGCTGATGGTATAATTCCAGCTTAGGTCCCTAAGCTTTCTAAAACTTCTGAATTTGACATCAAATTCTCAAAGTTTTACCATTTGGTCCCCATAAATAATTAGAATTAAGTATAAATCAACACCAAAGAAAATTAAGGTATGACAACTCTCCCCTCTTTAAAGAAATTTCATCCTCGAAATGCACTCAAGAACACTAATGCGGAAATGAAACTTCCATCAGTTCTTCCATATCTTCAAGTAGCTTTTACAGAAGTATGAGTTCTCTACTAATTCTTAACCAGTTGAGTATACATTCTCGTCAGAACTCTCCCTCATTCTAATAAAAGAATCAGAACAAAATTATTCTTGTGGAATCCATTCAACCTTGGTTACGAGGTTAGATTCATAGAGCAGTAACATATCCCAATTTCATTTCTAGAGTCGGGTCAGAATTTCTCAGATAATTAACTCTCACATTACTTGTGAGACACTTTACGGAATTTGGATAAACGTTACTAACATTCCTTTATGCATAGTTCGAGCCCTAATAAATAGAATACTTAGGTTAGCTAGTTACAGAGAGGGTCTCGACCTTGAAGTTTCGAATTAGAGAAGTATGGTTATAGTCTAGGGGCATGTACTGACCAGACATCCTATGCCATTCGACCAGCCAGTCTATCTAGAAAAAATGATTCAATTTAAGCTCTGATACCACTTAATGTAAAACCCACAAACCAATATGGGTGACCCGATCAGATCTGAGGTGTCACATTAGGGCCACCGGAGCGACCCACCTAAAAATCCTAAAAAATTAATTTTTTAAAACACGTAAAATCATAAAATAATTTATAAACACAAAAGCAAAATTTAACAATATTCAGATATAAAACAGATTCCAGACTCGGATATAAAAACAAAATACAAGTTACATGCCCCCTAATCACATGCACCGTACTCCGCAAGCAACGCCGATGAAACTCCCTTACTGATGTCAATAGTTGCACTGATTCAATCCATTTAACATGAAAACATGAGTAATAGAGTGAGCTTTGGAAAGCTCAGTAATACAATACTACCAAATGATGCTGAAGGATATACATATAATAGGTAAGTATAATTTTCCTTATTGATTCAGACATCTACAGATTTTTGTTAGGAACGGAGATGCCACTGATATTTCAAGTAATACAAGACAAGAAGCTTTAAGTTTAGAGGGAAATATTTTAGATGATTGGGTTTAGGAGATCAAAATAAGGTGTCTAGTGTTTTCCCACAAAACCAGTGAAAATGTACATATCTTTTGAAAACAGTAGCATTTTAAATCGTATTTATCATAAGCCATAGTAAAACCCTCCAACCGAATGACAATATGCAGTTCCTATCAACGGTTTAACAACCTTGAGAAGGTCCTCAAAAAGCTTTATTAACTTATTCAATCAACCGGTAAAGATGACTTCAACCTCCGACGCCTAGTATCGATTAACAAGCCACCATATTTCAATGGAGTAAATTATGCCTATTGAAAGAATATTGTGATGCTCTTTATTCTAGCAAATGATCTAGGGGCTTGGAAATATACAATGAAGGGTCACTCTACTCTAACCAATTAGATGGAAGATTAGAGTGAAGAAGAAAAGAAGTTCCAAAAAAATGTGAAGACCATGCACATTCTATTTGGTGCATTAGGCCCAAATGAAAATGAAAGAGTCTCATATTGTTCAAATTCTAAGTAGATTTGGGACAAGTTCCAAGTCACTTATGAAGGAACCGATGAAGTAAGGGAAACAAAAATTGATATTCTCAACCATAACTATGAAAATCTCAAGATAAAATTGGATGAATACATAAAAGGTATGATGAATAGATTTTTTGTAATTGTAAATGGCCTCAAAGGATAGGGAGAAATAATTTCTAATGAAAAGCTTATGAGGAAGATGATTTACTCTCTTCCAAAGTCTTGGAAATTGAAGAAGACGATGATAATCGAAGCAAAGAACCTAAAGACTCTTAATCTTGATGAGCATATTGGTTTCTTACTCACTAATGAGTTGATAATAAAAGAGGAAGAGCAAGAAGAAGAAAATAAAGAAGAGAAGAAAGAAAACAAAAAGCAAGATGATGTTGCTTTAAGATCCTCTACACACAAAGAATGTAATTCTGATGAAGAAGACGATGAAGAAGATGAAGAGATGGCCAAACTATTCAAGAGATTGAAACGATTCATGTTATCCATAGTAAAACCCTACAACCGAATACCAATATGTAGTTCCCCAGAACTGAATCCATAAGGACTTACCCTAGGACCAAAGGGCATATGTGCCAACCTAAGGGAGCACCTTGGGTCCATAAGGTCTTACCCTAGCCGAAGTGTAGGTGCCCACCTGAGGGGAGTGCCCTCAGGTCCATAAGGTATTACCCAAAAGCATATAGCAGTGGTGCTATCCCTAATGGAGTACTTTAGGGTCCATAAGGTCTTACCACTAGGCCCCTTAGGCACAGGAGCCCACCCAAGATTCGCCTTAGGTCCATAAGGAATTACCAGTCGTTGTTGAACCTATAGAAGGAAATACCAACAACGACTAAACCTATCATTGTCTTCAGTTATACCAGAGTCCCAAAGTGCCCCATAAAAATAATTTTAGTCCGCAAATAGAGATATCAGAAATCAAAGCAGAGATCAGAAAAAAAATAAGAGATCAGAACATATATCAAAGTTTAGAGTAAAAATAAGAGGTCATGTTGTATTTCAGATAATATAGACATACTTTTTAAAATTAAAGAAAACATCAGAGTGATTAGGGAACCCAGAAGAGGTTCAAGTTATTATTCTGAGGTACTTGATAATCTTATTGGGGCAAAAAACAAGGATCTTCAGAATACCGATAGAATGGCAAAGATTAGAATCACTATCGAAAGAGTTCATTAGCTGAGAATCATCAGTTATTATAACATGATTTTCAGGATCATAAAATATTCGTACATTTTTCGGAGGCACTATGTAATCAGAAAGGTATTCAAAATCCTTTGCATCTGAGTTACTTTTGTTTTCAGATATGTAAGAGTGATTCCATTATTCATGAAATCAGAGGTATTTTGGGCATTAGGTTCTTGGAGAATTCTTAGTGATTTGAGCTGATAAGGGAGAAACGAATATTTAGGGCAATTAAGATTTATGTCGATCTATCGGAATATCGAGTTAACTCAAACTGAATAACTCCCTACACTAATGCATGTCAACCGGTCAATTCGTTGCACTTCCAGGGTATTCACTCTTTAATAACAACAACTCTTATCCATAAATCATCTTCAGAATCATTGTTGAATGTCTTAGGGAGACGAACATATATTCTAATGGTCTTTATTTCATTTCTACATTGCAACGATATCAGGTAAATATCGACGTGCTTGATCCGGAGTTCAAAACCCTTATGGACGGTACACAATATAAGATCATCAGTGTTTCTAGACTTAACCAAGTCAGTCATTTAATACTAAGTCATTGAAGTTACTTAGATCATTTAGTAGTTAAGTCTACCCCGATCACTATGGAGTTTCCAGAGCAATTCTATCATTTTTGAAATTCAAATATATATTGTACTTCCATTCCATTTAACTTGGTCATATAATATAGTCACATTGGTATACGAGATTGAATTGTTCGTTTCAGAGCTAAGGATATTAGTTATTCCAGAGCTTGGTTGTGTTTTCAAATCGTATTACACTTCATGGGCATTCCAAATAAATTAAGAGTTTAATCAGTGATTCCAAGATTCCAATCGATCATGAAAAGTTCTCATGTTGTCTCCATTATCATAGTCATCCATATTTTGTTTTTACACTTTAAGGGTATTATCATCATTTCATTCAATTCTGTCAGTGGCATTACTTCTGATAACTTAGGCTTAAAAGTATTGTAGTTCCTTTAGAATTCAGAGTAAATTGTTCATTTGATCACACTTTGTCCTTTTATAGTACAAGGGCGTTTTCATAATTTTACCCCATAATGCTATTTTTGGTAATTTGTTATCCAAATATTTTCATTATTTAATCTATAACGAGTTTAATCAGAATTTACGCGTTCTGAGATTGATTGATTTACTAATTAATTCATTGAACTGAGATTTGTTTCTGATCAGTCTACCAATTTCTTTTATCGAGTCAATAGAATTTTATATAATGTTTCGTCTTTAATCCAATTTTCGTATGAGTCCAAAGATAATTAACTAAACCTAATGGACCAATCATTTCCATTCATACATTTACCATTTATCAGTGAGTTTCGAAAAACATACAAAAGGTAGTAAAGTATTACCTCGATTTCCATGCTCCATCGATCGAACATTCAATCTCCATTTGATCGTCCTTGAACTTTAATTCAATGTCTGATAATTCCTCGGATATATAGCAAATGAATTTACATTAGAAACTGAACTTAAATGAGAAACCAGCTTGAATATAAAGATAACACCTTGAAAAATATTTTATTGGGTGCAAATTTGGCAAAACGAACTTCAGATTCGGACTCAGGACGTTGCAAAATATAAAATAGGGCTTTTCAAAAAATTTAACTTTTTTCGGTTAGAGTCAAAGTCAACGATCAGATCGGTCAATGGTTCACGTTAGGTCAAACCAATTGGGGTTGGGTCAAGCGGGTTGGGTCAAACGGGTCGGGTTGATCGGTTCGGGTCGGGTTGGGTCGGTTAAACAGAGTGGGGAAACGAGCACCACGCGCACTGTCAGCGTGTGGAGGCGTGTGCGACGATGATGGGGTGGTTGGTCGATTACTCCCTATTCAATCACTTGCTAAATTAAACCCAAAACATATAAAAATTCAGCCAAAACAACTTAAAATAATCGAAATAAGTTTGGAGAGTTTACCCACATCGACGATTGGACGAAACCGGTGATGTTGACGTGACCCACCGGTCGGGTTTTGAGAGAAACATTTCGGGGAACACAATGGTGACGGCGGTGAGGAGATAACCGAGGCAACCGGAATCGAAGCAAAGCTGAGTGGTGGATGTGGGATTTCGACGAACGTTTAACCATTCATTCCCGACGAACGACGACTTCTTTTGATGATCAGTTAAAGGGGGTTTGGTCGGAGCGATGCGACAATCATGATGGGGGTGATGGAGTATTGAATGACAGTTGGACGGTTGAGAATCGGGGATGGTTGGTGGGGAAAAGTTTAGGGATTTAGGGATTTAGTGTATCTCAATGGGGTGGTTTGGGATTTTTAGCTAGAAACTCCAAAACCAAAATATTAAACATATTTTTATTATTTTATTACCCAAATAGTGCCCTATCCTAATGGCTAGGGTATGGCTCACAACTCCCTTTGGTATAGGTTCGAAACCCACCGGCCACACTATTCACTAATTTTCATTTTTTTGTTACAGAGTGGATGATGGTATAATTCCAGCTTAGGTTCCTAAGCTTCTTAAAAATTCTGAATCTGACATCATATTCTCAAAGTTTTACCATTTGGTCCCCACAAATAATTCAAGTTAAATATAAATCAACACCAAAGAAAATTGGGGTGTGACACATACTATGGATGGTCATATTGCAGTGAAGGAGAGTGTTGCCAAGGGTAAAGATCAGGTTTTAGTTGTTGCAGCTTGTCCCATTATATTGAATTGAGATTTTAATATAATAATAATTTGTAAAATTGATTTTGCCCTTAATCAATTTTTTCAAAAATTTATAAAAAACAATTTAAAGTCCAAATTAACTTAAAAATATGTTTTAAATGTTTTCCATCTTTGTTGAACATTTAAAAAAAACATACTCGGTCATTTTCTCACTTTAAAGTCGAGTTTCCAAGTATTTCTGACTCAAAGGATTAATCCCTTAACAAAAGGATCGATCTCTTTGGCCAAAGGATATATCCCCTTGAAAAAGGATCGATTCCTTGGATTCTAATAGGTTTTGGATAAATCCCTTCACAAAAGGATTGATCCCTCGATGAAATGAATCAATCCCTTTTACTAATGAATCGATCATTTTATTATAACGGTCAAATTATTTGAAAATGATTGATCCCTTTCACCAAAAGATCAATCCCTTATGCATTAAATTCTCTTTTTGGTTGTAGGTAATGGGTATAATGATCCCCAATGGCTCCAAACGACTAGAATTAATGGAGAAGGTATAAAATTAAAGGTCAAAACTTCTCAAGGTCAATAAGAATCATATTGAACCATCTTACCAGCAACAAAGTATTATTTTTTGCTTAATTTTTCAAATTCTTTGTTCTAAACACACACATGTGAATTACATTGTTTATTTTGCTCAAGTGTGTAATGGGTGCGTGCTTAATTTATGCAAACATATTTGCCTTGTGAGGTTTTTTAATTTGTTTGCTTTATTTGTATTTACTCTTTGGTAGAGTGTGTATTCAAGGTTTTGGGGTATAAGCCTTGAAGTGTTTGTCAGGTTACACCTTGTCCTTGAAGGTAAGCAAATCTAGTGGATTTGGGAAATCTTTAGTGTGGATGTTAATGTATTGGATGTAGACTTTGGTTTAGAAAGTCAAACCACTATAAATCGTTATGCAAAAAGTTTTATTTTTCGGTTGCTTTCACAAAATATTTAAAAGACCAATTCACCGCCTCTTAACATATTTTGGTTATTCGTAAGAGCTAACAATTTGTATCATAGTGGGTATCTATCAATGGTTTAACAACCTTGAGAAGTCCTCACAAAGCTTTATTAACTTATTTAATCAACCGGTAAAGATGACTTCAACCTCCGACGCCTAGTATCGATTAACAAGCCACTAAATTTCAATGGAGTAAATTATGCCTATTAAAAGAATATGGTGATGCTCTTTATTCTAGCAAATAATATAGGGGCTTGGAAATATACAATGAAGGGTCACTCTACTCTAACTAATTATATGGAAGATTAGAGTGAATAAGAAAAGAAGAAGTTCCAAAAAAATGTGAAGACCATACACATTCTATTTGGTGCATTAGGCCCAAATTAAAATGAAAGAGTCTCCTCTTGTTCAAATTCTAAGTATATTTGGGACAAGTTCCAAGTCACTTATGAAGGAACCGATGAAGTAAGGGAAACAAAAAATTGATATTCTCAACCATAACTATAAAAATTTCAAGATAAAATTGGATAAATACATAAAAGCTATGATGAATAGATTTTTTGTAATTGTCAATGGGCTCAAAGGATAGGGAGAAATCATCTCTAATGAAAAGCTTATGAGGAAGACGATTTACTCTCTTCCAAAGTCTTGGAAATTGAAGAAGACAATGATAATCGAAGCAAAGAACCTAAAGATTCTTAATCTTGATGAGCATATTGGTTCCTTACTCACTCATGAGTTGATGGTAAAAGAGGAAAAGCAAGAAAAAGAAAAATAAAGAAGAGAAGAAAGAAAACAAAAAGCAAGATGATGTTGCTTTAAGATCCTCTACACACAAAGAATGCAATTCTGATGAAGAAGACAATGAAGAAGATGAACAGATGGCCAAATAATTCAAGAGATTCAAACGATTCATGTCATCCAAGAATAAAAAGACGAAACATGAAACGAAGAATGAGAAAGATCTCATCATATGCTTCAACTGCCAAAAACTAGGACATGTGAAGTATGATTGTCCCCGATTGAAGAAGAAGAGGTTAAGTAAGCTAAAGAAGAAGGCTTTTTTTTGCTAATTGGAGTGATGAGGACATCACTGATGATAAACAGGATGAAGTAGCAAACCTTTAACTTATGGCCATCCAAGAAGATTCAAAGGTATCTTCTAACTCAAATGAATTAA
The DNA here is from genome assembly GCF_006381635.1 of Hibiscus syriacus. Lineage (NCBI taxonomy): Eukaryota > Viridiplantae > Streptophyta > Magnoliopsida > Malvales > Malvaceae > Hibiscus > Hibiscus syriacus. The sequence goes on from NW_024063200.1 coordinate 1,713,470, forward strand.
ATTCATATTCTTTTGATGAGTTACAAGATGCTTATGATGAATTGATTTTGGAATTTGAGACCATAAATTTCAAATATAAGAAAATAATTTCTAAATTTAAAAATGAAAATGATTCTCTTTTGAAAATTAAATCGGATTTTAAAAGAAAAAAATGAAATTTTTGAAAAAAGATTTGGTGCTTTCAAATTGAAAAAATGAAAATTTTGAAAAAGAAATTTTTGATTTGAAAATTAAGCTTGATAGCTTAATAAAAGAAAAAAAAATATTTATAACGATACATCAAAGTTAATAATGAAAAAATATTTACATTTCCATTATCATGGTCATAATTATAGTATTTGTCTTATAAAGAAAAGAAAATTTTATAAAATAAGAAAAGTATAGGTTCCTATGGAAACTAGAGACATTGAAACTAACAATCAAGGACCCAAAGCAATTTGGGTACCAAAAATCAAGTAAGTGTATCTTGTAGGCGTGTTGGAGCAATGATGTGCAACATCAAGCTATTTGGAGGCTCTAAAACACACTAAGGAATGGCACTTGAAGAAAGGGAGACCCCTCTTAATAGAGAAACTTGTAGACGGGCAACCATTTACTAGGACGACAATCAAGGGCGTTGAAATACAAATATGAATCCATCTCCCCCATCTTCTATCGAAACCCATTTTTTTAGTACTAGGCTAAAAAAGTTCCAATCAATAGTATCATAAGCTTTGCTGAAATCTGCCTTGAACAAAACAGCTTGTTTTTTTGCTTTTCCTCAGCTCATCAACAACTTCATTAGCAATCAGGGAACAATCTGTAATTTGTTTCCCAGCCATAAAGGCAAATTGAGTCTCCCTAATCACTTCTCCCATACAAATACCCATTCTTCATTCCAAAACACGAGAAGTCTTCAACATTCCCCCATAAAACTCATCCATAAACTGCATTATCTGTGCTTTCATGGATAACTAGAATTTCATGAAAAATCCAGATTAAATCCATCCGGGCCTAGATCTCTGGATCCATCAGACACTTTAATTGTTAGCCAAACCTCTTCTTCAGTAAAAGGACCTTCTATAAATCTTCTAGTAGCTGCAGAAATTCTATTAAAATGAACATCAAACCACTTCACCGAGAAAGTTCTCACCTCATTATAGCTATCTCTAAAGTATGAAACAAAAGCATTTTGAACCCCGGAAAGAGTTTTGAAAGTAGAGTTGTGCACTTTCAACGACGAAATGAAATTCCTACGACCTCTTTGTGTTGCCATTAAATGGAAAATTTTGGTATTTCTATCCCCCTCCTTGAACCACTTGAGTCTTGATTTTTGCAACCATTATCTCTCTTATTTCCTCAAAATTGCCCACAACCTAGATTTCAATGACGTGATCTCATGTTGAATTGTAGTATTGCTCGGATTCAATATACACAAGTTCTCTAGTGTATCAGTTTTCTTTTCAATCTCTACTACGAAGTCACTATTGCTTGCTCGGATTGCATTTTCCCACTCCTTAGTCACTTTTTAACTGTCGATAACACATATTGCGCACCTTTGCCTTTATTGGCTTTACAAAGACCTGAAATTCTATCGGATAAAGTAAGATCATTGTTGATTATTGTGAGTACTATAAAATTATACGCAAATAATGTGCAAGCATACACAATCGCAAAAGTAATAAAGTGATGAGTGAGTATCATCTCCACAGGGATTGGAAGGATATTGAGTGAAGTTTATGCACTATTCTATCTAAGTATAGTTAGTCTTGATATATACAAATGTCATGGCAAATGAAAAATGTATGATGGTGGATATGGATGAATAGTCTGATGGTGTAGTAAATGGAAATGTAGTAGCAAGAACAGATGTTTAATGTTGAGTATGGTAAAATGTAAAGGCAATGAAAAATGGTAAAAACAATAAATAAATAACAAATGAAATGAAAAGTAGATAATTCTCACGTCACAAGCTTCCAATGGAATGAATGGTTGGGATTGATTTGAGGATGCTAAACTTATTTCTCAGGTAGATTTAAGCTATCTAATCTTTACTTGCTCGACAGGGCTTTCCTAAAGTGTTCTTAAAGGAACCTAACAAAATAGGATGCCAAGGCATCTGCTCTCACTCAACGATGTTGGTCAGCCTACCATATTGATAAATACACCCTTTTTAGTCATTGAAATCCTATCCTAGTCTCTCCCGATATCTAATGGATTAGGTTATAATATTCTTAGGCCGGTTCAAAGCCCCTTGAAAATACTATAACCCATTACTTATGAGGATCTTGTCTTGTGTTTCTCTCGAATACTACAAGTATTTTTAGTTTAAGTTTCTCTCGAACACCTAACCTTCATCTAAGAAATGGATACTCCCATGCCTCTTACAAGCTTAGATGGTGAAGCATTCATAAGAAAAGCAAATAAAGAGCCAAGATAAGCTTAAATATACCATTAAAATAAAGTTTAAATAACCATAAAACCAACCACCACCAAATAAGTTAGTTCATGGTGGGGTTCGAAATATCCACAAAATAAATCATGAAAATATTTGTTTCAATCAACCCACAAATAAATAAATAAATAACAGCAAAGGGCAGTGAGAATAAGCCTTCGACGCGCACCCTTGGAGGTCTCCTTGGCCACCACGAACCACCTTAGCTCACTAGCTCCTCTCGACACCTAGCTCGCCACTCCTTGAAGCTTTATCAATGGAGGAAAAACCAAGGAAGAAAAAAGGAAAAGGGAAAATAAAAATGAGATTTTTTTGCTCTAGTCTATGCGTCTCCTTTCTTACACACACACTCTCTCTTGTGAGCTGTAATATATAATAAGAATATCTAGGGGTAATGATGAGTTTGTTGGGTGCAAAATACCCCTCATACCCCTAGAATCACACCTTGTGTGTGAACCTTATCCTCCAGGTGGCAGTGGTCCCATAGCAGGCTGTTACAGCTATCATTTCACATGTAGAGGCAACTATCCTCGTACAACTGTATCTTTTTATCGTTTTCTACGCCAGAAATGCCAAGGCATTTCAATCTGCTTCAGCAACGTGTGATGCCACAACATTACTTCCCAGTTCGCTTATTTTGCTTGTTATTTCCTGCACATCACTAAAAATCATACCTTTCTCTTCATATAGCACCTTAAAAAAGTAACATAACCACCAAAAATACAATTATATGCAGCTACATACAAATAAAATGACCTATATGTACCTTTAAACAAATAATAACTTTAGTGAAAAAGGCCTTAAAATGGTATTTTTACGGAGTTATCACACCCCCAAACTTAAGCTACTACTTGTCCTCAAGCAATGGATAAAAATTAACATGATCAAAATGTCATGGCAATTTTCATCAATAGGACAATAAGAAAAAAATTGAATTTCAACCCTCAGAAAAATTGGCTTTAACATGCTAGACATATCAAGAATTCAAGTACTCTTCCCTAGGTCAAGATTCTTTATGGTGTTGTGTGTGCGTGATTGTATCTAATCTATACTTAACGAATTTAGGCAAATTCTAATTGAGTTCCCTAGTTTTTCCATGACATTAACTCATTCATTAAGCACATTTATACTCCCTTTTCACTTACTACACATTTTTTCTTTTTCTTTTTTTGGCTCTTTTTTTACGTTGCTACGAAGGGAGTCAGCTCATCACATCTACCATCCCACACTTTAGGTGAAAGGGAGCATACCTTCCACCCCCGAGCTAGTCAGGTAGAGTCTTCCTGTGACTACTTTCATTCACTCATATGCTCGTGGCTGCCATTTATTAAAGAGAGTTCCAAGAAATGCCACGACAAATAGGAGTGTCCCTCTACATCTATGCCGGAGCATTTATTCATGATTAAACAAAATTCAAACATAAGAGAGTTCTTAAACAGTGATTTATCATTTAAGCATAATACCATATTTTAATGCCAAGGCTAACCAGAGTTCTTTCATAAAAACTTCCTAAGTTCCTTAAGTATAGAGAACATACAAATCGTGTAAGAATAATTCATAAAGCATCAAGCCCTAGAGTCAGTTCTATCATTCTCAACAGTCATTTACATTCAATTTCTAGCCTAAAAAAATTCATCATCATCGGGTATCATTAAAACATTTCATCTAACTATCCTATCATTTACTGATGCCATGTCATAACATTATGCTAATATTATCATGCACATGTTCTACAAAGAACACTACCTCCCCCAAACTTGAGATAAGCATTATCCTCAATGCTGAATAAAAACTAAGTTCAAACTAGACTACATGATATGCGATGCAGTGCAAGGTACCTTGTCTTCCTAAGATGGTGGTGGAGTCACGCTGGCAGTGCTAGTAGTATTGCGCCTGGTGCACTTCCGCAGTGGGGTAGGGCTTGCGTCAGGCTCAGAATTGGGTTCAGTAGGTGGTGTGATAGGGCCTTCAGTATTATTGGATGCTGGGATCTCAAACATGCCCAATAGATGACTTCAGACGTCATCTAGTCCGTGTTGACTGGGTTAGCATCATTTCGCTTGGGTATATTTTCTTGCTGAGTGACATTTGGAAATATTGTGGTATTCTCAAACGTTGGCAAGATTGCGTCCATGATGACTGCAAGATTATAAGACAAATATAGGAGCATCTCCTTATGAACAGGTGCCACGATTGCGTCTTGTTAAAGCCTCGATTGCATCTAGCTTTACCATGGCATATTGGTTTGCAGCAGCCTGTGAAGTTCCCTCGTGAGAATTCATCATACTCATCCTCCAAAACACCCTTCGTCCTAAAAAATAATATTAAAATTAAAAAATAAAGAAAAAAAAATAAAGAAAAATAAACAAACAAACACTCACAACAAAATAAAACTTCTAAAACATAAATTAAAAAGGGTTCAAGGGATGCAATATCCAAAACATCATGAATTGTTATGGCATTTTTGTCGCGTTCGATTGGAGCACCAGTATAGACCAAAATGCTTCACACGTATAAGAACACCACCTTCAGTGTAAGTCAATAGAACCCGATTCGTAGGACCTTTGTAATAGTCCTCTCTTTTCTCTCCTCGTTGCCATGTCATCTTTTAATTACTTGGGCAGCAAAGTCTTTCAAGAAGTAAGGGCCATCATTCTGCATCAATCTGTTCTTGCCCTGGCTATTCTAGTATGGAAGCAAAACATTACTAACGAGAAAATTGACAATGTCAGTGTACCACGATAATGTCGTGGCAAATAATAATTTCTCATCAGAGAATTGTTTCTCCATTTTATTCCTTAGTGCTTTAACAATTTCTAGCCTAGAAAAATGGGTAACTAATTGGGGTTGAGTAAATTCAATGAAATCAACAGGTTCAAATTTCGTACCTGGTCTAGCTATGAGTAATCTAGACTGACCCGTCTCCTTTGAAATATCCTTATGCTCATATTTGTCGTCTTTATCAAGCTTCAAGTAATCACTAGTTCCTGAAAAATTTTCGTAGCAGAATTCTGTAGCTTCCATTTGGTCATCAACTTCTGCTAGTAGGGGTTTTTCTTTTATCGTGGCATTATTTTGTATGCCACCATTGTGGTTACTCACTGAACCTTCAACTTTGTTATCTAGCAAATGTGCGTCCTCTTGCAAATGAGATTCTTCAAGCATAATATCATAGCTAGGTTCTTCGAGTGTTTCTCCCCCAAACTTAGCATCTTTGTAGATATGGGTGCCACTCCCTAAGGTGAATCTACTAAATTGCTCACTGCCTTTAGCCTCAGTGACTTCAGTATCACTAGGCAATCAGTCTGGTTGGTATTCTTGTAATGCCGTGGCAATTTGATCCACTTGCATTTCCAAAGCTCTCAAAGACAAATTATGACTTTGCAACCATGCCCCTTGACTTTGTAATAATTCTTCTTGACTCTTAATAGATGTGTCGTGTTCTTGTAATAGAGTCTTTGTAGTTGCCATAAAGTCTTGCATAGTGGCCTCTAGAGAACTTGTATTAAGTGAAGATGTTGTCCCCTTCCTAAAAGTATGCCATGGCATATTCATTTGAAAGGCTGAGGGCTCATCCATATACTGCTGCTGAGCGAGATGACTGACATTGAGCTCCTTGATTTTCCCATGAGAAATTGGGATGTTGAGTCCATCCATTGAAGCTTCCCACATAGTTGATGGATTTTTTATTGTTCGGGCATTCACATTCATGGTGATTGCCATGGCATAACAGACATGCCAAGCTAGCAACCTTTACTTCTTTCACCTCATTAGAATGTTGCAAATCCTTCAACATATTGGTGATGGTAGAGAGTTGGGCTGATACTGAATCTTCAGTTTCTAACTTGAATGTCCCAGATGCTTTCCTTCTAGTTTCAAACCTTAAAGAGGGAAATTGGTAATCATGGTTAGCAATTCGATCGAGAATGCCAAAAGCCTCTTCAGGTGATTTGTCAAGTAAAGTGTCATTTGCCCAGACAACTAGCATCATCCTCGTGGGTGCATTGGCTTCATTGTAGAACATCACAACTTGAGTCCATTCGTGGAATCCATGGTTGGTACATTTGTGAAGCAATTCTTTGTAGAGCAATTCTTTGTAGCAGTCCCAACACTCATGCATTGACTCGTCATCAGCTTGGTGAAAAGATGCTATGACATTTCTAAGATGGTTGTTCATATTCGGTGGATTATGCCGTAGCAAAAATATTTTGAACAATTCAGCCCAAGACCTTATCAATCCAGAAGGTAATCCATTTAGCCATGCCCTGGCATGATCTTTAAAAGAATATGGAAATAACTTCAATTTCAGCACATCTTCATGCACACCTTCTTGTCAAAAAGAGTCACAGACCTCCAAAAATGATCGAACATGTTGCCTTGCATCCTCAGGAGGAGCACCACCATACTTTCCAATCAAGGCCAACATGTCGAACATAACCAGTTTGAGCTCGAATTGGGTTGCCTGAATCTTGGTAGCTATAATAGCAGGGTTTAGGTCATCCAAGGTAGGAGCTAAGTAATCTCTAATAGTTTGTGGTCGAGCAGCATTCCCAGCATTTCAAATTGTCGTGACATTTAGAACTGTAGGATCCTTCACTTGATTTTGAATAACATGAGCCTCAGGTTCAATATGAAATAATGGTTCTTTGGGTCTTTTATGTGTCATGAGACAATGTAACACCTGAAAAAGGTAAACACAAAAACAAGTAACTATGTACAAAGAAATGAAATAAAACGGTGCAATAACTAAACTCAACATCATCAATTGCCAATCCCCGGCAATGGCGCCAAAAACTTGTTGCGTATTGTGAGTACTATAAAATTATACGCAAATAATGTGCAAGTATACACAATCACAAAATTAATAAAGTAATGAGTGAGTATCATCTCCACAGGGATTGGAAGGATATTGAGTTAAGCTTATGCACTATTCTATCTAAGTATAGTTAGTCTTGATATATACAAATGTCATGGCAAATGAAAAATGTATGATGGTGGATATGGATGAATAGTCTGATGGTGTAGTAAATGGAAATGCAGTGACAAGAACAAATGTTTAATGTTGAGTATGGTAAAATGTCAAGGCAATGAAAAATGGTAAAAACAGTAAATAAATAACAAAGGAAATGAAAAGTAGATAATCCTCACGTGACAAGCTTCCAATGGAATGAATGGTTGGGATTGATTTGAGGATGCTAAACTTATTTCTCAGGTAGATTTAAACTATCTAATCTTTACTTGCTCGACAGGGCTTTCCTAAAGTGTTCTCAAAGGAACCTAACAAAATAGGATGCCAAGGCATCTACTCTCACTCAACGATGTTGGCCAGCCTACCATATTGATAAATACACCTTTTTTAGTCGTTGAAATCCTATCCTAGTCTCTCCCGAGATCTAAGGGATTAGTTTATAATAATCCTAGGCCGATTGAAAGCCCCTTGAAAATACTATAACCCATTGCTTATGAGGATCTTGTCTTGTGTTTCTCTCGAATACTACAAGTATTTTTAGTTTAGGTTTCTCTTGAACACCTAACCTTCATCTAAGAAATGAACACTCCCATGCCTCTTACAAGCTTAGATGGTGAAGCATTCATAAGAAAAGCAAATAAAGAGCAAAGATAAGCTTAAATATACCATTAAAATAAAGTTTAAACAACCATAAAACCAACCACCACCAAATAAGTTAGTTCATGGTGGGGTTCGAAATATCCACAAAATAAATCATGAAAATGTTCGTTCCAATCAACCCACAAATAAATAAAAAAATAACAGCAAAGAGAAGTGAGAATAAGCCTTCGACGCGCACCACCGGAGGTCTCCTTGGCCACCATGAACCACCTTAGCTCACTAGCTCCTCTCGGCACCTAGCTCGCCACTCATTGAAGCTTTATCAATGGAGGAAAACCCAAGGAAGAAGAATGGAAAAGGGAAAATAAAAATGAGATTTTTCTGGTCTACTCTATGCGTCTCCTTTCTTCCACACACTCTCTCTCTTGTGAGGTGTAATATATAATAAAAATATCTAGGGGTAATGATGAGGTTGTTGGGTGCAAAATACCCCTCATACCCCTAGAATCACTCCTTGTGTGTGAACCTTATCCTCCAGGTGCCAGTTGTCCCATAGCAGGCTGTTACAACCATCATTTCACGTGCAGAGCCAGCTGTCCTCGTACAGCAGTATCTTTTTGTCGTTTTCTGTGCCAAAAATGCCAAGGCATTTCAATATGCTTCAGCAACGTGTGATGCCACAGCATTACTTCCCAGTTCGCCTATTTTGCTTGTTATTTCCTGGACATCACTAAAAACCATACGTTTCTCTTCATATAGCACCTTAATAAAATAAAGTAACACAACCACCAAAAAATCAATTATATGCAGCTACATACAAATAAAATGTCCTATATATACCCTTAAACAAACAATAACTTTAGTGAAAAAGGCCTTAAAATGGTCTTTTTACAGAGTTATCAATCATCTGCCCAGTGATTAAACCATTTGAAGGGTATGCTCACCTTTTTTTGGCTTTTTACCTCTCAACACAACATGTTTATGATCCGAAAGACTAATAGGAAGGGTCCACTAAATCAGATTTGGGAATATGCAAGCTATTTTCGTCGAAATTAGAATTCTGTCAAGTCTACTGGCTGCCATATTCAATCCTCCCCTAAACCAAGTGAATGCTCTCCCAAAAATTGGTGCCTCAATCAATTCCCACTGAGATATAAAATTTTAATAAATTGTAGTAGAATTCGATATAAAATGCCCACCTGTTCTTTCCAAATCCGATCTGACAGCATTAAAGTTACCTCCCACAATAATCGGCAGCTTCCAATTTTCAATAACCTCATTCAACAGATAAAAAAACCATTCGATCACCATGCGAATTCGGCCCATAGATATTAAGGATGCCTATTTCCATGTTTTTTCGAACTAGCAAACCTTTTAAAGCTACAATTCTTCTATGAATTATATGACATGAGACTCTAAATACACTACTATCCCACAAAGTGATCAATCCACCTGACTCACCCTCGGCCGGCGAGAAAATCATTTCCAAGTTACGACTACCTTTTAACCTTCTCTCGACAGTTGCGACTCAACAACCCGACTAATATCCCTAACCTTTTCAAAGTGAAATATATAAATCAAAGTTTATATAGTAAAGTGAAATTTAATTACGACATGAATTAAATAAAAATACTTAACAACAAAAATAAATCAAAGTTATATATCAAAGTTCAACATTATTCACTAGAATAAACAAAGAATAAACCTTCAATGAAAAAGATATTCTATTCATGCTTGCAAAATCTCCATCTTCACTGCTCCATTCTAACAATAGAACATCACTCTCTGCACATTCTCCTTTAAGGCTGCCAACAGCCACACCTTGGATTCTCCACCCACTCAAATTCAAATTGTATTTTGCTGATGCTGCATAACTGTTCCTTCACTAAGATCTTCGTCAAGGACACTGACTATAACATGAACACTAGTGTAGAAAACATTATAAGCCATCAAACTGACAGAATTAAAAAGACTAGTTTCAGAGACTCCTGAAATAAAAGAGAAACTGATATGTTCTCGTGTCAGCAGAAAAGAAATGAAAAGCAAGTCTAAGCGGGAATAAAGGTAAAAAGCAACAAAGAGAGGATTATATGTAGGAACTCACAAAATTTGGATGAAACATATAACTAGTGACTTATAGAAGGAATACTGGGACATAAATACGGTGCGATTATATGAATAACGGTCATGAACAAGTATCAATCTTTCGAGAAACTTGAACTGTACAACCAAGAGAGGTATTTAGGAAAAGAAAACTGATAAAAGGTAATCACGTCACGTGAAAGATAAAGAAAGGAACAAAACGTCTAAAATGCTCATGATTAATAGCATTCATGGCATAATTATAAACTTCATATCGATTCCAGTCCTAAGCACATTTAATCCAAACTAGAACACTTCAAAATTGTTAAATAGTATATTATCACCAATAAATAGTTATATAATATATATCTTATCCTTATGTTATATTTTGTCTAGGGATCATAACAACAAATCTTCCTTTAGATTCATTATCATTAATGACAACTAATTATCTAAAAAGCATACAGGTTGAGAATTTTCAAGATTAGTCTAGATTCATTACAATTTTCATCATAATTCAAAAACCAATCAAAAAGAACATAATTAATAGACAACCAGTCCTGAAAGCTTTTCAATTTATTTAAAGGTTACTTGCTTCCAATATTATAATCAGCTGCTATTGCAGCCTATAGTCATTCTCTTCCACTAATGCCAATATCGATATCAACTTGTTGTATAATTCTCACATCATTTCCACCATCACCAATAGCCAATGTTATATAATCAACGATTTCAAGAGTTCTACAAACTACCAAAAGTATCATTTCATTTACATTCAACGACCAACACTTTCATATATGGTAATAACTAATGAATATGATCTTTATAAAATCCAATAATGAGCCACTCCGAAAATATTCAAGAATTTAAGTTAGTAAGGATAAGATTAACTAAAGAAAAAAAGTCATACAATCTAATAAGACTATAAGAGAATTACAAACTACAGTACATAATATGTATACTTCTAACAAAGGGAGTTCAAAGCACGAACTTTAGAAGCTGGTCTAGCTAAAACATATTAGACAAAGTCATTCCAGTGTTCACTCAATATTTGTTATTAGAAGCAAGAAAATCAGAAGGTATAAGTTCTCCTTACTTCTTCATAGAAGTACTGGTTAATCCTCTATAGTCTGCAGAAATACAGATTCAACAATTCTTTCCTATTCTCCTCTCCATTAGAGCGTAGAGATATTATCCATACATTGAAAAAAAAAACATATCAATAGATACATGCAGAACATATATTCTACCCACACTAATGCATGTTTTTATCAACAGATACATGCGGCAAAATACAAGCAACATTGTCTTAAATTCAAGTGTACATAACTACACAAATGAAAACCCAATAAATAAATATTTTTAAAAATGAAGAATTTAAATAATCAACTGAACACTTCATAAAACATATATATTTTCCTAGAAGACCTTATACATTTGAAATTTAAGTTTCATTCAATTAATTCAATAAAAGAAGAATCAGAAGATTTTCTATTTGCAAAATAGGTTCATGAAGCAAGGAACATTAGGTCCAAACCAACACAAGCTCACACTAAATAGGATTACTCGAAATACTATATCACTAGACGTCTCATGCATTAGTAGATAGACTAATTTAAAGGCAAATTATCAATGTCCTTGAATGTTACAAAATCAAATAGGATAGTTAAAGAAGAAAATATACCCGTCTGTTAAAGCAGCCTAAAGAAAACAAAATGAAATGAAAAATTAATAATATAAATTTAAAAATCCAAAGGGAAAAAAGAGAGTAAATCTAGAATCATACCTCGTGAATGATAGACGTTAGATTGGAAGTGACATTGTTATTAGCGTTGGTGTTACAGGCAGTCCGTTCGTCTAAACCGATCTTCAAGAAGAGTCTAAGATTTTATTAGATTTTTCGCCTTTGACGACCATTTTCTTTCGATTATTTTGTTCTTTTTCTGATGACTTGGATTAGGTTAGGTAGACACTCATTTTCGTACGAGGTTGTTAAGTAATTATGTCATATGCTTTCGTTTTTTTAAATGTATTTTTAAAAATACATGTATACAACATGGTTTTGAAGATATATGACGTATACGGTTTTAAAATTATAATATATATTTTTTAAAGTTGTAATATATAGCTTTGAAAGTGTGTGTATATATATGATTTTGAAAGCTTATATGTTTTTAAAAATATATATATATATATATAATATATAGTTTTGAAACTATAATATATATAATTTTGAAAAATTATGTAATTTCTAATATATATATATATTATATTTGTTATTTTTTATTTGATTTTTGTTTATTATTTTTTTTCTTATTTTTTATTTTATTTTGTAGGTCTAAATGGTGTACAAAATCCAAGTCTTGGATCCAATGCAAGTGACCCATCAGATTGGGGGAGGGTCTAAGAAGAGATTCAGGGTGAAATAGGCCTGTAGGCCCATTAAGGAAGCCCACTCGCCTGACCCAATGAGTTACGACTTCCATCTTATGCAAAGTGTCACACAAGCGTGGGTCATTATATCAAGGACGCTTCAACGAAGGAGATTGAATGAGGGATTAGGGTTTTATAAACCTAATCACAAAAGCATTAGGCGTCACAAAAAACAAAATCGTTGGATTTGGAAAAAGCCATTCAATGGTCAATGAATCATCACATAAGCATAATGGTCACGCGTGAAGGCCACACACTGTTCAGAAAAAGAAAGCTTTCCCTTTTTCAATTCTTTGCTCGATTTTTCAAAAGAAATCATAATAATTAAGGTCAAGCAACAATACAAATCAACACAAAAGAAGAAAGTCATCACTTTTAAACCAAAACAATGGTAAAAATAAAAAATAACCAAGATCGAAGGAAAATCCTGAAGATTATGGGATTAAACTCATGCACGAAGGGAAACTAAGTCCCTATTCGAGCCTATAAAAATCTGCAAAAAAATCAAAAGAGGGGTTGAGAAAATCGAGAAAAGAAATCGGGTGAGAGATCGAAAAAAAAGAAGAGAAGAGAGAAAGGAACGAGCTTATAAATGTTTGTGATTATCCGAGGAGAATGAGGTCACCAAAACTTTGAATCTCCGTTGAAAGGAGGTAAAAATCAAGACCCTTTAGTAGATCTAGGTTTTGTTGATGGTTGCATGGGTGTTTGGTCTTTGTATTTGAGTTTAGAATAATACATGGAGCATTTTGGGGTATGGTTTAGTTTTTCGACCATCATGGGTGGTGGTTGGAGTGATAGTCAGAGTAGCGTTCCCGGTGGAAAGCGACCAGAATCTAGGTTAGGCTCGCCGAAAGGGAAGATAAAATTGAGAGCATTTTTGGTTTGGTGTTTTAGAGGGGAGGTATAAAATGAATTGAAAAAAAGGAAAATAGGGTATTTATAAGAGGAATGAGAGGGTAATTAAGAGATAGTTTAATTATTTATGCAGTCTCCATAAGTTTGATATGTAATTCATTTTGGTCACTAAACTTGTAATTTGACCCTGAAACTTTGTTTTTGATGCAATTTGGTATCTAGTTTCTATTATTTATTATTATTATTACTTGTTATAAATTAATTTTTACTATGGTATTATTATGTTGATTTATTAATTGATGTATTTGTTTAATTACGTGGATTTATTTAAGCATGATTAATTTATTATTTATTAATTTAAAAGCATGTATCATTAATTCGGTCTTTAACCATAACCTGATTATTTTGTAAATTCGTAGATGTTTAATGTAATTTCTTTGCATGACATTCTTTGTTATTTCGTGAGTATGACAGCCTCATCCACACCACTTCATTTCTTGCATAACAAATTAAAAGGTAATACACATTTAATTTAAATTATCAAAGTGGATCATCCTAATCCACCTAGTTAGCTCTATTTGATAATTTAAAGTGAGCGTGTATCCTCTAGTGAAACGAATGAAAAAAATGATAACATTTTAAAATTAATCAGGAGGGTAAAAAAAGAAATGTTCTTATGTTTAAATTGATTAAAAATAGGCTTCTCGACCCTATTCGGAGGTTTAGTTTCGATATTTATAAATACCCAAACATTCTTCATCTATCTTAAAGGCTTAATAATCTTCAGTAATAAGAATTTTTTTGTTGCATAGCTTTAGCTAAGTAAATGTGATGTCCATGATACTTCTAATTTCTTTCTAAGTATGAGAAATTACCATTCTACCTCATATTAGGTGATAATTTCTCCTTGGTTTAGACCAATAAAGTGTTAATAATTTAATTTTAAGATTCTTTGAGGGAAAATGATGATTCATAGTCTTTGGTACCACTCTATCTTATATTAGGTGGTTAACATTCTCTAGAAAAAGGCACAAACCGTTAATGTTCTCTCTTAGATTTTCATAGATTAAATGCCATTACATTTATTCAAGTAAAAGGGGTCAATAGTTAAACTAAAATTTTAATTCATAAAACCCATCGCAAAGACAATAATTAATTGGTTATGTACTGATTTTTGGTATTGTTGGGGTGACAATCCTTTCTCGCACGTAATCAAACTCTTGAACTTGTTTTTCTGGAACATAGACCTAAGCATTAATTTAATAAATTTTAAAATTAAAATTTTATTAAAATGACATCATTTTCGGGTGATCCAATCATATCCTAAATAAACATTGGTGGCGACTCCTCGAGCCTCATTTTTTATTTAAAGGAGAACTCAATTTTAGTTGAAATAAACCCCTTAAAATGAACCTCTGGATTTTTCAGGACGTTATGATAGCTTGGCGACTCCAGTGGGAATTTTATAGAGTCATGACTTTAGTTGATTAATTATATTATTTTCAATATAAATTAAGAAATCAACTTAATTTAATTTTTCATCCCTTTCGTTGTGCTTGTTGTTTGCATCCTGTAATATCTTCAGGTCAGTGACTATATTGAAAGGATTTAAAAATTTGGAGGATTAAGTTAAACAAATGGTAAAATATAAGAAATGATATAATTAAGACCAATTAGTAAGAATGGAACAATGAAAGGGTATTTTGGTCTTTAGAGTGAATGTATTTAAAATTCATTTTATTAGGGGTATTTAAAAGAGAAAAGGGGAAAAGTTAACAGCTAAGTTACTTTTCTTCTTCTCCCCAAAGCCAAAGGTAAGTTTTCTTCAAGTTGGTTTTTCCTTAAGTTTATGGGCTGGTTTTTAAACCTTAAGTGATATAGAGGTTTAAGAAGAGTTCAAGGATGATTAAAACTATGTAATTAATGAATTATTTAAATTGAAGAAAATGAGTTTTTGAATGATATAATGCAATCTGAGTTTTTATTGAGGTTTACAAGTATATTTGACTTGTCAAAGAAGTAAATAAAAGATTAGAAGCCTTATATGTGGTTAAAACCATGCTGGAAAAAATAGTGTGATTCTTGGGTTGGAGTGTTCTTTAGAGAATTTGGATGTTTTAGGAAGATTATTGAAGGAAAGTTAGTTGGGTTATGTAATGATGAGTTTAATAGTATTGTTGGAGGTAAAAGTAAGAGAATTTAATGAAATTTGGGTAAAAATCAAGCTGAAAAATGGAAAATCTAGGTAAGAGTATCGGTACTGGAAGAACAATACCGATACTATAGGTTTAAATTTGGGGAAATAAGATGAATAATATCGATACAGTTGAAACTAGTATTGATACAGCTGAGGGTATCGATACTAAGAGGAATGTATCGATACCATGGATTCTAGAATGTATAAATGGTATCGATATTGAAGAGAGTATCGGTACCATAGAATAGAAGTATCGATATCATACTAGGGGTAGCGATACTATTGAGCCTGAATTGTTTTAGATAGGATAAATTTTAGTAGAAATTAAATATAATAGTACTTTTAAGTATTATTAAAGTATAAATGTTAGAGAGTATACTAACATTGGTATGGTATGCGTAATAATGGATGCTTGTGTAGATCATAACCAAGCTCCAGAGTCAAGCAAGTAAAAGGGTAAGGATAAAGTTGTCGAATAGTCGGACATCATTGCAATATACCAGGTGAGTGCATTTATTATGTACATTAAGAGTTATAGTTTCATGTGGTTAAATGCATATGTTGCATTGTTATATCAATACTATGTGTATTATCGGCACTAAGTGTGCAATCCATGGAATTTATAATAAGTTTATGAACGACCGTATCGACACTAAGTGTACAACCCATGGAATTCATAATAAGTTTATGAACGACCGTATCGATACTAAGTGTGCAACCCACAGAATTCATAATAAGTTTATGAACGACTGTATCGACAATAAATGTGCAACCCACAGAATTCATAATAAGTTTATGAATGACCGTAACGGCACTAAGTGTGCAACCCACGAAATTCATAATATGTTTATGAACGATCGTATCGGTACTAAGTGAGCAACCCACGAAATTCATAATAAGTTTATGAACGACCATATCGGCACTAAGTGTGTAACCCACATAATTCATAATAAGTTCATGAACGACCGTATCGGTACTAAGTGTGCAACCCACGAAATTCATAATATGTTTATGAATGATCGTATCTACACTAAGTGTGCAACCTATGGAATTCATAATAAGTTTATGAATGACCGTATCGACACTAAGTGTGCAACCCACAGAATTCATAATAAGTTTATGAAAGACCGTATTGGCACTAAGGGTGCAACCTACAAAATTCATAATGAGTTTGTGAATGACCGTATAAGCACTATATGTGCACCCCAAGGATTTCAAAAATGAGTTTGTAAATTTCCATATTGGTACTTAGGTGCGAATTCATGTACCATACATTCTCATTCAACCTATAGTGGGAAAATAAAAGAATAAGTTAGATAAATACTGATTGATAAGTATGTTGGGCATACTAAATATGGTTTCCTAGGTTATGTGAAAGAAAATTAGTTTACCAAGCCAACTTTAAGTATTATTATGATTTATACGAGTTAATTCGTATTTTGATATTTATGATATACTTATGTTTTGATTTCACTTAATTATTATTATGCCTCACTAAGTGAATACTTAACATGTGATTGACTTTCACATGTAGGTAAAAGCCAGGATTAGAAGTAGAGTACAAAGCAACTCCAAGCATTTCTGCATTTGAGGAATCCATTAAAAATTTTGAATGGTTTACAAGAGAAGTTGAATCGGATGAGGATCCAGAGGAGATTTCTGAATCTAGTATGACTCTGAGGTTTCTTAAGGTAAGCTTAAATAATTGAGAAATATTTAAGTTAACTATTAAATGGTTTAAAGCATTATTGAGTTGAGTAAGAGGAAATGAGTGAGCGGTAAATACATTGTCCACAAAATGCTTAAAGAAAACTGAGTTATTAGTGAATTGATCGCTTGTAAATGTATATGTTAAGGCAAGCAGAAAGTTATTTTCCAAAATTTTTACATATTACCTAAAACAAAGATAGCCTATAATCGTGTTTATGAACTTCAAAGAATCAGGCCTAAGGTTGGTTCTCTTTTTTAGATAGTCTTAACAATAATTCTAGCCTAGGCAATCAAATTATGCATTCATCATTGGGCATCCCTAATTCATTCCTAACAATAACCTTAACCTGCTTATGTCATGACAATCAAAATTTTCAACCAATTATCATCAACTGCTTTATAACAAAGTATGGCAGAATATGGTACAATACCTCCCTAAACTTGAGGGATGCATTGTCCTCAATGCATGAAATTAAAACTATATAAATCTATATGCAGATGCGAAAAAGAAAAAAATAAAATAGAAACTCACTGTGGTGGAGTGGCTTGGCTGGACGCCCTCGTTCGGCGTCGTTTAGGAGGAGAGGGACTCTCGGATCCCGAGTCTACTACTGCTAGAGAGTGAGTTGGCTGAAGCATACGGCTTGTGGTTCTCTTGTAGCGCTTTTTGCTGGACGAGGCTCGTGTTGGAGTTGACTGCTTGGCAGTAGGAGTTGGTTGTGCTGGAACTGGTGCTAGACTAGGAATTGCTGCTAGGACTGGTGTAGCTTGACTAATAGGGGACGAAATGGGATCTTACATAGGTTTCGACGGTGTTGGAGTAAAATCTTCATCAGTGAAGAAGTAGGGCGGAGTATTGTCACTACTTTCAGAGGTTGAAAAGGAGGATGAGCTGAGGAATTCTTCTGTGTCACCTTGGCCTTCCACTGGTACGGGTAGTACTTCAGTTTCTAGTGGTGGCACATCAACAGGTACTTCTGGGGGGAACTTATGGAGGGACATGCAATGTCGAGGAATGGAATATGCTGTCGCCCGTAGTGTATTTGAGGATGACACTGGGGAAGGTTGGCAGTCTGATGTTAGTGTTCGGTAGTAACTCCTTAAAGAAGGTGTTGAGTTATATGTCCCTTGCCTTGACACACTCGAAGTAAATTTCCATGTGGTCCTCCAAGCGACTGATCTTTTCACGCGTTTCTTGAGTTTGCGTGAACACAACAGTCATTCTAGCCGCGACAACGGACTTTGCTCCTCGCTCTAAACCTTCTTTTGGGTCATCGTCATTAAAACTCATCAACTCGGGGACCTTTTTCTTGGTAATACCCTCCTTGGGTTTAATGAAAACCTCGAAGGGCTCCTCAGGAACCTTCTTCTTCTTGCATAATGCAGTTATCAAGTTAGGAAAAGGAAGATTACCCCGATTCCTCTTGGCACATTCATGAATTTTCTTGAAATGAGTTCTCCAACGTCGATCTTCCTCCCGTATGATCGAGTACAAGAACATCAGTCTTTTCACGAGGACAATAGTGTTGTGGGACGTTGACATCGAATTTCTTTTGAGAAAGTTGTTCTATAACTTCACGTGCGGTTTTAGTGCTCGACGATCTACTATTTTCCTCATTGGGCGATTCCCTTCGAACTTGGCCCACCCAAAGCATAAATCTTGTAGTACGCCGCCATATGTTTCTTGATCGACCTCAGCCACAAATCGCTTGTGATGCTCCTCCACTTTTCCCAACTTAAAGTATCGGTTAAGTGCAGAGGGGGAAAATCGAATGAGCTTTCCTCAAACATAAACTGTGTGGATAGATTGGTCTTCGAGATGGGCGTAGAATTCCTGTACCATCGTCGGTGCTACGACTTTGGGATTGCGAGCAACTTCTCCCAGTTGTGTTTCTTTATCACGTCCATCACCTCCAGTCCAAACAGCTCCTCTTCCTCGGCGGGAAGGACGAATCCATCTTCCAAATAGACTTGACGTTTCTGAAAAATTTTGAAGCGTGCTTTTGCTTCGGCTGTTTGGAAACGTTCGAAACTCTATGTTGGGGCTGGGGCTTTTCTTATTCTTACCATTATTCTTGATTGATATAAGTGGTGACGATGAGGAGAGAAATAATTTTCTTGCTTTGTGATGAGAGGTTGAGGCACGATGAAGAAGAAGAAGTTGAGAAGTTTGTTTCTTTGGAAAGTAATGGGTGGTTCCGGGGTTGTTTTGTCCTTTCTTAGAGGGAAAAGATTTGTGCATTAATGAGAAATATATGGTTGGACATAAAGTGGGGGAAAAAGATGTTTTTCCCTCTTTATTCTTCTGCCAAAACCATACATCCTAGGGTGTCTTCTCTTCTTATGCATGCTCTTATTCCCCATCCAGCCACGTGTTCTTTGCTTACCTACAATAAATAAAGAAAATAAAATAAAACGGATAATGAAAGTAGAAAATAACTTAATTTATTTATGTACAAAATTTAAATTTTTCGTTGCCTAGTAGGCAACAAAATTTTGTTCAAGAAAGTAAAGCAAACTCTTAGGCATAATGTGCCAACGATGTTAGTTTGTCACGCATGACTGGGGCTCATTTGTACTCCTTGAGTCTTTGCCCATTAACCTTAGATATGGAACCATTATTTTGGTTTTGGATTTCAATTGCTCCATTGTCATGGACTTGGTGTACAATGAATGGTCTGGACCATCATGATTTTAACTTGTCTGGGAATAACTTAAGACGTGAATTAAAGAGCAGTACTTGTTGTCCAGAATAAAATTGCCTCGGCAGTATGTTTCTATCATGCCATCATTTTGTTTTCTCTTTTTATATGCGAGCATTCTTGTATGCGTGTTCTTTGAATTCATCCATCTCATTCAGTTCCAAGAGTCTTCTTTCTCCAGCAAGCTGAGCATCCATGTTTAGCTTCTTGATGGCCCAGTAAGCTTTATGTTCAAGTTCAACCGGTAGATGACATTCCTTTCCATAGACCATTTTGAATGGTGTCATTCCCAACAGTGTTTTGAATGTTGTACGATAAACCCATAGTGATTCATCTAGCTTCGACGACCAGTCCTTTCAATTTGGGTTGACCACTTTCTCAAGGATCTATTTAATTTCCCTGTTAGACACTTCGGCTTGTCCATTCGTTTGAGGGTGATATGCCATAGCAATCCTATGTCGTACTCCATATCGCTTCAGTGCCTTGGCAATCAATTTATTATCAAAATGAGTGCCTTCATCGTTGATGATAGCTCGTGGTGTTCCAAATCGGTGAATATATTTTGTGCAAAAATTTTAACACCATTTTGGAATCATTTTCAGGTGTATCAATGACTTCACCCCATTTTTATACGTAATCCACTGCCAAAAGAATGTACAAATCTCCAAAAGAGGTGGGAAAGGGACCCATGAAGTCTATTCCTTATACATCGAAGAGTTCAATTTCCAGAATTTTTTACCATGGCATCTCGTGCCTTTTTTATATGCTTCCTCTTCGTTGGCATCTATCACATGACTTATAAAATTCATAAGCATCCTTGAATAAGGTTGGCCAATAAAATCCAGATTGGAGCACCTTTACTGTTGTTCTCATTCCACCGAAATACCCTCCATATGGTGACGAGTGGCACTGGTGTAGAATATCTTTATGCTCTTCTTCTGGAATGCATCTTCGAATTATTTGGTCTCTGCATTGCTTGAATAGAAATGGTTCATCCCAGTAGTAATATCACATATCATGTTGAAACTTCTTTTTGACCTGGCTAGATAAATCAGGAGGAACAATACCACTAATAAGAAAGTTAACCATGTCAGCAGACCACGACGCAGGCGTGACAAATAATATTTTCACATTAGGGAAATCCTCTCTAATTTCTACTGTGTCAAGACAATCAAGTTTTTTATCTAGCCTAGATAAATGGTCTGCCACTTGATTCTCTATACATTTTCTATCCTTAATATCTAAATCGAACTCTTGTAATAATAATATCCATTGAATTAGTCTAGGCTTCGCATCTTTTTTATTAATCATATATTTAATGGCTGAGTGATCTGTATGCACAATTACCTTAGTGCCTATTAGGTATTGCCTAAACTTATCGAATGCAAATACTACTGCTAAGAGTTCCTTTTTAGTGGTGGTATATTTAACTTGTGCATCATTAAGAGTACGACTTGCATAGTATATGACGTGAAAAATTTTACTTCTTTGTTGCCCTAGCACTGCTCCAATTGCATAGTCAATGTCATCGCACATGAGTTCAAATGGTTCGTTCCAATCTGGCCAGACAACGATTGGTGCTGTCGAAAGTTTTTTCTTCAAATCTGTGAAGGAATTCAAACAATCATTAATAAATTCAAGTGGATGATTTTGTTGAAGCAAAAGACATAAGGGTTTAGAGGTTTGAGAAAAATATTTTATGAACCGCCTGTAGAAGCATGCATGTCCAAGGAAGCTTCGTACACCTCGCACACTGGTGGGTGGGGGTAGGTTTCAATTATGTCCACCTTGGCTTTATCTAATTAAACGCCTTGACATGAATTTTTGTGACCCAACACTATGTTGGGACCGTCGGCGCACCCCATGGCGTAGCGGAAATAAAACTCGACGGTCTCACCAGCGATCCAAGTACGAAAAACTGAAATCGGGAGGGAGAGATGCGAATACTTACAGTGGGTTCCTTGAAAAATAGTAAGGACAACAGTGAATACTGTTTGTGTAGATCGGTTCGAATCTTAAGCCTCCACAAAATCACGTCTCGGCCTCTACTCAGTTCACCCGATTGAGAGCAATATTTGTTTTCCCCAAAACTCTTTTGATAGAAAACGACTGAAGGTTTTAAGTGTGTGTTGTACAATGGCTGCTAGACCTAACACACCCTTTTATAGCCAAGTTACCCTAATCATATTAGGGTTTTATTATTTTAAATTAATTAAATCTATATTTAATTAATTGAAATTTAATAATCCTCTTATATCCAAGTTACCCTGATCATATTAGGGATTTTATTATTTCAAATTAATTAAATCTATATTTAATTAATTGAAATTAAATATTCAGGATTATTAAAACATATATTTAATTAACTCTAGATATATATTTTAGTAACGTACAACAATTGTACATCTTTGCTCATTTCAATCCTAGGGTGTGACCTTGTAGGTTCTTGTAACGTTAGCAATAATTATTAGAACAATTCTAATATTACATACAATGAGTAACATCCAGCAATATATCATTGTCACCTAAGCTACAAGAAAATATGATTCGACATATCATTTTTGGTGATTACTCTTTTATGTATTACTTTCTTATGTCCTTTATATCTAGAATAGGCACAAGTCTTGGAATAGTCACACTTGTATAGCCCATCTATTGTTTCTTGATATCTAGAGTAGACTTTAATTAACGAATAGTTTATGATATCTCATATCAACTTATTCGAGCATGGCCATGCGTTTCTTGTCTTACTCAATCAAGTGGTATGTGATATATTTCCTATTATGTATGAAGGACAAATCCTATCTTTATCATACACACACTACATATATGAGATATATTCAATAACATTCTTTATAGAGCAACCAGTTACGGAGTTTGTTTAGCTGTATCAAAACATACAACAAGATATGTTGGGATAGTCTTGATCTCAAGTCTGAGGATCATACATATAGTCATCACCATGAGCAATGTTATGACTGTTACATAATAATCCAAGACATATGCTCATGGTCGGTCAATCCAAATACATTGTTCTCTAACAATATAATCATGTATCAATTCTGACATCTCTATGTCAATAACAACTCATTGTCATCAATCAATAACATGTTAGTCTTAAGCGTATTATTATTGTCCATGCCCATAATAATACTTTACTAGGGATCTTTTAATAATAACAATTATGTCATTATATGGACTTTATTATCTTTCAGTTTATGTTAAACACATATATATAAATGAAAATAATAGAGACAATGCCTTTATTCAATAAAATCGGTAAATAAAAGTATTATTACAATCATCATATAATTGGTCTTTGGGCATACTCTAACACACTATTCCTTCGATCACCATAAAATGGCATTTCTCTCAATTGAGCACTAGGTTGGATTTTTTACATAGTTTCAGTACCTTAGATAAATTTTTGAGGCATCGTTCAAAATCATCACCCGAGACGGAGAAATCATCCATAAATTTTACATGCATTCTTCCACCATATCTGAAAGTATTGCCATCATGCATATTTGGAATGTAGCTGGAGCGTTACACAATCCAAACGACATTTTTTTAAATGCATAGGTGCCATACGAGCATGCAAATATTGTTTTCTCTTGATCCTCTTGTGCTATGGCTATTTGGTTATACCCTGAATATCCATCAAGAAAACAGTAAAATGTCTTTCCCGCCAACCTATCAAGAATTTGGTCGATAAAAGAAAGGGGGAAATGGTCTTTCTTTGTAATCCATCTATATGCGCCAACCTGTGATGGTTCTGTGGTGAGGAGTTCGTCATGTTCACTTTTAATCACGGTCACACCACCCTTCTTTGGCACACACTGCACCGGGCAAACCCATTAACTATCGGATATAGGATATATTACTCCCGTGTCCAACTATTTTATGATTTCCTTCATGACTACCTTCTTCATGATTGGATTGAGCCTTCTTTGAGGTTCCAACGAAGTGCTATGGTATCTTCAAGGTTGATTTTGTGCATGCATATAGTCGAACTTATTCCCTTCAAGTCTGCCATTGTCCATCCGAGAGATTTTCTATGCTGAGACAAAACATTCAATAAACTATTCTCCTGTTCAGAGGTTAGGTTGGTAGAAATTATCACTGGTAGAGTTTCATCAACTCTTAGATAAGCATATTTCAAATTTGATGGCAAAGGTTTAAGTTCCAGTTTTGGTGCTTGTTGCAAGGATGTCTGTTGAGACTTTACTTCATCATATTATAAGGGTTCAAATTTCATACCTGATCTAATATGAAGAAGTCTCGATTGATCCTTTTTCTCTCTTTCGTATCGTGCATTGGTATTAATTGTAAGGCGTTCATGTTCAGATTTTTGTTCTCAGGGCCATGAATTTATGAATCCTCTTCAGTGTTTAATTCGATTGAGCCAAATGTATCTTGTTCGTGCATCTTAGTTGTAGGGTTGTGATACAAAGCGTTGTATTCATCGAGTTGTAGAGATTCACCTTGTCCTAGGATTATCTTCTCCTCAACTTCTCTAATGCATTGGCACTCTTCTGAATAGTCCACATATTTCATGAAGTTGAATATATTGATGGTGACACTTTGCTCTCCTACTCTCATTGTGAACTCTCCCTTTTCATAATCTATTAGGATTCTCCCAGTGGCTAAGAATGGTCGTCCCAGGATGATCGGGAATTTTTATCGGCATCATAATCCAGGATAAGGAAATCAACTAGAAATATGAATTTATCCACCTTTACGATGACGTCCTTTATTCTACCCTCTGGACGCACATATGACCGATCGACTAGCTGTAAGATGACTGAGGTTGGGTAGGCGTGATACCTATCTAGTTTCATAAATATGGACTTTGGTATCAAGTTCACACTTTATCCCAAATCAACTAGAGCTCGTCCTATTAAGCTACTACCAATTGAGTATGGTATTATAAAGCTCCAGGTCTTTTTGCTTTGGTGGGAGTTTGCTCACTGCTGAACAGGTTTCTGATGCCGTGGCAATGCGTTCTACCTTCTATTTTTTCATAACAATGTCTTTAAAAACTTTACATGGGAAGGTATTTGCTCGATGGCTTCAAGTAAAGGCACATTAATACACAACTGATTCAGAACATCAACGAATTTCTTGAACTTGATGCCATCATCATGCTTCTTCAATCATTGAGGGAATGGTGTTGGAGGTGTCACATTGTCTGCTGTTGTTGCTGAAGAATTTCTGGCCTATGTAATGAATTTATCATTATTTGATCGCTGCTCTGCAGTTCTTTCCTTTTTGTCAGGTGCTTCTTCTAGTTCAACATTTTCAGCTCGATCCTAAGGTTGCGTTTTGCCATGGCAAAAACTGTTTGAGTTTTCTCCCCCAAATTTGTCATCATGGTTGATCTATTTTCCACTCCTTAGTGTAAGTACATTGCATTGTTCCTTCCCATGATGCTTGGTGATCTTCGTATCACTAGGAAGATTTCCTTGTGGGACAGAATGTAGTGTTGTGGCAATTTTTCCCACTTGGTTCTCCAGTGCTCTTAGGGATGAAATGTGGCTTTGTAAAAGTGGTTATTGGCTTTGTAACAGATTTCCTTGATTTTTAATTGTTGCAGAATGTTCATGCATCAAGGTCTTTGTGGAAGCCATGAAATCTTTCGTCAAATCCATAAATCTCTGTAATGATAACTCCAAGGAATTAGTATTAGAAGAAGAAGCTATACCTTTATTGTTTAGCCAGGACTACTGATGATGTTGATTTTGAAAATGTTGATGGTCAGAATTATTTTGTTGTGGCCTGTAATTTCCTACTTGATTGTTGTTTCCTTGATGACTCCATGAGAAATTTGGGTGTTGTCTCCAACCAGGATTGTATGTGTTTGAATATGGGTTGTTTTTGCTTCGATTGTATTGCCCACGAAATTGGTTGGCTCATGGTTTTTTCGGGCATTATGCATGCATTATTGGCCACCTTGACTTCTCTTACCTCATAGGACGTTGCAAATTTCTCAACATGTTGGTTATGGCAGAAATTTGAGTGGCTACAGAATCCTTACCCTCTAATTCATATACTCCATGTTTTTCTTTGGTTCCCAATCTTGTATTTGGAAATTAATAATCATTATTTACTATCTTGTCGAGGATGTCAAAAGCTTCCTCGGGTGATTTGTCCAGTAAGGTGCCATTTGCTGAGGCATCTAGCATCATTCGAGTTGGTGCATTGACTCCGTTGTAAAACATTACCACTTGCATCTACTTGTGAAAGCCATGGTTAACACATTTGCGAAGTAGGTTTTTGTACCTATCCCACATTCGTACATTGATTCATCATCTCCTTGGCGAAAACTAGCAATGTCATTACAAAGCTGTGTATTTATATTGGGTGGATTGTATCGCAGTAAAAAGCTCTTGCATAATCTGACCATGACTCCATTGAGCCGAAAGGAACTCCGCTAAGCCAAGCTATTGCTCTATCGCATAGGGAATAAGGGAAAAGTTTTAGTTTTAACACATTTTCATGTACTCCTTGTTGTCGAAACGAGTTGCATACTTCAAGGAAAACACA